>NC_077231.1:10702165-11302165 GCF_027887165.1 Monodelphis domestica
ATCATGCATCATAGTAATATAGCTCTAAAACCATTAGGTTCCTCAGAAGCCTTTGAGTCAAACCCTCCTTCTCAGATGAAAAACCGATGCTCAAGGAACAAGTCACACAAGATGTGAGAGAGAGGAGAATCAAACCCAAGATCTTCCATTCCAGAATAATCTTCTTTCCACTTTACTGCACATTGTCTGTTTGCAGGGTATATCTTCTTTAGGTTTTAAGGGGCAGGGATTGTTTTTGTGTGCATGTTGCTTTTATTTTGCTCACATCTAACACGGGGTGTGTGGGGTGCTCAGGGAGGGGTAATATCTCTGGTATGGAGGGCTTGTTGTGCCCTCCTAGGGCAGCTCTCCAACCTCTGAGCTCTCACGTGTGGCTCCCAGTAGCTGCTAGCATGCGGCAGCGGCCACACCCCGGACAATGGCTTCGACAGGCCGGCTAAACCTTGTGAGAGTAGCCATCGGGTCGTCGACCCCTGGTGAACCAGGGCTTTGCTCACCCAGCATGTGAAGACTGCTTCAGCTGAACTGACGGAAGAAACCAACAAGAAGGTTCAACGGCTGAGATGGCGACACAGCAAGGCACTGTGGAGTGCTTAGGGCGTGATGGAGCACAAAGGACAACACGACCATCCAATGCAGCTGAGGAAGTCTCCAGGTGTAACGACTTTTCGTGCCAATGGACTCAGGCTGCCAACGCCGAGAGAGTGGGACTGTCTCTGTGCATTGACTTTTCCACTTAAATCTCTTTCACACACAAGTGTCTTTGTGCACACTCATCTATACACCATAGATAAAAACGCACAAAGACAATCGTCATCCTCAGTTACCAAGAGACTACTACTACACCTAACACACTACCTGGCACATAGTAGGTGCTATTGGAATAGAAATAGATTCAGAATTTAGTTTCATTATGACTTCATAATGACTTGGGTAGACTTAGAGTGCAAAAAGGCAAGGAGGCCAAACCAACATAGGCTGGCTGGCTGATGATAATATTTCTATTCTTTTTGTCATTCACATTATCCTATCCTAGAATGCATAGTTTTTGTACTTGGCTTTTCCATAGCTCTTCAAAGTTAACCATGGTTTATTTACAACAGTTCTGCTTTACAAATGAGTAAAATGAAGCTCACCAGGGTGAACAGATTTGCTCAGGATACAGATTTGGACCTTAGTCCTGTGCCCTGATTTCAACACCAGCGTTATTCCCTAATTATCCTAAAACTTTCATTTCTGTAACTCTTTGTGACTGATAAAAGGACTTCTTCATGTAGTAGTGGTAGGCAGAGTGTTGAGTAGGATTGTCCAACCACTCCCATTTTCCCTTTCTCATTTCAATAACTCACTCAGTTGATCATTTTCTTTGTATAAATGTTCCTTTCCTGCTCCAGAAAGTTTTATGAAATGATCTGCAATTTTTTTCCTCTCCTTTGAATCGATGAGTCCACAATCAGTCTGTGCTCTGGCAAAACACTTCAACATTAGATAGATTCATCTTTCCATTGCCTCCTCCCAATTACAATTTCAATTAGTGCATTCTGGACTAGAGGACCACTGAGGTCCCTCCTAGCTCTAAGAAGCTATGATTCTATGAATCAGAATGTTTATGTGACTTTGGAAAGTCACACAAGGGACAGTGGCTCTTCTCCTTTTAACCTGTGAGATCCTGAGCAAATCATTTCTCTCCAGAATATCAGCTTCCTTATTGGTAAAAATGGAAGGTAGGGATTAGATTACCTGCTCTCTGAGCAAGTTGGCAGCACTACACTGGTGATTTTATGGTTTTGATTGATTATGAAAACAGTTTTCTACATTGTAAAGTGATCACAAGTGATTAGAAGTGCCCAAACTTTGGGGTTCATAGAAAGTTGAATTGACTCCTAGCTTTGCTTCTCAAGCCCTGTGTGATTTTGGAAAGTGCTTTCTGATAGGCTCTCTCCTTCTAGATAAAATAAGTGGATTGAACAAGATGCTTAATAAACTCCATTCCAGCATTGAGAAGCAATATTAGGAATTTTCATGGCAATTATCACAGAGCCCCTCCTTAATCTTTTGAATTATAATAATAATGCTGATTATAATTATAATAGCTAACATTTATGTGGCATCTTAGTATTTGTAAAGCACTTTACATAGATTATTTTCATTTGATCCTCAAATAACTCTATGGGGTAGGTGGTATTATTGTCTATTTTACAGATAAGGAAACTGAGACATTCAGAGATTAAGTGATTTATCTAGGGTAACATAAGAGGTAGAGTCAGGTTTTGAAACCAGGGTCTCTAAATCCAAACCCAAAGTTTATTGTACTGCTATCATTAACTACACTATAATTCAATATGTCAATACTTCAAAGATTTATGAACTCATTGTAAACATGTTGTAATCTCATTCCTCTAGTCCTCTTATAGTAAAATGGAAGTTCCTCACACACAATGACTACATCACTTTTGTGTACATGTTCCCAGGGTTTTGTATGGCAAATCAATTAGTCAATAATATTTCTTTGATACCTTGGGGTGCCAAGTTTTCTGACAGGTGTTGGGAAGAGAAAATGAAAAACAAAAGTCTTTGTTCTCAAAGATCTTTCACTCTAGGAGGGAAAGATTCAAAATGTTGGGCACTAATATAGCATAGGGGAAAACACTGGCTTCAGAGTCACAAGACATAGGTTCAAAGTCCACCTCTGATGTTTTGCTGATCCGTGCAACCTATAGCAAATCTCTCCACTTCTCTGAAGAACTTTCCCCTTCTGTAAAAATAAAATGGTCAAACCACACAGCCTTTAAGGTCCCTTCCAGCTTTGTGTCTATAATCCCATGTACCTATGTGGCCATGTAAATTTAACATTGTTTGGTGTTATAGTAATAGTGCTAAGATTATAATATGGTGTCTCTTAGGCTAAATAGTCTAATGTCCATAATGCATATTGGCAATGGCAGACAGTTTGGTCACTTTCAGTGTCCTGACCTGCTCTAATTCTGGGTCAGCCAGGTTATACTCATAGTTTCTTACTGGAATCTGCAGTGGTCAGACTCATTCCCTGCTTGCTGCACCAGAGAGTCAGTTCAGACTCTCTCAGTTTCAAGGGAGAAATAAAAACTTGTCCTACATAAGCCTCACCAAAGTCTGCTATCAGTAAGCAACCCAGAGAACTTCTCCACCATATATGAGTCTAATTAGAAATAGTCCCTTTGATATCTGGCATCAATTCCCTGTTCTTGAGCAAGATGATTTTTAGCATTAAGCTTAAATTTTAGCAGCAACTTTAAACCTGTTTTCTCCCCTATATATCTCCCTTCCCATTGCATTGGATTCATTTCTTACATCTGTGGGAATGAACTTCTGTCTATACTCATGATGGTGAACCTATGACACGTGTGTCAGCACTGACACACGTAGCCATTTCCGATGACACACAGCCACATGCGAGCTCTGCATGCCTCAGGGACTGAGAGCCTCCGGAGGAGTCCCACAGCATTAGCCATGGCCATGCCCCAGCCCAACCTGGGAGGGAGGGCTGCTCCACACCCTGGCCACAGGGGCTGGGGTGGGGGGCAGATTGTGGCAGCCAACTGGGGAGGGGAGGGGAAGGTCCTAACCAATGGAAGACTGGGCAGGTCTACAGCCCACATGCAACAGTGGAGTGCCTGGAATTGATTACCAGACACTTTTAGCACCCTGAAAAATTTGGCAATGGCTTTACTCACAATTTTTCCCTCTATGCACTTTTGTGAGACCTTATTCTCAGCATTAAATAATATCAAAACCAACAAAAGAAACAGATTGACAGATGAAGTTAGTAGCGCGTGTTTGGGCTTGAAGTATACAAAATACCAACCTTCAATTGAAGATTTAGCCAATGAAATTCAGCAACAAAAAAGTCACTAATAGGCAGGTTAGTTGAAGTCTTTCCCCTCCCCCTCACTTATTTAGTTCATGGCACCCCACACAAGTTAAATAATATCAAGACCAACATAAGAAACCAATTGATGGACGAACAAAGAAGTCACTAAGCAGGTAAGTTAAATAATTAGTTTTTGGTTTATTAAATACAGCTATATATTACAATTATATATTTTTGTTATTTAAACTATAAATATCATGAAATTATGGGGTTTTTTCTCAAAGTGACATACCACCCTAATTATTCTCGGTTTTTTGGTAAATTTTAATACACCAAGCTCAAAAGGTTGCCTATCACTAGTCTATACTGACATATAATGTATTTTTGTGAGTATGTTTTTTTGTTTTGTCTGCTTGACATAATAATTATATCATATAATGTCAAATAAAGCTTTTCTTTATACCAGCTTCTCAAGTACCAATTTCCTATAAATTCCTGAACCCAGGTCTTTGCTTTAATCTGAGCTATGATATCAAATAAAGTGGTATATGTATGTATATGTAGACTATAATAAGTAAAAATATAATGGGGCTCTTAGTTGATTAATAAATATTTGTTGATGGATATATTGATTGACAGAGAATAGATCTAAACTGTTTTCATACCTTTAATTTTCTTGTTGTTGTTGTTCCTCAAATGCCTTTCATTACCACTAACCAAAAAAATAAATAAATAAATAAATAAATGTGTTATGAACCCTCCAGGACTATTTAACATATTAATCATAACATTCTTTTAGATTTATTCATTAAGTGCTTACAATAACTACAATAATTCTAATAATTTCTACCATTAAAGGTATAAATTTAAATGGATTATGTATAATTATAATTATGAAATATAAATTTATTTGGCCTATAATTATGAAAATTGTAAACATTAATTTATAAAACTAATTTGAAAATGAATATATAAGTTTTATGTAGATCCTATTATAATTAAAAGAAACAATCCAGTAAGACCTCATATGCTTGCTTTTTTCCATATTTCACATTAAATTTCTTTTATTTTATTGAACACAAATATTGAATGTTACAACTTTGAAGATGTTTACCATAATTTAATAATCATATGCAAACTAAGTTTCATTGTTGGCTTCTTTATTTGAAGATAAATTTGCAAAGTTTTGATCAGTATCAAATGTAATTATTAATATGGTTTTGTATCAAGTTTATTTCAGTATTTTAATTAGAAAAGAATAAAATGAAAATACTAGCTCATGCAGATATGTGATGGAGAATAAGAGAATTTTCAAGCTCTCTTGATAAGAGAAAATTTTTTTTTAATATAGTCACCAACTAACAAAAAGGAATGTCTAGTTATAAAATACTTTCTTCTGAACTGGCTAGTGGCAAATGCTTTATTTAGTGATTAGTACACTTAAAAGTATAATTGCACATACTGCTTCATTTTTTACAATATTTATATGTAAAATTACCTTTGTAAGAAAAAGTCAGACATGACTTTCTTCTCTTTTTCCAGTGGCCTTCCAGAAACAATTTCATAGAAACTCACCAAAATTACTGAGCAACTAGTTAATCTGAAAATTCTCCAGATAGATGATGACTAACATAAGTGAAGGAAAAGTTTAAATCATAAAAGTGCCTTAATACTATGAGAAGAAAGACATTTGTTTTTTGCAGAATATTTATAATAGTTTGTAATGATTTCAAAAGGAAAAATAATGTGTGTGCTAATAATCATGGTTTGCATACAATCTGAAATTTAGACTTATAAGAAGGCAAATATTATAACATCTTGAACCTATTATATTATATTATATCATATGTATTATAACCTATATATATTATAACAGCTTGAACAGAGCTGATGATGTAAGATTACATGGTTAAAGAGGGAAATGAAGGAGTTACTCTAGTGTAGTATAAAAAATGCAAATGAGGATATGCACCTATCTCTGATCATCCATTGGGAATCAGTTGTATTAGAATACCAAAATCCTTGTGGCACTTTGGAAACAATTTGATGACAGGTTGAAAAACTGCAAGAATACCTTGCAAATTGTCAGAAGTTTTGAAGTTTGGTATAATTAACACATGATCAGCAAAATCTTTGTGAACATAATGACACTTTTTAGTCACTAAGTAAACAAATATGTAATGCTTTAAACATACACACATGCTTTTTCTCACAGAGGAAAAAATATTTTAACACAATTTTGCAATTGTTTGCTGATTAATATGATATTAGAGAATGTTTGTTGAAAACTCCTTGGATTTCAAAGTCCTAAGTGGGCTAACAAACCAATAAATGGGAATCACAACAGTATTAGATCTTAACTTTGTAGAGTTCTAGGACTCATCTCCAGAAGGCAACTTAAGAAATCATCTATTTCAGTGTTCTCATTTTTCAAATAATAGTCCCAGAAGTATTAAGTAATTTGCTCAAAATCAAAAAAAGTGATAAGTAGCAGAAATAGTCTTCTGACCTATAACTTGTGACTCCATATCCACAAGAAGTTGTTGTACCCCTCCCCTCCACATATCAATCAATCAGTGAATTTCTTAGAAGCCAAATATGCTTCTCCACTCAGTAGGGTTTTCTAAGCATTGGGATTCACTAGAAGAATATTCCAGGGATCAGGGCAGTTCATCTCTCATTCACACTAAGATGTGATTTTTTTTTCCACCAAACATCAACATGGGGGAGGCCTTCATTAGTAGGGCCTGAAAAGCAAGTTATCTCAGAAGAGATATCTATATCTATATCTATATCTATATCTATATCTATATCTATATCTATATCTATATCTATATCTATATCTATATCTATATCTATATCTATATCTATATCTATATCTATATCTATATCTTATTAGATGTGCCTCTTATTAGAGGCAGCAATTGGAGGTACATGCTGTTCCTGGAAGACTGGCTATGGCCTACTAGATTGACTCTCTTAGATTCAACTCCAAGGCATTCATTAATTACTACTTTGGGGTGCTCAACCCAAGGAAGCTCTCTGTGCTATCATCTGCTTTCTTTCCCACCCCAACCCCAGATAGGTATGGGTGTGATGGCCTTATGTTTTATCTAAATTTATCTTCATCTTCATCTAATTTCAGCCCAAATTTCATATCCTTTAAGCTCAATGTCTTTTCCTTTTTCATGATCAATTAATGCTTTTCTCAGCATAAAATAGCTCTTCAACACAAGTTATGTGAAAAGATGACAGAAACATCTCCTGAAAGAACCCAGGCCTTTGATTTTTTTTTCTAATTTCTTTGATCCTGAGAAAGTCCCTTCATGTCTATGAGTCTTATTTTCTTAAATCTTATTTTCCTTATTTTATAAAATGATGATAATCCTCATACTATTTAACTCACTGTGAGAGATAAGAGTATTTTACACTTTAAAGTGTTCTAGAGTCATATATTTAAAGTTTGGCTATGAAGAAACAGAACCTCAAAGAACTTAAAAGACTTGCCTAAAGTCGTGTAGGTAGAAGTGACAGGACTCTAATTCAAGTATTGACTCCAGAATCTAAATTCTTTCCACTTTATCTCTCTTCCTCTCAGGAGATGAGACATGGCTATTAAGGATGTAAGGCAGGAAAGGTGTTAATTATAAAAAGGTTGAGCTGGATTATTTTAAAATAGGGTTGCCAGGAATTTAATTAATTCCAAAGAAATTTTATTTACAAAAATATAGAAAAAGTGAAGTTATAAAAATCAGAGACAGGATAGGGTAAGATCTCTAGCCTAAGTATTAAGTATTTTTCTCTGACCCCTGGCTCAAAAACAAGCAGGGGAGTTTAGTCCTTAACTGGAGAGGCCTTGGCCCTTGTAGTCAAGGACCTGGGGATACAGGGAACATCTTTCAAGAGGATAGGTCTCTCCTGAGGCTAATCTCTTCAAAAAATCCAGGAAATGAGTCAGCCTTTTTCACTCACCATATGTCAGGTCAAAGGACAGTCTCACCACATACAGGGTCTCAGGTTCAGTAAGCAGATTCTTCACCAGCCTCCAGCTCAAACTCAGAACTCCAGAAGAAGTCAGAAGTTCTCTCTGAAGATCTCAGACGAATATCTCACAAATCTCAAATGATTCTCCCACAAATCTCAGAGGATTCTCTCCATAGGAAGTTGTAACTCCCTTTTAAAGACACTTTCTTTTGCATCACTTCCTGTACCTTCCTCCAATTTTTACATCTACCAATTACTGTTGAAGTTTTTCTTTGGGACTGTTCAGGGGGCAGTCAGTTTGATTCTGATTCATCCCATAACCCACTATTGCACACATGGGTCACAGACCTTCCCCACTCAAGGATAAATGAGGTGTTTACACTTCTTGTGATTAAATCTAAAAATAGGCAGGGGAGTTAATTTCATTTTGACAATCAGGGGAGAGATTTAATTTAATCTTCATAGGGATCAGAGAGTACTTCAGAGGTCATTCTGTCTGATCCATTCATCCACAGCAATATATTCTTCACCATCCAAGAGGAGAAAGTAAACAATACGGGCTATCATGGGAATTGTTCTCAAAGCCGTTGCCACATAGGAGATTCCATCAAAATTCTCACCAAGCTAGCAGAGCTGGAAATACCCAAGATCCTTTTGGCATTCTAAAAAGCATCTAAGGAGGCATTTAGAAGAGGACATTCAGAACCATTGAGAGTAAAAACCATCTCATCAGACACTGAAGGAGAAGTGGAAAGAACATTTCCTGGATAGGACCTAGCCCTTTGAGCCACTTCAGAGGACATCCCCTCTAATCCTATTTCTCATGGAAAAGGAAAGTGAGGCCAGAAAAGGCAAAAGACTTAGCCAAGGTCACATGAAAAGAAAACAACAGGGCCACTTTTACAACCCAGTTCTCCTAATTCTAAACATGTTATCCTGGCCTCCCACCATGACACTATGGTTCTCAGAAGATTTGGTTTTATAACCTGGAATTAGGTGTTGAACAACGATGCATGTATAACCCAGTGGAGCTGCTTGTTGGATTTGGGAGCAGGGAATAAACAGTGGGATGGAGGAGGAGGGGAGATCATGAATCATGTAACCATGGAAAAATATTCTAAATTTTAAAAAAGGTGAAAAAAAGAAGAAGATTTGGTTACAAATTCAATTCAGACATTCAATAGTTTTGGGGACATGAAAGGCCCTGTGGATCAAAAGATCTGGGAGGTTAAATGATCATCTCAGATCATACCCCTGAATTTAGAAAGTCTACATTTGATTCAATCAATCAACTCACATTTATTAAATACCTGTTTTATGTCAGGCACTTTGGGCAACAGGGTGGCCCACCTCTGCCACTTGTCTGGATGAACCAGGACACATAAATTAATATCTCTGAATGTAAGTTTCTTTAGCTGCAAAACTGAGATAAAACAATCCATTCTGCCTCTGTCCCCTCCTATCCCTCAAGGCTTTTGTGAAGGTCACATGAGAACTTGAACAAATATTTTATAAAATTTACAGTCCTATATAGGAAATAGTAGTTGTAAAATTGGGTAGAGAGCTACCTAATAGCTAAGTGGTACAGAGAATAGAGTGCTGGACCCAGAGTCAGAATGACCTGGTTTAAGCCTGGCTTCAGATGCTTACTGGCTGTTTGACCCTGGGCAAATCATTGACTCTGGCTTCCATCTATTTTTTAAATGGGTATAATAAAAGTATCTGTCTCCTAGGGTTGCCAGAATAAAGTGGGATAATATTTGTAAATCACTTATGTAAATCTTAAGTTGTCAAATAAAAATGCTGGCCATTGTTAGTTGTAGCACCAGTTAAAGGATATTATGATTTAAACATTAGACTTGGAGTTAGGAAGACTGACTTGCAAATCCTGCCTCCAACATTTGCAAGTTATGTGACTATGTGTAAATCACGCTACTACCTCCAGCCTCAGTATCCCTTTCTGTCAGATGTAGTTAAGAATATCAGTCTGTCACAGGACTGTCATGAAACACGAAATGTGATACTGAATGCAAAGGCCCTAAACATTCCATTTAAATGGAAAATATCCTTACTAAGTGCTTTGTAATTTATTTTTTTTTACATACTAATGAAATGGGAGTTGCTATCAACATTGTTTGGTTGGAAAGTTCCATATGAATCATTGATTTGGGGTCTTTTCTCCAAATTCCAAGAGGAAGTTTATGGAATGGTACAGCTGTCTCATAAGGTCCCTCAGTACCCAGTGAATAAATTCATAGAGCACTGGCCAGCCCCCTTTTCACAGAAGACAAGTTGCTCCGAGGAGGAAGCTCTCAACAGGCACAGGCTTTGGAATACCTGTCTGTGCATGTTGGGGGTGGGGAGGATGCTTCATATGTCACTGGCCAGATGCTGCCCTCCATTACATAGGCCCCAACACTAGCCCCTTCCTTCCCTCAGGGAAAAAAATTATAATTTCTATTGCAATTTGGCCTTTTGAGGAGAAAATAACAATGTTTTCTCTGGGTAAAATTTTAATAATTATTAATTTTCTCCCCAGGCAGAAAAAAAAAAGTCTTTTTATACTAAACTCTAAGTTTCCTCTGAAATGTCAATTTTCTGACTGTAAGAAAAACTACCTTCTCCTGAATTTCATTTTCCTACTGTTCCAGCTCCTGATATGTCAGGCGTCTCTGTAGAGACTGCCATTGGATTCTTTGACTAGATTTGCTTTGCTTTTTTAACTTCTCTCACCAGTCTGAGAATGACATCTTTCCGTGGACATTCTCAGATTGAGGAGGGGCATGATCTGAGATGGTCACTTAGCCTCCTAGAGTTCTGGAGAATAAGGACAGGGATGGAACTCATGAACTCCAGGTTCTACTTCTACTCGGCATATCCCCTGTGGAACCATGAAGAACCCCCTTCTTTTCTGTGAGTCTCAGTTTTCTTCTCTAGGAAAGGATTGAACCAGATATATGCTGAGTTCCCCATTGAATCAGGCATGCTAAAGATCATAGGTCAGATGATTCTAAGCCATAGGGGCTTTAGGTACTCTGATAAAACTCCTCTTCTATTTTCATACTTGAGGAAACTGAGGCCCCAGAGAAAGGAAGGGACATGCTTGAGGTCACACAAGTGGGAACTAGCAGGGTCATGATTTGGAAATAAAAATTCCTGTTCTAGTGCCATTGTCATATCCCTTGAATGTATAGGGCCATGGAATCATCCATCTAGAGCGAGAAGGGACTTGAGAAGCCATCAAGTTCAACCCTCTCATTTTCTGAATGAGAACAATGTGACCCAAAAGAGTCAAGGGACTTACCCAATACACACAGTAAGCAGCAGAGCCAGAAATTGAACTTAGATTCTTTGACTACAAACGCAGCTTGATTTCCATTGTACTACACTGGAATTCTATTCATTGAAATCCAATTAATTTTTCATTTATTATCAAGTACAAACCATTATCTTACAGGTTGGGGATACAAAGGCAAATAAGTGTATTGTATGTATATACATATATGCCTATTTATATTATATTTTGTATATTTTATATTATATATTTCTATAAAATGTTATATTATATGTCTTTATAATATGTTGTAGTATACATTTATATGTACACAAAGGTGTGTACATATATGTACATGTATTTTTAAATATACATATGTAGACATATATGGGGGTGTAAAATCTGCCAACTAGCCCAACCCTCTCATTTGGTAGCTAAAGAAACAAACCAAGAGACTGGGCACAAATTCCCCATAAGGTCACACAGTTAGTTAGTTATTGGAAAAACCAGCACTAGCAAAGAAATCTTCTGGCTCTAAGCCCAGGGTTCTTTCTTTTCTCCCCTAAAACATTTTCTTTTATGGAATGCTAAGTAATCATCAACAAAAATTTAAATAAACAAAAATTAAAACATGAACTAAACCATAAACTCCAAGCTTCTTATAATTTGTTTAAAAATGGTTATTAACTGTAATAAAATAATAACAATGTCTTTTGTATAATCTTCTGGTCTCTTTTTCTTCTGCCTACTATATCAGCTGGTGTTCCTTTGATGAATATTCATATTTTTACTTTGCAAAGTTCTACATACTATACATTATATATGTATGGAGATAAATATTAAGCATCTTCTCTCCATATTCATATGTACATATACCTTGCTTTTGTAGAATTTGCATGGTCTTTGCTTAATTTTTTAATCCCAACCACAATTTCCATATTTTTCATTCTCTTGCCCTATGCTTTTTTTTTTTCATTTAAATCACTATTAAAGTACTGGAGGTCTTTTTTTTTCCCTTTAACTCCCAACTAAAATTTCATCTTTTACAGGAAGATTTTCCAATTCTTCCTAGTTTTAAATACTCTTCTCTTTAATTATTTCCTATCTATTCTGTATATAGAATGATATATATGTGTGTGTGTGTGTGTATTTGTTTGCATGATATATACTCCATTAGATTATAAGCTCTTTAAAAGCAGGGAAATTTTATTTATCTTTTAAAGCCCTACACAACCTGCCTTATTGGATACTATAGTCTATCCTTCACTCTCTAATCTAGTCAGACTATCCTCTCTATTCCTGACTCATGATCACTCCCTCTTCCCTCTCTCTGACTTTAAATTGGACATCCTCCACACCTGTACTGTACTTGCCCTCTTCCTCATAAAATCCCTCTTTCTTTAAGGTACATCTCAGGTACCATTGAATGCAGGAAATTTTGCTTGATCCTTCCCAGCTGATAGTACCCTCCTTCCCAAACTTGGGTATTTTGTAGGTATATAACAACAATAACAACAAATTAATATGTTTGTAGCACATTAAAGTGTATAAGTACATTACAAATAGTATCTCATCCTCACAATAATCTTGGCAGATAGATGCAATTATGATCCCCATTTAATAGTTGAAGAAACTGAGGTATAGAGAAATTAATTTACTTGGCCAAGGACTCACAACTAGTACATGTCTAAGGCAGTTTTTTAAATGAGGTCTTCCTTGAGGCAACTGTTGGTCCCATGGATAAAGGAAGTGCTACACATGGACTCAGGAAGATCAGAGCTTACATATGTGTGTGACTTTACTTTGTCTTTCTGCTATACACATTTTTATATGTATCTTTCTGTCACTCCCTTTAGAACATTCCTGTTCCTGTGAGTCAGGATTGTAATATATATATATATATATATATATATATATATATATAGAGAGAGAGAGAGAGAGAGAGAGAGAGAGAGAGAGAGAGAGAGAGAGAGAGAGAGAGAGAGAGAGAGAGAGGGGGAGAGAGAGAGAGAGGGAGAGAGAGAGAGAGAGAGAGAGAGAGAGAGAGAGAGAGAGAGAGAGAGAGAGAGAGAGAGAGAGAGAGAGCTCACCCTGTGAAGTCATTGGTCCTCTTTGAAAACTTAGGTCAAACAATAACAATATTGTTTGTACATTGTCTCTTCCATTAGACTATAAGCCCTTTGAAGGCAGGGGCCAACTTTTCCCTTTCTTTGCAACTCAATGCCTGACACATAATAAGCATTTCAAAAGTGTCTGTTGACTGACTGATTCTTAGAACCCTGTGCCTCCTCCTTGGGCTTTGGCACACAATCATTTTGACGTGGCAGTAGAACACATAAAACTTAGAGGGCTCACTATAGACTTGTTTCATAGTTTGACATCTCCACGTCATGTTGGTGGCTTCTCTCCATTTTATTCAGACAGCTCTCTTGACAGTAGACAGCCTGTCACCAACTCTGTTTTTGAAGTTTTTCTTCTCAGGAAAAACTTCCAGAATGAATTTTATGTCTTTCAGAATCATTTTGAAGAAAACAAGGCCATCTCTTCAATGTGCTGTAAGAGGAGTTTCATTGGTGAAAAGGTCAAAATTATACCAAATTAAAAGGAAGAATTAAGATGAAAAGATGGCAACGGACTTAAAACTCCATTTTAACAAATTCAAGTAAGCAGCTGACTAAAACATGGGAAATGGATAAAAGTAAAAATATCAACTTTGATGATCACTACTTCTTAGAAGAAGCAAAATCTAAGTGATATCAAATAGTTATGATCCCAACGAGGTCAACAGAGTATAGAAATTAACTCAGCAGGAAATCACAATTTTGAAGATATTCAATGATCACTTTTCAAGATAACTCAAAGAGGAGAAGATTCCAAGAGTTAAAAAGCTCATCAAAGGCATTAAGGTACAGGAAATAAAGGAGAAATGAAAAAGAATAGATCATTAACTAACAACCTAGGTGGAGACCTTTTAGACAATCCTGTGCCTGAACCTGTATCCCCTCAGCAATGTACCCAACAAGTGAATATCTATTAATTGTTTGGAGACCCCTAGTGATAAGAAACTCTCTACCTCCTGAGGTAAACCATTTCACTAAAAATTGTTTTTACTGGTATAATTGTATTTCCTCAACCTCAAGTCTGTAAATAAACATGAGATGATGTTGATGACAACAATGACAATGAAAATGACAAAAATGGGAATGATAGGTGACTATGCTGCAGTGGATAGAGAGCTGTCCTCTATAAGAATACAAAAGACCTGAGTTCAAGTCCTACCTTTGGTACATACTGGCTTTATGACCCTAGGGAAATCATTTGACCTCCCAGTGTCACTGGAAGACTCAAAGATTATATATTGCCAATGTAGTTAGTTATTTAGTTCAGATGCCTTCTTGTTTTTGTTGTTGTTGTTCTCACCAGAGCTTCCCTACAAGGATAAAAACATAACTTCTATTTAAAAACTCATAACTTCTTCCCCTCCAAATTATATGCAGTGTAATATGAAAATCTTTGGAAACTATAGGAAGTTTTCCAAATAAAAAAGATTTCACAATCAAGTCCATGTGGGAATGAAGTACAGATCATCCCCATCATCCTATCTGTTCTTGGTATTGTTCTAAAAATACTTTTAGTGAAGCCTCCAGAAGATGAGATTACAATTTGGAACTTTTTTTTATTTTTTTGGAAATTTTCTCCTCCTGTGTAAACATTAAATATATAAAAACAATATTTTATCTTTGGACTATTTCTATCTGAATTCCTTTGAACAAGATGGGAATAAGATAATAATAATAATGACAACAATAATGTCTTTACCCTCACCCTCACCCCTAAACAGCATCTTTCAAACTAAGAATCACAATTTTTCTACAGATTTTATAGTCAGGGTGAGTGGGGAGGAGGAACAATTTTAGAAGAAGACAAAGCTTGTGTTTGCCTGAGAAGACATTCATTTGTTTCTGGATCCCAAAGACGGCAACCTCCCCAGGAAAATATAATTTCTGTTGCTTTATCTACCAGAAGCATTAGTAATTATGGTATCATTATAGTGACATTCCAAGTTTGCTTTCACATTCATATAATTAAAGTAGATAATAATGATAATATCCTACTGCTAGATTTACATAAGATGTTACCTTAAAAAGTGTTCTGGGTGCATTACAAGTGATGTGTTGATCTCATTGACTTATTAAAAGAATGATGATAACCCCATTAGGTAACTAACCCACCTGTGCCATAAAAATTCCACTGAACTGCAATTCTAGAAGTCCTGAATTCAAAGATCATAAGATTTTGTTTTTGTTTTGTGCTCTTTAGAACTAAAAGGGATCTTAGAGGCAACTGAATCCAACACTCTCACTTCACAGAGAGAAGCACAGAAATGTTAAATATTTCCAGAGAGAGTCAGGATTCAAGTACATATCCACTAACTAAATCGAGCAGCATTCCCACTGTACTACACTACCTCCACGTCTTGTAACAATTAAGGCCTTCAAGGAGGGTGGGAAGGAGAAAAACTGGATTAATAATAAGCCATTGCTTAATGACCTCACTGAGCTCCTATGAGGACCACATGACCCTAGAAAATGTACTCTACAGAACTTGATTTCCCCATCATTGTTATTAGTAATCACAGTTATTATTATCAGTCTATTTAGGGCAGAGTTTGCCTTGGGGGTAGAATTATGGTTGAAGGCTCTTATCTCCACTTGACTTAAGTGCAAATAGAACATTGAGGGGGAAAAAAAGTGTAATGGTCCCTTGAATTTCACAGCTCAGAATATGCCTCTGAGAACTTACAACCCAAACAGGAATCAAACAAGGGACTATCTGGACATTCTGATGACTTATCATAGATTTAGAGCTGAAAAGGTGTCTTAGAGTATTTTACAGATGAGGAAATGAGACTTTTTGGAGAGTAATTCTGGCCTTATTTATCTAGATAAGGGGCTAAAACTCACAAGGAAATCCTCCATGCTTCTAAATTATAGGACTTAGAGCTGAGAGCTCTCTCTGAAGCCATTAAGTCCAAACCTTCCATTTTACAGATGAGCACTTTGAAGCCCCAAGAAGATGAGTGTCTTACCTAATTTGACAAGAGTAGTATAGGATAGAAATGGGATTTGAAACCAGCTTCTATAAGTTTGAGTTACTATTCTGTTCATGGTCCATTCTACATATTAGAATATTATTGAATTTTGATGGAAGCTGGCAAGATAGGACTGATCCACATGAAAAAAAAATTAGCACAGATAACAAGACTGATCTTCCCACTCTCACAGTTAGGAGTTAGTAGAAGAGTTTCAAAGAGGTCTTCTATCTATCTGACTAAGCAGGTATTCAAGTCCTACCATACCTGTCTCACATATGAGAAAACTGTGGCTCAGGAAGAGTTTGACTCAAGACTTTCTCAGTTCAAGACTGACAGTCTTTCTACTCCCCAACCTGACCCTCAGCTCGATCACTTGTAAATTGGATAATAAAATCTCCATCCCAAGTGCCTTCCGACAAATGAAAGAGTGTAGAAACGGTAGAAAGGAGTTTGAAAAATGCAAGAAGAAGATGCAAGACCAAAATTTTTCAAACCCCTTTCTACAAAACCCAAGCTATTTCTATTCAGTTTGTTGGCAAATAAGTTTGTTCTAGGCAGGAAGGAGTTAGTTCTCTGTCAATGTAGCATACATTTGCCTCTCTTATCTGGTTCCTTTGTAGCTGCCATTACTCTAACTTGAAAAGTTTCCAGTAGAAGGTCTGGAGCCTGTCAGTCAGCCCATGAATAACACAGTTCAGGGCAGGAAAGAACATTATACAGAGCATTTCATCAAAAGGTATTCAGGCACATCCTTTGTTGGGAAGTGAGGCTCAGGGAGGCTGAGGTTTTCCAGTGAAAGCCAATCTGCTGAGGCCATAAATTCCCTGACAAATTTCAGCAGAACCTAGAGGCGCATATGGAAATAGATGAGATTGAAGGGGAGGTCCAGGGCCTGTTTCAGCCTAGACAAAAGGAAAGAAAGACACCACACTGTCAGGGTCCATTGAATCATGGACTCTGAGGATGTCAAAGCTACGAGAAATGTTAGAAAGGAGAATGTCAGGTCTTGACAGGATTTAAGAATAGAGAAACCAGAAATTAAACATATAATTACAGAATAGGGAGAGACTTTAGAAAATATAACCTAAAATGTGAAAACTAGAGGAACCTTACCACAGAAAATAAAAATAACATTCATGTAGCTCTTTAAGGATTACATAACACTTTAAACATCATTATCTTATTTTATCCTTAAACAAATTTCAGTTAACAGAAGCTATTAAAGCAGATGGAGATTTAAGTAACTTGCTCAGTTACATGGCTAGTGTTTTAGGACAGGCTTTAATTCCAGTCTTCTTTGCCTTGAGTCCAGCACTCTATCCACTGACCCACCTAATTGCCTCAAAAATGTCAGAATTAAAAAGTACATTAGAACAGAAAATACAAGAACTACGAAGGAACTTAGAATAATTTCAAAGAAGGAGGTCATCTTTAGAACACAGAACCCAACATTTTATCTGATTTTCAGAGTCCAAATACTATGTAAGACCCAATATGATGATGTCAACAGCCCCTTGGTATATCTTAGTCTTATTTTTGAGCCCTTTGCTTTTAAGACAGGAAAGAGCAGGCAAGTGGGATCTAGTGATCTAGATGTATACCACCTTCAAAGATTTGTGTGTTTAGACCCCAAAATTCTGGAACTAGAGCTGATCTTATCTTGTCCATTATGTCTGTAAAAAAGAACACCAGGATTCTGAACTTGAAAGAATTGTAGAGATTATTTCACCCAACCCACTAATTTTACCCAGAAGGAAACTAAAGCTCAGAGAAGGGTTTAGAACTGCCCAAGATTCCAGAGTGACACAGGCCAGGATTTCTGCTTCTGATTCCAAATTCAGTGTTGTCCCACTCCCATCACATTAATTTTTTGTTATTGATCTCAGGTTATGTTCATATCTTTGATTTGAAAGCACCAAAAAGCTAAGAAAGATTTAGCTACCAACATCCAATCCCAAGCTCTCCATCACACAGAGAGAATCCACAAATATGGAAGAATTGTTCATGTGACTACATGTTAGATTCTGGTTACTTTGATATACTTAATACTTTCTCCATTCTTTGTTTACTTAATTGGAGAAATTCAACTAATTTTAAGAAGACTTGATTAAAGTGTACTAAGTCTATAGCAACTTATTAGATTTAGATGTTAGGGACGGAAATTGTTTGGACAACTGCTGGACTGGATAGACAATAATGAGATCAATTTTCTCATTTAACTCATATTCCTATAAGGTTTATCTGTCATTTTTGAAGAAGACCAATGACATCACAATGTTGGCAAAATGGACAAAATAGTCAATAATTGGTGATGTTTTGAATAGGTCATGAATTGTGTATGATTTAAGTGAGACAGAGCTGTGCAGAATCATCCTCTATCTCCCAAAATCATTGGTATTCATTGGCAAAAGAGAAATGAAGATGACTGGTAATGGCCCACAATGTATTAGATTAACTTGACATCATCTAATGTTGGGCAAAGCTCTAAGCACTCCACATTATCTTTGTGGCCACTGCAACAAAATTATTCTCATCTCTAGCTCCCCACTGTAGCTCTGCTCCTTATTCTCTGAGCCACTAGAAAGGTTTTTTTCTCCCCTCTGCACCTCTGAGTTCTTGCTCTATAAAATAAGGCAATTATACTAGATGATGTCCAATGTTCTTCCAAGTTCTAAAAATAGGATTCTATGACCACTGAGCTGCTTTCTGTCTCTTGAGCCAAAGTATTTTTTCATGGTATTTAGTTTTTTCTTCATCATCTTTCCCGGAACACCTCTCTTCCAATATATGATCCTAAAACATCAACTTTTTGTTCTTAAATTTAAAAATGAATAAGAAGCACTTATTAAGTTTTCACTTTGTATCAGGCATTGAGCTTGAAGGTAGAAAGGCAATGATTTGGGGCAACTAGGTGGCTACTAGATAAATCACCAAGCTTGGGGATGGGAGGTCCTAGGTTCAAATCTGGCCTCAGACACTTCTAAGTTCTGTGACCATGGGCAAGTCACTTAACCTCAATTACCCAGACCTTACCACTCTTAAACCTTGGAACTAATACTTAGTATCAATTCTATTTTCTTTAATTCAATAGGCATTTGAGTGCTAACCAATATTTTGGTGCAAACAATATTTTGGTTCCAAGGAATACAAAAACAAAAATGGGATAATCCACATCCTGAGGAAGCTTACATGACACTGAAGATTCCATATAATTTAAAAGAAAGCATCATGTATTTAATATTCTGTCCTTTGGAAACACCCCCTCCTTTGGAAATGAAGCAATATTCTAATTGAGCTGCTCAAAAGTTATTGTTTCACAGTTCTGACAATGCAATATATGACCTATCCCTCAAGGTCAAAGAAGTAAGAACAGGTGCCAATAGAAATTTCCCTTCCATCCTTTGTGCTTCCTTCTGGTGGGACTATTAGACCTTACCCTTCAACAGAAACTCAGGCTCCTGCGGATAAATTGCTACTCATTTCACTTGTCCATTTTGAGATTTTCAGACAAAGAAAAAACCTAGAAACTAAATGAAACTAAGGTATCATTTATAAGACATAAGGTAAGTTTTGTTTTTTGTTTTTAAAGAAAGACAATAATTACTAAAATCTTTCCCACAGAAATGCAAAAAGGAAATTCCATTCTGGATGCTTCCATAGGCTGGTAGCATCCCAGACACCAGAGAACAGGCTTGGTTTCATATGTCCCAGGATAGAATTCACACTTTACATTCACTCTGCTCTTGAGTACACCTTCTATCCTGGTTCTTAAGAACAGTGTAAACTGTCCTGATTTCAATAAAGCTATCCCCTCAGAATCCAAACTGACTTAAGGCCATTCCCCATATTGGCCAAATCCATCCCAAATTTTCCTTATCTTGAGGCTGAGGCTGGAAGATTCTCAGTCCACCTCTACCCTTTCCAGGAATAAGAATTTGGGGAAGCTAGCACTTCATCCCCCATAGATAGGTAGGTGTAGAGACTTTGTCTGGGGTCTTGGCCCAAAGTGGAGACCTTGTCTGGGATTTTGAACTGGAAAGGACTCTAGTTCTTCCCCTCTGGTCGACATGAAGAAGCCAGATTTCTCTTGACTCTTTTCTACTCCAATTAGGAGCATCTGTCCCTCCCCCAAGGTACATGATAAAGAGATGGCACAATTTTGTGCCTCACTCCCATTTTTAGAGTGTTACTACCATTTCTTTCAATTGCCAGATGTCAAATGCCTTTTCTTTCTTATGAAAATATAGTTAATGTTCCTGAGTAGGCAGTATTTTAGAGTATAAAAAAATTCCTGGGTTCATAATTAGGAAACTTTAGCTTCAAATCTTGGCTGATTATTACCCCTTCCCCTTCAGCTTTGTGTACATGATGTCCAATTTGAAGTCTTTCCTTTACTCTAATATAAATTTTAATTTATATTAGCTCAGACATGAACACTGGTCTGTAAAAGTCTGGATCTGGCATGAGTACATGGTACAAATGGTACAAATAAAGACTTGGACCCTAAAATAAGTTAAAGTCCCTTGTTTTGGTGTAGGATCTCATCAATCCCACCAAGATTGGTTGATCTCCTTGATTTTGTGCTCGTTGGCACTGTGCAGTGGCTCTTTTGTCATCCCTTCTCCTGGAATCAGACACAATCATTAATCAAAGTCTCAAAATATTTAACAATAAATGGCAGGTTTCCATTGTCTAAAGCTTTTGGGTATGCATTGACATTAGGGCTAATGGGCATTCTAAACTTATCCTGGTGCAAAATTAAAAAAAATAAACATTAATACTAGCAGCATGTGCTTCAAGTACAAAAATGAGAGAAAAAAGAAAATCCATACAATTCATACAAATTCATACAAAAAATACAAGAAAAACAATAATATTTTTTAATCAAAAGTATATAGTTCACATTCCATAAAAAGGTGTAAGCCAATTAGAGACAGAATACAAAAGCTTCTCACCCCAAAATGGGATCCATTTCTTTTTTAACTTGGCCATGATCCACAGTATGAGTGCACATAATTTTCACCAAGTAACAGCTTTTAAAAATAGTAGTACAGCAGCTAATACACATTCAAAGAGGTAACAAAATTCCCCAAATCACAAAAAGCATATCTACTTCTCCAAAGGTTACTAATAAAGGTTTTGTCCAACAAGTTTATGGAATTTTATAATGGTATTTTCTCCAGTCCAAGCATAGGATGGTACAAATAAAGACAGTGCAACAGACTATATATAGTTAATAGGTAAAACATAGTAACAGAAAGTGACATAGTGTAACGGAATATTATAGATTAACTTAATATGTAAACTTAAAACCAAAATTAAATCTTAAAACAAACAATCAGCAAATACAATAAGCATGACAGGATACAGTCACTCATTATCTATAGAAGGTGCTCTATTTACATGTGAGCAATCATTCTGAGTCCTTTTCTCCAATTTTGATAGCTGTTGAAGTGGTTAAGAAGACTTGGAATAGACCTTTCCCTGGCAAGCTGAGTTCCTCCAGTGTGCTGGAAGTACTTTATGTATACCTTATCACCTGGGTGCAAGTCATGGAGCAAGAAGTCTATAGGTCCTGCTTGTATAGCAGCTCCAGATTCATGAAGTTCTCGCAATTTGATTTGCAAATCCTGTATATATGAGACAATAGAAGTATTTCCCCCTAGTAATGATGTGTATACAGGAGAGAAAGGCTTAACCTACATAGGAGGATGTCCAAAAAGCATCTCAAATGATGGGATCTGTAGATTTCCCCTGGGCCTCCTACAAAGAGAAAAGAGGGCTAAGGGAAAAATTTCAGGCCATTTTAAGTGAGTCACTGTACACAATTTGCCAATCATAATTTTAAGATCTGTATTCATCCTCTTAACTTGGCCTGAGCTCTGGGAATGGTGCAATATGTGGAATTTAGGATTTATCCCCAAACAAGAATAAAGCTGAGACAAAATCAAATTGGTAAAATGAGTTCCCCTTGAATCAATTCATACTGGCAGGCCAAAGCAAGGAATAATCTCTTTTAAGAGTACCTTGGGAACAAAAGCCACTGTGGCCCAGGCTGTAGGAAATGCTTCAAGCCAACTGCTCAGCCGATCCACTATGACCAGATAAAATTTATACTGTCCAGTTTTTGGCATAGTGATAAAATCAATTTTCAGATGTTCAAAAGGTGTGTAAGCCAGAGGATGCCCATCAAAAACTTTGCCATGAAAGGCATGCTGATTGAAAACTTGGCAGTTAGGGCAGGTTGCACACACTTTAGAGGCTATGTTAGTTATGCCAGGGGCTATCCATACTCTTTTAACAGAATCCACATTTCCCTGGATACCAAAGTGACCATTTTGTGAATAGATTGGCATATTTGGTGATAAAAACTTCTAGGGAGTAGAGGTTTTCCTTCAGATGATACCCATACTACATTTATCAATTTTGCTTTAAATTTATGCTTCCATTTTTCTGCTTCCTTTTCATTATGAGAAAGGAACAAATTTAAGTCATTATTAGTTGCCAATGTTAAAATTAACTTGGGCCCTTCTAAGACCACTAGCTTTGTAGCAGTATCTGCCTGGTTGTTCTCCCTAGAGACAGGATCAATGCCATCTGTATGGACAGGGCAATGAACTACAACTAGGGCTTCAGGGAGTTGAAGGGCAGTAAGAACTTCATTATTAATTTCTGCATTTGCTATACATTTTCCAGCTGAGGTCAAAAATCTCCTCTGAAGCAATAGCATACCCACTCCATGACATATTCCAAATTCATAACTAGAGTCTGTGTGAATTGTTGCCTTCTTATCTTTGGCAATTATACAGATATGTTCTGCATCTTGAACACTTATATTTGAGGGCAGCGAAACTGACCACAGAGTAGCAAATTCTGTGACTACAGTAGCTCCAGTGTAACGTATGCCACCCCTCATGAAAGAAGAACCATCAGTGAATAAAACAAAGTCTGGATTATCTAAAGGAGTGCCCAGGAGATTATTTCAGTGCTTTTCATCCATGGACACTAAAGATTCATGTCTGTGCAAAGGTTCTTCTGAAATTAGTAAATCAGGAAGCATTACAGGATTTAGAACTCTACAGAGTTTTAAGGTAAATTTTCAGAGCCCAATAAGGTCCTCATACTTTGCAAGTCTCTGATAAGAAAATGTCTGTGTTCTATGTCTTAGCAACAATGCTTTGACTTCATGTGGGCACATTATGGTTAAAGGGCATACCAAGACTAAATCAGCAGATTTAGTTACTAGCAAGGCTGTGACAGCTACCTAAGACATGGTAGTGCTCCTGAGGCTAATGGGTCCAGATGGGCTGAATAATAAGCAACTGGGTGCTGAGCAAGTCCCAAAGTTTGAATTAGAATACCTGAAGCTACCCCTCTCTGTTCATGTACATACAAAGTAAATGACTTGTTATAATCTGAGATGCCTAGAGCAGGGGCAGACTTTATAGCCTGTTTTAGGTTAGAAAGAGCTGACAGATGCTCCATCTCTACTATAAGCAGTTCAGGGACTAAAATTTTTATCAGCACTTTAAGGGGTTTAGTGATTTTCCCATAGCAGGGGATCCACTACCTATAAAACCATGTTGCTCCAAAAATTGCCCTCAACTGTTTCTTAGTGGAAGGGGCCCTCAGTTTCTGAATATCTTCAATGTGCTTAGGGGAAATGGAGCAGGCACCAGCAGTTAAAATAAACCTTAAATATTTCATTTTTGGGAAGTCACCACTGAACTTTTGCCTTTGAGATCTTGTGGCCTCTCTTATACAGGTCTAAAAGGAGATATTTGTATCTTCCCGGTATACTGCGGCATTTAGTGAGGCCAAGAGCAAATCATCTACAAAATGATACACCATTTTGCAACAGTTCTTTATAAACTGTCTCCTAATTTGCCTGATATCTCTCTCTTTGGAGAGATCTAGATTTATGTATCTACCTCCCAGGTCAATGAGTCTATCCATAAACTGTGAGGGAGTTTCCTCCCCTGATTGCTCAAGACTCTCAAATGTGGTTCATGTCCCCTGACTATCGGAACAATCTCTAATTGCTTTTAGTAATGCCTCTCTAGTTGTAAATAATCTCCCTGATCATT
This sequence comes from Monodelphis domestica, assembly GCF_027887165.1. Classification (NCBI taxonomy): domain Eukaryota; kingdom Metazoa; phylum Chordata; class Mammalia; order Didelphimorphia; family Didelphidae; genus Monodelphis; species Monodelphis domestica. Next base: position 10,726,456 of record NC_077231.1, read on the forward strand.
ATCATCTCATCTGGGGTCTTGCTCTAGCCAGTGAACCACTTTCTTTCCCCAGGCTTTATTAACAAGAGAAACAGTTTATTTTTTTTCACTCTCTGTCAAAAAAATTTGGGGCAAATTTTTCACATCCTGCCATGCAGGATCGTACAAACAAAAAAAGTGTTTTCAAGCTTCTTAATAATTACAATAGACTCATCTTCAAAAAATGGGATATTTTGCTTGAATCTCTCAATATCTTGGGACAGTAAAAGGTGGATAGTCCCTTAGGGAAATGGTATCCCCAGTTTTATTGAAAGTGGGGACTTCCTTTAAGGGAAATAAGCCTTTAACTAAATTATTTGAGGTTCTTGGTTCTTGGCTAGATGTCTGTGTTGCTATGGAGTAAGTAAAGGGAAGAGTAGGGGGAGGAGTGGGTGAGCTGAGAGGGAGGAGTTGGTCTGGGGATAAAGAAACAAGGTGAGAGTACTGTGGGTGGGGAGAAGGAACAAGAGAGGGCAGGGAAGAAGTCAGGCAAGGGATGGGACAGCTAGAAACTTCACAAGAGGAGAAATTCAACCTGAGGCATAGAAGGGGAGAGATCTTCCTTTTGCATCTTAAGATCATTCAAGATTCTTTCCAAATTTTCCATTTGGGTCTGCAATTTAAGCAGGCTAGCTTTCTGGTGTTTATTCTTGAGGAGAAGTAAATAAAGTGGGAAATGTCCAATGAAAATAAACACCCCCAGGAATAGAATTAAACAGAACCCATTTGAACTTTTTAGATTTTCTAACTCAGTAAAGTTCTCGGGGAATAAAAACTGTTCCCTTAGTGTTTAAACCATGCTTTGTAACATCAATACTCCTCAGATTAGCTCTATAGCTTTTGATTACAGGGAAAACAAGGTAAAAAAAATTCAGAAGTTAACTAAGAGGTTTGGAAGAGTATTCTTCCTTCCCCTCCCTCCAGGAGCAAAAAAAAAAAAAAAAAAGCTAGGGAGAACAAAAGAGTATTTGAATATGGAATACATGTTCTACCTGATCTTTGGGTCAGGAAACCAGAGTCTAATTTCCAAAATTCTGGATTCAAATCCACTGACCTACTAGCTTCCCCCAATTATGCTGAGTTTTAATTTGTAGAGGGTGGCACTTTGTAGAGGAGACCCCTGTGCAAGCTAATCCCTCAGTTTCCACCCTCTCATCCAGGAGCCGGAAAACCCCCAGGGTCAGTTAAAAAATTGGCTTGGAAGTTAGGAGGGGGGTGGGGTGCGCAGCATGTAAGGGGCTGCTCTTCTGTTTGCTGCACTGCTAGTCTAAAAGTCTCCTCAACTGTAAGCTGGAAGTTCAAATGGCTACCCCATTCTTGGAGGTGGGGGAGGAATGTAGCCTCACCAGGATTCAGGGCAGGCAGTGCCAGCCACTCAGCTATTAGTAATTTAAGAGAAATATATGCCTTACCTTTTACACAGGAGACTCAGGGAATCAGCCATGGGAGGCAGCAGTGAGGGAACAGCTAGGGCACAATGCTTGGGGTGGTATGTTGTGGGAGGGATGGGAGTGGATTGCCATAAGTGGGTAGGCAAAGACACCACTACCCAGCCCTCATGGTGGGGGGTCCCTATCACCAGGAAAGCTCCCTATCTTTACTCAAAGGCTATCTTAAAAGAAGATCAAGGATTCTATCTTCTGTGGTGGCTCACCAAAAAATGTAAGATTAAAATTAATATCCAATCACTCCAAGTATTAAGATTTATTAATAATCACTTGAAGTAGAATAAATAAAAAGATAAAAGTAAAAGCCTGAGTAAATCCCATTTTCCCAGCCTCAATCAGGGGGAAAGAGCATGAGGGCAGAACTACACAAAACTTATACCCATGCTATGTTAACACATAATGTGAGAAGGAACATGGGAATCTGGGAAAGAGAGTTCTTGGGGAACAAATTTCTAATTTCATAGTAGGTATTTCTTATCAGAGTAGAAAGCAAGAAGATGAACATAGGGGAAGGTGAAACATAGCATATTCTGGTAGTATTTGAAATAACTTCCTTATGTCCTTTGGCTTACAATGGCCTCCTTTCTGTAAGAATTTAAATTTATGTTTTATGCTAAAATGAAAGTTCTAAAGTAATATTATGGTCACTAATTTAAAAATATAGCTTAAGTCAAAAAGACTTTTAGCATCTTTATTTACAAAGAGGTAGAAAATGTGAAAGTAGAAAAATGTAAAGAGACAGAAAGTACTGCCTACCTACAAATACCCTTATTTTTAATTAAAAGTTTAATCCTAATGTCTCCAGACCACAAATGTGAATCCAAAAGTGAATCTTACCAGAATCCAAAGTCTTAATTAGGAAGCCAAAATCTGAAGAGCCAGGAGACACTGAAGAATCTGCCAAGAACCTTCAATACACATGAGGCTAAGACCACCAAGAATCTCACCAGAACTCAAGCTGAAGGGAGTGTCCCACTAAAGTGCCAAAGAGCAGAGAGAGTCACCTCACCAAAGAACCAAAGAAGGAATCATTCCACTCACCACTGCAAACCAATGCCAGATCCAAGGAAAAGGTCCCCTCTAAGCCAAGAAAGGAATCTCTGGAACCAATCTCTCCAAATGCCAGGAAAGGGAATCAATCTCTGGAACCAATCTCTCCAGAAGCCAGGAAAGGAAAGCCAGCTACTCACCCAGCAAGCCAATGCAAGATCCAGGGGAAAAGTCTCCTCCTCCAGTCTAGCTCACCAACACAGAGAGCTTCACTGAATCCTTGTGCTGGTCTTTTAAAGCAGTTTTCTCAACATCATTTCTTGTCACTCCCTCACTTTACAGGAACCAATCACAGTCTTTCAATTTGCCTAGCACTGTGCTTGCTTCAGCATCACATATACTCAATTTGCCTAGCACTGCCCAAGGATGGGGCAATGATCTTTGGAGCTGTGAGCATACTCTAGTAAGTGATTGGTGAACTCTTTTACTTAATGTCAACTAAGTGTAAGAATTTAAAAATTAGGTTTTTATGCTAATTTGAGAATTCTATAGTAATATGATAGCTGCTGATTTAAAGATATTATAAGTCAAATGACTTTTAGTAGTTTTATTTATAAAGAGATGGAAAGAGTTAAAGTGGGAAAATGTAAGAAGAAGGTAGAGAATTATCTACCTATCACCCTAAATGCTACTCCAATGTGGGGATCAGCACCAGGAGGGCTTCATCATATCCCTTGTCCCCATGTGGATTTTCCAGTAATCCTCAGCCAGAAGTCTGGTGGTGTCTTCAGAAAAGATTCTACCAATGTAGCCTCCTCCAGGATAGAAAGGCCTCTCCAGAACCAATCTCTCCAGAAGCCAGGAAAGGAATGCCAGCTACTCACCCAGCGAGCCAACACAGGATTCAGGGAAAGAGTCTCCTCCTTCAGTCCAGCTCACTGACACAGAGTCTCTGAAGCATCCTCCAAAGAAGCAGTCCCAAGGAAAAGGTCCAAGCTAAAGATCTAATACAAAGCTCCAAGCCAAAAATTTCCTTGACAGGAAGTTCAGGACTTTTTATAGTCTTCTGTCCCTTCCTTCACTTTACAGGAACCAATTGCAATCTTTCAGTTTACCTAGTACTGGCTAAGGGGTGATCAGTGGCCTCTGGAGTTGTCACCCACTCTGGCAAGTGACTTGTGAACTCTCCTACATAGTGACTGGTAAGGGTACTTTAAATTCTTGGTTGACCAATTTAAAAGTTGCTGATTGATAGACAAAGAAAGTTTGATTCACTCTTCACATAGGGGTACATTAAGTTCTTGATTTGTTTAGCTAAAAATAGATAAGGGGAGAGTTAATCCTATCTTCACATTTCCATGAGCACCTTCATCCTAAAGGTCAGGGTTAGGAGTAGATCCTAGAGCAGCTTTGGCAAAAGTTTTCAAGTTCACATGCCAAACAGTAACTTCAAGCTGCCTCTGACCCCCAGCATTATCTCAGATAGTGGAGGGAGGAAGTACTCACTTTGGGTGGCTAAACAAAGGGGCTGGGCATAAAAAAAATGTCACTGGGTGCTGGGAAGAGGGGGAACAGAGAAGTTCCTCCCACCCCATGCTGGCCTGGCATGTTTGCCAATATTTTGCCACTTTGCTGTCCTAGACCTTGGCAAAATGCTGAATGAGCCCACCTTATAGAACAGGGTGACTATCTATGGGCATCCAAACTCCCTAGCCAACACCCACATGGGCAGGGCCAAAACAAAGTGTGACCAAGGGAAATTTCTTTCTCCCTCACAGAAAAAAAGTTGGGGAAATTCTGGGGAAGAAAATCACATATATTTTCAGAAAACATTTCTGGATTGGATTTTTTCTTGTTTTTCTTTGTCAAAAGGGAGGGTTTGATCTAGAAGAAATAGGAAATCATTATGATAGAAAGGTAAAAGGCACCAAAAAGATATATGTGCATATGTCTTTATAGTGTGTGTGTGTATATATATATATATTACATATCAAGTATATATGTATGTATCAACACATGATACAGTCCCTACTCAAAACCATATTGAGTATATTTTATACATGTACATACATGCATGTCTATACATACATACATACATATGTGTCTGTATCATCATTTCTATTATCCACTCTATCTCTCCATCTCTGCTTGAAGACTGTATGGATGCAAAGATCAGATTGTTGGATATGGAATCAGAAAGGACCTAAATCTAGACCCAGCCTAAGACAGTTATTAGCTATGTGAGCTGAAACACATCATCTCACCTCTTTTTGCCTCGGTTTTCTCAATTGTAAAATGGAGATAATACTATCTTTCAAGGTTGTTATGTGCTATGGGGTAGGCCAGCCTCCCACAGGGGATGGAGTCTTAGAGGTAGGACAGTGTTGCAAAATGATGGCTGGGACACATCTTTTGCATTCAACCCACAATACAGGTTTCACAGGTTAAACTGTTCCACCTTGACTGAAGCCTGGCTTTATTCTATACCCTCATGATCACACATCTACTTGGCACACAGTTTCATTCTCAACATATATGTTTCCATAGAATCTAACAACAAACAGGAAGCCTAGGGATATAGTCAATGAAACATTGTAGCTAAGTGCAGGATCAGAGGGTAGAATCAACATGACCCAGATATAGGTTGGGGAATTCAGAGTACAGATTTATCAGAAGTTTTTATGCCTTGAAAAGAGGGTCCTATCTAAGTGGGTATATAAGAATCCTTATATTTAATTTTATAAGTGGACACTCTCCTGGTAATATCCTAGGGGGATAGAGTAGGACATCTGTATTAACCCTGCAAGCATATTGCTCTCATCTAAGTAAGTAAGAATAATAATCATAGCAATTCCAATAACAAGGGGATGTTAATAATGAAAGTTCCTTAGGGGGATTTCAGCACGTGTTACCATCCTTCCTGGGGGCTGCTTTGCAATCCTCAGTTTCCATGTGGATTATGTCAAATAGTGTGGTCTTTGATGACTCCAAACAATTGTGAAGATTCAAAGAATATTACATTTTTAAAGTGCTTTGTATGGAACCTGGCTTCAAACCCATGTTTTCTGAATCATCCACTATACCAACCTCCCTGTCCTTACTGAAACTTGTGCTTTTTCTCTGTAAAATGATGAGGTTGGAATAATTGATCTCTTTAAATCCCTCCCCATCTGTGACATTTCCCATTCTAAGACCCCTAAGGTGATCTGACATTCTAAATTCCAGACCCTTCTCAGCTGTGATCCATCCATTTTGTTGTGGATTCTTCCCTAGCTTTGAATGCTCATTGACTATGAGAATAGGGCTAATGGTGGTGAGGTAGGGGAGAGATTGCTAATAAAGGCAGAGCACCAGCCCCAAACTTGGATCAGAAAGTTGCATAATCCCCTGCCCTAATGACAGGTTGTCTATGATACTGGTCATCTTGATGACTTGATGGGAGTCTCTGTTAAGGATAACAAGGCAGCCTCCTGTTCCTGTTCAAGGCCCTTGCTTTGCCCAAGGCCACTGCATCCCAATGCACAAGGGACTTTGTCAAAGGGATTGTTCAGAAGCACTTGAGCATCAGCCCTGTCTGTTCTCTTTATTGCATGCTGGCTGACTTCAATTCTTCTGATCCAGGAAGAATGCAGATGTCTAGAGCCTGACTTATAGAGAGGAATTGTCCCCAATTATTATTGCACTCTATTCTTTTTCAAATGACTTTATATAAATGTATGTATGCTTTGTATTTACTCAGAATGAAGTGTATCCTTACTGTCTCCAGGTACATATTTTTCCCCCTGTTTAAGGGGAAGTTATGAGGACTGGGATTGGTTCCTTTCAGTTTCTCTGTTCTCAGAACCCAAGCCAGTGCCTGACAGAGTTCAAACCCCTTATTTTAAAGAGGGGGGAAAAAGAGGCCCAGAGGGAGAAGTGAGCCATCTTTCTTCCAGTCTGACCACTTTAAGAATGCTGCTGCAAATTATAAATAAAATGATGAGTTCAACTACAACTACTACATAATAATAACAATTACAATCACAATCACAGCTATTATTTAGACAGTGCTTTGGGGCTTTCAGATTTGCTCCACACAGCCACTAACCACACAACTTTCATTTTTATTTAATGATTCCTCCTCCTTTTTTGACATTCTTGTGTTTGTTGTTTATGCTATTTTCCTGCTTCTCTTTCATGTCTTTGTTAATTATTTTTAATGATTACATATTTTTACTCTGTCATTATTCAGGATGTGATTATTAAGTCTCCATTTGGGTCTTTCAATTATTATTTTATTATGCTATGGTTTACCCAGGTTGTGTGTTTAATGTTTCTGCTGTCATACATTTCTGATTTCTCCTGAGCCCTAGCACATGGTCCATTTTTAATGGCACTATGCTTTGTCAAGAAATTTATATAGATCCAAGTGTTCTCCTTTCTAAATCATCACAAATCTTTAAAGTCTGACTTTTCCAACCATCTGTTAATTTCTTTTTATTTTATATATTTCCTTCTCTCTCAGGGTCACTTTAAAATTAGTGTATCATCACCTACGGTCTTTTTATCATTCAGTGAACTTCCTGAACTGAGATGCTGGGACATTCTTTCAATATCTCTTCCACTCTGTTTTTCATTATCTAAGTACAAAAAAAAAATGAGGTTTCCCCACTCATTGAATGTTATATAGGTCTGATAATAAGACTGCAATGACAATTCTTATGGAATCTCTCCCATAGACTGTAAGAGGTAAATATTATGGTTGGGCTGAATATTTAAGAGTATAGTCACCAGGAATTTAATTACTAAATTCCAATGAATTACTCAAGTTAGAATGGCTTTTATGGTAGTTTTATTTACGAATAGAGAGAAAGAAAGTAAGGAAAATGAGAGAGAGAGAGAGAGAGAGAGAGAGAGAGAGAGAGAGAGAGAGAGAGAGAGAGAGGGAGAGGAAGCTGCTCTGGCCTGGTCTAAACCAAGCAGGGCTTCAGAGGCCCCAGAAAGGGGGGAAGGGGGGAGCAGAGGATTTATTAAACAAGGCTTCTAGCCACAAGGCCTACTCCAAGACAAGGGGTCTCTAGTTAGTGCTTCCAGAGAAACCAAGGAAAGAGAGTCAGCCCTTTTCACTCACCACATGTCAGTCCAAAGGGAAGCAGTCTGAGGTCTCAAGACCAAGCTCCTCCAAGGCCAAGTTCAAAGGTGAAGACCACTCACAGGAAGTGACCACCAAATTTAAAGACAATTCTTTGAGTCACTTCCTGTGCCTGAGGTCTACCTTTACGTGTTCCAATGGCAGCTGAAACTTGGTTTTGAACTGCCTAGGGGGCAGTCAGTTATTTCTGATTTGTCATTCACTAGAACTTGTGGGTCAAAGACCTCACACACACACACACACTTAATCCTTAAGTGGGGGTGTATACATTCCTGGTGGCTTAAAAGCTAAAGAATAAGTAGGGTGAAGTTAATCCCATATATAGAATGTCCAGCCTATCCTACTCATCCTGGGCATGCCCTCATTTTTTAGATATGTTTCTTACATGCAGCAAAGTGATGAGTTTAATCTTATATATTCAGCTATTGTCATTGAGTATGTATTGGATAAATGAATGAGTGAATGAATTAACTAGCTTTTAAACTTTTATATGTACTCAGTTGACAACTCATCATGTTATCTAAATTCTCTTCAAATGTGATGTTTTTCTAACTTCTCTCTCAGAGAAAAGTTATTTCAGGACAAAAATTCTGCCTCCCTTTAGAACATTCATGGAGGAAAGCAGAAATGTTCCCACTAAGGCTGATGACCCTGCTGAAGGAGATGGCAACTATCCCTCTGCTGTGTGTAAACAATGTGTTTCACAATGATGAGGCTAGAAAGGCTTGAGCATCGTGGTCTCTCCTCCCCTTGCCATCTTGGCCCAGTCATTGCTCTTCTGAAGCTGATCTCCAAAGATCTCACTTTCTAAGGCAAAGAATTTGGGTTTTGGTGAACTCCGTCTTTAGAATACAGTCTTTTGTTGGAACAGAACATTTTTGTAGGTTATCTACTTTTCTAGGAAGTTATTAAAACAAACTAAATGACAAACAAGGGCTCATTAGGAAAATGCTTCTTTTCATATGAAAAATTTATCGACCCAATTAGCAGGTATTTCATTTGTGATGTTCCTCACCTAAAATAGCTGGGGAATGTAGGTCAGCTGCTGTATATCTTTTAAACCATAAAATGAACAGCTGCCCAGGGCCACCCTTCAAAGCGAAGGTGATCTGTTATGTTGTGAGGCTGCTGGGGGCTCTTGACTGACTGTATTCCCATCAATGGAGGACAACCAGTTGAACACTCAATTCTTGTGGGACATGGAGACTTCAACAGTTGGGCTGCCTTAGGACTCTAAAAAGATGATAATTAATCAAGAATAGACTACAAAGAGCCACAAACAAAAGGGACTATTTTCTACTTTTCTGGAAAGCATTTAGTTCCTTAGTTTACAAAGGATTTGCAACATCCCTGTGGGGGAAATATTGCAGGTATTTTCATTCCCATTTCATGGAGAAAGAAATTGGGAATCGGAGAAGAAATTCATTTCTAGGGGTCCATGTTTGGGAAGTCTCAGATGAGGGCTATGTCATCCCTCTCACAGAGATATAGAAAAGTTAACGTGGAAATCATTCATTGAATGTGTCTACTGTAGACCAAGTTTTGTGTGTGACATACCTTAGGAGAAGACACTGTTCCCCCATCTCTCACCTTGTTAAGAAGCTTAAAGGTCAGCAAGGAGTTAAAATCAAAATGCACTTGGTGTTAATCTAGAATAATTTGAATGCAAACCTGACTAGGGATAGATCCAGTAAATAACATAGAGGGAGAAGCTGAGACCTTAGCACTTTAAGAGACAGTTTGGAAGATGAGTCAAGAGATACAGGGGGAAATCAGGAAAGGGCACGAGATCAAATAGCTGGAGCTGAAATGTTCCAGTTTACATACCACCAACAGACAAGCCCCCTCATTTTATCAAAGAGGAAAACTGAAGCTTAGATAGGTGACTTGCCTAAGCTCAACCAGGTCAAAAGTGAGATAAATGTCCACCTCTTCCTGAGCTGAAACCTCACATCACCCTTTACCTAGATAACTTAAGTTGCCTTCTCATTGTTTAGTCTTTTGTATTTGGGGGTTGGGGGGAAGGGGGAATTCCTAATTTCCCTTCTGCACAGATTTCAAATTCTCTTTCTAAAGCTCAAGTCTGGCTATGTTTTGGCCAAGTTCAAGAAGCTTCAATGCCTCTTTATTTAAATCTCTGGAATCACACACCATTGCTTATTGGTAATATTTTAAACCCTTCATAATCTGCCTCCAGGCAGTCTCTCCAGATTCATTCTTTTTCATGCCTCCTCAGGTACTTTGTGCTGCAGACAAAGTAGCCTACTTGATACTCTTTCTCCTGCCTGCACATACAGTATAGACTGGATGTGTGGACTGCTCTCATTCCTGGACTTCTCTCCTTCCTCCCCTCTGACCATCATAAGTACTTCCATTGAAGGCTCTGCTCAGGTACCATCTCATATCCCTCCACACCCCTTCCCCAGGTGTCATCAGAGGAGTTTCCTGACCACCTCTGTGGTATTTAGATCAAACAACAAGCATCTATTGAACACTTGTGAGCTGAGGAATATGCTAGGAAAATCTTTAAATGAAAGAGGACTTTCTCTTGGCTACTGAAAGTGAAAGAGAGCCATTAGAGCTTTGGAATTGGGTTAGAGGAGCAGTGGGGACCCGATCAGACCTTTTACAGTTGTGTGGAACATGGACTAGTATGGGGAGAGAATTGAAAGGGGGCTACAGAGGAAACTAGTACGATAGCCCAGGTAAGAGGTGATGAGTGCCTTAACTAGGCTGTGGGAGTGAAGAGGAGTCATATTTTCATGTTGTCTCTCTCCAGTAAAATGCTACCTTCTTGAAGAAAAAAAAAATATTTTCCTTAAAGTGTCTGCCTCTCCAGAGCCAGAAACAAAAGAAGCACTTTAAGATATTTGAAGAATTGAAATCATTTGAATATCTAGGTGCCATTGGTTTACTGAGACATTTAAATAAATAAATGGGGAGCTAATTGTCCTTAATTCTTTATTAATAAAGTGATAAGTTGGCACCTTGAATTTGATGGATTGATGATCTAATAAGTGCTAGGGAAGGCATACCTCTAAAGGTGAAGATTCCAATCCCCATTCCCTTCATCATACTTGACTTTTATCCATGTCTTTCTTTCAGTCTTTAATAGAGGATCTTCTGAATGCCTTGTTTGCCTCTCTATGGTTCTTGAAGTGATTCCTGGATGCCAGGGCATTGCTTGCAGTTGTGGTATACTTAGAACTCTCCACAGCACTGATCATATATTTTCCCACTGGGTAATTGAAACACAGGACATGGAATCAGGAAACCTTAGGCTTGATTCTCATCTCCAATACTTATGTGTCAAAAGCTTCTGCAAAAGATGCCTAACTTCTTTGTTCCTCAGGAAAGGGTAAAGATTAGACAACCCTTGAAACCCCCTCTATCTCTAATCTCTGATCCTGTGACCTCATCTTATGAGAGTATGGAGTTTTGTAAATGGAAATGAAAGTAATGTTTTAAAAACATTAAATGCATTTTAACAGTGACACACGTTCTTCTCTGTCAGCCCTAAGTTTTGAAAAATTAGCTGTAAATTAGTCCTTGCCATCTCTCTTCATTTTCTTAAATGAAATTAGCTAAACAATGAAAGAGTGAAGAACTGATCACAACTCTGTGACACCTCCCCACAACATGACAACTAAGCAAAATGAGATCTACAAGATGAGAAAAATTGAGATGGAAGGTCCTTTTGCATCTATTTCTCTCTTCTCTGATTCATAAAGAAGGGGCATATTTTTTCTATCACCAATCAAAGAGGCTGCTTTTTTGGAAAGTCATCAGAGCACAGGGTATGAGTCCCTGGGTCTTGGGTTCAGATTCTGACTCTGTTACCTACTAGTTATAAATCCTTAAAGAAATTACTTCACTTACTACTGCCTAATCTCCACCCTTCTCAGGCAAGAAGAGGAACCAAACATTCCACTCCTCACATACCTTTTACATTCCATCTCTTTCTAGGCATAGGTGCTCTCTGAAATGAGGTGACAAGAGACAAGACAAGGTATCTTCTATACACGTATCCCAAAGCTATTACTTTCATCTGGACCATCCAAGGCAACTTCCATTTCCTACTGCCAGTCCAATTTCCCAATTGAAATGAGAACCTTCAGTGCAAAAAGAAACCATCAAAGGGACTTGGACAGTAAAAACTAGCTAACAAAAGTCGCTTTCTGTGAGACTGAGAAATTTAGGAAACACCAAAAGGAACTGTGAGCCAATAGTAACCAACAGACATCCAAAGCCCAAATGTTCTGCCTATTAATGGGGTAAAAAAAGGAAAACTGGAAAAGCTACGATGGCCATTGCTCATCGAACCATGAATCAGAGAACTAGAGTAGATTATTATACTGTGACACATATGCAAACTCTCATGCTCTCCTAATACTTGGGGCTGAGAAAACGTCATTCAGTGAGAAAAATCTCAGTAATACATTTCCCAAAGGGCTATTTGAAAGCTCATAGTATGGAAAGATCACCTAGTGAAGATTCTTATGAGTTAGAAAAAATGAGTCAAAAGGGGAAATTTAAAAAGATCCCATAAAAGATTTCACAAGGATGAAGGAAAAGGAGCTACGATACATAAAAGTCCTGTCTAGGAAGCTGATGAAAAGAAAAAAGACAAGGGACTTAGTTGGTAGACATGCTTGTTGCCATTTGGAATAGGTGCAAGAATATGTGTGTGTGTGTATAAATACTTTCATGTATTACATATACATATAGATACATACAGTGTGTATATATTTATAAACATGCATTGTGTGACATACACCTATGTAAACATATATGTCATGTACGCACCCATATATGTTGTTGAGCCATTTCAATCTTGCCCAACTCATGTCCCCATTGAGATTTTATTGGCAAAGATACTGGAGTAGTTTACCATTTGTTTCTCCAGGTCATTTTACATACGAGGAAGCTGAGACAAACAGGGTTAAGTGACTTGCCCAGGTCACACAGTTAGTAAGTATTTGAGGTTGGATTTTAATTCAGGCACAGTACTCTATCCATCATGCCACCTAGCTTTCCCACACCTCTGTGTATGTGTGTGTGTGTGTGTGTGTGAGAGAGAGAGAGAGAGAGAGAGAGAGAGAGAGAGAGAGAGAGAGAGAGAGAGAAAGAGAGAAAGAGAGAGAGAGAGAGAGAGAGAGAGAGAGAGAGAGAGAGAGAGAGAGAGGGGAGAGAGAGAGGGAGAGAGAGAGAGAGAGAGAGAGAGAGAGAGAGAGAGAGAGAGAGAGAGAGAGAGAGGAGAGAGAGAGAGAGAGAGAGAGAGAGGGGAGAGAGAGAGGGAGAGAGAGAGAGAGAGAGAGAAGAGAGAGAGAGAGAGAGAGAGAGAGAGAGAGAGAGAGAGAGAGAGAGAGAGAGAGAGAGAGAGAGAGAGGAGAGAGAGAGAGGAGAGAGAGAGAGAGAGAGAGAGAGAGAGAGAGAGAGAAGAGAGAGAGAGAGAGAGAGAGAGAGAGAGAGAGAGAGAGAGAGAGAGAGAGAGAGAGAGAGAGAGATCTGGTAGGGTTTTACTTTTGACTGTTAATAAATGGTGGCCCACACAGCACATTGATTCAAGGTGTAGCTAAGAGGGATGTCAATTCAAAGGAAATTTGGTTCTGATATATGGAGTAAGTGCTTCTATGTGACATCTGAAGAAGCAAATTTATACTGAGATGAGGCATCAGGGAGGACTTCACAAAGGAGGCGGCACTTAAAAATGAAAATGCAAAATAGAAAAAGAGAGATGGAAAACATACAGAGTTTCTTGACCTGGAGTCAGAATGTTTTAAATATATATTGATAACTGTATTTCAATGTAATTGATTTTCTTTTAATTCTATATATTTTATATATTTAAAATGTCATTCTGAGAAGAAAGTTCAATAGGCTTCACTTGAGTGTCAAAGTGTCAAAATAAAATATCAAGTATCCTATTCTCAGCAGAAGGAAAAGCCTAGACAAAGGCATGGATACAGAAAAAGCCCAGGGCATGCTGAGTTCAGATGTGCTTTAAGGTAGCATTTTTCTTTGACTTGAGTTTGCAATCAAGAGGTCCAGTCCAATATGTAGTCCTCTCTTGCTTCCCAGTTGAATGTAATGGGAATGTTATGGTTAAAGAGACTTAAACATCCTAGCAATTCCATTGCCATTAGATTGTAGAGTTAGATGCATGGACTCCCCTTCTCTTTCAAAAAGAATGTTCCATCATTGACAGCTCTCTGGACAGAAATGTATTTTTAATGACCTCATTAAAATGTGCTTTCTTTGCCTAAAATATAGTTTTGATCCTCTGCTGGCACTTAAATAAGTTAGATGATAAGTCATGAAAACTGGAATCCCACTTTCTTCTTCAGGAAATAGAAAGTAAATCATTTCCTACAGGTCACTTTTGGTGTTTCCAATACAACCTATTAGAGGGAACTCATTGGCTTTTTCTTTCCTCCATAAATCCTGGCCTCCCAGACCTTGGTCATCATTCAAAACTCTGGGTAATCAGTTGACATCATTGATCCAGCTGTCTGGAAAATTATATTATGACAGTGCTTTTTCTAATAATCCATCAGAGGAAAAAATCATTTTGGTTCAACTTACAGCTCTCGTTCCTTCAAGGTCCGATGTCTCATCTAACCCCATCATTGATCAATATTAAGCTAGATTCTTAAGTGTGTTTTTAATGACTTTTTGCCATCGTCAGGAACAATTGGATGGAACAAATGTAGGTCGTTCTTGTCCAATGTTCGCCATCTGTTTCCATTGAGAGTTTCTTTCTATTTCTTTGTGTCAGCCATTGTGGAAAATGGACTCAAATTGAAGTGTAGATAAATCGAAAATTTAAAACACAAATCTTTGAAGTTGTCCTGGTACATAATTGCCTTTCAACTATCCATTCTCTTCATTGGGTTATGATGCTAAGGGACAGGTCATGTTAAAATTGCATTGTGGGAATCTTAGTCAGTGATACTCAAAGGAAACATAAATGATAACTCACATAGGGAAGGCAGATTTTATGGTGTGCAAAGTGCTTTCCTCACAACTCTTATGTGAAAGATTATAAATTTGCAGAAAATAGAAATTAAAGCTGTAAAAATTTCACTACTTTGCCTTCTGTCCTATAACTAGAAATTTAATTTGGTCCTTTAACTAAAAATATTTGACCTTTTTACCAGAATTTTATACTCAAGGCATTTAGTTTTTCATTCATTTTCTACCCTAAAATAATTCCTTTTCCTACCCTCCCTACTGCTAGAGAGAAATAAGGGAAGATACCTTGGGGAATTGGCCATTGCACTTTTGTATTTATAATAGAGAAAGAAATACCAGGTAGTATCTAGCTTGAACTTTTGGGGAAGGCATTTTAAAAAAGAATAGGTAAGATACCACATGCTAAAATTCTATAGGAAGTATATCCCAAGATGAAGTTCTTAAGAATGAAAATCTTAAGACATAAATAGAAATAATGATGATAAACATAGAAAGAATATTTTTAAAGGAAATGGTATGGAGCATGGAGAACTCACTGAGCACTACAGATCTTTTGAGAGGCATATCCAGAAGATGGAAGGTTAGATCAAAGTATGTAAAGGGAAAGTAGGTGTGGGTCTATAAGTAGAGCAACTAGAAAAGAGCTATAGCTGATGAGAAAGTCCAAACACAATGAAAACATTATGTAGTTTGTTGTTATAGCTACATTGAGGAATGGGAGGAATTGAAAGAATGTTTGCAGTTTGATGTTATGGTGAATTGAACAATGACAACAGAGTGATAGATGTTTGTTGGTTGACTGACTGATTGAATGCAGAGGTCCTCATTTCTGTTTTTGACACTGCTTTCACTGCCAAGGAAAAAGATCTTTAGACTAAACGGGGCAGGGAAAATACTAAATGGGAGATGATAACCAAGTGAAGTAGGGAGATAGAGAATATATAACTACCCTTCTATTGAACCATATGGGACCAGTTGAACTACATCCTACAGTATTTAGCGAACTAAGAGAGATAATTTCTGGGTGATATATTAATGACCTCTGTGAGATCATGGAGACTGGAAGATGTGCTTCAGAGCTTGAAAAGAAAAAAATGTTTTGATTTTCAGAAAAAAAAATTAAGAGTAGAGATTGAAAATGGCATGCCAATGAACTTGACTTTGATTTATGACAAAAATCCTAAAATATGTTGTTAAAGGGATGGTTAGTAAACATCTTGAAAATGAAGCAGTAGGTATGGCTTCATTAAGAACAGATAACATCAAATTTATTTCCTTTCTGATTTTGATAAAGTTGAAATCTGGCAGTTCAGAGGAATGCTAAAGACATAGTGTACCTGGATTTAAGCAAAGTGTTTGGCAAATGTGATGCTTGTAGAAAATATGGAGAAAGGTGAATTAAGTAAAAGTATAGTTTGGCATATTTAAAACTGGTTGGATAGTCAGACCCAAAAAAGTAGTCATGAAAGGTTCAAAGCCAACTTGAAATGTAATCTCTGTTTTGAAGTACCTGTATTTTTCATTGAACTTTTTGGCATTTAAATCAATGACTTAAAGTCATGAAATTGTTATCAAATTTGCAAATGATAGGAAGGCAAGAGGGACATCCACTGTGTGGATAACATATACATAATCCAAAAAGATAACAAAAGACTAGAATGTTAGCCTAAACCTAAGAAGATAGCATTGCATAGGTGGAAACATAGGTATGTGTTTGATGTAAAATTTCACTTCACATATACATATACATATACATATATATATGTATATATATATAATAGAAGAGAAATATGGCTCCAGAGAACTTTGTCTTTAAATACTATTGGAAGATTTGTAGAAACTGATGCAGAGTAAGGTGAATAGAATGAGAACAATTTATAAAAGCAACATTGAAAGACTATCAACTTTGTTAGACTTGAGTTCTGATCAACACAAAGACTACAGAGGATCCATGATAAAGAACACTAAAGAGAGATCATGGATATCATATTTTTAAAAATCTGAATGGGATAGAGTGCTGCTTAGTAGGCTGAAAACTCAATATGGGTAAATGGTGTCATATAGCAATTTGAAAAATGAGGAAGTCTTGAGCTTCAGTAAAGCAAGAATAGTCTCCAGAACCAAGGAGATGTCAAGCCTATTGTGATTTGATTTAGTCAGACCACAAGAGATCTATTGTTGGAAGTCCAATTTAGGAAAATATTTTCCAGTCATAAATTGTCTAGATGCCCTCTGAGGGATCTTCCTGCCCTAACAACTTGGCCTCAAGGATAAATCGTCAGCTTGCATTCAAGGGCCTTTCACGACCTAGCCCCAGTGGACATTAACAAGCTTATTGCTCTGTGCCTACATACATATTTTATGTTATCACCCCAACTTGATTACTAATGATTCTTATTAATTGACCTTCCGCACTGTACCTTTCTCCCTACCCTTTCATGCATATTGTAAACTTTTTCTTCCTTCAGTATTAAATTCAAATACCATATCTTCCATGAAGCATTTATTGATTAACCAGCAAACAGTGATTTCTCTCTCCTTACCTTTTCTAAATTATTTTGTCTGAATTGCACAATGCTGCCCCATTACATCCTATGGCTTATGATGAATTTTCATTCTTTGTGTGGATATTCTTTCTGCCCTCCCCTCTCAATTTTCAAACACATCATTAGGCTGTTAGTCTGTAAAATGATCATTACAATATCTGTAGTGCCTACCTTCTAGGGGGAAAAGGGTATAAGATTCAAGTGAGATTGTGGATATAAAGAATCTTGTATACTCTCGAGCTTTACATAAATAATAACTCTAACTTGAATTAAGAAATATGTCAGGGGGTATATCTATCCAAGTCTCCATCTCCACCATTGATACACACAAGTGATGATGAATATAAGATGTACTAGATGCAATTCCTTGTTCATATCAACCCTGATATTCGGTAATTCTAAGACAATTTTGTGGAATATATGTAAATATGAATGAATGGATGAACATGAAGTTCATTGCTCCAGCAATGATTAATTAATGACTTTTCTTTTTTATATACAGGGCTCTGCATTAGGTGGTATGGGATAGATCAGATGAATGAGCTATGTTCCCTGAAAAGGAGACAGTAGGATCTAAGTATGAAAAATGTGGAATACACTATTAGACATGGTCACAAAGGCTTGCTGATTTTCTTTGTTACAAATTCAGGATCTATAGGGAGAGAGATTACTGAGAAATTCTATTGCCATAAAAAGAAAAGAGAACAAATAAAACATTGAAAGAAAGTTCAATAAAAGAATAAATGATTAAAGTTCTTCTTTTCAGCTTGTGATTTTAGGGAGTAATCTCAAACCCTAGTTGTTAAATTACCTTGCTCAAATTACAGAATATGTGTTTCAGATGTGGGACTTGAACTCATGCCTTCCTGAACTCAAAGCTGGCTTTATTTCTATTTTTCTGATTCTATTCACAAGGACTAGGATCGTCAAGAAACAGAGTAACTCCATGTGTTTTAGATTTTTTTTTAAATAAGAATTGAAAACAAAATGAATTTCTTCTTAACAAGAAAGTTAGTAAATTTTACTTATGTTTAGATGGAAACCCACTGGTCACCTTGTAAAAAGATCCACTGAAACTTAGGACCTATGATCTATCCCCATCTCTACTGAAATAGTTAAATCACTCTGGCTCATCTTACTAAATTTGAACTTTTTGGCTGGCTGTCTAAGGTCCTAGGATATCCATTCCCATAGTCAGACCATCAAGAGATTACCTGTCATGCTTGCAATGGAAGTCACCCATAGTAAATCAGCATATAAGAGTCTTTCATTACTCTGGTCCTAGCAATCTCTGATGCAACATGCTATTATCTGTCATGTTCCCCCATAATGGGATCACAAATATTTTGAATACTTTTCACTGGACTTTAGGAAACTGGAAGCTTTTTGCAATCTCCTGGATGAGGGGCAGCCCTATGTAGTTGACCAGCTCTTTCCTTTACATGTGCCTTCTCCTTGATCAGCATTGCATGGAGGTGGATGAAACCAGATGAGGGAACCTTGCATTTTCTGATTCATTCACCATCTATGTTTTTGTCTACAACTGATGAATCCAGTACCACTACTTGTTTTATTTTTTAATTTCAATTTATTGATTTTATTTATTAATCAAACATTTATTAAAATCCTAGAATTTGTAAAGCCCTGTGCTTTACCCAGAAGATAGATTTTAAAAAATAACACTAGAAACATAGAACCTAATGATGTAGTGAGAAATAGGAGAGTCAAGGACAACAATAAGAAAAACATAAGGGGAAAATGAAAAATCACAAATTCCCAGGCAAAATGTTACAAAAATGAAGAATGATATAGTATTTATTAAGTGCCAGACATTTGTTCTAAACACTTTACAAATGTCGTCTTATTTAATGCTGACAATAATTCTGAAAGAAAGGTGTTATTATTAGCCTTATTTTATGGTTGAACAAACTGATACAGATAGATGTGAGGTGACACGCCGAGAATCATGTTAGTAAGTATCTGAAGTCACATTTGAACTCATGCTTTCTTGACTCCATGCCCAGCATTCTATTTATTGTACCATCTTTTAGTCAATATTGACAGTGGAATTTAGAGAAGACTTCATGAATAATGAAGCCTCAAAGTTTGGCTATAAAGAAAAGGAGAAACTCCAAAAAAAATGGAGATTTGCAGGGATATAGATGGCTAGCATGAAAGATGGCATGAGTGGTCTACCATATTTTAAGCCATCTCACAATCACAGAACACAAAAATGTATTTTATAGTACATTAATGGAATGCTCATCCAAAGCTAACCTAGATAAGAATTCTATTATGCCTATCCCTAACTCTGACAAAGGATCATTCAATTACTTCAAGACATCCAATGGGGAGGGGAGCAAGTTGCTATCCAGCAGCCCATCCCATTTGGGGACCACTTTCTTGTTCTATTATGGTAATTAAGGGTTCTGTTCATTGAGTCTAAATCTATCTTTCTGCAGTTTTCTCCATCTCCCCAACATGGGCCTCATGAACAGTATTCATTTCCAGTCAACTAACAAGGACACTCTCTGGCTTGGGTGTTCTGGATAATGAATGTTTGATTGTATCACAATAATGCCAATTAAACCTACCCTTTTCCTGAGTTCACCTTCTCATCTCTATATCTCTTTAGGTAAATCAGGGAATTGAATTCCTAACTGCATCACTAGAAATTCAACAAGAAAGCTCATTTAGGGAAAAAAAGTTTGCCAAAGTACAAGATATAATCTGTAAATATGCACGTAGAGACTTCCAGAAAATGACTTGTTCGGCCCCTTGCCCATTATTGATACATTTCCCACCATTGACCTAATAGAGTCTAATGCGCACTTGCCTCTACCCCTGGGCTGATCCCATGAGCAGAGGCAATATCTGAGAATGACTTGAACGAAGACATCAGTTATTCTCACTTAACTCAAAGCTGTCCCCAGACGTATTGATCTTTGCACAAAATGTCAGATACCTCACTTTCCACAATAGATGTCTCCCAGAAAAGGTACGTCTTCGATTGAACTTTTATAAATCAAATCATCCTGTGAATGCTTGAGTTGGCATGCAACTTACAGGAATCTGTAGTTGTGCAGAGACCAGGGTGGCAGGCTCCCCTGGTTCTCATTTGTAAGCTGGCGATGCTAGCATGAGTTGATGGGAGTACAATACTCTGAAAGAAGATGGGTGACCACCCTATTGTTTCAACACCATCTGGAACTTTGGCATCTGATCTGAGTACTGTATTGCAAGAAGGACGTGGATATGCTAAAATAAATCCAGAGGAAATTGGTGAGGGGACTATAAACCTAGCCACATAAGAATCAATCGCATGAGAATCCTGGGATGCTGAGCCTGCACAAGAGAAAATTCATGGGACATAGGATTGAAGACATTGCCTTGAAGGGTTTGAAGCATTACATGAGGAATAAGAGTTAGCCTTGCTCAGTTTGGCCCCATAGGACAGAACTAGAAATAACTTAGAAAAAGGAGGTAGCATTTGTTTTTTTGGTTAAACATAGGGAAAAACGTCCTAATAATTGGAGATATCCAAAAGTGGAATGAATCCAAACAGTTATGTCAAACTCAAATAAAAAGGGATGTTGGCAATGTCACATATTGACTAAGAAAACCACAATTTAATATATTATTTCTATTATATTGTAGTTTTTATTCATTTCATTAAATAATTCCCAGTTATACTTTAATCTGTTTCCCACATATTCAGAAATATTGTGAGTCACACATAGCCCATGGGCCCACAGTTTGAAATCTTTGCTCTGTGGCAGGTGAAAAATGAAAAGAGTGAGGGGGCAAATAGAGATGGGAGGTACTAGGTTCAAATCTGGTCTCAGATATTTCCTAGTTGTGTGATCCTGGACAAATCACTTCATTCCAGTTGCCTAGCCTTTGCCATTCTTCTATCTTGGAACTAATAATAATAATATTGATTCTAAAGTGGAAGATAAGGGTTTAAAAAATGAAATGAGTGAGGAAACAAAGATTTGAGCTCCTAAGCATATCAAATTATTGAGAAATACACATCTATTGCCCAATACACCAGAAGTAAGATCATTCCTCAGTATTGGTACTGAACTCTACATACAAGGGAAAAAAGAATCTTATGCATATTTTAATGCAGAAGATTTAATGCATAATTATTTTAGATTAATCAATAAAAACAATTAATTTTAAAAGAAACAATTAACTAGAATACAAAATAGGTAATCCAAATTCTACTTGGAGGAGAGATTAGGGACTTTCAACGTTGAGAGAGAAAGTGTGAACAGATACAATTCCTTGAACTCAGTAAAAGTGTCCCACTCCCCCTAACCATCAGTATACAATCAAAGGAAAACAAAAATTATAACTGACTGACCAGTACATGATCAGTTTTCAAAAAAGAAATATGAGCAATTTGAGATGCACAATTGAGGGAAGTTCCTTGGGTCTGACTGGGTTTCTAGTTAGTGTAATCTTGGTCCTTCATTAAGGTTCTCCAAATAGCAGTTAGAGACAGTCCAGCTTTCTAGCCATTCAGGGCTAGGTTCAAACAATGCAACAAAACTTTCTCACAATTGAATAAAGTTTTTTCTCAAGACAGAAATTGGACTAGACACATAATTGAATAGAAAAGGAAGTAAGTTAGATTCAGAACTGAGTCACAAGATGGAGTCAAGATGGTTAACTTAATTCCCTCTCCCCCTTGCTTTTCAAATCCCCTCAATACTCCTTTTTGGCAAGTTTCAGCTCTAGAAGATGTTATCCCTGCTTCACTAAAAGTCTTCAAGCAGACACTTATCTGCCAAGCTTAGGTGTATATGGATCTAGATGATTTCTGAACCTCCTTCAGATTCTGAGAGGCTCATAACATAGTTTCCATAAGCTGAGGTTGGCCTAGAATCAATGATGTATATTAGATTAGACAAAATCATAAAGGTCAGTTGGTTTACCTAGGTGGAAAGATCTGTTTTATAGCTTCCCCAGAATCATGGAATCTCAAAGTTTTAAGAATTCATAGAAGAGCTTTCTAAACTCTACCTGATAGGTAGCTGGTCATTCCATATGTGATCTGTTGCATTATTTGGTAATGGCAGATAGTTAAATCCTTCTCATCTTGAATCCAAAGAACTTAAAAACGATAGTATAGTTGTGGATAGCAATTACTTTTATAAAAGTAATAGAGACTAATGGACCTAGAAACCTAGGTACTAAAAATCCTTAATTAAAAGGAATTTAACACAGTTTAGATTTCAGTCACTTTTTTCCCATTTGACCCTATCAACAATCCTATAAGATAGGCACTGCTATTATAATTGTCCTGATTATAGAGACAAAGAAACAAAAATAAAACTGGAAAATAACTAATCCAAGGAAATGATTTAGCCAAGTCAGTAGGATTTAGAACTGAGACTTTATTTCTGACCTCCTCCTAAAACACGCACTCTTCTTTCTGTTTAAATGTAGAAGCCAGTTGTAAAGAAGTTTTCTAGAAATGCCCTAAGCACCTTCCTTCAGCCTTCCCTTTGCTCTCCTTTCTGGAGGGGATATTATAGTCACACTGGCCCACACAAAGACAGGGATGCAAGGGATCTTAGAGACTATCTCATATAACACTCTCAAGTTATATATGAAGAAGCTAAGGCCATGAGAGGGGACTAGACATACCCAAGGTCACCCAGTAAACTAGTGGAAGAGCTAGAAGGAGATTCCAATATCCATTACTGAAGGTTTATTTCTACCACATCATGGGACCTACACTTTCCACTGAATGAAATCCATTGTTCCAAATTCTAGCTCTTTAACTCACACACATTCACTTAGTATTTTGAATCTCTAATATTCTTATCTTATAATATTGCACATTACAGTTAAGAGATGCCACAGGATGGAGTGGATTACAAGTTGGCCCTGCAGTCAAGGAAGACATATTTCGATCCTGCCTCAGATTGTGCGACTGAAGGCGATTGAGTCTTTGAGCCTAATTTTCCTCTTCTGTAACATAGGTGTGTAATAAAGCACCTCTCCCACAGAGTTGTTATGAATATCAAATGGGATTGTGTGTGCATAAAACAACTTGTAGCCCTTAAAGTTGGAGTCAGCACTGGGTTTCATTCTTGGAAAGAGATAATTCCTGTCAAAGAACTTTCCTACCATTATATGTTAAAATGCTTTCTCAGGGTCATATAGCTGAGATGTGCCAGAGGCAGAGTCCAAACCTAGATTTCTAGACTCTGAGGCCAGATGTCCATTCACTAAGCCACACTATCTCTGATTTTCAAAACACAAATTCCTCTGTAAATATAGGGTATAGATATGTTGGAGGGTTTTTGTTTGTTTGTTTGTTTGTTTGGTTGGTTGGTTGGTTGGTTTTGGTTTTGGTTCCTAACCAGAAACTAGAACTAGAAACAACAGGCATGATTTGGAAAAAGTCAAATTAGACTTTACTGGGGGAACTTCTTAATAATGTATAATAGCCAAGGGTGACTCAAAAAGGAGTGTATCCACTGCCATTGGAAATATTCAGGTGGATCAGTTGGAAAGAGGATTTTTTGTAACTATGGCTGCTGAGGATCCTTCCAGCTCTGAAACTGTGGGATACACTCTTTGTGTCTTATCCTTCTACCAGACTGAGCTTCATGAGGACAGGGGCTGTGTCTGATGTCTTGGCATCTCCCTTGGCACAAGGTCTGCAAAGAAACCAAGGAACTGCACAATGACAAAGTTGAATTGGCTGGGCTCCTTGATAGAAGGCAGACTTTTAAGCTCTCTCCCATTTCCCCATTAAGAAGGTAAAAACTTAGGCCAAGTGTTTACTTAAGTAAAAAGGATTCTCCAGTGCTCTGAGTCATATGGATGTACCTTATGAGTTCAGTCTTCAAATCTGCTCATAGAACCATAGAATATCAGAGCTAAAAGGCATTTGAGAGAATATCTAATCCAATCCAAGCCTGAATTGGAATCTCATCTATGAAATTCCTGCAAAGTCTAGCCTCCTCTTCAAGGGGAGCTCATGATGTCCCAAAGCAACCCATTCAATTTTTGCATAATTCAAATCATTTTTCCTTAATTCAAGAGTATTTGGGTAGGAAGGTTCTTTTCTACCTATTGTTCCTCTGGAGTCTGAGAAGTCTGATACATCATCTACCAAATACTTGGAGACAGTTATCATGTTCCCTTCAAGTCTTCTATTCTCTATGTTAAATATTCACAGTTGCTTCAACTCAATTCTCCCAAGGCATGATGTCATGCCTCTTCGTTATTCTGATCACTCTCCTCTAGATGCCCTTAAGAGCATAATTATTTTGTTTTGTTTTTCCCTAAAATGTGCCATGCAGAGTTAACCATAATAATCTAGATGGAGGGGCCTGACCAGGGTAGAGTTCACAGGGCCAATGACTTTGGTCTTCCTAGAAGCTGTACTTCTTTTTATGCAACAAAGGATCACATGAGATTTTGTGCCTGCCATCATATACCACCGCCTCATAAGACATCTGACTCTTTTAATTGGCTGATTCTTAAGATGGGATTGACTTCAGGAAAAATACATACCAGAAATATACAAACACACAGAGGGAACTCATTCTAAAACACTGAGCTATACTTGCATTATTTAGGGATGAAATCCATTTACCTTCCTAAATATATTTCAGCTCTTAATTTCATCTAGAAATTGGGAGCACCTTTGCTTAGACTTGGAGTGATCTGGTTTTACTAAAGAGCCTCAGCATATTCTGTAAGATATTAACTCCTAGGCAACTAAGGGTCAAGCTGTAGATTCTGGGCCTTAGTTCACATCTCACAAACCATATATAATTTACAACTATTATGAATATAAGCCAATAGAAAGTAACTTTAAAAGCAACTCCTCAGGTATATTACTGGGTTGGGAAAGGGGGATGCTGTCTCATCTTCAGTGGTTGCCATGATACGATGAGAACTAATGTGATAATAAGGAAAGACTCCAAGACCTTCTGTCCTCTGAGAGATTAGTCTGGTTTTCAAAGTCCTGATTCCTTGGAAACTGGCATCTGGATGTCATGTACACAGTGTATCTGTAGAGAAATTGCACTAACTTTCTTTGTGTGGCTTGGGGCAATGATTCATATTATGGCTAATCATGTGAGTGAATTCTCCTGGTTTCCTAGTGGATCTGTCTGGCAGTAGCAGCCCAATTTTCAAGATCTGGGTGTCAATTCATTTTCCTAGTTCAAATTTGTTGGAAACTTTCCCCATAAACAGCTGGTAAAAAGTTGTCTGAACACAGTGAATATGTTGTAATCAGATCTTCCAACCAGAACCCAAATCCATGGATCTTAAAGCAATCTAGTCCATCCTTATTTATTCTTGAGAAAATTGAGATCAAAAAGAGAGAAGAGACACATAGAAAACTGTCATACTGCTTGATTTCTTAAAGGGTAGATGAGGACCTGGTAGAAGAGAGAGAATACGGAACTTAACATTTTTAAAAATGAACATTAAAAAGGCAGTTGAGTGGTTCAGTGGATTAAGAGCCAGGCCTGGAGATGGTCCAAATCTGACCTCAGATACTTCTCAGCTGTGTGACCCTGGGCAAGTCATTTAACCCCCATTGCCGACCCCTTACCACTCTTCTGCCTTAGAACCAATACACAGTATTGATTTAAAGATATCCGATAAGGGATTTTTAAAAGTGAATGTTAAAAGAAACAAGTAAAAGGAAAAAAGAGTAAAGTGATTTGACCAAGATCACATAGCCAAGCAGAGATTAGGTCATGGATCCTTTGACTCCAAGCCCTCTCCCACTTTCATAGTCCCAAGACCTTTTGACTTTGGCTGTAGAAAGGTTAGGAAAAGGGCTTCATGTGCAATGGAAAGTTGGCCATATTACTCTAGATGGAGGAACCTGAGCAGGCCAGAGCTCACAGGGTCAATAACCTCAATATTACTAAAAGCTGTACTTCCATTTATGCAACCAAGGATCACATGAGATTTTGTGCCTGCCATCCTCTACACACTGTCTCATATTGAATATGTGATTTTGAACAAGTGATTTAACTTCCATTTGCTTCAATTTCTTTAAGTATAAAATGGGAATAATCCTAGTACCTACTTCCCAGGGTTGTTATGCAGATCAAATGAGATAAGAGTTGTAAAGCACTTACCACAGCACATTGCAGATAATGGGCAAAATGTAAATATTAGCTATTATTATTATCATCCAAGATCCTTAAGCAGTATCTTTTGTAACGTGATATTTTAATTGTCTAAGCTTTTCATTTTTTCTCTGCTAAAGACTTCAGATAGTTCACAGAACAGCCTAATTTATAGGTTATAATCAACATAATAGAATAGAAACACATACACACAGCTTTTCAAATAGCCAAATTCATCCAACTCCTATTGTTCAATCTCCAGTTTTCTCTCCTATCAACACCATCTAATTTGTAGCATGGCAGCCAGTTTAAGAAAAACAAAATACTTATAATACTGATTTTATAAGCTCCCTAAAATCAGTAGTAGAAGAGAGTCTGGTGCCCTATCAAAGGTTATTCACAAAAGTTGCTGCCTTCTTGTCTCTACTGATGAACTTCCCTGCTGTATTAATTATGGATACATAAGGAACATTTACCTGACAGAGGTGAGTGAAACTCCCACTCATAGAGTCTGCAGATACTAGTAAAGAAAATAATAGAATGGAAAGCCACCACTCCATCTCGGAAAGGTTAGGATGTGATGGAATGATGAGACAAGTAAGTACCTGGCTGGGCTTAAAACAAGAGATATTTGGATATAAGAAACTGATCCCATAAAGACTGATCTCTTGTAGACTAAAATAGATACCTTTCTTCCCATGAATCCCACACTGAGCTTTTTGTTAAATGTTGCAGAGTTGGACCTGCCGCTGTCCTTGATACTATCTCTTCTCTCTGGAACTTTCCAGTGCATTTATCTTCCAATTTGGTTCCTGGTATTGGGTTGTTATAATGCAATCCTAAAGCCCATCTGTGCAGGGATACTGCCTCCACCCCAATCCCATGACTCAAGGAGAGAAAAGTTCAATAAGACTAGAATCAACTTCTTTCAGTGGTTTTATATTAGATCATTTGGACCACTCAGTCTACCATCCAAAGTTTCCTGAATCAGGCATGATTTCATTTAACTGTAGAGATCATCTGATCCAAGTAATAAATTTATTTGAAGTCCTTTAGTCATGAGGAACTCACTATTTATCCCAGAAGGTGGTCCACATCATCAGTGCACTGCTGAAGTTGTTAGGACACTTTTCTGTATAGAGATCCATCTATGCCTCTCTTCAATATACTCTCATGGCTTCTGACTGTCTTCTGGGACCAAGCAGATAATCCTCCCATATGACCACCCCTCCCTTGAATGAAGCCATCATGTACCTCATCCCATGTCTCCTCCTTACAACTACAATATCTATAATTAATGCAAGGGATCCTCCTTCATCCTGTGCCCCTCATCATCCTGTGTCCATCCTCTGGGTATATGCTAGCTTATTCATCATTTTCCTAAAACGTGGTCTGTAGCACTAATTATAATACTCCAGAATGCAGAAGCAGCCTCAAACAATAACAACATGACAACAGTAACAGACACAATAATGTGTTGGCCAGAGAGACTATGTCTTATTTACTTTAGAATTTTCCTCAGTGCCAAGAACAGGGCTCTTCCCACTGTTGGCGCTTATAAATGTTTGCTAATGAATGAATGAATGAATAAATGGCTAAATTAATTAGAGTATTGTTCAGTTAGTTGTAATAGGTAGTCAAACAGCACCTTCCAACACCAGCTCTGCTGGATAAATGGTGTATTCCTGAGTCTTGCCAGTGATATACCAACTCCTTCACAGTGCTATAAAAAGCCAGGCCTCTAGCCCAGGCACGAAGCAAAGTTCATCTTCACAATGGGCAGTAACTGCATCCCTGTCAATGCTGTGAGTGGTGAAGTGGTAATTAGCTGAATTGATGATCACCCAGGACAGCATGTTCTATCTAGGAGCTCCTGAGAATGTCACCAGGCACAGGTGGGCAGGTTGGCAGAACAGAATTGCTCTTTGGGAAAAATTGGAGTGGTCGGTGGTGGGGGTGTTAGAGGGGGAGGATTCACTTGAATAAATCCCTAAAAATAGGATGCACTATCAGAAAGAGAACATCAGCTCTCTTTTGCCAGGGACAGGTTTTTCAGAGGTGGTTCAGAGCCCACAGCAGCCCAGAGTTGGACTCTTGTCCTGAGCATTCTCCTTACTAACCAATGGGTCTGCCAGCCATAGCAAGAGGAAAATTATCTTGGCAGGTGTTCAGAAAATATCTTTCCTATGGGAGGACTATTAATATCATCATCATCATCATCATCATCAACAAAATAATGATAAATGTAACAATAATAATAAACGTAGCAATAATCATAGCTAACCTTTACATTAGTCTAGAATTCAGATATTGTTTCTTAGATACCAGCAACAACTCTGTGGGGAAGTTGCTACAGGTATTGTATTCCTCACTTTATTGATGAGGAAACTGAGGCTCAAAGTCGTTATATGTGTCACCCAAGGTCATCTACTTAGCAAATATCAGAGGCACTAGAATTATTTATAATATTATCAAACTATCATAAGAGCTTATATTTCTAAAATATTTTACTATTTACAGAGCAATTTCTTCATAACAACTATAAATACTTGAATAATGATAGTGGTCCAGAAAAGAAATCCATTCCAGGTATCTACCCCTTCTTCTCTGATTGTACATTATTCACAATAACTCTTATTTATAAATGAGGAAACTAAAGCAGAGGGAAGTGAACAGATTTAATTGTGATCTCCTAGCTCAGGAGTTAAAATCTGAGCTTTGAACCAGACTCTCAGACAGAATTGTTGTATTGAATTCACACTTGAGGAGAGACACTGAGATGCTTCAAATAAATATGACCAGAATGTGGAGGGGACTCCAAATAAGGTTATACGAAAATAAATCAAAAGAACTGAAGATGAGTGGCCTGGAGAAGAGAAGATTTGGGTGTGTGCATGGGGAGGGGGGCAGAATATGATCATTACCTTCAAGTATAGAAGGGTTTTCATGTAGGAGAGGGATTAGACTTGTTCTCTTTGGCCCCAGAGTATACAAGGAATTTCCTTTACTTTAGCAGAAAAACAAAACAAAATCTTCCCATTGTTAGAGTTGTCCAGAAAGGAACTGGACTACCTTATGGAGTCACCATGAATGGGAATCCACAAATGAAGACTATACAACTATTTGAAACAAATGTTCCAAAAGGGATTACTGTTGAAGTACAGGTTGGAGTATGTGTTTTCTGATGTGTTCCTGCCTCTGCTCTCCTCCCTCATTGCTTCTTCTTCTGTTCTCTGGGGCCAAGAAAACTAGGTTCCATGTATCCTCCATGTGAAAGAGCTTCAGGTATTTGGAGACAGTGATGACTCCCATTGCAATGGATGCTTTCAAAAAAACCTGGAAAGATCTAGATGAACTGATTCAAAGTGAAGTGAGCAGAACCAGAAGAACAGTATATACAGTAATAGTTCTGTGCTGATCAACTTGAAAAACTAATCTATTCTCAGTAATACAATAATCCAAGATAATTCTAAAGGAATGTTTATGAAAATGCTATCCACTTCCAGAGGAACAACTGGTGGAAGTTTGAATGCAATTGACGGGTATTGTTTTTTACATTATTTTTTCTGAGGTTGTTATTTTGTCTCTTTTCTTTCATATCATGACTAATATGGAAATGTGTTTTGCATGACTGCACATATACGACCTATATTAAGTTGCTTGCCCTCTCAGGAAACGGGGAGGGGAAAGAAGGAGGGAGAGAATTTAAACTTGATTTAAAAAAAAACAATGTATATTAAAGATTGTTCTAACATGTAATTGAGGTAAATAAAATATTATATATTATTCATAAGAGTATGGTATAACCCTACAGTCTGAGTATAACAGAACTCAAAGTAGACTTATGGCAAAGAATATCAGAGCTGGAAGGAATTTTAAAATATAGGATCTACCTAGAATCTTAGACCTAGAAGTAAATTAAGAACAGAACACAGAATATGAGAACTATGAATAACTTTAAAATAATATCAGAGCTGGAAACGGCTGTTAAAACAAAGGATGTCAATATTAGAAGAGATCACTGTGGCAAAGTAGAAAGACCATTGATTCTGGATTCAGGGGACATGCATTCAAATCCCACCTGTGATATTAACTACCTATATGACTGGACAAATTACCACCTCACTGTGCTTCAGATGTCTCATTTGTGAAATGAGCAAATTAAGTTGGATTAGAAGACTTCTGAGTTCTCTTTCAGTTCAAACTCTAGGATCTAATGATTATTTGAGGAAGTTAAATCCCTAGAATAGAGAATATTAGGGCTAAAGAGACCCTTAGACTCCATGAAACTTAACACTACACCTAATGACATTTAGCAAAAGAAAGCAGCTGTTCATTCAGTCATCCAAAAGTTTATTTTGGGCCTTGGGAAAAGAAATTGTACTTTGATAATTCTTAGTCATTGTTATACATATTTGCATAATTTGTATTCTTCACCCAAGTGCAAAGAATAAATTCAGCATGATAATCAGACCAATTCATCTGTTATTTATAATGCTTTTTTTTTTTAACTCAGTTTCTTACTGCCGAACTCAGAACAAGAAAGGTACAGTGGGCAAATGAATTCTCTGAGCTTTGCCATCAATGCAAATGTTTAAATTCAAGAAAACATGTGTTAGTTGGATTATAACTGTGACTCCAAATGGTTATCCCATATCTCTTTTCCAAATACTTCCCTTTTCATGAAGTCTTCCTTTATTCTGCTATCAGAAATTATCTTTCCTTTCTAGGATATGGCATAGAATTTCTAATCTTTCAATTCCATCACAATGCGTAGATACTTATTTAGGACTCATTAGTTGTGAGTCTTTGTGCTGGTGATACAAAGATGAAAAAAGACCCTATCCCAATCCTCAATGACTTTATAATCTAAGATTGCCTCCTCAATGAATCTGTTAACACTGTGTCAAATGGTCCTCCATGAGTGATTCTTATCCCACTACTTATCTATAAGTTCTATGAGGGCAGATAGCAATGCTTAATGGAAACATTCATCTCCTCCACCTCCAAAACACTCAGTGTGCTCAGTCAAGTTGTCAACAAGCAATTATTAAGTTGCTACTATATACCAGGCACTGTATTCAGCCCTGGGGAAATGAAACAAGGCAAAAAACAGACCCTTCTCTCAAGCATCTCACAGACAAAATAAGGGGACAACATTCAAATTACCAAATACAATCAAGACCTCTACAGAATATATTGGGAGAGATCCCAGAGGATAAGAGCTAAGGATGAGGAGGGCTGTAAAAAGCTTCTTGCAGAAGATGAGACTTTAGCTCAGATTTTAGGGAATCCAGGAAAGCCAGGAGGCAGAAAGGAGGAGGGGAGAAAGAGGAGGAAGAAGAGGAGGGGGAAGGTGGTAGTATCTCAAAAGCAACAGCAAAGAGGCCAGTGTCACTGGAAGAGGAGGACAGCAAGGTATAAGTAAGAAGGAAGTAGATTGGAATGGGCTTTATAAGCCAAACATAGGATTTTATGTTTGATCTTGGTATTAATAAAGAAGTCCTGGAATTTACTGAATTGGGAGATATGGTCAGAGTTGGGCTTTAGGAAGATCAATTTGTTAGCCGAATAGAGGGTAGACTGAAGTGAGAAGAGATTTGAGGCAGGGAAACCAGCTCTCAGGTCACTGAAATAGTCCAGGCATGAGGTAATATTGCCTGTACCACAGTGGTCCAGTGGCAGAGGAAAGAATGAGTTGATGAGGAAACTAGAGTGGTTTGCTTTTTTCTTCTCCCATTCATATTACAGATGAAGAAACTGAGACAAAGAGTGGGTCACACAATTAGTGTTGGAAGCCATATTTGAATTCAGAAAAATGAGTCTTCCTGCCTCCAGACCCTGCAAGCTATCCACTTGTAATATCCAGGTGTGAAGTGATGGGGGGCTTGTAGCGGGATTGGAACAATGTCAGAGGACAGAAGAGATGTTGCAAAGGGGAAATTAGCCAGCTTTGGCAACAGTTTGCATATGGGGGATATGAGAGACAGACAGAGACAGAGACAGACAGAAGTAGAGACAGACAGAAAAACAAGAGAGAAGAGAGAGGGAGAGAGGAGTTCTAGCTTATGAACCTAAGAGATTTGGAGGGATAGTGATACTCTACATTAAGAGGGAAGGTGACAGGGAAAGGATTTAGAGGGAAAGAGAATGTGTTCTGTTTTGGATATATTGAGTTTAAGATTTTGGACATTCAGTTCTAGGTGTCTAAAAGACATTTGAAGATGTGAGAATGGAAGTCAGCAGAGAAATTGGGGCAGGGTAGGTAGATCTGAGAGTCATCAGAATAGAGATTGTAACTATATCCATGGGAGCTGGTGAGATCACCAAGCAAAATAGGATAGAGGGAGAAGAGGGCACAGGTCAGAACCCCAAGGGACACTTAAGGTTAGAGGATGTGATCTTGGAGGAGGACCCAGCGAAGGAGACAGAGGAGTGATCAAATAAATAGAACAGAGAACCAGAAGAAAGAGGTGTTCTGAAAACTCAAGAAAATATCAAAGAGAGAATGATGAACTGTATGAAAGATTGCAGAGAGTTCAAGGAGAATGAAGATGGAGAAAAGGCAATTGGATTTAGTGATTAAGAGAGTGATAACTGGTGACTTTGAAGTTCCAAGGAAAGACCTCAGATTTCCTACAACATGTTCAAATGAACTCTTAAGGACCCTTTACCATATTGTGGATAAGATTAGCTCTGTATCACTGGAGGGAACACCCACACCCATGAAATCCTTTGAGGATCTTGGAGGTTAATATTCAAGTGTAGGAAGTGTGTGCTTTGGAATCTGTTACAGAAATGAAAAACTATAGTCTTCACCCTCAATGGGAGAGAAAATGAGGCCCAGAGACGAAAAATGGCTAGTCTAAGGTCACACTGCCATTTGTACTGGATTAGAAGCCAAGTCTTGAGAATGGAGATTCCTCCCACACACCATGCATGTTCCCAACCATAGCTGTGACCATCAAGCAACTGGAGAGTGACTAACCTGGGATATCTAAGAGATTTCATTTGCTATTTAATGAGAAAGAACTTTACAGGAGGCAGGGGCCATGCACCCACCACCCAGTGGAGCTGATTTCATTAATATCATTGAGTTCCTTACAATAGGGAAATCAGTTGCATGCCCTAGAGGTTGACACATTGATTAACTCAGAGAAATTCCTTCCATATTCATAAAGGGCTGGTTTGTCAGAAGCTTTGACTGATCAGGCTGCCCAAGCCCTTATGATCTCTTGGCCAGGAAGTGAGGTGAAAAGAGTTATCAAGGAGGAGGCTGGAAATCTGGATTCCAGTCATGGCCCTGCCACTGATTCACAGTGTGACCTTGGGCACTCCCCTAGCACAGGGATACACAGGAAGGAGGTATTTAATTAATACTCTTTGAATGGAACTGAAATAATTGAATTCCACTTCTGTCTTTCTTTGTCCAAAGTCTGCTCCTATCCAAAGTCTGCTCCTATCCATGTGTCTAAGTATACATATGTATATTTTATATTTTTATATTTTATAGATGTATATATGCAACAAATATACGTGTATCTATGCCAAGCAGAGTGCTAGGCCTGTTGTCAAAAAGACTCAGCTCCTTGAGTTCAAATCTGGCCTCAGGCATGAATTTAGGGGAGACTGAGGCATCTGAGGCAGGTAGAAATTAGTTTCTCTCTGCAAGGAGTATTATATTTTTTTAGAGGTTTATTAAAGGTTAAAGATTAAAGAATATACAAGTAAGAAACATGTGCCTAGGCCAGAGGCCTAGACAAAATAACCTCACATCACGCAAGAGACACGCCTGCTCCAAAACGGAAGTCCAAAAAGAGCCAAGAGCGCAAAAACCTTTGAATCAGCTTAAATACCTTCTCGATCTCAGCCCAGGTGAGATTACAAGGCATTCTGGGGAAGTGGAGCAAAGGCTCATGGGGATTGTAGTCCTGTATTCGAGTCTATTTTTTACAGCACTTACTAGCTGTGTGACTCTAGGTACAGTGGAAAGAGTGCTGGGCCTGGAGTCAAGAAGACTCATCTTTCC
Organism: Monodelphis domestica; assembly: GCF_027887165.1. Classification (NCBI taxonomy): domain Eukaryota; kingdom Metazoa; phylum Chordata; class Mammalia; order Didelphimorphia; family Didelphidae; genus Monodelphis; species Monodelphis domestica. Next base: position 10,760,718 of record NC_077231.1, read on the forward strand.
AAATTCCAATCTGGCCTCAGATACTTACTAGCTGTGTGACTCTGGACAAGTCACTTAACTATATTTGCCTCAGTTTCCTCATCTGCAAAATGAGCTGTAAAAGGAAATGGCGAACCATTCTGGTATATTTGCCAAGAAAACCCCAAATGGGGTCACTGAAAGTCGGATACAACTGAATCTTATATATGTATATACATATTCTCTGCAGTCTAAGTTTATAAACCCCTCAGAATCTTATTTTAAGTATATAAAAGAAATCCCAGGATTATGAAGGAAACAAATGATCCTGAAATGCAGTTACCAAATTATAAGACAAAAATAAAAATGAATCCCCAGGCCAGGGGTTAAGATTCCCAGCTCTCCAACAGGGCTGCTGTGTTTCTGGTTCTCACTGCCACCTGTACACACCTGCATGGCAGAAAGCATCCTTAGTCTTATACTACAAAGGCCTGTGTCCACTTTGGGCAAGTGGCTTCCTTTCTCTAGGCCTTACTTCCCACTTCTGTAAATGGGAACAATAAATCTTATACTACCTCACCCTAAGGAACTGATGCAAGGAAAGTACTTTTGAATCCCTGAAGTGACACAGACAATGGAGCTCTCATTACTCCAGCCTCTGACTTGGAACAGAAAGAAATCTTTCTTCCTTATGATTTATCAACCCAGCATGGAAGAAATAAAGCCCCTGTTCTTCCAACTTCCTAACCAGGGCAGGCAATCCTGTTGGATATGTGTGACTGTTTTATTTTGCTAGGCTACAAAGGTAAATTACAATCCATTAGAAAATGAAAAGAAAAATCATTTTTGTTTTTGTTAAATTCCCAAGGCCAATTCTTTTGGTGCGGGAAGGCCTTGGAATTGTGGAATACTCAGATCTGGCCCCACACAGCTCTAAAGCATGTATCTTGAATTTGCCCCAAAATCAATAGAGTGACATCAGCAGAGGCACCACTCTTAGACATTATTCTGTCTCTGTGCCATGCAAATCTGACTCCCATGTTTGTCTGTAGGACACACCAGTGTCCTTGGACTTCTTAGGAAGGCACTATGTCCTCTTGTGGCTCCCCTCACATCCTACCTTAGGCTAGAGAGCTATTTGCATGCTTCTCTTGTGCCCCAGTCCTTCTTAACAATGTCAGTAGTCTTTTGCCCTCATCCTTTCACAACCCCAACAAGCCAACAAGGGCAAGAATTGCCCCAAGGCTACAGTAATGAAAACTTCCTGAAGAAGGGAACTGGGCTACCTAAAGCTTTCAGAAAGGAAGGGATGACCTCCCTAAGGCTCCCAGGCACCCTAAGCACCCAGGTTAGCCTGGGCTCTAGTGGTCTTGGCCCCTCTCCTATCACAAGGTGAGAAGCTCACCCTCAAGAGACTGAAACTCTTAGGGTCATTGATTAGGAGCCAGAAGAAACCTGAAGGCCAACCTTCTCAATTACAAATTAGCAAACTGATAAACCTGGCCTGGAGTCAGAAGACTTGAGTTCCAAAAAATCCTCTGACACTTCCTAGTTGTGCAACCCAGAGCTGGAAGCTTTTTATGGTTCTTATGACTTAAGCACAGGACTGGATTCTAGTCTTGGCTCTTTGGCAAGGAAACATTATAAAATAAGAAAGTTAGGATGAGAACTAGAAGAGATTATAGCAGTCCTGGGGTCTACCTAACTTTACAGATGAGGAAATACAGATGAGAGATCAAATGCTCAAGGTCAAATAGAATCTAATCTTCAGAAGTGGGATTTGAACCCATGTCTTCAGATCTTACAATCTTCCTAATGTGGCACACTTCCTTGGTCAACTCATTATTTCACTATGACTCAGTTTCCTTTTTTAAATCAAGGTATTGCAGAGGATGATCATGAAATTTCCTTTTAGGTCCAGCAGTCTATGCAAGGATGAATTCCTCATTCACCTATCTCTCCTAGCCTTTGTCCCTGCACATTTGGACATTAGTACGTGTTAGCTGAGGAAATGAAATTGTCTCTAGGTTAGAAACCTTTCTAGTTTAGAAGGGAAAAGATAGCACTTTTGGTTTGATTTTAATGTAAAGAAAAAGTGTGACATAAGCTTAGAGAAGAAAGCAAGCCAGTCAGAGCTTCCAAGAGATCCTCAATTCCTTTGTCTGCAGTGGCAAAGGTTCTGGCTTGGAATCAGGGTATCTGGAATCAAAAGGTGTAGTTTGTATTCCCAAGCTTTGAGACACTGGGAAAATCACTTAATTTCTCTGGATCTCAATTTCCTCAACTATAAAATATATCATTATTTATCTCTGGTTTGGCTGTTAGGATCACATTTGTCTTATGTAAGGAGTGTGGTCTGGTGCCTGCTTTCTCAATTATTAATAATCAGTCTATTGATAACCATTTATCAAATGCCTACTACCCAACAACAAGGAAATAAAGAAAGGAAGGAAGAAAGAAGAAAAAGAGTATTTCCTCTCCACCCCAGGTCATATGGAATAATAGATAAAGAGCTGCTATTGAAGACAGGAAGAACTGAGTTTTTCTGAGAATCTGAGAATCTGCAACATAGCAAATATGTGACCCTGGGCAGTTCACAAGCTCTTGGGACATTAGGCAACTCAACCTAGACAATTCAGGAAGAGTGCTCCCCAGCTGAGGTGAAGGGAATTTCCTCCTCCTGAAGGTGTTTTTTTTAAAAAGACTAATAATGGGTTTGTTCTATTCTTAAATATATAATCCTGTGGTGCACAAAAATCAATGGACCATGTAAAGCATTTCAAAAAATCATACATAGGGTAAAGCAGGATGGATACAATTGAAATTTTTACAAAGGGCAAAAGGAGAAAGCAAAAAATTACATCTCAAAGAACCAATAGCAAAAGGGAACTGAATGCATTTTTACTGGCTACCACGTTATGGGAATTCTCTCTCTGTTGTCACTGCTACCTGGCTCCCCCAAGTTCCTTTAGATCTCAGCTAAAATCTCACATTCTGGAAGAATCTTTGGTACAACAAAATTTTAACATACAAGCTTTAGTGAATCGGTGAGGAATGGATAAAAATCAAGTTAGAAAAAATAAATAAGGAAATCCACAGTGAACAGATAAAAAATTAAATTTGACTTACACACATATGTATAGCCTTTGGGATGTGCTTTGCCAGCTCAAAAGCATTATGTATCTGTATTATATGAAGGAAGGAAGAAGAAATTGCAGATACACATACAGATATATCAGAAGAGATATGTATGTACATATAATTACATATAACCATATGCACATATATAGGTATATAACTATTAACGTAAATAATAGTAATACTAACATTTACATAGCATGTACTATATATAAATATCAGGCACTGTGCTAAATGCTTTGCAATAATCACCTTATTTGATCCTCACAAAAATTCTGTGAGGTACAGACTATTATTATTCCCATTTTCAGATGAATAAACTGAGGCAAATAAAAGTTAAGTGTCTTGCCCAGGAGCACACATTTGACAAGTGCCTATGATCAAACCTGACCTTAGTCATTCATTCCTAACTCCAAGCCTAATGCTCTATCCACCATGTCACCAACTACCCCTAGTTAACTAAGTAATTATGTATACATACATGCATATATGTCTATGTTCTCCTATAGTTATATACAATTACAGAAAGTTATATAGATATTCATATATTTAATAGAAATGCATATATATGAAATATATCATTTTATATGTATGTGCTATATATTATACATACTCTATATGTGTAACTATACATTTAGAATGTAACTAAATATGTATGTGTGTTTGGGTACATACCTTTTAAAGGTGTGTGTATATCTATACACATACATGTATACTATAGCTAGTTTGCAAACGACTAGGTCAATATGTGTAAACAATGACATAACAAATATAGAAACAAACCTGTTCCTAGATTCTAGTAAAAGACCAAGTCTAATCTAGAAAAATAACAATCCAATTAATTCTCCTTTGTGCTGCTCAGCCCACAACTAGAGTGTGCTACTTGGTTCTGGAAAGTACATTTGAGGAAGCCCACATAGATAAGCTGGGGAGCATCTATAGAATTAGAAACAGGTTATTGAGAAGGGAATGTGCCATCTGGGACTCTGAAGGAATTAGCCTGGAAAGTAGAAAACTTAGCTTTAGACAAGGTTATAGTGAGAACGCTTGAGAGGGGTAATCAAAAATGGAAACAAAATATGTAAAAAAAAAATTCTATGTTAGGATATGGAACCTATTTCCCCTCACCTCCCTTCTCTTCCTTCCTTCCTTTCTTCTTTCCTTCTTCCTTCCTTCTTTCTTTCCCTCCTTCCTTCCTTATTCCTTTTCTTCCATAAACATTCATGGTGACTCAGGTTATAATCACAGCTAAAATCCAAGTGTACAATTGGCTTTCTGCATGACCTTGGACATGTCCCTTCTCTTTGCAAGGCCTCAGATCTCTCATCTAACAAAATAGAGTTAGACTAGATGGTCCCTAAGGTCCCTTCCTACTCTGACTCCAGCTGTCCATCATCATTTACAATGTAGTTACTGGGAAGCTACAATGTCCAAGGCTGTCTGCACTAGAGAATGGCAAACGTGCCATTGTTAATGAATATAGTTTGAAAAACAGGAAAAATGATCCACATGTGAGTCTTTTTGGTCCTGATGACTGATGTGCTGTGAGAGAGGCAGACATTCCATAGGGAGTTCATTCGTTACTTCCAATTAACCTGAGTTCATGCAAGCTGTAACTGTGTTCCCATTCTTGCATGTAAAGGAGCTGCTCTGATCCATTTCCCCACCTGACTCCCCATGTCTGATTTAAACAAGGATTAGGCAATTATTTCCCATCTAGCAAACAACTACAGACTGTATCATCTCCTTGTGGAGCTGCTTTCCACTGAGTTTTACATTTCAGGAGAACCCAGACTTTGGAAAATCTGCTCACCCTTCACTGCAGACAAATCTGTTCACCCTTCTCTGCAGACAAAACAGTGAAATGCCCAGTGGTCTTCTGGAGCTGTCCAAATACAGAGGCATTAGAGTAACAAGGAGGGTTGTCCTAGTATCATGCATTATAGTTCAAAATCACATTCACTGGGTTAAGCTTCATGACATAGTCAGCTCAGCCATCAACCAAAGAGTTCAAATGGATATAGGAAAACCATTTGTAGGGGATATTGTGAGGAAGTTCCCCCTGCCCGTGGAATCTGGACTGAAATATTACTCTCTTAAACGTCTACCCTGAGATCTTTCTGGTGCCAGACCCTGTCAAATTCCCCTTTCTCTTTGGTTTAACTGTCATGGATAAATGCTACTTCACATGCATGTTGACTACACCAAGGGTTTCATATGTTAGAATGGAAAAGATTCCACTTATCTCTTTGGCCCAATGGTCCTAACAAGGAGCCATGGCTAGAGGCTGCAAGGAGTCTGCTTCAGGCTTGATGTCAGGAAAACTTTCTAATAATTAGTATATCTCCAAGGTGAAATGGAGTGACTTCTGCAGGTGATGCATCTTTCAGAGCTAGAGAGATAGAGCTAGCTTCCAGTAGAGTATAGAAGCCATTTGAGCTAAAAAGGGATATAAGCATCAACTACCCCAACTCTCTTTTGAAATGGATGAGGATACTGGACCAGGTCATCTCTCTCAAGACATTACTTGTATTTAACATCATAATTCTTTGGAAGAAGAAAAGTACTTTCTCCTTGGATAGTCCCATTCCTTCAATGTCCAACTTTCTTAGAGGAAAACTTCATATTTACATTTTTTAAATTTCCTCTTTTCAGTCCTCCTTATTTTTCTCTTTCTTTTATGGATCAAATTCTTTTTTCTCCCTATGTCTTTGTACAAGTCAGGCATCTGCTCAGCCTTTTCAGAGTTTATTTTGTTCCCTTTGAAGCCCTCTTGCTGTATTTTCCAAGAATATTTCCCTAACCTGGATAATTTGTAGAATAAGGACTTATTTATCCAACTGTTTATACACTCTCCTATAGTCTTGCCTTTTCAGCATATTAATTTGTTGATTATTACTGGCATCAACACAAACCTACCACATTCATTGCAGATCCTCCTTTCTGTTCTAACCAATCCCATTGACCCATTTTCTAGCCAATTTGACCCATGATTGTTCTTCTGACAGCCCTACATCCTCTGACTACATTTTCTAAAACTGATTCAAAACGGCTTTCTTTGCATTTTGATTCTGCCATTTTCCTTTTGACTGCTTGTTTATCTAGAACCAATTAGGAAGTGTATAATTCAACCAATTGATACATATCTATGAAGCATCTGTGTGTCAGGTGTTAAGACTATAAAGACAAAAATGAAATCATTCTTGTCCTCAAGAAACATATTCTTTCTTCAGAAATAGCACTTACAACAAAGAGAATATAAAATATATAGAAAATGAATACTAAGTAATTTCAGGGGATGAACCTAGATGGAAGGGGGAAAGGCTGGCCTCTAGTTGTGGTCTCTAGAGTTTCTTTGAAATTCAGCTTAAGCAATGAATTCTAAGAGGAATAAGTGAATATCCCAAGTAGGAACTGTGGCTTGAGCAAAGGCATACAACTTCAGGCAGCCTTTCTTAGCTCTAGACATCACTTTCCTGGAAGTCACCTAGACTTACTGGGATAAGGCAGGATACTTACAGAACTTATAGGAGAAGTAATACAAGTAGGGACCAGATGTTCTCTGAGATATCTTCCAACCTCTGAGATACAACCACTGATAGCTCTGCTGCTTGGAACTACAGAGCATATTCATTTCCTCAGAGATATAGCATGGGGAGAAAGAAGTGGATTTTTAATCAGGAAACCTGGCTTTACTTCTGGGTTCTACTTCTCATTGGCCATATGACCTGAGCCAAATTGTTTCCTCCCCACCCCCCACCTCCCTCTGTTTTCTCCTACATAAAATTAAAAGTTGAGTTCAGTGGCCTCATTTTTTTTCCTGAGGCTAAATGCATTTCCCTAATTAGTATTTATAGAATATAAAAGGAACTCCTTTTTTGGTCACATGTATTTGGTGAGATGGATGTAAGTTGACAAATAAGAAAGATTCCAACCCTTGTATTTTAAGGGCAGTAGAGAAGGAGATTTGATTAATTTCTCCCCAATCTCTTCAGCTCTAGCCTAGGGCAGAGGGTGACTCTGGACCATCAAGCAAGTGACTCAGGAAGAAAACCTGCCTGATTTGATTGAGGGAGCCTATTTCACAGAGCATCCCTATAAGGTACAAGACTCCAAATGATACTCTTCCCCCAATATGGAAGAATGGTCAGAAAACCATTCTGGAGCTATGCTCAGAAAAACCAGAGATCAATCTTTAAGATTTTGCAGATGTGCTGGGGACAACTTTTGCTGGGCAGAGTTCTGAGCACCAGCCCCTTCCCCCATGGAGTCATATTCTCCCCTGCCCTTCTTTGTGTAGACACGAAATAGTATGGTAGAAAAGCAACCAGACAGAGTCAGCTGACTTGGGACTGAAATACTAAGTCTACTACTCATAGGCTCAGCCAGGTCTCTATTTCTGTCCTGGTCCCAGTTTCACTATTTATAAAAGTAGGGGTGGGGTTCAGTGACTCCAAAAAGTGAATTACATAAGCATAAAAGTCATTTCCACCTGTGAAATGCCCTAGCATTTTAGTGGGGAAAAAGTTTCCCTAAGATGGGCCCACATAAATGCTAAGTCACCTGACTATACCAACTAATGCTAACACCAAAACACTCAATAGCAGTTTTTTGTTTTTTGCAAATTGGAGGAAGCCTGAGATGCAATCCAGGCATCCAGGCAGATCACTGCGTCATCCCCATCCACATTATTCAAGACAAGGGATTGTCCAGACTAATTACTGGGAGCCACAGAAATTTAACCCTGTTTGCTTCAGTTCCTCATCTAGAAAATTAGTTGGAAAAAGAAATGGCAAACTACTCCAGTATCTTTGCCAGGAAAACCCCAAATGGGGTCACAAAGAATTGGATGTGACTGAAAAGATAGAACAACAACAATAAATATTTTTTTGCACAAATAAGTCCTTTTCCTTTTCTTTGATCTCTTTGGGATGTAGACCTAATAGTGGTACTGCTGGGTCAGACGGTATACATAATTTTATAGCCCTTTAAGTGTAGTTTCCCACCAGTATCTGTTGTTTTTCCTTTTCTGTTATATTAGTCAATCTGGTAGTTGTATCTAGAAGTTGTTTTAATTTGAAATTTTCTAATCAATAGTAATTTAGAGCATTTTCTCATGTGACTATTAATAGCTTTGATTTCTTCTGAAAACTGCTGTTCATATCCTTTGACCATTTACCACCTGGGGAATGGCTCTTGTTTTTATAAATTTGACTCAATTCCCTATATCTTTCAGAAATTAGGAACTAGATTCATCTTAAAATAATCAACAATGTTAAGTATCTCCTATATGTGCTCCATTGACCTAGGGATACAAAAAGAGGCACAAGACAGACCCTGATCTTGAGGAGCTTACAATCTATGGAGGGAAACAAAAAAACAAATATATACAAAGCAGCTATATACAGGATAAATAAATAACAGAGAGAAGGCACTAGAATTAAGAGAAATCAGGAAAATCTTCCATATACAGTGGGATTTTAGTTGGGACTTAAAGAAAACTGGGGAGGTTAGTATTTGGAAAAAAGTTTAGGGACCTGATGGTTGTGGAAAATCATCTGACATCAATATTTTTTGAGGTATAAGACAATAGAATCACCAGATTCCATGAAAGGTAATTTTAGTCACTGATCAAAGATCCAAAGAGAGAACAGTTGGGTAAAGAAAGATGGCTTTTTAAATATTTTATTTTTCTGATGTCATCAATACTTGAATCATTCAAGACTGTGTAGAGGAAAGGAGGGATAAGGAGAGGAGGAGAAGGGGAGGAAAAAGAGAGAAGAGGCAAGGTGGAAGGAGAGAGCATACAGGAGAAGGGAGAGAGTGATAGCTGGGCAAATCACTTAAATTCTTTAGCTTTTAATTTCCTCATCTGTAAAATGAGGATAATGAATCTTGCCCTCTATGCCTCACACAGGAATGAATTATGATGTAAGCCTTTCAAGGCTCAATGTGGGTGCTGCTTCCTGTAATTGAGGTTCTTCATCTGTTTCGTGTCCTGTACCGTCTTTGGCAGATAGTCTGGGGATGCTTATGGAAGTCTTCTCAGAACCATGTTTTTAAATACAAAAACTAAAATGCATAGGCTGAGAAAGGAAACTGATTAGGTTGAAATACAGTCTTGAGGGGGTTTGGTGGTGGTGGTTGCTGATTTTATGGACCTGAAGTTAGCAACTGCAAGAAATCTTTCTTGATCCCCTCCTAAGATGTCCCTCTCCCTCAAATTACCTACTGTTTAGTAACTAAACTTCTTGAGGACAGTGCTTTTCCTTCTTTGTGTCCCCAAAGCCTAGCACAGTTCATGGGGCCAGAGAGGTGCTTGAGAAAAGCTTGTTCCATTGAATTGAAGAGAAAACACTAGAGAAAGGGAAACTGCTTTTCTGATTAGATACAAGGAATTGGGATGTGTCCTGGAGTTAATCTGCCCACAATGTAATTATCTGCTTGGGGATTTCTACCTGTTTGTGGAAGAGAAGAGCCCTTATTCCTTCTTTGTTCTTAAATATTTGCATATTCTAATGGAGCTGATTTTCAAGGAGCCTTTTCCTGTTGGCAGATTTTGATCAAAGTGACCCATGATTGATGAAGGATGTAAAACAATCATCTGGGTGTTCTGCTTCCCAGGTCATTGTGGGAAACCAAAGCAGAGCCACCTCAGAACATTTGTGGGGTTATGATAATAACCTTAACATAAAGATGACAAGAATTGTAATGATAATGACGGTGATTCTGATGAATATGGGGATGGAGAGGATCTCTCTAAGATGAGGATAATGGACAAACCATAACAACTACCAAAATAAGCCTTGGTAAAGTGCATAGGGGAGCCAAGCACTAAGGCAGAAAGATCTAAATTCAAGAACTGCCTCTGGCATATGTTGGTAAAAATGGATCCTTTATGTGTATCTATAAATATACACCTATCTATATGTGTAGGTATAAAAAGGGTACAGATACATAATATTCCAAATGTATCACATGCAAACTTATACACACATCCATATAAAAGTGGGTACAATATACCCCTCCTAGGTGGGGTTCAGGAACCATGTGATAGAAGACAGCTCACAGCGTTGGCCTGGGACAAGTTGGGAGGGTGGGTGTTTAGGGAGAAAAGGAAGAAGAGTTCAAGAGAAACCAATCCTAGCCATTTCTGGTTTTCATGGATTCTTATGAAATGTCAAATTCTTTCATTCCTACATTGGAGAAGGATTGTAAGTACTGACAATGCCTTCCAACTAGTTCTCCACACTGGAAATCAGTGCATTCACTCTATCCTACTTACCAACTTTTTAAGTGAGTTTATAGATACAAAAATCTCTAATGACTCCAAATGCCTGAGTAACTGAGAGATTTTGGTTATGGCCTCTTCTGGGGGCTCTGGGAAGGCTGATATACTGTGTGTGTGTGTACCCAGGTATATATTATCCTACCTAATATGCCAGAATATACATATATATACTATATCCATGCTTATATATGTGTGTATATGATATAATGTGATATAACATAATATAATATAACATAAATGTATTATGTTATATTATATCACATCACATCACATCACATCACATTATATTATATTATATTATATTATATTATATTATATTATATTATATTATATTATATTATATTATATTATATTATATTATATTATATTATATTACATTATATTATATTACATTACATTACATTACATTATATTATATTATATTATATTATAATATTACATTACATTACATTACATTACATTACATTCCATTACATTCCATTCCATTCCATTACATTACATTACATTACATTACATTACATATATGTATTCCCCATAATCTCCTGGTACTTTTGGTGTCTGGCCCTCATTCTAAGTTGGGGCCCCCTCCCCAGCAATATTCTCTAATATATGGCCACTCAAGCAGAAATGTTGTCACTCCCAGCCGGATCCTATTAGGAGGCTGGAAAGCTAATTAATACTGTGTTCTTCCTTGCCCTCAATCCCTATAGGTTTTGCTGCTTTGGCTTTATCTGCTCATGGATGGAAATCCAGCCTTTCCTAGTAAACAGGGAGGAGACAACCCCTGGTTAAATTAGAAAACTGTGCATACGCCAGGGTCCTTAGGCTTTGCTCCTTGCTTCCATGGCCACAGAATTCTGTTAAATGTAAATCAACAAACATTTGTTAGCCTTTTCACCTCCTACTGTGCTTGGCGATCCTATAAACAGCGGGTATCATAAAAATTAAACCAGAAAGTTCCCTGCCCTGGAGGAGCTGCTAGCCTAAACCATGTCTCTATGACACCAGGAGCCCTGGAGTAGCAGTATGCATGGGAAAGATTCACCCAAGGGATGGTATTCATTAGACACCCTCTCTGTTCCAGACTGTGCTAAGCGATGAAGAGTAAAGAGAAAAGGCAAAAACCAAAAGCAGGCTCTGTCCTCATGGGGCACTTTCTAATCACTGAGACAAGAGCACACATCCAAGGGTTGCTGGACTAGTATTTGCTGAGGCAAAGTTAGTTGAATGGTCTTGCCCTTGGACAAATCATGGTGAAATGGCTCTTAGATTTAAAACAAAACTTCTTTCCACACTTAACCAAGATAATATTTTTTCCCCAGCAGACAAAAATTTTACCAGCAGGTCTGTTTCTGCTGATTTAACTTGAAAGAAGTCCAGGGATCCAAACACTGTTAGGAGGATTCCCAAGAGGACCTTAGAATTTCAATCCAATCATCATTTCATCCCTGTGGGTGGCCCCAAACCCTGAGGGTGCATTTCACAACACTTCCACATTGTGTTATCCTGGGTGATTCTTGTCCTTGCCCTCCCAGGATACTTCAACAAAGAATTTCTCCAGTGTACTAGAAGCCTGCAGTATTCATTTTGTGAGCAGCCATACACAGCAGACAATACTTCTGTCATCCCTTGTACTTCCTACATGACTGAACCATCTTATTTCTAATGATTTGTTTCCTGTATATCATCTTTTGAATGATATCTGTGATGTCTCTAATGGCTCTGCTTCTGATTCCCTGGACTTTGACCTATGCCTCCTTACATATTTCAGCTCCTATTTATTATGTTGTCTTGCCCCAGGAGACATAATTACTCTCCTTAAAAGGCAGGGATGATCTTTGTTTTTGTTCTATCCATAGAGATTACAACAATAATTAGTGTATGGCTCGTGCTTGATCAATCAATGCCTGTTGACTGTAGCCTTGACTTTCTATATAAGTATCAGACAAGAAAATAGGTTGAAAGGAAGTTAAGGGAGAAGAGAACAGATACTAATTAAGTGCCTTCTATGCACCAGACTAAGTGAGCTAAGTATTTTACTAATATTACCCCAGCCTAGGTATGTAGGCTGATCAGAAGTCTCCCCCAGCCCTTTGGGGAACCCACAACTTCTATTCTCAGAGAAAATTCTAAAACTACAGCAGTTGTAACAAACAATATATGAATAGCTGTTTTGAAAAGATGATTTTGAGTATCCCAGAGGAACAGATTTGGGTTGCTAATTTCACACAATTTTCCAAATACAACCTAGGTTATTCTTTTCTTCCTATCTGATTTGAGGCCATCATTTATGATAGAATCAAAGATTTTTTTGCTAAAAAAGACCTAAAAAGTCATCAAATCTCATCCCTTCTAATAGCTGAAGACATTGTCACCCAGAGGATTCAGTGAATGGGCCAGGGTTACATGGCTAGTAAAAAAATCTGAGGCATATTTGAAACCAGTTATCCAGAACTTTCTGAGTAATCAATAGTCTCATTGAGGAGGACCTATAGTGTCACAGCACAATACAATGGGAAATAACAGCTTCTGAAGGACTTTACCACCTAGTAATAAGGAAATTTTTTTTTTGAACCCTGTGGAGACACCTAACAAGATTGTGGCAACTGTCTTTAACTAGCAAAAATCTTTCTGGGTTATGTCTGGATTGATGTGAATAATCAGAGGGTCATTAAACATATTCAACTCAATAGTTACATCTGTCAAGAAATCTTCTACACTGTTTACATAGGCATAAGATTCCTCTTGTTGCGAAAGAATCTTTGAGTAAACATTATGATCTAAATGTTTTGTTATAGACAACTAACAATGAATTCACTGGGATCTTATGTTCTCTGCGCCATTCAGTCAATTTTGTGAATATGAAGACTTGTTCTGCTCTAACAAATCATATCAGAAAAATTGTTTGCTGATTCCCTCCCATATTCCAATTCAGAATTCCCTGATGGGTTATTGATCATTTCTTTAAGTAAACCCACATCATTAACTCCCAACCCACATCCTCATAATTTGAGGATGTGGGTTGGGAGTTACTGATTGTGGGTTGGGAGTTACTGATCTTCTTTTCAATGACCTATTTGAGGAGTAGACATGGTATTTTCCATTTCCAAAGATAAGTTAGAGAGCTTAATTCTTTCAAGACTATGTCAATCCCTATTTTTATTTTGTCCATGTGGACTTGTTCTAGCCCAATTCTTCCTGAGGTCATTTTCATAAGTGCCATTTCAGCATATGATTTTCACTTGCTTATTTGGGTATATGTTTTGGGTTTTTGTTTTTATAAGATTAGTTGTTCACAAAAAAAAAATATGGACATGTGTTTTGTGTGATAATATATGTATAACCCAGATTTAATTACTTATCAGCTCCAAGAGATGGGAGAGAAGGAGAGAGAGAAACAATTTGGATCATATAACTTGAAAAACTTATGTGGAAATTTATTACATGTCATTGGTAAAAATAAACTAAAGTGCCATTTCTAATGCTTGGTATCATATATCTGGAATTGAGGTCTGAAAGCCCAAGTGTTATGTTATAGAAATATTGGCCAATTTTCATTTCTATCTACTTATTTTCCAACCTCTTCTCCTCAATGTCTTTGTTACAGTGTCTTAGATGAGCAAATGACCCCAATTGAGAACCCACATTTTCCTTACTGCCCTCCAATCACTTCTGTCATTATCATCATTAATATTCATTAAGTACCTACTATGTGCCAGGCACTGTGATAAGCACTTTATGCATATTATCTCTTTAATCCTCACAACAGCCCCTGGACAGAGGTGCTGTTATTATCTCTATTTAACAGACAAGTATGAAAGGAAATTCTTGGTTCTTTTTGTCTATTCTGAATTTACACTTGTAAAAAGGGACTCCTTTATTCTCTTTGCCTAGTTGGAGTTAACACTTTGGTTAACAATAACTTAAGTACCCTTACTTAATACCTCACTAGATTGTGAAGAAAGGATTAATTCTCCTTTTTATTAAATCAACACAAGCTTGAGCTATGTGGAGGAGCTCTAAAACTACTTAGAGAATTCACATCCTCAGAAATTCAATCAGCCAGGAAACCACCCTGGGCAGTGTCTAGGCAATTTGGAAACTGTGAAAGGCCCTTGTGAAGAGGGAAAAGGACAAGAAGCCACTATAAAAGTCAGCTTCAAGAAGAAGGTCAGATTAAGGAAGAAAGTCAGCCTCAGGAGTCACCTTCAGCTTGAATCATCATCTTGACCTGCCTCTTGGAAGGAACTTAGGTGAGTGAATAGCTGGATTTCCCTTCCTGTTTTCTATTTTATTTAATTGATTAATTTGGAGTATTTTTCCAGGATTACAAAAATCATGTTCTTTCCCTTCCCTAACCCCAAAAACCTCCCAAAGTGGTTGTGTAATTCCTCAGGTTTTACATGTGCCATTGGTCAAGATCTATTTCCATACTATTGATATTTGCACTAGGGTTATCATTTAAGGACTACATTTCTAATCATATCCCCATCAACCCATGTGATCAAGCAGTTGTTTTTCTTCTGTGTTTCTACTCCCACAGATCTTCCTCTGAATGAGGATAGTGTGCTTTCTCATAAGTCCTTCAGAATTGTGCTAGATCATTGCATTGCTACTCGTAGAGAAGTCCATTACATTCGATTGTACCAGTGCATCAGTCTCTGTGTACAATGTTCTGGTTCTCCTTTAACTCTGCATCAATTCCTGGAGGTCATTTCAGTTCACGTGGAATTCCTCCAGTTCATTGTCTCTTTGAGCACAATAGTATTTCATCACCAACAGATACCACAATTTGTTCACCCATTCCCCAATCAAAGGGTATCCCCTCATTTTCCAATTTTTTGCCAACACAAAGAGGGCAGCTATGAATATTCTTGTAAGTGTCTTTTTCCTTATTATCTCTTTGGAGTACAAACCCAGCAGTGCTATGGCTGGATCAAAGGGTAGGAAGTCTTTTAGTGCCCTTTGGGCATGGTTCTCAACTGCCCTCCAGAATGGTTGGATCAATTCACAATTCCACTAGCAATGTATTAATGTCCTAATTTTGCCATATCCCCTCCAACATTCATTACTTTCCTTTGCTCTCATGTTAGCCAATTTGCTAGGTGTGAGGTGGTACCTCAGACTTGTTTTGATTTGCATTTCGCTGATTATAAAAGATTTAGAACATTTCTTCATGTCTTTATTGATAGTTTTGATTTCTTTATCTGAAAATTGCATATTCGTGTCACTTGCCCATTTATCATTTGGGGAATGACTTGATTTTTTGCACAATTGATTTAGCTCCTTCTAAATTTGAGTGATTAGACCTTTGTCAGAGTTTTTTGTTATGAATATTTTTCCACAGTTTGTTGCTTCTCTTCTAATTTTAGTTGCATTGGTTCTCTTTGTACAAAGCCTTTATAATTTAATGTAACCAAAATTATTTATTTTACATTTTGTAATTTTTTCTAACTCTTGCTTGGTCTCAAAATCTTTCCTTTCCCAAAGATCTGACATGTATACTATTCTGTGTTCACCTAATTTGCTTATTGTATCCTTCTTTATATTCAAATCATTCACCCATTCTGAGTTTACTTTAGTGTAGGATGTTAGCTGTTTATCTAAACCTAATCTCTCCCATATTGTCTTCCAATTTTCCCAGCATTTTTTGTCAAATACTGGATTTTCTCCCAACATCTGGGATCTTGGGTTTATCATAGACTGTCTTGCTGAGGTCACTTACCCCAAATCTATTCCACTGATCCTCCCTTCTCTCTCTTAGCCAGTACTATATTGTTTTGATGAGCACTATTTTATAGTATATTTTGAGTTCTGGTACTGCTAGGCCACTTTCCTTCACATTTTTTTTCAATATTTCCCTTGTTTTTCTTGATTTTTTTGTTCTTCCAAATGAACTTTGATATAGGTTTTTTTGTTTTTTTCTAATTCAGTGAAAAAATTTCCTGGTAGTTTAATGGGTATGGAACTAAATAAGTAAATTAGTTTGTATAGAATTGGGATTAGTTCTTCTTTGAATGTTTGATAGAATTCACTTGTGAATCCATCAGGCCCTGGGGACTTTTTTTAGGGAGTTCTTTGATGGCTTGTTCAATTTCTTTTTCTGATATGGGATTAAGTATTCTATTTCTTCTTCTGTTAATCTGGGCAATTTATATTTTTTAAATATTCATACATATCACCTAGATTGCCATATAATTGGGCAAAATAGTTTTTAATGATTGCTTTAATTTCCTCTTCATTAGAGGTGAGGTCTTCCTTTTCATATTTGATACTGCTAATTTGTTTTACTTCTTTCCTTTTTTTTAAATTAAATTGACCAGTACTTTGTTTATTTTATTTGTTTTTTTTTTCAAAATACCAGCTTTTAGGCTTATTTATTAATTCCAAAAGTTCTTTCACTTTTGATTTTATTAATTTCTCTTTTAATTTTTAGGATCGCTAATTTAGTTTTCATCGAGGGATTTTTTAAATTTGCTCCCTTTCAAGTTTTTTGATTTGCATGCCCAATTCTTTGACCTCTGCCCTCCCTAATTTGTTAATATATGAACTCAAGTATATAAATTTCCCCCTGAGTACTGCTTTGGCTGTATCCCATAGATTTTGAAAGGATGTCTCATCATTGTCATTTTCTTCAATGAAATTATTATTTCTATGATTTGTTCTTTAACTAACGAGTTTTGGAGGATCATATTATTTAAATTCCAATTAATTTTTGATTTGGCTCTCCATATACCCTTACTAATTATTATTATTTTATTGCATTATGATCTGAAAATGTTGCATTTATTATTTCTGCTCTTTTGCACTTGTTTGCAATGGTTTTTTTATGCCCTAGTACATGTTCAATCTTTGTGAAAGTACCATGTGCTGCTGAAAAGGTGTATTCTTTTTTGTCCCTATTTATTTTTCTCCACATATCTATTAACTCTAATTTCTCTTAGATTTCATTCACATCTCTTACCTCTTTCTTATTATTTTTTGGTTTGATTTATCTATTTCTGATAGAGGAAGGTTCAGGCCTCCCACTAGTATAGTTTTACTATCTACTTCCTCCTTTAACTCCACTAGTTTCTCCTTTAAAAATTAGGATGCTATACCATTTGTTGCATACATGTTGATTACTAATATTTTCTCATAGTCTATACTGCCTTTTATGAGAGTGTAATTACCTTCCCTATATCTTTTAATCAGATCTATTTTTACTTTGACTTTGTCAGATATCATGATTGCAACTCCTGCCTTTTTTTTTCAGTTGAAGCCCAATAGATTTTCCTCCAGCCTTTGATCCTTATTCTGTGAGTGTCTACCTCCTCATGTGTGTTTCTTGTAGACAACAGATGGTAGGATTTGGGTTTCTAATCCACTCTGCTATTTGCTTTTGTTTTATGGATGAGTTCAATCTATTCACATTCAGAGTTATGATAACCACCTCTGTATTGCCCAACATTTTGATGTCCTTTCCTACCTTCTGCCCTTTATTCTTTTGCTATATCTTTTTAAACCACTGTTTTGCTTTTAATCAGTCCCCCAATCCCCACTCTTATTATACTTCCCTTTCTGCCCCCTCCCTTTTTATTCCCTTCTTCTTATTTTTTAGTGTCTATTGAGTTCCATTCTGTCACTTTCCCTCCTTTTTTGTACTTCCTGCCCCACTCCCCCCCCCTTAATTTTTCCCTTATCACTTTCCCTGTAGGGTAATATAGAATTCTATACCCCCAATGGATCTAGATGCTCTTCCTTTTCAGAACTGATTTCACTGAGATTAAGGTTTAAGTATTTCTTATTAGCACTCTCTTCCACTCCTTCTAATAACAGTATTCTTCCCCTCACCTTCCCATGAGCCTCTTTGTGTGATAGTGATTATCCTATTTATCTTATTACTTCAAGTTTCTCTTGGAGTCATCTTCTATTGCCCCCTCCCTTTTTCTTTTTTTGCATATCATCTTGGACCACTTATTAATCCAATCTTTATGAATGATTCTTCTAATTACTATAATAGTGAATATAATTTTTGAGAGTTACAAATAAAATTTTCCATATATTAATATAATAATTTGTTCTTATTGAAGTCCTTAAAGTAAAAAAATTTACATAAAAAAACATTTTCCCCCTTTCCACTTTCTTTCTTATTTACCTTTTCATGTTTCTCTTGATCTTTGTGTTTGGATATCAAAATTTCTGCTTAGTTCTGGTCTTTTCTTTACAAATACTTGGAAATCTTTTATTTTGTTGAATGCCTATACTTTTCCCTGGAAGCATATAGTCAGTTTTGATGGGAAGGTGATCCTTGGTTGAAGACCAGTTCTCTTGTCTTTCTGAATATCATCTTCCAAGCCTTTCAGTCCTTTAGTGTGGAAGCTGCCAGATCTTGTGTGATCCTGATTAGTGCTCCTTGATATCTCAATTGTCTCTTTTTGGCTTCTTGTAAAAATTTTTTCCTTAGCTTGGAAGCTCTTAAATTTGGCAATTACATTCTTGGGGGTCATCTTTTGAGGATTTATTGTACAGCATGTTATATGAACTCTTTCATTGTCTATTTTGTCCTCTTGTTCAAGAACAACAGGGCAGTTTTCTTGGATAATTTCTTGTAGTATTATGTGAAAGTTTCTGTTTATTTCTGGGTTTTTCAGGTAGACCAATGATTCTCAAATTTTCTTTTCTAGATCTGTTTTCTTGGTCAGTTATCTTCTCAGTGAGATATTTCATGTTTCCTTCTATTTTGTCAATCTTTTCATTTTACTTTATTAATTCTTGCTGTTTTGTGAGAGCATTGGCTTCTAATTGCCCAATTCTGGTCTTTAAAGACTAGTTTTCCACCATAATCTTTTGATTTTTCCTTTTTGGTTTGGTCTATACTGCTTTTCATGGCTTCCAGCTGTTTAGTTTTGGTCTCTAATTAATTTACCATTTTATTTGATTTCTCGTATTCTTTCTCCAATTGGGAGTTCCTATCTTTTAAACTTATTTTCTTTTTGAATTATTTCCCATTTTTCTTGCCAATATTCTTCCATCTTTTTCATAAGCTCCGATTTAAATTCTTCAAGAGCTTGTGGCCAATTTCCATTTTTTTGAAAGGTTTGGGTGCATTTATTTGTTCAATCTCTTCTACTATTTCTTCTGTAATCTGAATTTTTCATCCATAAAAATTATCCAGGGTCAAAGCCTTCTTCTTGTTCTTCTTGGTATTGGGCAGTTGTTTTTCCTGGGCATTTTTTTGCCATCACTATGCTGGTTTTTCCTTTCCTTTCCAGTCAGAAGTCTGAGTGAGGCGGGTAGGCTCTCTGAGTATGGAGCTAAGGAATGAGATTTTTGCCTGAGGTCACCTCTTGAGTCTCTGGAGCTTCTACTGTTTGCAGCCCTTTTCTGTACTATTTCTGCATTCAAGGTCTATGTTCTTTTGTCTGTTGGGGTCTCAAGTCTATCTGCTCTCAGGGATAGGTCTTTGGTGGCCTTAGTCATCTGCCAAGGACCTTGGGATGCCCCTTGCTTGCTCACTGATTCTAACATGTGCTGGCTCTGAGTCTAGCACACTGGAGGGTAGATCAGCTCACATTTTTGTTGAAGCTATTTCACTCCCTTATAGTGTGGAAATGCCCAAATCCCATGTACCTTCAATGCTGAGCCCTACTGTGGAATTCCTTTGTTCACATGAATTCAGATTTTTTTTGCCTTTTGAGGTAATCTAAATCAGTAGGCAATGAGGAGTGGTACATTCCTGTGTCTAAACTGAAACCACGTTTACCCAGAAGTTCCCCTTCCTGTCTTCGAGAGAGAGTTTAATTTCAGTTGAAGGTCAACAAGTCCTGGCTGAGTCAATCACTGAAGCAACATTTACTTAGATAGCCTAATTTCTTCTCAACCCTTTTTTATTTCTCTACCTTCACTCTTTCCACCTTTTTTGTAAGTAAAAGTTATTAAAGGTTATTTTGACTTTGAGCAACAATACTTTGAATTGGCAACCACCATTATTATTTATAATTTTCATATATTTTAGTCAAAACATTAATTTTTAATCCCTACACAAGAGAACTAAGAGAAACAGAGGTCACATAGCTAGTAAGTATCTAAGGCTGAATTAGAACTTGAATCTTTATAACACCAGGCCCTCATTCTATCTACTGAGTCACTGAACTGCCCATTCTCCTAGAAAGTAATTCCCCTTCTGAACATTCCACACAAGAAGGTCTGCTTCTATGTCTCCAATTCATTCTAATTCTGAAAGTTTGGAATCATGACAAAGGCACCAACAGAGGAATCCTTGTGTTCAAGTCCTGCCTTTGCCACTCTGTGATGGTCAGCAAACTATGTTGATTTAGTCATTTTGTATAGCTTGCTTGTCCATGGTCATTTGTTTACTTGATATAGAATGTAGCTTCCTGACTATTTTTTTTCTTTGTATCTCCAGACAAGTCTGCCCTTAATCCATGCTTGCTAACTAACAAATTGATTCAATTCAGACCTCAGAATGAATATATTCTTAAGGTTTTCTTCTAGCTTTGAAATTCCCTTTTCTAAACTCCCCTCTAGCTCTGAAATTTCATGTTCTAAGATTCTTTCCAACACTGATGTTCTTTCTTTGTGGGTCCTTCCAAGTTCTGAACATTCTAGGTTCTAATGCCCATAAAAACTCTAACATTGTGTTTGTATTAGAAGCATCTCTTCACCCTAATACTCTTTTTAATACCTCAAGGATCCATCATTTTAATGGTGTTGAAATTCTAAAAAATCCTAACCCCACTATGGCCTAGCAACAGTAATCAGTATTGTTGCATTATATATCTATTTATCTGTCTATCTATCTGTTTATTTATTTGGGATCTGTAAATATCTATGTCCTACAAACATAAAATAATATTTTTCAACATCTAAGCCAGAGTTCTACTACACCACTTTTCCCCAGTCAGAACTCCAAGTTCTTAATGTGGTATAAGTTTTGATTCCCTGGATTCTCCCTTGTTCTTCCTGGGATATTGCATACTGTACTGCATGTCTCTCTGAATTCACCCCCAATCCCAGTCAGCATGCGCCTGGGGGCTCACCAGTGGCCTCTCCATTTTTTCCTACCCAGGATGAATTCCCAAGGGAAATAAGCAAGAGTCTCAAATCTTACTTGAGAGTCTAATTGTTATTACAGCTGTAAAGGAAACAAAACCTCATTTTCTCATGTTCCAGTGAAATGTCACCCTAGAGCTTTCTGAGAAATTTCAAAATTAGACATCATTGAATATCAATCAGAACTTGCTGTAGGTCATTATACTCCAGAGGTATTGTACATTTAGAGAACACTGAAATTGGAAAGGCCTCCAAGATCAAATCTAATGGTTCAGTTTGTAGATGAGGAGACTGAGGCCAAGAATAAGTAACTTGGTCATGTTCAAACAGATTAACAATATTGGAGGGAGTGGAGGGAGTAGGATGAGGGGGAAGTGCATTGAACTAATAGCAAAAAGCCTTGGGTTTGAATTCTTCCCAGTGAACGTCCAAATCTCATAGGAAATACCTGTCCTCAAAGACATTTATTTCCCTTTTTTTTCTATACCTGGATCACCTGCTTGCTCTTTTCCCTAACCCCTGACCTCATATTATAGGACTTTAACATACATAATATGCTCTCTCTAATACCCTAAGCTCCCAGTTCCTTAACTCACTCTCATCCCCTGTCCCTCCACCCAATCTCAGCTATTCATAGTGATAGTCATACCTTTGATCTTGCCATCACCCACAAGTGTCCCACATCCAGAGTTCATGAACTCTGAAATGCCATTATATCTGCTCATAATCTGTGGTCAACCTTCACAAACTCAAACTCTTCTTCCTCATTATGCTTTGCAATTTTTCAATGTCTCAGTCCTTTCCCAAGCCAACATCCTTCTATTGTTTATACTTTCATCTTGACTCAGGAAACTAGTTCAACTTGACACTATCTTCCTCCTGAAGCCTTAGCTCCATTTCCAATTGTTCCTTGCCAGTTCTGAGCCTGGATTATTCTAGTCATTCACTGCCTCCACATTTTCTTATGTGCCACCAAATGAAACTCAAGAAAATCAGGCATTTGTGTTGATTGGATCCACCACAAATTGATTCTACATAATTTCAACTGGACCCCCATTGCAGTAAGGCAATCCCTTTATTTACACCTCCCTAATGATACCTATTCCATGATCACAAAAAGCTCTTCCAAAATGTTTCATCCCTTTGCAAACCTCCCTTTCCCAGCTGACCTCAGCTGAGAATCTTGCCACATATTTCATTGGGGGAAAAAAAAAAAACATTTGCTGAGAAATCTCACTTCTTTCCTGATCTTTATCTCTAGTTGTTCATATTTTTTCCCATTATCTCCTCCTTTACCCCTGTCTCACACAAGAAGTGATCATTTTCCTTGCAAGGCCAAACCCTACAAAAGTACAAGTAATTCCATTCCATCTTACTTTCTCTTCAAGATCGTCCCTTCTATCTTCCCCTCTCTCTGACCTATCTTCAATCTTTCTCTATTTACCAGCTGCCTCCCTATTACCTAAAGAAATGTTCATCCTTCCCATCCTCAAAAATCTCTGGCTAGATTCATCTATACTCCATTTTGTAGATAAATTCCTTGAGAAAGCTGACCTTTCTTCCTTTTTCCTCATTATCTTCTTAATTCTCTATCCCCTGGCTTCTAACATCACTGAATCAAAACTGCTTTCTTATTAATGGTCTCTTAATTGATCATTTATGGGTCTTTTCTTAGTACTCATCCCCCTTGGATTCTCTGCAGCTTTTGCAACTGTTGGTCCCCATCTTCTTGATATTCTCTTCTCTCCAGGTTTCTGTGACATCACATGGTTCACCTCCAGAGATTTGTCCTCCTCTCTTCTCTTCTTCCTATAAACTATTTTGCTTAGTGATCTCATCATCTCCCCTAGACTCAGTCATTATCTCTACGCAAATGAGTGTCAAGTTTGCTTAACTGGCCCTAATCTTCCCATCAGATCTCCAATTGCCCACTGAATAGTTTGAGTTGGATGTCCCTTAGACATCTTAGTATGTCTTGGGCTCCAAAACTATACTCCCACTCAAGCCACCACCATCACATTTTTGTTGTTATTCAGACATGTCTGACTTCTTGTGACCCCATTGGAAGTTTTCTTGGTAGAGATACTAGAGTGTTTTGCCATTTCCTTCTCCAGCTCATTTTATAAATGAGGAAACAGGCAAACAGGATTAAGTGACTTGCCCAGAGTCTCACAGTTAGTATTTGAGACTGGATTTGAATTCAGGTCTTCCTGACTAAGCCTAGCACTCCACTGTGCCCTCTAGCCCTCCTTATTATTATATTACTGTAACACTATACCCCCAATCCCTCAGGCTTATGTAGGAGTCTCTGGACTGGTGGCAGGAGTATGGTGAGATAATGTATGCAAATGTATGTAAAACATTTTGCAAAACTTAAAGCCTATTATTACTATTGTGATCATGATAAGAATTGAGAGCTAGTTGGCAGGTGGACCAGAGGCATTAGTCCTCCCTCTCTGAACACTCCAACTCTTAGCAATGACTCCAATGAGCTGCAGCACTCACCATGTCCCAGTAACACCATCTCTGAAGATAGGCTAAACCAACTGGAGGGTAATCAACAAGCCTTAAACTCCTTAGTCAGTTGGGGGGGGGGGGGGAATCTACCCCAAGCATGTGAAAACTTCCCAATGTAAGAATATCAAATTTAGATTTTGATGCTAATAGGAAGGTTCTCAAATAATATGGTCACCAATTTTAAAATATTATAGCTTAAGACAAAATGGCTTTTAGGAGCTTTATTTACAAAGAGATAGAAAGAGTGAAAGTGGAAAAAATGTAAGAAGAGGGTGGAGAACTATCTAGCCTACCATCCTAAGTGTTACTTCAGTGTCTGCTCAGCCCAGGCATGGCTTGGTAACCTTCAACCAGAGGACCCAGTGGTGTCTTCAGCAAGGGTTCCACCAACACAGCCTCCTCCAGGAAAGGAAGACCTCTCTGGGACCATTCTCTCCAGAAGCCAGGAAAGGTAGACTAGCCCAGCTACTCACCCAGATCACTGATGCAGAGTCTCAGAAGACAAACCCCCAAGGAGAAGTCCAAAAGGTGAAGTCCTCCAAAGAAGCAATCCAAAGGAGAAGCTCCCCAGACAGGAAATTCAGGACTTTTTATAGTCCTTTTTCCACATCACTCCCTGTCCCCTCCTCCACTTTATGGGAACCAATTGCAGACTTTCTCAATTTGCCTAGCACTGCCCAAGGGGGAGTGGCAGTAACCTTTGGAGGTGTGAGCTTACTCTAGTAAGTGACTTATGAATTCTCTTTCTTAGTGTTCTAGGTGTGCTTCAGTTTTTGATTGATTAAGTTAAAAGTTGCTGATTGATTGACAGTTTGATTCACTCTTCTAACCAAGGAAGAAGGGGCAGATGAGAATAATTTGTTCCACAACCATGAAGGTGGCAGAAATAAAACTAACAACCACAGAGTATCAAATTCAGGTTGTCAGCAAGTCAATCAATAAGTCAGCATTTATTAGGAAAAGGTTCCTTTTGAAACAAAGGATGAACAACTTGATGATGCCTATAATTACCAAATCTCTATTGTAGTGATGACTTCATTCACTGAGTCTTCTACTACCATCATGTTAAGCTCAAGCTAAAAAGCATACATACATTTTAATGTTTAATCTGCAATATTAACAGTTTTTTTGGGTAGGCAATTAACAAAGCACTAAATCAAGCCCTTTGCCAATTCCCAAAGTACAAATGTTCACCCAGAAAACAATTAGTTCTCTGGAACCAAAAAGAGCCAGTTTCAAGTACACCACTGGCTGTTGGGCTGGGAGGCTTATTGAAAGGAGCTGAGATGGTGAGCACACACAATCTGAAATTCTAATTTATGTCTAAGATCACCTGAGAAATCATGCAGCTAAAGCAGAAAAAAAAAACAATAGCTTTGGAACCTGAGCACAGGAATTCAAATCCTGCTTCTTTCACTTGGTACACATAGAATGTTGGATGGATCACTCCATTTTGTTTCCTGTAAAATATGTGAGTTGGCCTAGATGGTTTCTGAGGCTCCTTCTTACTTATGGAATATGAGGTTATGGCTATGGTTAATCTTTAGTTCTAAAACATTTTCATTTCGGATACCTGATCCTTTTTCTTGGGTGGCCTGAAAGGAAGGAAGGGAATATACACAAGACTCAAGCAGGAAGTGGTAGAGACAGAAGAGCCATGAAGATAGTATGGGAGAGGTTAGACAGCAAGGATAGTGTAAGGCATAATTAAGAAAAAAATTCAATTCTAGGGGAGCTTAAGTTCAAATGGGATTGTTTCCATTCCTGCCTGGGTGGCATGGCAGCATTACACAGGAAGGAGACTAGGCATCTCCCTCCTTTTCTATACATCTGGCCAAAGCCCTGTTTGCCTTGGGCTGGTTACAGTCAACATTTCCTGAAATTTCAGAGCCTAAGAGGCAAAGTCATCTCCCAGCGGGCCTCTGAGTGGATTTTGACATTGAGAAAGTCATAGAACTTCTTCAATTGAGAAGAGACCTAGGCTAGCCCAACTGGGCTATTTAGAGGTTTCTGAGTGAGACTTCAGCAAGTTTTGTGAATAACATCCTTAGAGGGATGTTATTCAGACAGACAGAGAGAGAGAGAGAGAGAAATAGAGAGAGAGAGAGAGAGAGAGAGAGAGAGAGAGAGAGAGAGAGAGAGAGAGAGAGAGAGAGAGAGAGACAAAGAGAGACAGAGAGAAAAAAAGAAAGAGAGGGAGGAGAGAGAGAAAGAGAGAGAGACAGAGAGACAGAGAGAAAAAAAGAGAGAAAGAGAGAGAGAGACAAAGAGAGAGAGAGACAAAGAGAGAGAGACAGAGAGAGACAGAGAGAAAAAAGAAAGAGAGGAAGGAGAGAGAGAGAAAGAGAGAGAGAGACAGAGAGAAATACAAAGAGAGAGACAAAGAAAGATACAAAGAGAGAGACAGAGAGACAGAGAGAAAAAAAGAAAGAGACAGAGAGAGAGAAACAAAGAGAGAGAGACAGAGAGAGACAGAGAGAAAAAAAGAAAGAGGGGGGGAGAGAGAGAGAAAGAGAGAGAGAGACAGAAAGAAATACAAAGAGAGAGACAGAGAAAGATACAAAGAGAGACAGAGAGAAAAAAGAAAGAGAGAGAGAGAGAGAGAGAGAGAGAGAGAGAGAGAGAGAGAGAGAGAGAGAGAGAGAGAGAGAGAGAGAGAGAGAGAGAGCACACTCCTAGGGAGAGAAGGGCCTTCTCCACAACAAGGCTCTATAGCATTCGCCAGCACCCAGGGCCTCCTGTTATAGTCAATTAATTCAACAAGACAGGACATTTAATTACCTTGTTTCTGAAACGGGGTTCTTGGCTGGTAATCGGGAGCTCATTAGCCCTCATTGGATCAACCTGTCAATTTGTCTTCTCGTGCAGGTAGAAGATGGTCATACAACCAGTTCCAATGAGGCTCACTGTGTGTCCACATTTTCTATATAATTTACCTGGGCTGTGTGGTTTAATAGCCTACTAAGTGCCAGGGTGGAAGCTAGACTCTGAGGAAGCAGAAACAAAGGATGAGACCTCCTTGCTCTGAGGATCTCACCATCTCTTCGGAGAAACACTGAGAAACGGCCAAAAATGTCTGTAAAATATGATTTTTAAAATAAAGTAGCACACATTTGGAAGACTCAGAAAAACTGGGTCAAGAAATATGACATAAGGGAGAATATAAGCTGTTTGGAGGCAAGGACTAAGGAACGTTTATATCTATCTATGAACACTGAAAAAGTTTGAGTGGTTGGCAAACTGGGAGTGGGAGGACATTCCAAATAGTGCAGAGAAGGCTAGACTTAGAGCAGGACCTCCAGCTTCCCCCCCATGCTGGCTGCGCAAACAAGGTGCTTAAATTCTTAGGGCCCCAGGAAACTCCCTAAGACCAATTTATAAATTGGTCTGCATGGGGAATAAATGCTGAAGTTAAATCCCAGGTCTGAGAAGTAGAAGAGAGGATAGGAAGGGAGAGGAGAGAAGGGGAGGGGAGGGGAGGGGCGGGGAGGGGAGGGAGGGGAGTTGAGTGGAGGGAGGGGAGGGGAGAAAAAGGGGGAAATATACATATTTATATATTTATATATATATATATAAATTAACAGCAGGTGGTGTTCACTGACATGCACAGTTTGCTGGGCCTGAACTCAGGAAGACTCAACTTCCAGAGTTCAATCTGGCCTCAGACCCATCCTGGCTGTGTGATGCTGGGAAAGTCTCTTCACCCTGTTTGCCTTAGTTTTCTCACCGATAAAGGGAGCTAAAGAAGGAAATGGCAAGCCATTCTAGTGTCGCTGCCTTTTCTTTTCTTCAACGAAATGAGGTCACGAAGCGTGGGACATGACGGAAATGACTAAACAACAAAATGTATAGATATCTATAAATATCTCCGATGGTTTCCAGGTGAGCAAACCGAATGATGATAATGACAACCAGCATGTATATGTGCTCTAAGGCCGGCAGAACTCTTTCCGTCTATTATCTTATTTGATCCTCGCAGGAGTCTTGGAGGTCGGGCGATTATTCTCTCCCCCTTTAGCAGATAGAGAGGCGAGGCGGGCTCTGCCCCGGCCTCACCCCCGCCATACCACAGCTCCTGCCCAGTCGGGCAGCATCTTTTCGGAAGATGTCCGTGTTCAGAGGGGGGCGAGCGGGACGGTAGGACCTGGAGGCGAGGGGAGAGGAGGACAGGCTGAGGGAGCGAGGCACGTTGAACCAGAAGAGAAAGCTCAGGGCAGACCTGAGAGCGGTGGACAGGCATCTAACGGGCTCTCACGCAGAAAGAGATGAAAGGCGGCGTGCTTGGCCCCAGGCACGAAGGCAGAGATCAAAGAATACAAAGAGCTGAGAAGGAGAAGCTTCCTCCAGGACCTGCGGCGAGGTAGGGAGCCCCAGTCATCACGGGAAGGCTCACAGCCTAGTGGGATGACCGCTTGTAGGCAATGTTGTAAAGGGGACTCTTGGCGGCGCATGCATTGACCTGGAGGTCCGTCCCGGAGGTTCTGGGATTGTGTACATGTATATGTATGTCTATACTGCACACATGCGGTATACATACCCCAGAGACGGCCGATCTAAATGGCAAGCGGGATCCCAAGAGGAAAGGCAGATGAGCTGAGCTGGATTCAGGGATGGGGAGGCCCGAAGGGGCTGGCCTTGTCCTACCCCCGCCTGCAGGCTCGCTCACAGGCTGCACCGGCCCAGGACAAAGAGGCTGATGAGTAGCAGCAGAGCCCCAGGTCCTGCGCGGCCAGTTGGCTCAGAGGATAAGTTGCTTCAGATCGTGCTGAGTCTCCTTGGGATGTAACTGCTGCCGGGCCTCTCAGGCAGGCGCACCAGCGTCCCCCCTTTAATGCGCTTTATCCCTTCCCGGCTTTCTAACCTCTCCCGACCCCACCTCCCACTCCTAGAGGTCTTGGGTCTCTACCAGCGCCTGCCTGGACCTCCCTTCACTGGGCAGTAGTGACGGCCCTCCACCACCAAAGAAGGAAAATGCAGATCGAAACCTGCCAGTCTTCACTTTCTTTTCTCCAATCCTTTAGAGTTTTTCTCTAACAGAAGCAATCTGGATCTTGTTTCGAAGCAAGACAAACACGGAGATGTGTCTAAAATGATGATGTAGCTGCGAGATCGCATTACCTGCCTTCTCAGGGAAGGAAGAGGGGAAACAAGGGAGCACAAAACGAAAGCTTAAAGACTCAGTGGATTGAGAGTCAGTCCCAGATGTGGAAGTGCTGAATTCAAATGTGACCTCAGAAACTACCTGAGTGACCCTAGACAAGTCACTTAATCTCTTCTGCCTAGCTCTTACCACTTTGCTGCCTTGGAACCAATACATAGTTTTGGTTCTCAGATGGAAGGTAAGGGTTTAAAAACAGAATATGAAAGGCCTTTATGCCCACCAGTGACCAAGAAGTCATAAACATCAGAGGTGGGAGAGCTCTGGCACCCTTGAGTCTGCAGCTTGAGTCCAGGGAAAAAACACCAACCAGCCAGCCAGCACTGATTAAGCACCTGCAGGGTGTCAGGCAGGTGCTGAGGCTAAGCAAAAAGCAAAGAATCCTGCCCTCAGAGAGCTTACTTTCCACCAAGATGAACAGCAAGGACACATGGAAACAGATGGGAAATAAATACGAGGTAGTTGGGGCTTGAGGGGTTGGCATTGCAGCTGGATGTGGAAAGGCTTCCCACTGAAGTTAATGCTGGAACCATGTCTCGAAGGACACTGTAAAGATGCCCATTTTAAATAAGAACTTATGGAGAGCACAGTCTCAGGGAGGAGAGGTAACACAAAGACTCAGGTCTGTGTTGGGAGTCAGGGAGTCAAAGGGTCCTCAGGGGAAAGCTAGTGACCAAACTGGCCATCATTGAGTCCTCCATGCAGGAAAGAGCATTGGCATTGGCCTTCCAAGGGGAGTCCTGTTCCTGGATTGAGAGGACAAAGCTATTGAGCAGGCAAACAGCAGCTGTTGCTACTAGTCCTGAGGCACAGATAAAACTGGGGGGAATCTGATCTGGTGTTTCCTAAAGCATCCCCTTGGGCACTGGAGTCAGAGGGCCTGAGTTCAAATTCCCAGCAGAAAGCCTTGGATATTAGATTAGACTGGGAGATGCTTGGATCTTCTGGGGAGTCAGTGAGTGCCAAACACTCCCAGGGTTGGAATGATGCTCTAAGAGCATCAAGTGTCTCCCAAGAGCAGCAGTGTCTCCCCCCAAGCTCCTTCAGTAGGAGAGACAGCAGCAACATCACAGATATCCTCATTAGTGCTCAGTGCCATGATGGGCCTCCCCCACCCCCAGCAAGGTCATTCTCTGACTCTCATTCTTTTTATTGCCTGCATACTACCAAGAATAATGGAAAGACGATCTTTCCTCTCTGCTCCTGGTAGGCCTTCATCACACTGATGGGGATATTAGAATAGTCTAAATCGTTTTCATTAAAACACAGCCTATTACTGTAGGTTAGAAAGGGAGTACCACAGATGGGGATTTCAGCTTTGCAGTCTCATTCTCAGAATTACAGGAAAATGGACGTCTTTCCATCTTCTCTTCTCCTAGGTAATCACACAACCATAGCTGGTGGGCCTTAATGAAGGACCCCTCTAACACCAGAGTGGACATCCACCTTTCCCTTCAACAGAAAAATCCTGGTTCATTAGCAGGAGAAATCAGAGATATTTGTCGACTGGGAAAATGCTTTGAATTCAATCCCCGGAGTAAAATGTCATAAATAGCTGTTAATTTGGGGCTGTTTACTGAAAATTTAATGCCTGCAGAAAATCTATTTGTACCATCACAAATGTAATCATCCCTACCCGGGAGAAAGCAGGAAATGAGAGTGGTGATCTGGGCTGGGGCTGCCATGCGTGCTGAACCCCGTGCATAGAAAATGAACCTAATTAATGTTTATATGCTACCCACACAAGTAGATTTAAACACAACACAGCATCCATTACAAGCACCAACTTAATCCACATGCCCAACTAAAGAAAAGAAATCTTTTTTTTCTGTGATATTATTGGTAGTAAATATTACCACTATTAATATGCAGTCATAAAATATTTTCTAAACTCCCCTGATGAAAGGGGGTAATTACCATCATAGTTGTTTTATCGGATAATTTTGGATGCTTCCGGATGATAAAACAAGAGACATTTTCAGAGAGAAGAGAAAATATGCTTGGTACATGTAAATATGGACAAGCCCATATCAATCAAGAGAATAGAAAAATCTCCTTAGTGATGGGGAAGTAAAGAGAATTTACAACATGCAACTTAGACTAAAGATATTTCTTTTTGGTGTAAAGGGGAAAGCATTATTAAGCCCTAACTGAATGCAAGATTCTTTGCTCTGGGCTGGAAACAATCTAGTGAGAGGACCAGAACCCTAGAACATGAAGGGACCTCAGAAGCCAAGATGGACTGATGAGGAAATTGAGACAGAGGAAGATGACTTGACTTGCATTAGGTCACTTGGGTGGCCAGGCTAGAACATGAACCCAGATCATCTGTTACCAACTCCAGTATTTTCCCCACACTACCACACAGCCTCTAGTATGGTTACTCGCCTCTTTTTTCTTTCTACAATGAGAAAATTGAAGGTCAGAGGGTTGCCATCATTAATGCATCAATTATTTTGTATTTTTGGTGGAGTCAGGGTATGGGACAACATGAGATGAGTCATTATTGCAAGGCTCTGAAAAACTGTTGACCACATTGGCCATGGCATAATAAACTTTCAGACAGTCACTCTCTAGTGGAGGAAGTAACACTCCCTATCCTCCTACCCACCCCCAACATACATAATGATAGAAGTCAGAACACTTAAAGTAAGTACAGAAGAGATCATTTGGCTACGAGCATCAGCCATCATCTGCTTACCTCCTCAATTCATCTATTCTTCCTCTTACATCTGAGCAGACTAAAGTAAGTCAAAGGTGCTTGGCAGCTCTAAATTGCTTTGCTCCATATCACACTTGACATTCCTTTTGGAATGATCTTATAAGGTCTAATTCAGTGTAGCCCAAAACAGTACGGTTGCCATCCTGCTGCGAGTCAACAAGGCTGGCTACAGCCCCATGTCTCCCTGAAGAAGCTCAAGCTTTACTTAGGGCATCATGGAGGCTAAGGGTAACTGGAGTGCATATGGCACAAAACAAGCCATTTAAGGGTGATATAACTGTGAATCTATGACAAATGAATTCATGGAACCAAGAGCTAGACTTAGAGATACAAGTTACTTAGATGTGTAGATGCAAGCTCTCACAACAGGCAATGTCATCTACATTGTCCTCTGCCATTCCCCACCATCTGCCCATATTAGTTCTGCCCCCTCTGAAATAAAAGAAACTCCATGAAATCCCACCTTCATCATCACCATAATCCACCCTTTTCCAGGTCACTTATTGAGGTCTTCCTCTGATCTCCCTCTATTCTGTTTGCCATGCCCAGATCTATGGGATCTCTCCTAACTTTGGTTTCCCTTCTTTGGACACATATTGCAGTATATTCATGTCCTTACACAGAACTCCAGGGATGAACTGACCAGGACAGAGGGAATCTCACCTTCTGAGTCCTGAACACTAATCCTCACGATGTAGAATAAGATTGATTTAGTCCAGGGATTTTTCTACCTACCCCAAAATGGCCTCCCACCTGACCTCAGGGACTTGTTGGTGGAACTCCCAAGGCAAATGTAAAAACATACAATGGTTAATTTCTCTGATTGTCTCCTTGTCTCTCTGTCTCTGTCTCTATATCTCTTTCTTTATATATATATATATATATATATATATATATATATACACAGACACACACATATAAATACATACACATATATAGTAATGGCAATTTCCATTTATGGGGTAGTTTAGGGTCTTTGCAAAGCATTTTCTTTACTATTCACATGAAAATCATCTTACGAGGTCCCCTTCCCAATAAAAGACAAAGAAATCCTTTGAGTAGAGATGGAATATGAAAATGTGAACAAGACCACCTTCACATCCCTTCACTACATTCCTTCCAACTCATTGCTCTAATCTAGGGACTTGATGCTACTTTGTTTATCTTAATATTTCCATGAACCCAAAGGAAAATATGGGGGCAATTAATATTTTTATGTAAATGTTTTGTGTGCCCCAGTGATATTTCATGGATGTGATTAAAAAGAACTCATTTAATGTAATCTAACATGAACAAATATGGGAAGACAAGATTAAATTAAATGCCTTCCCTATGGACAAACCATTCTGAAGGTCACCAGCCTTCTGGCAATGCTAGAGGGTCCTGCACTGTGGCTTAAAGATTCTAGCCCAGCAAAACCCTCAAGGCAGTAGTCAGTATGCACTAAGTGCCTATTTCTAGGAGTCTTGATGAGTGATGGGAATACAAATAAAGGTGAGAGAGAGTCCCTGCCCTCAAGGAGTTCACAGTCTAATGGGAAGGCAACATGCAGACAGTTATGTACAAACAAAATCTATACAGTATAAATAGGAAATAATAAACAAAGGAAAGTCATTAGCATTAAAGGAGATCAGGAAAGACCCTATATAGGAGGAAATTTTAGCTAGGATTTGAAGAAAGTCAAGAGGTAGAGACAATGAGAAATAGTATCTTCCCTCTGCCCTGGTCAGTCTATCCCTGGAGTTCTATGTAAAGACATGAATATACTACAATGTGTGTCCAAAGAAGGGAAACCAAGGTGAGGAGAGATCCCATAGATCTGGGCATGGCAAACAGGATAGAAAGAGATCAGAGGCAGACCTCAATACATGACCTGGAGAAGGGTGAGTTATGATAAATATTGATGTCTTCAAGGCTTTGAAAGGATGTCATTTAGTTTACTTCAGAGGCTGAAGAACTAATGTGGGAAGATGGGTGGGTAATTGCAGAGGACAATATAGATGGCATTGCCTAGCATGACAGCTTGCACCTACACATCTAATAGTGTCTTTTGTAAGAAATGGCAAGGAAGCCAGTGTCATTGGTTCATAGAGTACATAGGAGAGATCAAGGTTTAAGAAGATTGGAATGATATGTGGGGGTGAGCAGGGGAGGAAAGGGCAAGACATAAGAAGCTTTGAATGCCAACAGAGCATTCTATATTGTTTTCTGGTGGTGATAGACACTTTTACTGAATACGTGTAGGGATGAGGGTAGCATAAGCAGACCTACACTTTTCAAGAGGAAATATTGTTCTCAAAAAAAAGCCCCCAAACTCATGCAGTTACAGATCTTGACTCGGGGTCACCAGAGAGAATCAAAGACAGTGTATTCATTAGATATTATTGCAGTTCACCTCAAGCTAACCAGTGGTCCCTACCTAGTCTTATCAAATATGTTGTGGCTAAAGATCATACTTCCTTATCTGCCTCTTACCTCCCCTCAGTCTCATTGAATCTCTCACTTCCTTTAAGATGCTGCACCATATTTTGTAAGTCAGTCAACAAGCAATTAGTGTGCCTGACCCTGTACTGAATGCTGGGGATACAAAAAAAGGTAAAAGAAAGTCCCTGCCCCCTAGGAGCTCCCAATCTAATGAAGAAGATAATATATAAACAATGAAGGACAAATCTGATATAGACAGGAGACAAGCAATTGGAAAAAGGTACTAATTCCCTAATCTTCTGTACTGAATTTTTCCTTATCTTCCACCCCACCCCAAAACTGATAGTGTTTTCCGTTGCAAATTGCTTTGTAATGAATTACTTTTTATTTATTTGTATTTATCCTCCCTCTGTCTCTGTATTTTCTGTATATATAAATTGGCTGTCTTCCCTATTAGAATGTAAATTCCTTGCCAGTGAGAATTTTTTTTTAATTTATTGCATCTCTATCTCCAGTATCTCCCATGATACCTGGCACAGAATAACCATTTAACAAGTACTTGGTTGACTGATTGATTTATTGGATCTCCCTTGTTTCAGTTAGACCTTAAGAGAAAATAGCCACTCAGAAAGTTGGCGAAAGCCTTCCATGTAACCAGACTCACTAGAACTGCATAACTTTGCCAAAGACGTCAGCTGACTTTATTGCTCCCTTGTCAATACATTTAATACATTATAAGCACTGACTCACAGACTCTTTGTATTGACAAAAAGACTGGAAAATGAGGGGGTGTCCATCGATTTGGGAATGGCTGAACAACTTGTGGTATCTTCTGGTGATGGAATACTATTGTGCCCAAAGGAATAATGAACTGGAGGAATTCCATGTGAATTGGAACAACCTCCAGGAATTGATGCAGAGGGAGAGGAGCAGAACCAGGAGAACATTGTACACAGAGACTGATACACTGTGGTACAATCTAATGTAATGGACTTCTCTACTAGCAGCAATGCAATGATCCAGGACAATTCTGAGGGAGTCATGAGAAAGATGCTATCCACATCCAGAGGAAGAACTGTGGGAATAGAAACACAGAAGAAAAACATATGATTGATCACATTGTTCATTGGGCATATGATTGGGAATCTTGTCTTTAAATGATCACTCTATTACAAATATTAATAACATGGGAATAGGTTTTGAACAATGATACATGTATAACCTAGTGGAATTGCTTGTCAGCTCTTGTCAGCTCAGGGAAGGAGGAGGGAAGAGGGAAAGAACATGAATCATGGAACCATGGAAAAATATTCTAAACTAAAAATTAATTAATTAATTAAAAAAATAAACACTGGCTCAGAAACTGCTGTAAAGATTGTATATGGACCACCTCTAAGGAAGCCTTAGAACTTCTTCTCAAGGATTTGACCAGCTGCTTCCTTTCTGATCCACAAATAAAGTGATCATTTGCTCCCCTGAGTTTTTCTTCTCCAATTGAAACATTCACAATTCCTTCAACCATGCCTCTTGTGGAAGTCCTTCAGTATCCTGGCTGTTTTCCTCTATATTCTCTCCAACTTAGCATTCTAATGCCTATTCCAAACCATGGTTCTTAGAACTGAACCCATTATACCAGATGCTACCTATGTAGGGCAGAGGACCACTGGCATCCCTTATATCACCTCTCCACCACACTAGACTAATGAGTGAAAATGTTCAGGGCACCATCCCTCCTGGGTTGTGATCTCCATGGCTGCTCCAACTAGTCTCCTGTAGTTTACAATCACTATTCACTGGGAATGACTCCCCTGGAAACAACTTTCTCACGAAAGTCTCACTTAAGAATCTTTATGTTTCCTGTAGTTCATCTATCTTCCAAACAGGTCAAATAATGGATTCTGCTCAGGTACAAAAGAAGAAGAAAGAAAAAAGAAAGAAGGAAAATCCAAAAAGAATTCCAAGGAAATCATTCTTCATTCTCTCACAATCAGAGAAACAAAACTTGATGAATTTTGAAAATAAAACAGGGGACATTTATTTTGAAGCTAATCTCATTACCACAGAATTTTCCTAGGTACATCTTTCTTCTTTGTCATTCAGCATTCTTCAAATAGCCAAAATTCCTAGAAGGCCATTCTACTATTTCTTCCATTTTTGCTTATCTCTCTTGCCAA
Organism: Monodelphis domestica; assembly: GCF_027887165.1. Classification (NCBI taxonomy): domain Eukaryota; kingdom Metazoa; phylum Chordata; class Mammalia; order Didelphimorphia; family Didelphidae; genus Monodelphis; species Monodelphis domestica. The sequence goes on from NC_077231.1 coordinate 10,797,155, forward strand.
GACCATAATAGGCACCATGTATGTGTCAACCACAAAAAAAGAGAAATGTTTTTAGAGACTTCCTGTGACCCATTTCCAGGTAAAGCTCATGAAAAAAAACTTTTCTTTGTAAGTGCTGGGGAATGGAGCAGGGCTCTCTGGATCCCCCAGTTCAACTGAAGGTCCATTTCTCCATTCTCTTGGCTTATATAAGTTTGTGGATAATTGCATTATCAAGAATATTACTTGTCTGATCAGTGGAATAGACTGGGGGCAAGCAACCTCAGCAAGACAGTATATGACAAACCCAAAGATCCCAGCTTTTGGGACAAAAATCCACTATTTCATAAAAACTGCTGGGAAAATTGGAGGACAGTGTGGGAAAGATTAGGCTTAGATCAACACCTCACACCCTACACCAAGATAAATTCAAAATGGATGAATGACTTGAACATAAAGAAGGAAACTATAAGAAAATTAGGCGAACACAGAATAGTATACATGTCAGACCTTTGGGAAGGGAAATACTTTAAAACCAAGCAAGAATTAGAAAGAGTTACAAAATGCAAAATAAATAATCTGGATTACATCAAATTAAAAAGTTTTTGTACAAACAAAACCAATGTAACTAAAATCAGAAGGGTAGCAACAAATTGGGAAACAATCTTCATAAAAACCTCTGACAAAGGTTTAATTACTAAAATTTATAAAGAACTAAATCAATTGTACAAAAAATCAAGCCATTCTCCAATTGACAAATGGGCAAGGGACATGAACAGGCAATTCTCAGCCAAAGAAATCAAAACTATTAATAAGCACATGAAAAAGTGCTCTACATCTCTTATAATCAGAGAGATGCAAATCAAAACAACTCTGAGGTATCATCTCACACCTAGCAGATTGGCTAACATGACAGCTATCCAAAGTAATGAATGCTGGAGGGGATGTGGCAAAGTAGGGACATTAATTCATTGCTGGTGGAGTTGTGAATTGATCCAACCATTCTGGAGGGCAATTTGGAACTATGTCCAAAGGGCGATAAAAGACTGTCTGCCCTTTGATCCAGCCATAGCACTGCTGGGCTTGTACCCCAAAGAGATAATGGACAAAAAGACTTGTACAAAAATATTCATAGCTGCGCTCTTTGTGGTGGCCAAAAATTGGAAAATGAGGGGATGCCCATCAATTGGGGAATGGCTGAACAAATTGTGGTATATGTTGGTGATGGAATACTATTGTGCTAAAAGGAATAATAAAGTGGAGGAATTCCATGTGAACTGGAACAACCTCCAGGAAGTGATGCAGAGCGAAAGGAGCAGAACCAGGAAAACATTATACACAGAGACTGATACATTGTGGTACAATCGAAGGTGATGGACTTCTCCATTAGTATCAATGCAATTATCCTGAACAATCTGCAGGGATCTAAAAAAAAAATACTACCCACAAGCAGAGGATAAACTGTGGGAGTAAAAACACCAATGAAAAGCAACTGCTTGACTACAGGGTTGGAGGAGATAAGACTGAGGAGAGACTCTAAATGAACACTCTGATGCAAATACCAACAACATGGAAATGGGTTCGAGTCAAGAACACATGTGATAACCAGTGGAATCATGCGTCGGCTATGGGAGAGGGAAAGGCGGGGGTGGGGGGGGCGAAGGGGAGGGGCGGAAAAGAAAACGATCTTTGTTTCCAGTGAATAATGTATGAAAACGACCAAATAAAATAATATTTAAAAAAAAAGGGAAAAAAAGAATATTACTTGTCATTCGGCACTGGGGAGAAATGCTAGTGGCATAACAAAACAGTGAGGACTACATCAGAAGGGGGTCCTTATAGCCTACTAGAGGCAGCTGGTGGTATGGTGAATGGAGTCAAGAAGACCTGAGTTAAATCAGCCTTAGACACTTACTAACGTTGGATCCTGGGCAAGCCACATAACCTCTTTTTTCCTCAGTTTCCTCAACTACAAAATGAGTAATAATGGTATCTACTTCCCAGTATTGTTAGGAAAATCAAATGAGATCATATTCATAAAGCACTTAACACAGTGCCTAGCAAATAGATGCTATTTCTTTTCTTTTGATTTGATCCCCTACTTGGAGTTCAAGAAAGGGTGAGAGGAAGATGTTCTCAGGGGGCTAGAAACACATGTTCTCTGGCATGCATTTATGTTATGTACCTGTATTCTTATCTGATAGAATGTAAGCTATTTAAGGGCAGAGACTTTTCCTTTTTGCCTGTGTTCCCACCACCTTACACAATGCCTGGCAAATTCGTAGTCATTAATAAATGTCTGTTGATTGATTGGTATATGCAACTTGCCATCATAAGGGAGGGCTAGAATTGCTATTACAATACATAGTTTCAAATCTCAATGGATGAGCCATCTCACTTATGCAAGTCTCAGTCTTCTCATCTGTACATTAAGGATAATAGTATTACAATCTTCTTTATAAAACTGTTGTGAGGGAGGAAATATAAAGTCTGACTCATGAAAGTTAATATTATTATTACTAGAGTTGTCTGTTGCCAGTCTCCATCAGTATCTCTTCTTAATTAATGATCTGAAAAGCCTAGACTTTCACCTGCATAGCTTCTCTTCCCCTCCCCACACAAATCAATTGGAATTCCACCCAAAGGGTTCCTTCCAAGAATATCTCTCATCCCTCCCCATCTCTATTTCAAGAATCTCAGGAAGATTACTTTCCCTAAACTATTTTACCTTGTGTCTTTTTTTTACCAGGTCTGGAGTATCCCCCTTCACTGGAATTATCTTTAGAATTCCCCCTCCCTAGTCTTCCAAAGACCTACAATCCTTATCCTCATCCTCTTTGCAACCTCCAAGAGGCCATCTCTGACCTACCCAGAAGAAACAATTTTCATCCCAATCTCTCTTCTAGCATGTTCTTTGCACTTCTCCTGACACATTATCCATCAATTTTAATGGTATTGTCTAACACTTCTGCAACTTTGAAGGTTTGCAAAGTATGTTACACACATCAGCTCATTTGTACCAACCATGTAAGGCAAATGCTATTATGATTCCAATTTTCCATAAAAGAAAGCTCATGCTCTGAGGGATAAAGTCATTGATTCAGAGCAGTAAATATTCAAGACAGGATTTGAATCCCCAACTTCTTGATTCCAAGTCCTATCTTCTATCCTCTAGATCATGTTGATTTTCAAACATAATATCATGTATTCATCTAGAGGTGAATCTTACACTTTAACTAGATGAATAATAATAACATAACAATTATTTGGGCAGCTAGGTTGCACAGTGGATAGAGCAACTAGACTTTGGTTCAGGAAGTCTCATCTTCCTGAGTTCAAATCAGGCCTCAGATACTTCCAAGCTCTGTGATCCTGGACAACTCACTTAACCCTGGTTACCTCAGTTTCTTCATCAATAAAATAAGCTAGAGAAGGAAATAGCAAACCACTCCAGTATCTTTGCAGAGAAAACCCCAAATGGGGTCACAAAGAGTCAGACACAACTGAAAACAACTGAACAATTATTTAGCACTTTAATATTTTCAAACTATTTTCCATACAGGGCACAATTTTCAAATCCTAAAATATTTTCATATTGCTTTCTCTGCACTCAGACTTGCTATTGAGTATGACAAAGAGGTGGCTAATCTGGATTCAAGGTACCCTGCTTACCCAAGTCAGAGGGTATACTATGCTCAAGGCAAATATTTAATGAAATGTGGTTATCATCAGAAATCCAGTACCTTCTCCATAAATTTTGGATGGCATTCACCAATACACCAGTGGAAGAGAAATGACCACTTCTGAATATTATAGGGTTGCAGGGCCACTGATGTCCTTGAATTACTCCTCCCAATCTTCACTAGACTCTGCTTCCCCAGCTATGGCTTGGCTTGACAGTACATTAGTCCCCTGGTCACTGCTAGACAGAGTTTGGCTGCATTCTTCACCACCCCAAATTTCTGGCTTAGCTGAAATCCTTGGTGAGGGTTCTTGCATGATATTCCAACAGGAGCAGGTGCCCTTAACCTAGCACTCTGAGGGCTAAAGTATGAGATTCTCAATGAGTTTAGCTCAGTAGTCATTCTGGAGTCTTTGTTCACTCTGGGATTTTGTCTATTTGTTGTCCTAATGCCAATTTCAACTCTGGATGCTCTTATGCTATGTGTCTTAGGCTTTCTATCATGAAAAGTTTATATTCCATGTTTTCATCTCTATGGCTTTTAAGTGCTTTATGAACTGATATTGTTCACAGACTTTCCCCATCCTCCATATTTTGTCCTATGCCATGGACCAATGATTCCATTAATATAAGGAACTCCCTGTGAGGGAGCTCCCTCTACAGATACAAATCAGCAACTCTTCTGCATTTACCTGAAATGCTGAAGAGTTAAGTTGTCAGCTTCAGGATTGATAAACAGTAGACATGAGACAGGATTTGAACTTAGGGACCCCTAACTACAAGGTCAACTCTCTATCCATTATACCACACTGTTTCCCACCTCTTCCATGGTGCTTTATAATGTGCTTATATTCTAAACCATTCTTTCTTACTTTGCCATCTTTCTCTTCTTGGCAAAGATGGCACAATTTTCTTGCTAAGGTAATTAGTTTCTGGGGTTTTTTGGCTTCTTCTTTGTGGCAACTACTTTACCTTACTTAAGCTTTTTAGGAAGTGGTGGTAATGAAGCTCAATCTTTCTGACTTGGCATAGCTCCCCGCTTTCCACAATGATGGCTTGTTTGGATAGGTCAGATTGAATTCATCATACTTCACATTTTGTCCTTCTTCAAATTTGATGCCTATTTTTATCTTTGTTATTTCTAGTCAATTGTATGACTACCCACAGATGGCAGATTTTGATGTGTCTCTCACATCATTACTAGTCCCTTCCTGTTTGTTGAGATAGTAAATTTCAGTTTTTACAGTGTTGCCCCAGTTTGTCCAGCACCATATGGCTCTCATCTTGAAGAAATACTCACAATATCTAAATATAAAGTTTCTGAGGAGTTAATTGAACTGCTTTTTTTGTTTCTTGAACCCCAATCCAATTGTCCAGGGCACTCTTCATTAATATACCATGCACTCATCATCTTGTTGAAGGCATGAAAAATCAAAGTCTATTCTGACTTCATTTGGTGGACTATATCATTTTATCTCTCCCATATTTCTCCCTCTTCACCATCATCAAAAATATTGGTACAGAATCTCAAATTATCCTCATTATAGTCTTCCTGTCTATGGTCATTTTAATGATGAAGTCACCAAATATTTCAGAGTAAGAAGCAATTGTGGGTCCTGAAGAAATTCAGAAACAAATAGCAGTAGCCACAGCAGTATGTATCAGACCAAAGGAGCAAAAAAAAATGTGTTAAAGTCCAGAAGCTAGTTGGTAGTTGAAGTCCAGATTTTAGCTGGAAGGAATAAGACTTTGAAGGTATCCCAGTCCAAATGGAAGTCCACAGTTGTTTCTCTAAATCAGCAGAGCTTCATAGTTGGCCAATAATAGCTGATAGCAACAGTCTTCTCTTGCACAGATCTGAATTCAAGTCAGCAGAGCTCAGACAATGTTGGAGTATAACCAGACATTTTTATGAATCAGAACCATTTGGAGGCACTGAAAACTTGCATGTACCTAGAATGAGCTTTTACCAAGTACCAAGGGCCTAAATAATATAACACCCAACAACCCCAAGAAAGCTACAGCAGAATCAGCCCAGATCTTCCTTTCAGATGTGTGTAGAGTCTAACTTTATAATCTGAATTTAGAAATAAGGTTGGAAAAATGTGCAAGAAAAAAAAAGGATCCCATCATGAAGCAATTATGTTGATAGGGATATCAAGGGATAAAGAGAATGACTCCAATACATTACAAAGCAAAATATAGCTTGGGCACAAATACAAGTAGGATTCCTGGAAGAGATGAAGCAAGAGGGTTTTTTTTTAGTTAAAAATATTCTTTATAAATAAAATAAGAGTGTTAAAGAAAAAATTTGTGAAAGAAATGAGAGCTATGGAATAAAGAATTGGAAAGAGAATTAACAGCTTGGCACAGGAGGTACAAAATGTTGCCCAAAAAGGAACTGTCTAAAAAGTAGAATGAACCAAAAAGACTCTAGTAACTCTATGAAGAAAATAATATACAAAAATATATTTCAAATGGAAAAAATAGAAGTGTACTTAAGATATCTCATAGCAAAAATTGTTAACCTGAAAAACAGATCAAGGAGGAAAACATGAAGAATCATTAGAATATCTAAAAGCCATGAAAAAAAGAATCTAGATATCATAGTTCAAGAAATACTAAAAGAAAATCTCTTGGAATGGGAAGGTAAAGTAGAAATTAAAACAACTTGAGTTTCATTACCTGAAAGAAATAAAAAAATGAAAACTTGTGTGAAAACATCATAGTCAGAATCCAGAGCTTCCAGATTTTTTTTTTAATTTAAGGGGGAAAAAATTAGAAACTAAAAAGCCACAGTCAGAATCACACATGATTTAGCAGGTAACACCATAACAGAACAGAAATCTTGGAATATAATAGTCAAGAAAACAAAAGATACAGGCTTACAGGGAAGAATAATTTACATTTAAAATTGAGTACAATTTTAATGAAGAAAGTGGATATTTAATAAAGTAGAGGACTTTCAAGCACTCTTAATAAAAAGATCAAAACTGTATATAAACTTTGTAGTTGAAACCCAGATTTAGTTAAGATAAATATAAGAAAGTCAATGTAAATGAACAATGATAAAGGATTAAAAATGACAAATTGCTTACATTCTAATATGAAAGGATTATATATGTATATATATATATATATATCCTTTGAACCTTATCATCATCAAGAATCAAAAAAGGAGTCTAGTTAGACAAAATTAGTAATAAAATGGTTCTGTTACATTTTAATGATATTAAAAGAGAAAATAGAAACAAAGGGAAAAGGAATATTTTGTGAAGGGTAGAGGAAAAGGAATGTTAAGGAAAATTACATTACATAATTTGGGTGAGCAAAAAGAAGCCTATACCAACAAAGAAGAAGGGGTAGAAGAACAATTGACATGAGTTTCATTCTCATCTGACCTGGTCAAAGAATAGACTACAAACTGACCTTTAAATACAGAAATAGAATTCACTGTACAGGGCACTAGGAGGGAAAGAAAAGAGAGAAGGGAGAATTATAGAAAAGGCAAGTTAAAGGAAGAATTACTTCTAAGAAAACAAATTCTAAGGATATATAAATATGTATAGCTATCCTTGAGGTGTCAAAGAATGGAGATCTGAAAAAATGCCCATTTCAGTGATCCCTCATCTATTGCAGGAGTTATATTCCAGAGACCCCTGAGATAGGTGAAAATCCATATAATAGGGGCATTATATTATTTTATTTTATTATTTATTATATATTATATTATATTACATTATTTTATTATCTATATATATTTTAAGCTTTTATAAACTCTTCCCACTCTCCTATAAACCTTTTTCCACACTCTTATAAACACTGAGCCAATCAGCTCTCAGTGCTGTGTGGTTGGTCACCTTTCAGCCAATAGTGTGCTGCATACAATCTTACATTGGCAAACTTGCACAGGTGGTAGTGGCATGCTGCATTTCCATTGTGTGCAGTACGATATTCATCTGCAAAATCCTGTGATATAGCGAAAACTCTGCTATATCATAGAATTAGATTTTTTTAAAACCCACGCTACAGTGAAGCTACAATAAGTGAACAGTGATATAGCAAGGGATGATTGTAATTGGAAAGACTGAATGGGTTATGTTATATGGGTATAATGGAGTACTATTGTGCTTTAAGAAAGGATGGAGGAGATGACTCCAGAGAAATTTTTGATTTGTATGAACTGATACAGAGTGATACATAACTGATACATAACCTGTAAAGGATAATTTTAGTGTTGTGACCTAAACTATATTAGTTATTTGTCACCATGGGATGTCCCAAATAAAATACCCAAGACAGCTGGAAATTTATGGTGATTTAATTAATATAGTGGAAAGAAATTAAGAAGAAGGGAGAGGGAAAGGTTATAGGATTTCTTCTGCCTGGCTTGTGCCAAGGAGGAAGATTAGAGGCTTTCAGAAGATAAGGTTTTGGAGAGTAAAGGAGGAAGGAATCAGCCTGAACTCCAAGAGGGCTCAGCCAAGATGTCCAAACCTGAATTAGCTCAAGGGCAAACACCGCCAAAACCCAGACAATTAGCTGCCACCATACCAAGATGTCGGAACACTTAGCACGCTGCCAGCCAGAGCCACATCTCTGGGGAAAGAGACAGACAAGCGGAAGCCCTGCCAAAAAAAAAAAAAACTAGACAATTTTACTTCCCTTTCCTGTATCTCCTCTGCACCAATCATAGCCTAAGCTTGACTTAGGACAGCCCAGGAGTCTGTCAGCTGTTTCTGATTTGTCAATTTCTCTATCAAGGGCCATCTTCCTAAACACTCAATCTTCAAGCGTGGTTATAGACATTCCTGATTTTGTTAGACAAAGTAGGGTGGAATAATGCAAAGTCCCTAAGACATCCCTGATTTTGTTAGAATAAGCATTTTCATTGTTACAAATTCAATCTTCACAAACCAGGATAACAATGTGTACCCTTGTACACAAAAATATTCTAAATAAACAAATTTTAAAAACTGATCAATGTAATAATCATGATTCCAAAAGACTATGATGAAACATGATTGGTACTTCTCTGATAATTAAGTCAGTCTTATAGATGGATGGATTAATTTTTTCTCCCAAGTCTCTCACCTCTAAAATATGCATAAGTGTACATATGCATACCTTTGTATATGTATATATATATAGTATATATATGTGTGTGTATGTATGTAGTACATGTGTTTCTTTAGACAAGTCCACATTAGACATTTGTTTTGCTTAACTCTGTATCAAGGATTATCTTTTCTTTCATGCTCAGGGGAGGAGAGATATGAGGGAGAGAGGGCAGATATAACAACATTTATTTTTTAAATTAAATGGAAGCTGAATGGTCACTTCTTAGGTATACTGGAGAAGAGATTCCTGATTAGCATGGGGTAGACTAGTTGACTCCTGAGGGTATGTTTAGTTCTGTGATTTTGTGAGTTAGCTCTATAGCAGGTCATGAAATCAGGAAGACCTAAGTTCAAATCTAACCTAAAACACTTCAGACTAGTTGTGTGAACCTGAGAAAAGTTACAGAATCCCTATTTGATGCAGTTTCCTCAACTGTAAAATGAGGATAATAATAGCACCTACTTTACAGGGTTATTATGAGAATAAAATGAAATAATATTTGTTAAAAGTACTTAACACAGTGCCTGGTACATAGTAGGCACTATGTAAATGCCTATTCTCTTCCTTTCTCCCTAATATTTGCCTCCCAGAGTTGTTGCTGGGCTGAAATAAGACATTGTATGGAAAGTACTATGTAAAAGTGTCATAATCTCCCTGAGGACAGGCACTTAATTAAAAAAAAAAACGTTTATCTCACCTGTACTTAGTTGAATACCTTGTAAATGAGACTTAAAGAATATTTGTTTAATCAAGTTGAACTGCATCAAAATATATTGGTTTTGTCCAGATTGGATTAGACTGATTCAATTCTCCACAAGCCCAGGACAAAGATATATAGTGTTGGTGTCTCTCATGTAATAGTCAAAATAGCATATGTTCTTTCTCTGATGAGACATGTTAAGAGAGAGAATAAAAAGAATTGTGACTGGTTGGGGCCAGACAGAAGATGCACCTGTCCCTGTCTTCAGAATTTAGCTCTTCATGTCACCACCTCCTGTAAGTCTTCTCTGATTACCGACAGTCAGCATTTTAGATGGGAATTTCACCTATGAGTGAAAATCAGCTTGAAATCAAGAGCACTTTCCTCCTTCACTTTGCAAAAGCATGAGTTAAATTGCTGTAATTGAGTAATCAAAGCACTATTTTTTTCTGGCATGAATGAAAGCAAGGAGTGTACAATACGGCAGTCATTGACACACACAATTTCTGGAACCTGGCAATCCTCCGGTGACATGTGGGAACACAGTTTGGCAGATGATATTTCTATAAGCCTGTGCTTCCGATTCCCATCAACCAGTGACCCACAAAGAAGGCATCTCTGAAGAGAGAGAGGTGAGTGGGATCTCTTTGCAGAATTCTTGGTGTGATTTGAAAGGAAATCCAACTTGACATTCCAGGAAGAGTTCTTCATTAAAACAAAGGACCAGACCTGAAAGGATAATCCCACCTGTCCCCCAGGAAAGTCATTGTAAGGGAAATTTTTATTTGCATCTCATACAGTTGTATGCATGACAGTGAAGTGGAAAGACTCTTACTTGGAGTCTGGGGACCTAGGTTCTAATCTTGTCTTCCATGCTAAATAGTTTACATAGCTTCAACCCACATCTGTCCAAATCCTATCAAATGTAAGAATTGAGGCCCCACTGCAGAAAAAGAAGCAGATATATGGCAGACTTGCTCTCAAAGAGATTATAATCCAATGTGCCTGAAATGAATTACCCCTGCCCAGAGAATGGAGTGGGGTTAAAAAAAAAAAAGACTGAACTCAGAGGCAGAAGCCTAAGGGTTGAGTTTAGATTGATCACTGTTTTCTGTTCTATGTAGCACAGTCTAAAAAAGACATAGTAGGCTAGTGAACAAGCAGAGATGAACAACTTTGACAAGGAAGAGACTTGTATCCATTCCATATGGGAATCAGGTGAAGAGATCGGGAAATAGTATCTCTGAAGGAAGAGAAAACTCAGGAAGCATATGATAAACTATTTTCAATTACTTGAAGGCCCATCTTTTGGGAGAGTATTTGTAGAAATTAGCTATCTATAGGGGATTTTTCCTTGTGATATTTGATTCATTTTCAATAAGGGGAATTATCTCAGACGAACAGAATTCTTGCCTTTCTGCCTTATTTGATGCCAAAGCTTAAATGAATATTGTAGCAAATTTCAAAGTTACATGGTAATGGAGCCTCAGAATATTCTAAAAGCCCAAATTAAAAAGCATTGGCCACACTGAAGAAACCAAGTAGATGACAAACACATACTGGACAGATAGATTACCATGGGCAGTTTGTTGAGTTGTCTATCAGAATAGACTAAATTGAACAGGCTTATGTTGAACAAGAATACTAGATGGACAAAAAATTAGAGTTGACTACAAAGGGTGGTTGTATTTGGGAAAATATTTTTTTTTTTCAGCCTGCTAGTCCCTTTTTAAAAAACAAATATTCTCTAAATTATACTAGATACTGTGAATCATTGCATATTGCAGCCTTAACAGAATTAGCATTTCCTTTGACCTAAATCAATGGCAAGATCACTGAAAAGAGTAAACAGGCTGTAGCATATTCCTAACATTGATTTATATATGATATATATATGATTATATATATATATATATGATTAAGAATGATTAATAAAAATAAATAATGATTAATAACTATAACAAAATTTATACCAGGGAGAATATGACACTGGTAAAGGAGATGGGCTGGTTATATATATATATATATATATATATATATAATTTTATAATATTTTATTTGATCATTTCCAAGCATTATTCATTAAAGACAAAGATCATTTTCTTTTCCTTCCCCCCACCCCCATAGCCAACGCATGATTCCACTGGGTATCACATGTGTTCCTGATTCAAACCCATTGCCATGTTGTTAATATTTGCATTAGAGTGTTCGTTTAGAGTCTCCCCTCTGTCATGTCCCCTCAACCGCCGTAGTCAGGCAGTTGCTTTTCCTCCGTGTTTCTACTCCCACAGTTTGTCCTCGGCTTATGGATAGTGTTTTTTCTCCTAGATCCCTGCAGATTGTTCAGGGACATTACACCTCCACTAATGGAGAAGTCCATTATGTTCGATTATACCACAGTGTATTAGTCTCTGTGTACAATGTTCTCCTGGTTCTGCTCCTCTCGCTCTGCATCACTTCCTGGAAGTCGTTCCAGTCTCCATGGAATTCCTCCAGTTCATTATTCCTTTTAGCACAATAGTATTCCATCACCAACATATACCACAATTTGCCCAGCCATTCCCCAATTGAAGGGCATCCCCTCGTTTTCCAATTTTGGGCCACCACAAAGAGCACAGCTATGAATATTCTTGTACAAGTCTTTTTCCCCATTATCTCTTTGGGGTACAGACGCAGCAGTGCTATGGCTGGATCAAAGGGTAGACATTCTTTTGTCGCCCTTTGGGCATAGTTCCAAATTGCCCTCCAGAATGGTTGGATCAGTTCACAACTCCACCAGCAGTGAATTGGTGTCCTGACTTTGCCACATCCCCTCCAGCATTCATTACTTTCCTTTGCTGTCATGTTAGCCAATCTGCTAGGTGTGAGGTGATACCTCAGAGTTGTTTTTATTTGCATCTCTCTGATTATAAGAGATTTAGAACACTTCTTCATGTGCTTATTAATAGTTTTGATTTCTTTATCTGAAAACTGCCTATCCATGTCCCTTGCCCATTTATCAATTGGAGAATGGCTTGATTTTTTATACAATTGATTTAGCTATTTATAAATTTGAGTAATTAAACCTTTGTCAGAGGTTTCTATGAAGATTGTTTCCCAATTTGTTGTTTTCCTTCTGATTTTAGTTACGTTGGTTTTGTTTGTACAAAAGCTTTTTAATTTGATTTAGTCAAAATTATTTATTTTACGTTTTGTGATTCTTTCTATGTCTTGCTTGGTTTTAAAGCCTTTCCCCTCCCAAAGGTCTGACATGTATACTATTCTGTGTTTACCCAATTTACTTATGGTTTCCTTCTTTATGTTTAAGTCATTCACCCATTTTGAATTTATCTTGGTGTAGGGTGTGAGGTGTTGATCAATTCCTAATCTCTCCTACACTGTCTTCCAATTTTCCCAGCAGTTTTTATCGAATAGTGGATTTTTGTCCCAAAAGCTGGGATCTTTGGGTTTATCATATACTGTCTTGCTGAGGTCGCTTGCCCCCAGTCTATTCCACTGATCCTCCTTTCTGTCTCTTAGCCAGTACCAAATTGTTTTGATGACTGCTGCTTTGTAATATAGTTTAAGGTCTGGGACTGCAAGGCCCCCATCATTTGTGTTTTTTTTTCATTATTTCCCTGGATATCCTTGATCTTTTGTTCTTCCAAATGAACTTTGTTATGGTTTTTTCTAAATCAGTAAAGAAATTTTTTGGGAGTTCCATGAGTATGGCACTAAATAGATAAATAAGTTTGGGTAGGATGGTCATTTTTATTATATTGGCTCGTCCTATCCATGAGCAGTTAATGTTTTTCCAATTGCTCAAGTCTAGTTTTAGTTGTGTGGAGAGTATTTTGTAGTTGTGTTCATATAGTTCCTGTGTTTGTCTCGGGAGATAGATTCCTAGGTATTTTATTTTGTCTAAGGTGATTTTGAATGGGATTTCTCTTTCTAGATTTTGCTGCTGAGCTGTGTTGGAAAAATATAGAAATGCTGATGACTTATGCAGGTTTATTTTGTATCCTGCAACTTTGCTAAAGTTGTTGATTATTTCAATTAGCTTTTTGGTTGAATCTCTGGGATTCTTTAAGTAGACCATCATGTCATCCACAAAGAGTGATAACTTGCTCTCCTCCTTGCCTATTTTGATGCCTTCAATTTCTTTTTCTTCTCTAATTGCTACTGCTAGTGTTTCTAGTACAATGTCAAATAGTAGAGGTGATAATGGGCATCCTTGTTTCACTCCTGATCTTATTGGGAATGCATCTAATTTATCCCCATTGCAGATGATATTAGCTGATGGTTTTAGATATATACTATTTATTATTTTTAGGAATGACCCTTCTATTCCTATGCTTTCTAGTGTTTTTAATAGGAATGGGTGTTGTATTTTATCAAAGGCTTTTTCTGCATCTATTGAGATAATCATGTGGTTCTTGTTGGTTTGCTTGTTAATATGATCAATTATGTGGATGGCTTTCCTAATATTAAACCAGACCTACATCCCTGGTATAAATCCTACTTGATCATGGTGGATGACCCTTCTGGGCTGGTTATATATTAAGAAAGAGCAGCAATGAAGACACAGTCCTAATAAGACACAGCACCAAAATATTAAAAGAACTAAAAAATGGCCTCTAGCATCCTGAATTGACCTTCCATGGATAATTTGCAGAAAGACATAGATAAGAATCACGATATGGAGAGGCTGCACTCTACAATATCATCAAGAATATCTCAAATGTTTGGAAGTAAAGAAGCACAATTAAATGTGTGAATGTTTTCTGTTTACTAATTAGAACACATGAAATCAGTCAGATTGTTGATCTCATTCAGTCCATTTCTCTCTCCCTTTTTGGTCCATGTCTCAGGTTGTGGCTCTTCTGAAGGAAAGTTTGGTTCAATTATCCTTCATCATTTGGTGCCTCTATAAATAGACAGAGCAAGCACAGTTTATGACTCATAGATACAAATGTGCTTTCCCTGAGCATTGCTTAAGGTGGCCTCACTTTGGAAAAGCACATTTTCAACCAGGGAATGTGAAAAGGTCCTTCTCTACCAGTTCTATATTTTGGTCAGGGAATATTACTCAACTCAGCTTTGAAAGTGGTAGAAGCATGGGAGGATAGAGGTCTAAGTCTGAGCCGCAACCCAGACATTAACCTAATTTGAGACCTTGGACAGGGCATAGAATGAGGTTGGAAAAGACAAAAGAGGGCATGTGTTATAACCCACATCTGAAAAGGCATTCCTTCTCCTGCAGACAGAAATGTGGCTCCCTGCTTCAAGACCTCCAGGGAGAGAGAAAAGAGAGTGCCATCTAGTAGAAGGAATGCTGGTTTTGGAGCTAGAAGACTTCAATTCCAAATTTGAACACTACCAGCTCTTGTGGATGAGATGGTCTTCAGCAATTAACTTTTCTCCACCTTAGTTTTCTTATCTGCCAAATTAGAGGGAAGTGAACTATTAATGGGTTTTTTCCCATTTGAATTAATTAATTTAGTCAATTTAGAACATTATTCCTTGGTTACAATAATCACATTATTTCCCTCCCTCCTCTCCACCCACTCTTCCCACAACCAACTCACAATATCATTGGGTATTACAACTCACAATATCATTGGGTATTACTTGTGTCTTTGATCAGAACCCCTTTCCATGTTGTTGTTTGCACTAGGATGTTCATTTAGAGTCTACATCCCCAACCATATCCCTTCAACCCATGTGTTCAAGCAGTTGTTTTTCTTCGGTGTTTTTACTCCCACTGTGTTTCCTCTGGATGTGGATAGTGGTTTTCCTCATAGGTTGTCCAAGTTGTTCAGGGTAATTGCATTACCGCTAATGGAGAAGTCTAGTACATTCAATTGTAACAGAATGTATCACTCTCTGTGTACAGTGTTTTCCTGGTTCTGCTCCTCTCACTCTGCATCACATCCTGGAGGTTGTTCTAGTCTCCATGGAATTCCTCCACTTTATTATTCCTTTGAGCACAATAGTATTCCATCACCAACATATACCACAATTTGTTCAGCCATTTCCCAATTGAAGGGCATCCCTTCATTTTCCATTTTTTTGCCACCACAAAGAGCGCAGCTATGAATATTTTTGTACATGTCTTTTTCCTTATTATCTTTTTGGTGTATAAACCCAGCAGAGCTATGGCTGGATCAAAGGGCAGGCAGTCTTTTATCGCCCTTTGGGTATACTTCCAAATTGCCCTCCAGAATGGTTGGATCAATTCACAACTCCACTAGCAATGAATTAATGTCCCAACTTTGCCACATCCCCTCCAGCATTAATCTGCTAGGTAAGAGGTGATACTTCAGAGTTGTTTTGATTTGCATTTCTCTGATTATAAGAGATTTAGAACACTTTTTCATGTGCTTATTAATAGTTTTGATTTCTTTAACTGAAAATTGCTTATTCATGTACCTTGCTCATTTATCAATTGGGGAATGGCTTAATATTTAGTACAACCGGTTTAGCTGTTTATAAATTTGACCTTTCTCGAGGTTTTTGTAATGAAGTTTACCAATTTGTTGCTTCCCTTCTAATTTTGGATGCATTAGTTTAGTTTTTACAAAAACTTTTTAAATTGATGTAATCAAAATTATTGATTTTATATTTTGTGATTTTTTTTTCTAGCTCTTGCTTGGTTTTAAAGTCTTTCCTTTCCCGAAGATCTGACAAATATACTGTTCTGTGTTCACCTAATTTGCTTATAGTTTCCTTCTTTATATTCAGGTCATTCACCCATTCTGAGTTTATCTTGGTGTAGGGTGTGAGATGTTGATCCAAAGCTAATCTCTCCCATACTGTCTTCCAATTTTCCCAGCAGTTTTTATTAAATAGTGGGTTTTAGTCCCCAAAACTGAGATCACTGGGCTTATCATAGACTGACTTGCTGAGGTCATTTACCCCAAGTCTATTCCACTGATGCTCCTTTCTGTCTCTTTGCCAGTACCTGATCTTATTGGGAAGGCTTCTAGTTTATCCCCATTGCAGATGATGTTTGCTGATGGGTTTAGATAAATGCTGTTTATTATTTTTAGGAAAGGCCCTTCTATTCCTATACTCTCTAGTGTTTTCAATAGGAATCGGTGTTGAATTTTATCAAAGGCTTTTTCTGCATCTATTGAGATAATCATGTGATTTTTGTCAGTTTGCTTGTTAATATGATCAATTATGTGGATGGCTTTCCTAATATTGAACCATCCTTGTATTCTTGGTATGAATCCTACCTGGTCATAGTGAATAACCCTTGTGATGACTTGCTGGAGTCTTTTTTGCTAGTATCCTATTTAAGATTTTTGCTTCTATATTCATTAAGGAGATTGGTCTATAGTTTTCTTTCTCTGTTTTTGACCTGCCTGGCTTTGGGATCAGTATCATGTTTGTGTCGTAAAATGAATTTGGTAGAACTCCTTCTTTGCTTATTCTGTCAAATAGTTTGTATAATATTGGGATTAGTTGTTCTTTGAATGTTTGATAGAATTCATTTGTGAATCTGTCTGGACCTGGGGATTTTTTCTTAGGGAGTTCTTTGATGGCTTGTTCAATTTCTTTTTCTGATATGGGTTTATTTAGGTAATTTATTTTTTCCTCTGTTAGTCTAGGCAATTTATATTTTTGTAAGTATTCATCCATATCACCTAGATTGCCATATTTGTTGCCATATAATTGGGCATAGTAGTTTTTAATGATTGCCTTAATTTCCTCTTCATTAGAGGTGCGGTCTCCCTTTTCATCTTGGATACTGTCAATTTGGTCTTTTTCTTTCCTTTTTTTAATTAGACTGACTAGTACTTTGTCTATTTTATTTGTTTTTTTCAAAGTACCCAATTCTAGTCTTATTTATTAAAATCAATAGTTCTTTGACTTTCAATTTTATTAATTTCTCCTTTGATTTTTAGTATCTCTAATTTAGTCTTCATCTGAGGATTTTTAATTTGTTAACTTTCTAGTTTTTTTTTTTAATTTTCATGTGCAATTCCCAATTTTGCCCTTCTTAATTTTTAATATATGAACTCAAGGATATAAATTTGCCCCTAAGTACTGCTTTGGCTGCATCCCATAAGTTTTGAAAGGATGTCTCATCATTGACATTTCCTTCAATGAAGTTATTAATTGTTTCTACAATTTGTTCTTTAACCGGTTTTGGAGAATCATATTGTTTAATTTCTAATTAATTTTTTTATTTACCTCTCTATGTACTCTTACTAATTATTATTTTCATTACATTGTGATTTGAGAATATTGCATTTATTATTTCTGCTCTTTTGCACTTGTTTTCAATGTTTTTATGCCCTAATATATGGTCAATTTTTGTGAATGTACCATGTGCTGCTGAAAAGAAGGTATATTCCTTTTTGTTCCTATTTATTTTTCTCCACATGTCTATTAACTAATTTTTATAAAATTTAATTCACTTCTCTTACCTCTTTCTTATTCATTTTTTGGTTTGATTTATCTAGTTTGGATAAAGGAAGGTTCAAGTCTCCGACTAGTATAGCTTTTCTATGTGTTTCATCCTTGAGCTCCACTAGTTTCTCCTTTAGAAATTTGGATATTATGCCATTTGGTGCATACATGTTGAGTATGGATATTTCCTCATTGTCTATACTTTTATCAGGATGTAATTACATAACTTCCCTATCTCTTGAATATTTCCTCATTGTCTATACTTTTATCAGGATTAATTACCTTCCCTATCTCTTTTAACTGGATTTATTTTTACTTCGGCTTTGTCAGATATCATGATTGTGACTCCTGCCTTCTTTTTATCAATTGATGCCCAATAGTTTGGCTCCATCCTCTTACTTTCACCCTATGCATATCTACCTTCCTCTTGTGTGTTTCTTGTAGACAGCATATGGTAGGGTTTTGGATTCTAACCCACTCTCCTATTCACTTTCGTTTTATGGGTGAGTTCATTCCATTCACATTCAGAGTTATGATTATTAGCTGTGTATTTCCCAGCATTTTGATTTCTACTCCTGGTCCTGCCTTTTCTTCTTTCACTATTTCCTTCTACACCAATGTTTGTTTATAATCAGTCCCCCTAGTTCCCACCCTCATTTTGCTTCCCTTTCTACCCCCTCCCTTCTTATTCCCCCCTTATTTTCCCTGAAGTCTTTCTAAAATTATGCCCCCACCCTCTCCCTCCCTTGTACTGCTTCCCTCCCCACCTTCTACTCCCCTATAAGGCGTAAATCTATTCTCTGCCCCAATGGATTGGATTGTTCTTTCCTCTTTGGGTCAATTTCAAGGGACGTAAGAGTTGAATATTTCCTATCTCCAACCTCTTTACCCTTCCAGTGTATTGATATTCTCCCTCCTCTCACCATGAACTCCTTTGTGACATATAAATTTACCCCCATTTGTTTCTTTTCCCATTTCTTTTAGTATTAACCTCGTTTTTTAGCTCTAGTTGTATATAATTGTATATATATGTATAAATACATACATATATATACACTCACATGTATATGTATTTATGCATGCATATATCTATATACCTATTTATGTCTTGTCCTTTCATCTTATACAGTTTGTCACTGTTCCCTCTAAGTGTAATTCTTCTAGCTGCCCAGATGATAGCAACAGTTTTTAAGAGTTAGCAATGACCTCTTTTCTTATAGGGATACATATCATTTTAACTTATTGAATCTCTTAAAATTTTTGTTGTTGTTTTGTTTTGTTTTTCTTTTCCCCCTCTTTTTAAATTACCTTTTGATGATTCTCTTGAGTTCTGTGCTTGGACATCAAATTTTCTGTTCAGGTCTGGTCTTTTCTTTGCGAATGCTTGGAATTCTTCTATTGCGTTGAATGACCATACTTTCCCCTGTAAGAATATAGTCAGTTTTTCTGTGTAGTTGATTCTTGGTTATAGACCTAGTTCCCTTGCTTTCTGGAATGTGATATTCCATGCCTTTTGGTCCTTCAGTGTGGATGCAGCCAGATCCTGCGTTATCCTCACTGTGGTTCCATGGTATCTGAATGACTTCTTCTTGGCAGCTTGCAATATCTTTTCTTTGGTCTGATAGTTCTTGAATTTAGCTATAACATTCCTGGGTGTTGTCAGTTGGGGATTAAGTACAGGAGGTGATCTGTGGATGCTTTCAATCTCCATTTTTCCCTTTTGTTTTAGAATATCGGGACAGTTTTCTTTAATAATTTTCTGTAGTATTATCTCCAGGATTTTTCTCTTATCTTCTGGTAGACCAATGATTCTTATATTGTCTCTCCTTGAACGATTTTCTAAACCCTCTGGTTTGTGAATGAGATGCTTCATATTTTCCTCAATTTTTTTTTTCATTCTTTTGGTTTTGTTTTATAGTGTGCTGCTGCCTTGTGAGGTCACTTAATTCTAGTTGTTGTATTCTGGTTCTTAAAGACTGGATTTCATCCCTGGCTTTTTGATCATCCTCTTTCTGGTCTGATTTTCTATGGAGGTCATCTTTCATCTTCTTTGCCTCATCTTTCATCTCCTTTGTCTCATCTTTCATATTCTTTGCCTCATCTTTCATCTCCTTTGCCTCATTTTCCATTTGGTTGATTTTAGTTTTCAAGACACTATTTTCTCATTTTAGTTCAAGTGCCTCTGTTTCCAGATGACTTATCTTAATTTTTAAGTTCTTTTTCTAATTGTCTTCAGCCTCTCTTAATTGTGTTTTGAATTGCATTTTGAGTTCTTCCAAAGCCTGTATCCAATTCGCTGGGATTTCTGATTTTTCATTTGCTGATCCCTCCCTCTCTGTTCTGTTCACTGTATAGAAGTTGTCTATTGTAATTTCTTTCTTTTTTTCTGTTGTTTGCTCATATCCACCCCTTCTTTGCTCCTCGTATTTGTCTGTGCTCTTGCTCCTCTCATTTTTTGGTTTTGGGAGCTTCTGTTAGTCTCCCCTCTTGGAGATTTGACAGAAGATCTCTTGGTGCAGTCTCTGGGGGAGGAGTGTTGGGGTTTGAGCTTCCCTGTCCTCTGGAGGCTTTTGATTGGATTAAAGTCCAGCAGTCATTGAGGGAGGGTTGTGGAGCCTGGGCTTCCTGAGTTCTGAAGACTTTTTATGGGATTAAGTTCAGCTGGGTTGGGCTGGGTGTGCTATGAAGCCAAAACCTCCTGCAAGGCTGGAGCAAATATGGAGGATCTCCACAAGCTCTGTCCAGGCTGCTAGCTCTATGCTCCATCTCTAGCTCCTTCCCCTCCATCTGTGTTCAACACTCTGAGATTGGCACAGCCCTGCCCACAAGGTACACTCTGCCCTGAGGTTCCCACTGCTGCTGGAGGCTCAGAACTCTCTGTGGGCAGAGGGAGGGGTCCTGGGACCTTCCTTCTGCCTTCCCCTTACTCCCGGGTGTTCTTGGATTCTGGCTTTTGGGGGGAGGTGTACCTTTTGAATTGAGTCCAGCAGGAGGGTTCTTTGGCTCTGTCTTGTTAGGTTTGATTTTCAATCCCTTAGGAGCCTTCAGTTTGTGATCGGTAAGGAAGGGTATTCAGAGGTCTAAACTTCTGCTCCTTCTAGGCTGACATCTTGGCTCCATGTTCAAACTACTATTGTTAATAGCTGGCCCTTACATAGCATTTCAAGATGTACAAAGCACTTAATGCATATTATCTCATTTGAGCTTCACAACAACCCATTGGGGGTACATACTATAGGTATTATCCTTTTTTTTTTTTTGCAGATGATAAACCTAAGGCTGTCTTGACATGCATATGGTCACACAGTTTGTGCCTAACATCAAAATCAAACCCAATTTTTCCTGACTCCAGGTTCTACTCCCTCTCTATGGATCATATTACTTCTTGACTAAATATTCTCTCCAATTGTTGGCCAGTCATATATATATATATATATATATATATATATATATATATATATGATCTGACTCTACAAGGCACTAGCATCCTTATGGGTCCAACTTATTTTCTTGTCTTTATTAATTAAGTTCAGCCTTTTTCTGATCCCAAATGCAGCTTACACATTTAACCCTTCCATATCCTTGTTCACAATCATTTTTTTGAGTTTGAATGCCCCCTTTCTCTCTTCTGCCAATTTCAACCTTATCCATCCTTAATAGTCAAATAGCATATTTAACTTCTTCCTAATCTTCTCTGACCATGTCAGCCTCCTAAAACTCCTCTCTTCTGAGTTCTCATGCTACATTATTTTTGGACTATGGTACCTGATATAAATAGCTTAATTTTAGTGGTGTAATAGAATAAGATTCATGAAAGGAGTCTTATATGTGCCAGCATGTGGTACCAGGGATAAAGAGGCAGATAAACTCTTGGGAACTCAATTAGATCTTCCAAGTTTATCCATATAGACCTTAATACATAGTCATTTCAATTCAAATGTGACATAAGGCGGAAGTGCAAAGGATATGCAGGAAAATATGGCTTAGGACCAAGAAATGAAAGAAATCAAAGGCTCTCAAACACAGCTTATTTCTCAAACATACTTTCTGTGATGAAAGAGTCAGGAGGCACTGAATTTGATAAGCATCTCTGTCTCTGTATCTATCTGTATTACAAACAGGTGAAGTCTCTCAAAAACTAATGAACAGATTAACTGATTAATATGCAAAGTTCTATCCCCAGAGTCCCCTAACTCTGCCATGAAGGAAGAGAACTACATTCACTCTGTGTTTGGGAGGGAGGGAGTTTGAGCATTACAACTCAGAGTTGCTTATTCTTATCATCATTGAAAGGTGTATTATGTGTATGTTTGTTCTGGTTCTTATGATTTCATGTGGCATCAATTAATAGGTTATTTCTTTCCTTACATAATATTTTATTCTATTAATGGACCATCTCTCCCTCTACATATGTGTGTTATACATATATTCATGCAGAAAGGAACACATTTTGTGTATATATATGCACATGCATTTACATATGTATGTATGCCTATTCATATAGCATGTGTCTGGCAATACATATATACATATGTGAAGATATACATTGCAAGTGTATGCATATATTATGTATGCATATATAGTATATAATGTACATTTATTATATAATGCATGTATATATACATAAATTATAGTGTTTATATATAACAAACATACACATATATAAATATATATAATATTAAAATTGTTTAGACTATTTGGTTATACTTTAAAGGTTAAAAAACAACATTTATAGTGTATGAATCATTTCCAAATCATGCATATACTCAGACCACAAAAATGTTGGAATGAGGATAAAACTCAACCCCAAATCATGATGTGAAATAAAGATGAATAGAAGACATGGCAAACAAAAAGAAATTATATTCTAAATGGACTGGGTTTTCCCCAACCAGGGAGAGAACTCGATAAGTCAGTCATCCAATAAGTCAGGTCATCCCAATGGCATTTAAAGATAAAATCTGAAGAATCATCCAATATGCTTTTGCTCTTTGACCCAAAGATCTCATTGTTGCTCATATACCCCCAAGAAGATCAGAGTTAGAAAGAAGGGTTCCATTATTTGATTAGCAAAAAAATACTCTAAATAAGGTAGATGATCATCGATGAGGAATTAGCTAACCAAATAGTGGCTCATGAATGGAATGGAATATTACTGCAAGGAAAGAAATAATCTATATGAAAAACTAAGAAACACATGGAGAGGAGGGGAATCTAAAAGTGGATTGTGAGACAGGTGTAGAGATGAGAGGTCCCAGGTTCAAAACCAGTCTCAGATACTTCCTAGCTGTGTGACCATGGTCAAGTCACTTAACTCCCATTGCTTAGCCTTTACTGCTCTTCTATCTTGGTACCAGTACACAGTATTGATTCTAAGATGGAAGGTAAGGGTTAAAATAAAAGTATGGAGAGACATATCAGTTGGTGAGACATGAAGTCAGCAGAACCAAGAAAACAGGAAAATCTTATCCATAATATACACAGTAAATTATATAAACAACAAAAACTGAATACTGTGAATGATAATTATAAAAAAATGTTCCCAGATTGGAGAAGAGCAAATGCTATCTTGGCAGAGGGGAGGGAGGATGGGAATAGAACATTGCATATTCAGAGTCAGGGCTTAGTTAGTTTTTGAGAAAGTGCTTGTAGGAAAAATCTTCCTTTTTTATTTTTGGGGATAAAGAATCACTCTCTGGAGAGAGGATAGGCTATAGAATCAAAAAGGAATGAAAGACATACTACCAAAAGAAATAAATAATATTAGTTCAGGAAATTAAGTTTTAAAAGAAATATAAAGAACTAAAAATGATAAATGGAAACAAGAAGAAAAACACTAAACAGATGGAAAGTGGAAAAGATCTGTAAAGATTTCTTTAACAAACTACTTTCTTATCAATGACAAGGGAGCACGCACATTTGTATTCTCACTTGGCAGTCCCTGATGTACTTACTGCATGATTCTATAGAAATTGGGCTTAAAAATAGTAAAAGCAACTGAACCAGACTAAGAGGAGGGGAAATCCAAACTGAAAATGACATTTTAAGGGTGTTAAGGAATCCCAAAGAGAAATTCATTCTATTTCCTCTTAAGTGATCCCTCCACTAGACTTCCCCATTAATGATGATGGCTGTACTATCCTTCTAGTCACCCAGTGTCACAACTTATAAGAACACAAGATCAAATGTTAAGAGATCTAAAGCTGGTAGAGACCTTTGGGTTCACCTCGCTTTCTATAGAAGGAAACTGAGGACAGGAGAAATTATATCATTTGCTCAGGGTCGCTTAGCTAGTAAAAGTCTAGGATGGAATTTGAACTCATCTAGCTCTCTCTACACTGACTTGTTGTATCCTTCACTCTTCCCATTCACTCCCTTATTCTCCACAGCCAGCCATTTGTCATATTTTCTCAACTTCACCTTCCCCAAATTCCTCACATTTGTTCCCTTCTCTCTCCTGCCTTGGCTACCCTCCTACTTCTAATTCCCATAACTTCTTGCCTGGATTGTTGCAATTATTTTAGGACCAGTGATTTCCCTGCTTCTGGTGCCCTTTCTCATCTTATCTATTTTCCACATGACTGCAGAATGAATAGCCCCAAGAAACAGGTCTGAACATGGCATTTATTTCCTCACCCACAGCTCTTCAGGAGCTCCCTCTTTCCTCCAGGGTGAAAAACAAGCTCTTCAACCCGGCTTTTCAACTCTTGCCCAGGCTCTAAGCAGCCTTTTTAGGTTGATTTTGCAATATGACTCATATGACAATTCTGCTAATTTGGACCACTAACTGTTCCCTAATTTTAAAATTCCATCTCCCACCTCTAGGCTGTCCTCCACTCTAGGAATGCATTCTTTCTTTGCTTGAGGCTCTTAAAAAGCCTGATTTCTTCAAGGCTCTACTTAGGGACCATCTGCTCTATTAAGCTTTTCCTAATTCTCTTACTAATGCCCACTGCTTCCAAATATCATTTTGTATTTTTGTATCCATTTATAGGGTGCATCTCCCAGTCACGACATCATAAGCTCCTTGAGAGCCGAGGGCTAGTTGTTCTTTCTTTTTTTCTAAATATCCCCAGCATCTAGGAGAGTGTCTTGCATATATTTTTAACAAGTGTTCAGTGAAATGATCTGAATTTTAAGATAGAGTTATGTCAACTTACAGGGAGCCTTGAACATCAAGTTAAGGAGTTTGATCATTATTTGATAGGCATCGCTACATGTTGATCATATGTATAGAAAAGCGTGGCATATGTAGACAAAAATGATTGCAGCATGAGAGAGAGAGTACCCCATTTGGGAAGCATGCCTAAGAGAAATTCTATTTTGTCCTTAATGGCTCTGTGAAATGATCTCAGAATATTTCTAAAGCACTATGATGAAGTTGTCCAAATGTCTGCCTCAAAGCATAAAAATACCTGCCAATGACAATGGCATACTGAGGTATAGTTGCATGGTTTATTGAAGACACCGGCCTCTCCTATAGAAGTGGGACTTCAGTCCTGATGCAAATGAGCTTTAGTGCCTCCAGTTGCACCAATGGGTCCGCTCACAAGAGCTAGGTACAGTTCTTTGGAGATGAATTCAAAGGACAGTAAAATCAAACATGTCTGTTCAGCGGAAGACTGAACAATGAATATGTGCACAAGCAAAATCGTATATGTGTGATTGTGCAAAAGTGCAGAGGGGATATGTATGAGCGGGGGCCATGCAAATATGCTTGGGCATGTGGGTGCATGGAAATGTGAGCAGATAGGGAATGGGTGGGGTTGACATATCTTTTATTCCAGAAGACAGATCCCATTTTCAGTTTCATAACTCTTTCCAGTCCTACTCATTGACCCTCAAAACATTCCCTTTCCATCCATTATCATATTTTGTACTCATGTGTTCTTATTACTGTGTGGGAACATGTCCAAGGCCCAACCCTTTGCACAGTAACCACAAGGTTTTCATAAACATTCTATCACTTCCCAGTTACACGTGAAATCAAATTCTAATTTCCTTGGGTTTGAGTGATAAAAAAAAAAATATATATATATATATATATATATATATATATATGTATACATATATATATATAACCCAGTGGAATTGCTTGTCAACTCCTGGAGAGGAAAAGGGGGAGGAAAAGGAGAAAACATGAATCATGGATTCCTGGAAAAATGTAAAAAAAAATTAATAGAAAAAAATAAAATGTATTTTCTTTTCTCCTATTCCTACTTTTCTACAAGTCTTCTTCCCACTGAGCCCTTGTAGCTATTTCTGAGTTCTGTTATGGATGGTTTAGGAATCAAAGGACTTAGGTTCAAGTTTGCTTCACTTTGTGACCTTCGACAAGACATTGAGTCAAAAATTTCTATAGGTGAGGCACTATATGAGATGCTAGGGAGAGGAAGACAGACAAAAATAAACCCTCCTCTGAAGAAGCTCATATCTAGTGGTAGAGACAAAAAGAAAAAGAGGACTTTTAGATGGTGACAAGAGAGGCTAGCTGACATTTACTTATTTATATTTTTATTTATTTTTAAGTCCTTACCGTCCATCTTAGAATCAATACTGTCCATTTGTTCTAAGGCAGAACAGTGGTAAGGGCTAGGCAGTGGGGGTCAAATGACTTGGCCAGGGTCACACAGCTAGGAAGTGTCTGAGACCAGATTTGAATCCAGGACCTCCCATCTCTGAGCCTGTGTAGCAGTTAAATTTAGTTTCTCTGCTAGAAGTATTATATTTTTAGAGGTTTATTTAAGTTTAAGAATTAGAGA
Organism: Monodelphis domestica; assembly: GCF_027887165.1. NCBI lineage: Eukaryota > Metazoa > Chordata > Mammalia > Didelphimorphia > Didelphidae > Monodelphis > Monodelphis domestica. Next base: position 10,823,799 of record NC_077231.1, read on the forward strand.
AAATACAAAATAAGAAAAGCACATGCCTAGGCCCAGAGAGCCCATTCACCACCACTCACATCTTGCCTGCTAGGTGGAGAGCCATGTCTCCTTGGAAGCGGAAGTAGGAAGAGAGCCGGTAGGCTTTACAACCAGTTTAAATAGAAATTTTTGATCTCGCCCAGGTGAGGATCTCAGTGAGATTACAAAGCATTCTGGGAAGTGGCCAAGGACTTCTGGGGATTGGAGTCCCGGGTTCAAATCTCCATTTTTTTACACCTGGTTCTCAATCCACTGAGCCACTCAGCTGCTCCCTGACTGATATTTATGACAATACTGATGAGCAAAGATTTAGACTCACCATTCCATTTTACAACAGTGGCCCCATCTTTCCATCCATATTATTCATTTCCACTCATTTTCTCCTATTGTCTCACTCACTACCGCTCCCCTATTCTGAAACCCTGCTCTGGATGCAGTAGGAGTTTCATAAATAGTGTTCAAAGTGAGCCTATATATTTGAAAGGGAACTGGACTTGAAGTCAGGAGACATGAGGGAAGACCTTGGCCCACCCTATCTATGTCATCTTGGCCCTTCACCTTCCTAGGCTTGTTTGCTCATTTCTAAAATGATGAGGCTGACTTCCAAGGTTCCTCCTACCTCTAAATCTATGATTAAGTGATTGGTAATTACAGATGACTTTGGCTTTGTCAAAACCCTTCTTCCAATGTAGCACACATAGTTGAACATAATCCTCCAGATGGAGTCTGTCCAGGAAAGATGACAGGTTTTTCACCTCCTTATTTCTTACCTTTAAAATGCTCTTAATGCTCTTGAGGTCATGGATGTTTGTCCTACCTTATTATAATATTGGGCCACATGATTTTTAAAATTACCCTCTGGTAGGGTGAAAACTGGTATCCCCATTTTATTAATGAGAAAACCATCGCCTCAAGAGGGCATGGACTTGTGACTTCAATTCAATTCCATACATCTTCATTAAATGCCTGTGGCTTGCTAGGTTTCCTTACAACATATTCCACCAGGAAGAAGACACTGGATAATTGTGTGCAGGGTTCTCCAGGAGTCTTCTTACCAAACTATTGTCCACCAGAATGGAGAAGATAATGTCAAGGGTCACCCTATGAGGTAAACTCTAATTCCGTCCCTTTGTCTGGGACTGAGTTGCAGTCACTTGTATCTTCCTGCTACTAACTTCCCTGGCACTGAGAATAGCTTTCCTGTACTCTTCACGATCATTCAGATATGCTTCCACGCAGGATTTCCCTACAAGGAAATAGTCTTAGAATCTCTGCTCAGAGCTGGGTCAGCTCCACGCAGAACACATATTGACTATTGTGGAAAGGGAAACTAAAGCAAGTTCTGGACTTTATGCCACTGAGTTGGAACAAACAGCAGGTGGAAGGTTAGAGAGAAGATGTTGACAAAACTGACAGTTGGTGCGGGAAGGGACAACTGGGAGTGGCAGTTGGTCTTGTGACCAGCACTTCCTTCCTGGTCCTGGAAGTGGAAGGAGGCTTGCTCCCAGCCTCTGGATAGAAGTGCCTCTATTCTGATTTTCCCAACTGTGTGCTCTCCCTGGATTCCTGTGATCGTGTCATCGACAAAAGGATTTAAGGGAAGCAGTTTGAACTGTAAGGGGCCATTTTTTAGGGGCGTCAGCCTGAAGAGAGAGGCCCAACAAGATCTGAAGGTCAGAATTTTTTTTTCTTCCTGCTGTCTACTGCTAAGACTTTTGAAATTAAGAAAACTAGCACAGATATAGCATAGACAGGAATAAGAGAAACCCTCCACCAGTCTGTGAGGTCTGGTCTCAGCTCAAAATCTGAGAGAGTCTCAAAAACCCTCAGGCTATCATAAGTGGCCCATGTCTCAGGAACTCCATTTTTCAAAATATAGCCTCTTGGCAGGAGGCATCTCTCCCCTTTTACCTCACCAACAGCCATATTCCCTCTCTCCCTTCAACTCCTCCATTCCCTGTTATAAAACCCTTAAATATTACACTCTCTAAGTCAACAATGGCTGCCCATTAGCAACCAAGAATGCAGTAAGTACCACCCAGGCATCACTGACATCCACAGGGATGAGCAGGGACTGATTTCTAGATTCTGAATTTGGCAGAGTCTGGAAAGGCCTCATGCCCTGAGTAGAGTCATAGAACACGGACAATCAGAAGTCCATGGGAAGGGGAACAATGAAAAGAAGGACGGATTCATAGTCAAAGATGTTGGAAGGTTTGCACCTCTCTGTCATTTAGCACCTGATTAGCTTTGGGAAGGTCACTTAACCTCCAGAAATCTCACTTTCTTCATATGTAAAATGAAAGGGTTGGATGAGTAAACCTATGTAATGGGGACACACAGAGTCAGAGTTTAAATCTTTCAACATGCAATGTCAGGGCTGACAGGCCCTTAGAACAGGGAATATTAGGGCCAGGAGGGATCTTAGAACATAGAAAGAGAGGGGAAAAGAAAGGGGAGAGGGAGAAATGGAGAAAGAGAGATGCTTTATTAATTTCATAATTAAGCTTTATTGATGCTTTTTTTCAGCATCTACTGTATATCAAGTAGTGGCTAAGCAGAGAGGATCCAAACAAGTTAGCAAGGTAATCTGGCCTTTTAGTGACCTTATTTTTCTATGGAATAATAAAGGCTCAGCTGGGAGAGAATTAGAAATCTGTAAAAGGAACTTTAGAGTTATGTAAGACAATTGGACTCCCAAGATTTGAAGTTAAGCAGTCCCAAATTTGAATCTAGTCTCTCTTACTTAGATGATCTTAGAGAATGCATTTCACTTTTCTGACTGTTGGTTTCCTCATCTTAAAAGTGAAGGATTGTATTTGATGATTTCTAAGGAGTTTCCATCGCTGCTATAAAATTGGAGCTAAAATATTGTCTTGATACATGACAAGGAAAAGTTGAATTCTCCAAATTATAAGCTTGAATTTGATGCTGGGGAAAATGTATAATGTGCTATTAAATAAATGGTTTGTGAAAAATGAGTTTGTGAAAAAGGGAAGCAGGTGGTTTGATTTTGTGGGACTCAGAGATGAATCATTAATAATAAGACAGCAACTTAAAAAGAGGCAACCTAATATTATGGATAAGAAAGCAACCTCAGGGCCAAGAAGACCCAGGTTTGAGTCCAGTCTGAACTGTCTCTTTGCATCTTCTAATTGTTGCCCCTACTTGTGTTCAATAGGACTAAGAAAAACAAGTGCCATCTCTCTTCCACATGACCACTCTTCCAGGGCCTTATGGTGGCACTCTTCTCTTCTGTCTCCTCTCCTCCAGGTTAAATATCTCCTGTTCCTTTGATCATTCCTCTTATTGACAATTTCAAGGCACTTCATAGTGTTGGCTCCCTTCCTCAGGATACTTTCCAATCATCTTTCCTAAAGATCATGCCCAGAACTGAAGACAAGATTCCCGATTTGGTTGGAGCTAGACAAAGGAAGATTATGGCCTCCATACTCTCGGACACTAGACCTCTGGGGTACACAGATGGAGAAGACTTTTTTAGCTCTCTTGGTTCTTACATCAATCCACTGATTCATCTCTAGCTTGAAGTCCACCCAAACCTGATTAGGTTAGAGGTTGCATGTATTGAATCTAATCCAGGTTGAAGCTGTATGTTTTGAAATCAAAAGTCTAGCACAAAGAGCTGAGGGAGTGGAATATATCGGCTCTCTCCCTTCTTTACCTGTTGGCATTGCACCCTTCAAAGTCCAAACCAGACTTGTGCCACTCCCCCATGAAAAAATGTCCTGATATTTCATCTGCAAAAAGAAGAGTTCTCCTTCATCTGGTTCTCTTCCATTTTCTTTTTTACCTTTGGTGGGATATTTATCATGTTTAAATTTGTGTTGCAGTCTACTCAATTATAAGTTCTCTGAGGGCAGAGCCCCAAACTCGTAGAAAGGCTATATCTCACTTCTCCACATGCTTAGCATAGAACCTTCTCTAATGAATGTGTGAAGAACTGAAGCTCTGTTTTACGTAACTCTTCTCCTTCATACTACCCTGAAACCTCTCATGGAACTAAATTCAGGGAACCAGGACATCTTGCAACCTACCTTTTTTCTGAATAGCTCAGTCATCTAACTTTTCCCATTCTCCATCCCCAGAACTGCCACCACTCCCTTCCCTTACTTCTTTAATCTTTCTTTTGTTGAATACTAAATTTTCTGGTTCATTTGAGACAGAGAACTCCCAATGAGGAGTGTCCCTCCACTCATGCAGGTTGTTTCCTTCTCTGCAATATAGTCAAAGAAAGCTTCCTGAGGCTAGAAGTTAAGCAGCTTTCCTTGTCACTGGAACCCATTTCTTACTGACTTGAGGCCAGTTCTCTAATCCCCTACCCCAAGCTAGAAGTACATATCCAGAATTTTGATATTTTGATACACAAGAAACCAGAGGTCAGAAAAGGAAAGTTAATTTAAGAAAGGGTATGTAGGCTATCATTAAACCCAATCTCCAGATCCCAAATTCTATGCTCTTCCTACCATACTATGGTGTTATATCCCCAGAGTCATTCCAAAAACCTAGGTTAGCAACCACAGCAGGCTGCCCCATGATGAAATCTTTCTGAAGAAGCCGGCGGCAAATGGGAACCCGTGGGAATCACTATTTTGCTTAATTAGAGAGGAAGGCAGGCTGTTTGTAACTCAAATCACTGGTTCAGTCAACAAGGTGGTACTTAGAGTAATTTCTGCCAAGCCCAGGCCTGATTACAAGAACAGCAGGATTGGTGGAGACGAAGCGTGAGCCCACATTCTAATTGCTGAGCATAGAGCAATTCTGCCTGGCAGGAAGAGAGGCCTCCACTGATATGTCCTTTGAGGTCTTCGTGTTTTGAGAAGCAGGGGGAGAAGAGGGACCCTGGCTTCTCAAAGGCTCAGCCAAACCAAGCAAGCTGGGAAAGCATGGTCCAACGATGGCCTGTTTGCCTGTCATCCCAGAAGAGTCCCCTTAAATCACAGAGGGGCTCAGCACCATCAGGCCAGCAGGGGACCAGGCTCTTGGCTCCAGCAAGGCCTGGGACCATCTGCCAAGGCCAGAAATGAAGGGTTGGGATCAGTGCCAACCTCAGAGGCTTCCACACCAATGATCTCATTTATCCTGAATGTTGAAGTTGGTAGTGAGAGGGAGTTAAGGCCCCTAACTTGACATGTAAAAAAGTAGTGAAAATTTAAGAGCTGAGGACATTGGTAGAAAATACTTGTGAAAACCAAATTTTCAAGACTTCGTTTGATGGAATGATCTTTGATTAATTCTACTGAGACAGTTATAGAAGTGGTGTGATTCAGTGGAAAGAGCACTGAACTTGGAGTCACAAGGATAAGGGTTCAAATCTTGGAACTGCTACTTTTTGCATATGTGATCTTGAGCAAATCCTCTTCATCCCTAAGATAGACTCAGTTTCTTCATCTGTCAAAATGGCTCGGTTGGACAACATGCCCTTGAAGGTCCTTTTTAGATCCAAGTCAAGAATCCTATGATGATAAGATGTTACTTCTCCTGGCAGGTTTCAATATCCATAGCCTCTAAGATCCCTTCCAGATCTAACTCATTCAAACCCGTTTCCTCACCTGGAAAATGAGGAGGTGGAACTTGGCAGTCTCTAAGGTGCCTTCAAGCCACAATTGTATAACAATTTTATATATATATATATATATATATAGGGTGCCAGGCTTGGGGCTGAGGAAAGAAGGAAAAGGAAAAGAATTGTAGCTTGAGATGCAGAGAAAAGAAGTCAGTGGCCCAAGTGCCTTGGGAGGGATTCAAACCTGGTTCTTCCCATTTTAATCCAAGGCTTATTCCACACCAGATTAACTCACCTTTCCATCCATCAAGGGAAATGCAGTCTATTCAGGGAGGATATTTTTAAATAATTGTACATGAGTGTCAATGTGGATTTTTGGATGACTCAGTTGACCTTTGAGAAATCCCAGTGCCAAGTACCCCTATTTTGGTTCAAATGCTTAAGCACATTTTTGTCTCATGATCATTCCTTTATACCATAGCTATAGATTACAAGGAGGTTTACACATCTGTTTGTAGTTAGTCTTTGTAGGCTTCCAAAAAGGTATAAAGAGACTCTCAGGCTCAATATATCTTTGGAGTTGGCATTAAGAGTTGTGTCTTCTCCCAAAGGAGCAATCATCTAATGTGTTTTCTTCCAGGGCAGTGTTGGCATCTAGTGTGGTGTCTTCTCCCAGGGGTATGGTTCCCAGAGTCCCAGGGTCTTTGGTTTTGTAGGATATTTAGCATTTGGCTCTGTGTAGCAATCAAATATTTGAACCATATCCCTATTCCTGGTTAAAGAGTAGGTTTTCTGACTACTTGGTTTTGCCAAGCTAACATGAAAGATCTAAGACACTAAGATCAGTGAATAATGGGTACTTCACAGGGAAGGTGGCATCAAAATTGGGCATTGAGAGTTGTATTCTGAGGAATGTGAGTTAGGAAGGAGGGCATTCTAGGTCTGAGCTACCCCCAAGTTCCTTCAACTAATCTTCATGTGGAAGAGTCTCAGAATCCATTGTCATGCTGATTACTCCTCTCTGGACTTTCTGCAGAGACAATAAGAGAGAGACAGAGACAGAGACACAGATGGAGACAGACACAGAGAAATTATATGTGCATGTATGTATGTGCATAAACAGAGAAGAGATGAAAGTCAAAGGAGACTCAGAAAGTATGAAAAGAGAAAACCACAGAATTTCATAATTGGAGAGGCATGTCAGAGATCCCCTAAGTCCAATCGGTATCCCAAAGGATTTCCCACTAGAAAACACCTGTTTGAAGACATTCAAGAAAGGGAAAACCCATTCTCTTCTGAAGAAGCCCATTGTACTTTTGGGCAGCTTTAACTGTTAGGACTAACCTAAATTTGTCTCTGAAATGTTCATCTCTCACTCCTGATACTACCTTCTGAGACCAAAGTCTTATCCTCCACCCATGTGAAAGAAACTCAGATACTTGGAGACACATAGCACATATCCCTAAGCCTGCTCATCTGTGGGCTAAATACCCAAGTTTCTCCAGCTGATGTGAGCTCAAGGCACTTAACAATTCGGGTTATACTCCTCCAGACAAAAGAGAGAGAAAAACAAAGAGAATCAGAGATAGTAGGAGACAGAGACAGAGTGTAATGTCCCAGGATGGAGGGAGAATTTAAAAATTCCTAAGGAAAGGCCCTGGTCCAGATGAATTTACAGAATGATTCTAACAAACTTTTAAAGAAAAATTAATAATACTTGCATTAGATAAACTAATCTTTTTTTAGAAATAAGAAAATAATCACTTTGACAAATTCTTTTTATGAGACAATTATAGTTCTATTATTTAAACCAGGGAAGGATAAATCAAAGAGAATGATATACCAAAATCATTAATGAGTATCAACTTTAAAAATTAAATAAAATCCTGGCAAAAATTTACAACAATTTATGCAAAAAATCATGCACTATAATCAAGTGAGATTTATACTGAGGATGCAAGAAATGTTCAAGGTTATGAAATATATATACATATATAATCACATTAAACACAAAAACACATGATTATAATCAATAGAAGTAGGAAAAAAGTCTTTGATGAAATATTTTGTGGTATTAAAAACACTCTACAAAGCATAGTTATAAAATGCCCTTCTTAATATGTTTAAAAATTCCTGTCTAGAAATAAAAGCTAGTATTATTTATAGTGGGGAAACAGTTTAGCTTCCCTTCCCCAATAAATGTAAAAGTAAAGCAATATTTATAGCAGCTCTCTTTGTGGTGGCAAAGAACTGGAAATTGAAGGGATGCCAATCAAATGGGAAATGGCTAAACAAGTTATGGCATAAAATTGTGATGGAATACTATTGTAACATAATAGAAATGATGAGGAAATTAATTTTAGAAAAACATGGAAAGTCCTACAGGAAATTATGAAAAACGAAAAGAACAGAACCAAGAGGTCATTATATATAGCAACAGAAACATTGTTTGAAAAATGACTTGTGTGTCTATCTCTAGAGAAAGAACTTAGAAATAAATCAGACATGGTTTTATATATACATACATCTTTTTGTCAAATGATGCCTTCTCCAGTAAAGAATGAGGAGAGGAGTTAACTAGGTATTTTAATGTAAAAAACAAATTAGTAAATAATTTTTTAAAAAGAATAAAAAAAGAGTGGCCCAATTCCCCATAGTTAAAAATAATGGTAATTATAATAGCTTCGATTTATATGGTGCTTTAAAGGTTCTCAAAGGGCTTTACAAATGCTATCTCATTTAAACCTCACAATGACCCTCAGAGAAAGGCGTTATTATTATCCCCATTTCTTAGGTGAGGAAACTGAAGCAAAGATTAAGTGATTTGCCCAGGGCCACCCAACTAAAATCTAAGGCCAAATCTGAATCCAAATCTTTCTGACTCCAGGTCCACTGTGGCACCTAGCTGCTTCTAGAAATAATTCTATTATCTATTAGTCTCATTTCTTCTTGACTCAGTTTCCTGACTCTTACTCATTCTGATGAATCTGAGCCCCAGAGGGTGACTGGTGATGCCTCTCCTCTGGTTTCTAGAAGTATTCTGAAGGATGGGAGGTGATTTCTGAAACCAGAGCTTTTGAGCCTGTCTCCAGTGTGCTTAGCATTGATTGCTATCTGGCTAACATTAACTTTTATAAATGGTCAATTAGGGGGCAGCGGAGTGGCTCAGTAGATTGAGAGCCAGGCCTAGAGATGGAAGGTCCTAGGTTCAAATCTGGCCTTAGACACTTCCCAGCTGTGTGACCCTGGGCAAGTCACTTGCCTAGCCCTTACCACTCTTCTGCCTTAAAACCAATACACAGTATTGATTCTAAGATGGAAGGTCAGGGTTTAAAAAAAAAAGGTCAATTACCTGGAAAATGAGAGAGTGTCCTCAATTGGGTAATGGCTGAACAAATTGTGGTATATGATGCTGATGGAATACTATTGTGCTATAAGGAATGAAGAACTGCTTAATTTCTATATGAACTGGGAGATCCTCAATGAACTGATGCAGAGTGAAATGAGCAGAATCAGGAGAACATTTTACAAAGAAAGCAAAACATTGTGGGACAATCTAATGTAATGGACTTTGCTACGACTAGCATTGCAATGAGCTGGGACAGTTCTGAAGGGAAAGAATACTTACCACATTGAGAGAAAGAACTGTGGGAATAGAAAAGAAAAAGAAAAACATGACATCACTTATCATATAAATATATATATATATATATATTCATTATTTGGAGTTTGGGCTTTAAAAGATTGCTTTACACCAAAAAATGGATAATATGGAAATAAATAGGTATCAAGTGATAACATTTGTACAACCCAGTGGAATTGCTTGTGGATTGAGGCTCTGGGAGGGGGGAGGGAAGAGGAAAAGGAAAGAAAATTTATCAGGTTAACATGGAAAAATATTTAAAAATAAAAATTCATTTGAAATATAAAAAAGAAATGGTAAATTACAAGATGGGGTATACAGAGAACATTACAAAACAGTCTCCTTACCCAAAAATAAAGACCATTTTCTTCCACAAGTACATACAGAGTTAAGGGGAAAGTGAGTTCAACCTTAGGAATCACACATGACAAAGGGTTAACTCACAGCTTCTGATTTGAGAAGTTATTTTCTCTTTCTGTGGAATCCTCCTTTGTGTGTGGAAATTCACCTTTATTCTATAACTCTCTCAGCTGGGCTTCATGTGTCAAGGCCCTTAGAGAGTCCCAAGTCTGACTTTCCTTGGTGTATCTGGTTTGCCTTTGACTATTTTTTCCTAGTTCTTTTTTTAAAAATGTATTTAGAATATTTTTCCATGATTACATGATCCATGATTTTTCTCTCCTCTCCTCCTTCCCCCTTCCCAGAACTGACGAGCAATTCCACTGGGTTATATATGCATCATTGTTCAAAACCTATTTCCATGTTATTCATATGTGCAATAGAGTGATACATCAAAACCTCAATCACATTCCCATTGAACCAAGTGAACCATCCTATGTTTTTCTTCTGCATTTCTGCTCCCACAGTTCTTTTTTTGGATGTGGATAGCATCTTTCTCATGAGTTCCTTGGAATTGTTCTGGGTCATGGCATTGCTGTTGGTATAAAAGTCTATTACATTCCATTATGCAGAAATGTATCAATCCTTTGTTTACAATGTTCTCCTGGTTCTGTTCCTTTCACTCTGCATCCATTCCTGGAGGTCATTCCAATTCACATGGAATCCCTCCAGTTCATTATTCCTTTTAGCACATTTGTATCCCATTCCCAACAGATACCACAATTTGTTCAGCCATTCCCCAATTGACTGACACTACCTCATTTTCCAATTTTTTGCCACCACAAAGAGTGCTTCACTTTGACTCTTAATCTAGGTATTGCAGTTCTGAGGACACTTATGCTAATAGAAAGGCCAAATTTTCCAATCTTTTTGGAGCAAGAGGAAAGGGCTCTCTCAAACCCATTCCCGTTGAGGCAACTCAATCTTAGGGGCTTGGTTGAAGCCATTCCACTACTAGGCAAGCCTATTATTGGGTAGCCTGATTCCCAATCTGCTTGCTAGATTATCCAAGCCCCATGGGGCAAGATTGCTTTTCTTTATAAGCTATTTCCTGTGAGCTATCATCTGATTCTATTCAATCCCTACCTCATTTTCCTCTTTGACTTGATTTTCTCTTCATCAAAAATGTCTTCTCACTTGATAAAGGTATCAACAGGTAGAGTATTAGTTAATCTGGAATGAGGTTAGATGGAGTGAGGCTGAGATGTGGTGCAGCAAACCTCTAGTACAAACCTCATAGCAATAAAACCAGAGGAAATATATTAAAGGCACAAAAACAGACAAAGAAGAAATAAAAGTAACTCTATTTGTTCACAACTTAATATTTTGCTTTGAAAACCTTTGAAAACCAGAAATTCCTAAATGAGGTAATCAATAGCTCTAATAGTAGTAGCTAATTTTTAAACACACACACATAAATCAATAGCATTTTTACAAATAAAAACAAAACCCAAAGAGGAATTCTTAAAGGAAAGTCTCATTGAAAATCATTAGAGAGCAAAAAAAATATATGGGAGTCAAAGAACCAAAGCTCTTTCAGTAACTATGTAGATATGGTTACAAAATTCTACTTAATGTACTTAAGAACAAGTCATTTTTAATAATTAGAGATATTGTGCTCATGACTGGGTTTTGCTAACAGAGAAAATAACAATGCTATTGAAATTAATTTATAGTGCATATATATATATAATATAATATATAATAATAATATAGGTGCAACAGCCTTCAAATACCAAGATAATTTAATTCATAATTTAGAAAACCAGAAAAAATACAATTATCTTGAAGGAAAAAAAATAACAAGGAAAACAATCACAAAAATATCTAGTAGGAATAAAGCAGAAATATCACTTCCAGACCACAAGTTAAATAAGACAGTAATCATAAAAATTGCTTGTTGCTGGTTTAAAAAAATAGGAAGATAGACCAATAGAACAAACTAAACAAAGAAGAATGAGAATAATTAAACTCAACAGCCCAATGTCTGATAAACATGAGTGCAAATTATCTAAAAAAGAGGACAATATTTTTTCCAAAATTTCTTGGAAAGTTAGAAAAGAGTTTGGCAGAAATTAGAACTATACTAGCATCTTATGCCACATACCACAAGACTCAAAATGTTTGCATGATCTTAATACTAGAAATCATATAAAAATATTAGAGAACCAAATGACATGCCTTTTATAGCTATGGTTTGAAAGTGAAAGCAAAAAATGGACATATTTAATCAAGATAAAATGAATAACTTTGATTTACCTTAAATGAAAAAGTTTTCTACATGAACACAATTTATGTATCTAGGACCATGTTGGCAAACCTAAGGCACATATGCCAGAGGTGACTGCTCCCCTCCCCCTCTCCACTGCACCTGAGGACATTTCTCAGACCACCTTCCCTTCTGCCCAGCAGCCCAATGGAAGCACTTCCTTCCTCCCCTGTCTAGGGTAAGGGGGTGGCTCACGTGGGTGCAGTTTGGGCAGTTGGTTTCAAAAAGATTCGCTATCACTGAACTCAGATAAGAAGGAAAGGAGTTAAGAAAACTTTTATAACAGACATATCTAGAAAGCTCTACTGCTAAATCATTTGAGGGTTGGAAAGAAAGAGGAGATTCATATTATCCAAAATATTTATACAAACATTTTTTATAATAACAAAGAACTAGAAACAAAGTAGAAATGGCTAAACCAGTACACGAATTCAAAGGAATATCATTGTGCTATAAGAAATTGATGAATGGAGAAGAAAGGGATGAATTGATGCAAGGTGAAGATGATAGAAGTAGAAAAGCAACATAGATAATGACTATAGCATTATAAGTAGAAACAATACTAAAAGCAATAAAAATTAAATGCTGAGAAAGAAAGAACTGATAAGCAGAAATAACTAGGGCATTGTTTTGTATACATATATCTTTTTGTCAAATGATACCTTGTCTAATGGGGAGGGGAAGGAGAGAGGAATTTACATGGGTATTTTAGTATAATAAATTAATTAAAATAAACAATTAAAGGCTGAGTAAAATTGACAATCTATGTGAAATGGATAAATATTTACAAAAATATAAATTGTCCAGATTAATAGAAGGGAAATAAAATACATAATAACTATATCTTAGAAAAAAATGAACAACTTATAAATGAGCTCTCTAAGAAAAAATCCCTAGGATCATATGGATTTATAAGTGAACTTTTTAAAATATATATATATTTTTATAAGTGAATTTCTACTGAAACTTAAGGAAGAACTAATCCCAGTACTATATAAACTATTTGAAAAACTAGGTAAAGGAGTCCTATCAAATTCCTTTTAATTTTGATACCTAAAACCAAGGAGAGCAAAACAGAGAAAGAAAACTACAGTTCTATTTCTCTACCGGATAGCGATGTCAATTTTTAAAAAATACTAGCATGGAGATCACTGTAATATATCACTAAGATCATACACTGACAGATAGAATTTAGATGAGAATTCAATATTAAGTTAGATATGTGGAAAACTATGAGGATAATTGACCCATGGGGACTAGAAAACTTGCAAAAAAGTTCCAACAACATTAAATACTATATATATATATATATATATATGTATATATATATATATACATATATATATAATGATTATGCTAGGCTCCAAAGAAGTGTTATGAGAAGTTAACACATCCTTCTTCTTTACAAGACAGAGTCTATGTGTAGAAAACACTGCACATCAATTCTGACTTCTTTCATATCGTTTTTATATTTATTGAGATTTTTTGCCTCTTTTTATTCCTTGTTAAAAGAGAAGGCTCTAATTTTTTAAAAGAAATTTCAATGAATATTTTCTTTAAAAAAACCCACTGGATATTACATAGTGTATTATAAGATCCTTCTAACTATGGCTGGATTGCTTTTATTTATTCAAAAAATGTCTGAGACTGCCACAGAAAGTCATTAATTGGAAATGTATGTTATCTCACTATCAATAGTGATTTCCCCTCACCACCACTGCCCCCAATCTATTCAGTTCTCAGAGGAAGAATTTATCTCCTCTTTAATTGGCAATGGTCTTCTTCGCTTTCCAGGATGTTTGTGGCTATTGCAGGACTTCAGTTCATTGTTGACCCATAGCCAGAAAGAACATGCAGAGATTTATAGACAGAAAGTCTTTAGATCCAGCTGGAGTGAGAGGTAATAGTTGTCTTTTTCAGTTAGTGTATAGCAATGAGAGGTAGCAGAAAAAAAGTCCTTGCCCAGGAGGTGGAGACCTGAGTCTGCTCAGTAGAGGAGTCAAGAATCAGCAGTAAACCTTGGATAAGTATTGAAACTGTCTGGGTCCCAGATCCATCCAAGTAGCAGGAAGGGATGAGCTGAAAAATTATCTAAAGAGATCTTCAGACTCCAATGTTCCATAAACTCTGGTTTAAAGTTGCCTTTCAACGCTGGCATTCTCCTTGTTCCAAGGTCCCTTAAAAATTTGACATTCCCTGTTTTAGTAACATACCACCTAGTTCTGCTATTTTCTGTTCTAAGGTCCCTTCTATCGCTAACATTCAATATTCTTAGATTGTTCCCAGCTCTTGATAGTGTCTGCTCTAAGTCTTTCATTCCCCAGACCTCCTAGCTTTGGCATTCCATGATCTATGGATTAAGGCCATTCCAAATTCCAACACTGTATTCTGCATCCTAAGTCCTTTCTTAACTCCAGTGTTCTATGTTTCTGGTAACCAGTCATTTAAGAACTCAGTTGTGTGGTTGTTCTCATAAAAGTCTGTTCCTTTAAGGTCCCAAATTTAAAAATGAAAATGGTCTTTTAATGTGAGAGCAGAGATGATCCTAAAAACACAAAACATTGAAGCTCAGAGGTACCATAGAGCATAAACTATCAGAGCTGAAAGAAGCCCTCAGAGCAACGACTCAACCCTCCCACTTTAGAGATGAGGAAGCCAAAGTCCATGAAAAGAAGCAGCTTGGCCAAGGAGTAAGTGTATAGGGATAAAAAGTAGAAGGTGTGATTCTGATCTTCTACTTTCCAACTGAGTGTCTTCTCTATTTTACCAGACTACCTGACACTCTCTCTCTGATGCAACTTTGAAACTTTGCTAATAACTTTTTTTTTCTCCAAAAACACTTTATTCTAAATGAAAGCAATGGAGACAGACACAGTAAGAATGTGGCCACAGAAGCAGAGACAGAAATAGCAGACAGGGACTACCTGTTCTTGTAATTAAGTCACCCAGGTAACCACATCCTAAATTCCATTTAATTTAACAAACATTTCTCAAGTGTCTCCTGTTTGCTTCTATATCAAGCTCTGGGAGAGAGAGCCAAGTGAACAAGCAACAGTAACTCACAGGTAGATATAGAGTAGTGGGGGTGGGTATGGGGTAGGTAACAATAACTGTTCCTGCTACTATAGGGTTCTCAGGTTTGTATAACATTTGATTTCATTTTATCCTCACTAAACCCTATGATGTAGGTATTATTGTTATACCCATTTTACAGATAAAGAAACTGAGGTTCAAACATTACCTACACACAGTAAGTATTTGAGTTGGGATTTGAATCTGGGGCTTTTTTTATCTCTAAGTCACATTAGACATAAATGCACTTTAGGGTAAGTTGGAAATACTTGAGAAGGGCACAAGTGGTACTTCAAGCATTCTAAAGAAGGAGGGTTTGTTTTGGACTAATGAAATCAAGGAAGACTTTATGGTGGAGGTATTGTCTGTGACCAGCCATTATCCATAGGTCTGATTTTTATGAGTAGAGATGGAGATGGAGAGGAAGAGATGTCATTTTATACACAAGAAACAGGATAAGCAAAATTGGGGAGGAGAGGCAATATGTCATGGAACAGGTGAGGAATAATGGCAAATTGACTGTTCGGCTTGGGGATATATGGGCTTGCCCTCTATAGGAAATATTATGAGAAAAGACTGGAAAGAAGGGCCATGACCACCACTGGCTCAGGTTGTTGGACTCTGGTCTCCAGGCAGGAGAGTGAGAGAAGTGAGAATGAGAGCAGCTAATAGCTGCAAATTCAAATGAAAAAACTTCTTCCCTTTCCTACCACCACCACCACTACTTGAAGGCTTCCAAAGAGCTCTCTTCCCCAACAGAGTTGAGAGGCAGAAAGGACACGGATTATTAATTCCATGGTTTTCAGATGAGGAAACGCAAGCTCAGAGAAAGGTTCACCAGTACTGCAAGTGAACCTAAAGCTCAACCCTTCCGACTTCAGGTGAAAACCTCTGTCCAGGAGAACCAAAGGTCTTATTCAAGCAGGTTCCCCTGGCAGCTGAGAAAGGACAAAGGAGAGGCGAAGGGAGAAGGAACAAAGAGCAATAGCCCAGGCCAATAGGGAGTTGGAATGGGTAGCAGGAATATCCCAGGAGAATTGTCAGGGCTAGAGAAAGAGACAAAGATCAGAAGGAACAGAGACAGAAACAGGGAGATAGAAAAAAGGGACAAACAATGAGAGAGATGACACTAAATTAAAGGATGAAAAGAGGACACATATCTCTCCCAAATGACGGGCTCTTAGAAAGAAGAGAGAAGACCAATACATTTACCCCCTTTATCCTCTCTATCTTAGCTGAAAGAGTAAAATCAAGGAAAAGAGGGTCATAAAGAGACCACCAAAGCAATAGGTGGAGTGGGAAATGAGCAATGTTTGATAGGTGGTTGGTCCTCAGCTCTGTTAGAGCAGAACTTGGGGAATGAAAGAGAAAACTACCTCCAAAAGGAAATCATTTAATGGAAAGGATCTAGAGGGATGGGAAATGGGGGGGGGGGGCGGGAACCCAACTAGGAACCTCCCTGGGCTAGTGAAGCACAACCCTTGCAATTATTTTTAAAAAAAGTTTATTGAGGGTAGGAAATGGTAGATAAGGTCCTAAGTCTACATAGGTATAGCTCATCCCACCAATCTACACTCCCCTTCATGGGGTTTGTTCTTCTGGTCTTCTCAAACCCTTCTTACTCACTCCCTGATCTTATCTAGACCCCAAAAAAACTATCTGACTACCTATATACTACAGAGTGTCTTTAAAAGGCTGAGGATGCAGGACTCACAGATGTATTGAGTCCTTATCCAAAGCCTGGGGTTGACTTCCTAGGTAAACCCAAAGTCCCTGGTGACAAAACCCTTGGGATTACCTTAACCACATTGTTTCTGTCAGGTTGATCTCTGTACTTCAGGGAAAGGCAGGTCTCCTCCAAGGCAGTTCTCCAACCCAGGAATTTCCTAATCTTTCCACATGATTAGTCTTTTCCCAGGGGATGCCAGAGCAAAGATTCTCCTTACCAGCTCAGAGGAAAACCAGATCAGGAGAGAGACTGTTAAACCCAGTCAACTCCGAAGATCCTCCTCTCCTTCCAGAATCTTCTGCAGGATTTATGTCTAAATTCTCCTCCTTTCCTCTTAAAGACAATCTGTGCATTTTTCTCTATCCCTTAGCACTTATCCTTACAGGAAGTGAGTTTGAAAAGCCTCTAAGACTCTCATGAGAGAAGGGGATTTCAAGGAAGACCCTGACAATCCCAGAAAAATTGTGGCTGTCCTTGACTGTGTAGGCAAGGTACAAGGAGTCTTCTAAAAGAGTTTGCTATGGAAAAATTCCAGCACTCAAGTTAAGGAGTCATTGGTATCTTATAAGTAATGGTATCATAACACTTTGCCTACCCAATGATATCTTTACATGATTCCCAGCACCACTGTGAGATGGGTACCAAATGGGCCTTCTTAGTCTCATTTTAAAGGTGAGGATACTAGAAGGACAATATAAGGAGCTTGTGAATTGGCCAGGGTCCCATGGCAAGTAAATGTCCCATCTGGGATTTGAACCCAAGGACAGAAGTGCTATTTCTGGAGTTAAAAATTTTTGTTCAAGCCCTGTGTCTAACACAGACTACCTGCATGGCCCAAGTCAAATCATTTACTATATCTAGGTCTTCATTTCCTCGTATGTAGAATCAAATAGCATCTAAGGCCCTAAGCTCTAAATCAACGACTTTATTGTACTTCAAAACTGGTAAAACCTTTGCAAACTTTAAAAAGCTCTGTAAGTATAAGCACTGAAAAATAGTATTGTTATCATCACTATTATCATTCTGTAAAAAGCAGTGTAGGAACTAGGTTCAAATCCCTTCTCTGACACACACTTACAGGGGATATGACCCTGGACAAATCTCTCAGCACTCTGGGTAATTCTCCAAGACTAGAAAATGCTGAGCGAGGAGCTGACTGCCTTGGTACTGGGAATTTCTTCACCTCACCTCACCTCACCTTATACAATTGAAATCAAAAGCCCAGCCCCTATGCCTATTATTATTATTATTACTTCTTTTCTTATTAAAGTAGCTCAATACTAATAGTGCATGGGAACAGAGAGTATACAATAACACACCCAATGCATTATCCCTGAGATTAATGTCCCACCAGCTGGAAAATTTAGGAATGACTCAAAGTCTGATTCCAAGAGAGCAAGTAAAGGCCACACAGCCTATTAGAATGCATTTCAACTTTAATATTCAATTCCCTCCAGATACCATTTAATTGTTTCCGGAATAAGCCTTGCATTCTCAATCAATATTGGCCTCCTCCCCCCTTTTCCCACTTCATTTCAATTTATGGGCCCTTCTTCCACCTTCTGTGCAAGCCCAAAATAGCAACTTGGTCAGGAGTCGTTGACACCATTTAAGATTTTATGCACTTGAGTTAAATCCTCTCTTAATATCTTATTCTTTGGGTTATACAGATTAAACCCTTTCCCTCACCCCCCTCCCTCTCCCTCCTCCCTCTCCCTCCTTCTCTCTCTCTCTCTCTCTCTCTCTCTCTCTCTCTCTCTCTCTCTCTCTCTCTCCTCTCTCTTTCACACACACACACACACACACACACACACACACACACACACACACACAGATTTCCATTTTTTTATACTTTTAAGAAGGTAGGCACCAAAAAGTCATATCCTTGCCTGATGAGGTGCCTTTAAAAACTTCCTAAATTCTTCCTTAATTGGTAGTCTAGTACAGGATCTGTCACTGATAATATCCCTAATAAAAATTGGAAAGGCTCTCATGCCTCACCCATTCCAAATCTCATCATTATAAGAATCCTCCCACCCATCTTCCATGTCCCTGGCCAATGATCCTTCTGCTTTGACTCAAAGACTTCTAGGACTCACTACCTGCCAGGCTCATTTATTTCCTTGAAGACCAGCTCTCATGTTCAAGAAGCCCTTCCCCATAATAGGCAAAATCTGCTCCACTCTAAATTTCTTCAAAAGCTCAGATCAGAGATCTAAGACCAAACAAAATGAGTCCAATCACTCATATATAGGCTCTTACAGGTATTTGAAGGCAATGGACATGAGCTAATCTCCCTTCAAGTCTTCTCTTCATCAGATCAATCATTTCCAGATTCTGCTTTACCAGAACTGACTATGGTACTCTAGATGGGGTATGATAAGGGCAAAGTCCAGCAGGGTATTTCCTCCCCTTTTCTGCACCTCACCCCTCTAAGATCAAAATAGCTATATCATTTGCTAAATCACACCATGACTTGATGCTAAGCTTACTTGAGACTAACATTCTTGCCCACCCTGGGAAAAGGGAGGAACCCAACATAAAGCAATAGGAGATTATTCTACTTAGCTCTCAGTGAGGGAGGAGTCAGAATTACTGTAGCTAACCAACCTATCAGGGCTTTGAACCCTAGCTCCTCTGTCAGGAACACCTATGACTCCAGGTGCAAGGATACATTTTGTCAAGTGTTCATTACTATGAGCAAAGTGGAGATGGAGGGTAAGAAGGGAAGTAATGGAAAAGGAGCATGAAGTGAACCATATTAAATCAAGAGGGCCATCATCCCAGCCTGGTAGACAATGCAGGAGACTGCACATCACTCCCTAGCAGGGAAGGATCTATGGGCTCATAGCAGCCTACCATGTCCATGGTTCCTTAGAGATCATCAGTCCCAACATGAAGAAGCAGAGACTGAAGAGTGAATGAATTGTCTAAAGCTACCTAGTGAAGTCCTCTAAAAATCTAGAGCCAGAGTCCATTTCTCTTCACCTTTTGCAGAATTCTTCTCACTGCTGTGGATATTCTGATGATTTGTCAGCAATATTTAACTTTTTACAATTATTCCCAACTGGGAAAATGCAATAATCTGCAGGATGTCCCAAATGTCTTAATACAGTTTTAGGTAAGTTTCAAACTGAACTAAAACTTATGGGACATCCTATATTTTTGCAGCTAATAAACTTCCCCTCAGACTGCACCTACCCAGTACTTGCTTAATTTCCTCACCATTAGAGGTAAGGTCTCCCTTTTCATCTCTGATACAGTTAATTTGATTTTCTTCTTTCTTTTTTTTATTAGATTAACCTTATCTATTTTATTTGTTTTTTTAAAGCACCAGCTACTAGTCTTATTTATTAATTCAATAGTTGTTTTACTTTTAATTTTATTAATTTCTCCTTTGATTTTTAGGATTCCCAATTTAATTTTTATCTGGGATTTTTAATTTGTTCTCTTTCTAGTTTTTTAAATTTGCATACCTAATTTATTGACCTTTTCCTTCTCTGATTTGTTGATATATTCACTCAGGAATATAAATTTTTCACTGAGTACTGCTTTGACTGCATCCCATAGATTTTGATATGTTATTTCCCTATTGTCATTCTCTTCAATGAAATCATTAATTATTTTCTATCATCCATTCTTTAACCAACCAATTTTGGACAATCATATTACTTCATTTCCAATTAATTTTTTATTTGCCTCTCCATGCACCTTTACTAATTAGAATTTTTATTGCATTATGATCTGGAAAAGTTGCATTTATTATTTCTGCTTTTTTGCATTTGTTTGCAATGTTTTTATGCCCTAGTAAATGGTCAATCTTTGTGAATTTACCATGTGCTGCTGAATCCCTTTTGTCCCAATTTATTTTTCTCCATATACCCATTAACTCTAATTTTTCTAAGATTTCATTTACATCTCTTTCTTATTTATTTTGTTTTGGTTTGACTTATCTAGATCTAATAGAGGAAGGTTCAGGCCTCCCACAAAGATAGTTTTACTATCCATTTCCTCGTTAAGCTCCAATAGTTTTTCCTTTAAAAATCTCTATGCTATATCATTTGGTGCACACATATTGAGTACTGATATTTCTTCATTGTCTATATTACCTTTTATCAGCATGTAATTACATTCCCTATCTCTTTTAATCAGATATATTTTTTACTTTGACTTTGTCAGATATCATAATTGCTACTCCTGCCTTCTTTTTCTCAGTTGATGTCCAATAAATTTTTCTCCAGTCTCTTACTTTTACCCTGTGTGTGTCTACCTGCCTCCTATGTATTTCTTGTAGACATCATATGGTAGGATTTGGGTTTCTAATTCACTCTTCTATCTGTTTCTGTTTTATGGGTGAGTATATCCCATTCACATTCAGAATTATGATTACTACCTGTGTATTACCCATCATTTTGATTTCCTCTTTTAGTCCTGTCCATTCTTCTTTCAATATTTCCTTCTACACCGGTATTTTGCTCCCCCTATCCCCCACCCTTATTTTATTTCCCTTCCCACCCACTCCCTTCTTATTCCCCTCTTATTTTTCTTTAAGATCAATTAATTGACCCCCTACCTTTCCCTGACTTTTAATACTCCCTGCCCCACTTCCCCCCTCCTTGGTTTTTGCCTCTTAACTTCCTTTTAGGGTAAGATAGGATTCTATACCCCAATAGATCTGGCTATTCTTCCCTCTCAGAACTGATTCTACAGAGTAAGGTTTAAGTATTACCTATTATCACTCTCTTCTTCTCCTTCTTATTATAGTAGTATTCTCCCACACCATGCACCTCTTTGTTTGGTATATTTTTCTTCTTTCTTCAAGTTTCTCTTGGTGCCATCCTCTATCCCCACCCCTCTTTTTACATATCATGTTAAACAACAGTATCAAAGCCTCTGGCTATGAATATTTTTTTCCTATCTACTATAATAATAAAAACAATTTTTAAGAGTTACAGATATCCTGTTTTTTCATATAAAATATAATCAATTGAAGCTTACTGAAGCCCTTAATTTTTTTCCCTCTTTCTTATTTACCTTTTTATAGTTCTCTTGAATTTTGTATTTGGACATCAAATCTTCCATCTAGTTATGTTCTTTTCTTTAGGAATGCTTGGAAATCTTCTGTTTTGTTAAATGTCCATAATTTCCCCTGAAAGTATATAGTTGGTTTTGATGGGTAGGTGATTCTTGGTTATAGACCTAATTCTCTTGCCTTCTGAAATATCATGTCCCAAGCCTTTCAGGCCTTTAGTGTGGAAGCTGCCAGAACCTGTGTAATCCTGACTGGGGCTCCTTGATATTTGAATTGTCTCTTTCTGATTGCTTGCAATAATTTCTCCTTGGCTTAGAAGCTCTTGAATTTGACAATTACATTCCTTGGGGTTGTCTTTTGAGGATTTAATGTAGGGGAAGATCTATGGACTCTTTCAAGGTCTCTTTTGCCCTCTTGTTCAAGAATATCACAACAGTTGTCTTGGATAATTTCTTGTAATATGACAGCAAGGATTTTATTTTTTTCCAGGTTTCAGGTAGGCCAATAATTCTCAAATTGTTTCTCCCTGATCTGTTTCCTTGGTCAATTATCTTTTATTGAAAAGAATATTTCATGTTTCCTTCTATTTTGTCATTCTTTTGTCTTTGCTTTATTTATTCTTGCTGTCTTGTGAGATCATTAGCCTCTACTTGCCTAATTCTAGTCTTTAAAGACTGGTTTTCAGCTATGATCTTTTGATTATCTACTTTGGTTTGGTCTATCCTGCTTTTCATGGCTTCTACCAGGTCTTTCCTGGTCTCCAATTTGCTTATTATTTCATTTGATTTCCATGCCTTTTTTTTTTTCATGTGGGCAATTTTGTCTTTTAAGCTGTTATTTTCTAATTACTTTCATTTCTTTTCCCCACTTTTCTTCCTATTTTTCTTCTATCTTTCTTACTTGGTTCTTGAACTCCTTTTTGAATCTTTCTAAAGCTTGTGATGAATTTGCAGTTGGGGGGGGGGAGTTTGAATGTGTTTTCTTGTTTTTCATTTTCTGCTGTTGCTCCTGTATTTTGCTCTTTTTCTCCTTAGAAATTATCCATGGCCAAAAGGTATTTTTGCTGCTTATTTCTTTTGATACTTGTCGATTAAAGTTTCCTGCATGTTGGTGAACATTCCTTAGCTTCTGTCTCACAGGGCTTTGCCTTGGTAGTATCTTCCAGGTAATTTTTTGTATAGCAAGCTTTAAAGTGTTTTGCCCTAGAACAAGGAGAACGTGGTACAATCAAATGTAATGGACTTCTCTAATTAGCAGCAATGCAACAATCCAGGACAATTCTGAGGAACTTATGGGAAAGAATGCTATCCATATCCAGAGAAAGAACTGTGGGAGTAGAAACACAGAAGGAAACTGCTTGATCACATGGATTGATGGGGATATGATTGGGGATGTAGATTCTAAATGATCACCCTAATGCAAATATTAATAATATGGAAATGTCTTGATCAATAACATATGTAAAACCCAGTGGAATTTCATGTTGACTATGGAAAGGGGGTGGGAGGAGAGGAGAGAAAAACCTTGAATAATGTAACCATGGAAAAATATTCTCAATTAATTAATTAAATAAAAATTTGTAAAGGTTAAAACAAATAAATAAATAAAATAAAGTGTTTTACCCTGAGGCTATTTTTCTAGTCCCTGCTGACTCTGCTGTGGCCAGCCCCACATCTGCCCAATATCTACTCTGCTGCCCAGGATCCATAGTCTTCAGCCTCATGTCCTGAGACTCACTGTCAAGACCTTGCATTGCCCTCAGGGATAAGTCTCAGCCAACCTGGGAGAATTTAGAGATTGCCTAGCCCTCACTCTGACTCTGATACAGTAGGTGGTGTGGGGGAGGGGTGATCAGCTTACACTTTGATAAGTTTCACCCCCATATAGAATGGAAATCCCCAAACACTACCTACCTTTAAGGCTGCATCCCATAGGAGAGCCCCTTTTTTACTCATCTGATTTTGATTTCTGTCCTTTTTGAGATGCTTCGTATTGATTGGTTGGGAGTAGATTTAGAAAGTTCCTGCTACTCCATTGCCATCTTAACTCCACCTCTTCATTTTCTTAAAATCTAAATGTTTATCCTTACACAACATGTTAATATTCCTGAGCTGTTTAGGTGAAAGTGTTGCCATTCAGTTGTCATCCATGATTACACAAAAGAAATGGTCATAACAATAACAATTTGCTCTAATTTCTATATCACCTTCTGATATTTACAATGTGTTTCATTTTTCTTCCAGCAACTCTATGGGATAAGTATTGTGCAAATTATATTTCGCAGAAGAAGAAAAGTGAAGCATAGATCTGTGTTAAAAGACTCACTCATGGGGGGCAGCTGGGTAGCTCAGTGGATTGAGAGCCAGGCCTAGAGACGGGAGGTCCTAGGTTCAAATCTGGCCTCAGATACTTCCCAGCTGTGTGACCCTGGGCAAGTCACTTGACCCCCATTGCCTAGCCCTTACCACTCTTCTGCCTTGGAGCCAATACACAGTATTGACTCCAAGACGGAAGGTAAGGGTTTAAAAAAAAAAAGACTCACTCATGGTCACTTAAGAAATAGATCTCACTACAGGGAGACAACACTCTTTTTAATATGAATAGAGGTAATTTTTTAAGTGCTGGGACTTCAAACTTTCTATTCCTTTGCCTCTGTTCTACCTCATTGTTGTCTATTTTGTTGGTGCATCATTTCTCCAAATAATTTGGGTGTTCATGGCATTAAGGAAATGAGGAACAAGTGAAAAGAAAACCTCCAAAGAATTTATCTTTTTTTTTTCTAAATTTCCAAAATTTCTCCCCAAGCCTTTAGTTAGAAGATTTTAAAAACTAAATGCTCCCTCATTCAGCATCTTCATTATCTACCATGAGCACAGTACTGATTTGGACACTCTATGATGAATATAGCATCTTTGATAGCATGCAAGAACATCAAGAGTACCATTGATTGTAGTTATTCTTCTTTATGACCATTTCCAACTTAATGGAATATTTTATGAGATAAAGTCTACATCTTTTACAACAAAGAGTGAAAGGTTTAAAATTAACATAAAGGGAAACTTCTTAAGAATTTGAGCTATCTAAAAATAAAATGTCTTGACTCTGCGTGGGCTCCCCAATATGGTATCCCAGTTTTTGACCTGGAAGGGATCTTGGAGGCCAGAGTCCAATTCCTTCATTTTGGAGGGAGTGAGTTAGAGTGAAAAGAAAGGAAAGCATCTGAAAGTTTCAATGACAGAAATCTACAAGGACTGAATTCATTTAATCACTTCTCATTTGGCTCCCCACTTGGATTTTTCAATTGTCTCCAAATAAGAATCTTCCTATAAGATCAAATAAACTCTGTAATCCATACCTCCTCAGTTCTCCCTTTCCCTTGGGCTCCTCCTTCTGATTGGAGAGGAAGGGGAATGGATATATAATGGTCCTGAAAGGGTCCTTAATTTAAGAAGGGAACCCAGGGCAGACACTTCATGATTTCCTACCTGTTTACAGGACATCACTGTGTCCATTTGCTTAATACATACCCTTTCTCTTTTTCTTCTCCCATTCCATCTTTTTTTTTTTGCATGCTGTCTTCCCCCATTATATTATGAGGATGCCCCTAGAAGAAAGACTGTTTTCTGCTTTTTTTATTCCCACCTCTTAGCACCATGCCTAGAATATAGTGGGCATGTAATAAATGTTTATTAACCAACCAGTCCTATATGAGCAAACACATACACACATATACACATACACTCACACTCACAAATAAGCCTAAAGAGTAGCCAGCAGGAGAAGGGGAGTAAGGACCATTTTAAGGATCCAGGGAAGTTTGTTCTGGGAGAGAGAAGAATTAGTAAGAAATTGAGTTTTCTTTATTTCTTTCTTTGTTACATTAAAAATGAGTTTTAGTTTCACTTGGCCTCAGAGGGGAGAACTGGAAACATGGAGGGGGTAGAATGCAATATTTTTCACTTGATAAAAGGACCAACTTCCTAACAAGCTAGGTATGTCCTCAAGCGGAATGGTTTCCCTCGAGAGGAAGTTCCACCTTACTGGAGGTCTTCAGGTGGGATGCTTGCTGATGTTGTATGGATGCAAGGAATTGCTATTCAGCTATGAGTTGTCCCAGCTCTCCCCTGAGGTCCCTTCATATTTTAAGAATCTATATACCTACAGCTGATTTTCCCCACCATTTGAGTATCAACAGAAGATCCTAGAAGCGATTAGTTTCCTATGTATTGGAGAAAAATCTTTGCCATAAGAGGAGACCCAGGGGGCAGCTGAATGGCTCAGTGGATTGAGAGCCAGGCCTAGAGACAAGAAGTCCTAGGTTCAAATCTGACCTCAGACACTTCCTAGCTGTGTGACCCTGGGCAAGTCACTTAACCCCCATTGCCTAGACTTTACCACTCTTCTGCCTTAGAACCAATACATAGTATTGCTTCTAAGATGGAAGGTAAGGGTCATAAAAGAAAAATAAAAAAGAGGAGACCCATTGCAAAAAGTACGGATCCAGTACAGTTTGCCTTCATTATCCCCAGGCTATACACTGCATTTTTCATCTCCTTCTGCTTCAGGTACTCAGTATGTCTACCACCAGGACCAGATTTTATACGTGGGAAAGGCTCCAAAATCAATCACTGATGGGATATAGTGTATTGAAGTCAGCACCCAAGAATTACATCCAAAATCTGGTTTCTCACTGTGAAATTAAAGGCTTTGTCCCCTGTGAGAGGTACTTTAAGTATTATTAGCCAATGAGGGAAAAAATAGGAACACTATCTTCCAGGACTTTTTCCAGGCTATTTTCCAGGACTTTTTAAATATTACATCACATTGGTGACTTTCTAGTCTATCTATGCAGATTAGACCTGGTTAACTTTGATAGCTAACCAGAACATATTTGTCTTCATATGCTTTCTTCAGAAAAATCTCTGCTGATCATTCATTTTATTTTTCTCTCCATTCTTCTGTTTCTATGGCAATGGATCCTAATTTGATTAAATGTCAGGGTAGCAAAAGAAATGAGGCTATCTGTCAACAATGGTTTGCCATCTTTGGGATTCAGTAATGGGTTGGTTCTAGTGAGGCTCAGCTCCTTTCCCTGAAGCATTACATTGATAATCAAGAATAAGACCAGCTTATGTGCTGAGCCCTCACACCTCCTTAGAACAGGCTCTGATTTGGCTGTTTCCATTTGTTTGGTGCTCTTGGCATAAAAGCAAGAGCAGGCAGAGGCACCTGTGATGGGTGATGGAGAGGAAAAATACTGGCTGTAGCTTCAGAGCTGTGGAAGCAAAATTTACTATGTCCTCACGTCTAGCAGGGACTCTTCTCAGAGTACGGGCTGGCTGGGAAATTTCTCCACTCCAGTGCATGTCACCTCCCTGAGAGAAAAAAAAATATCCTTGAAGACAAAGATGCTTCTTCATTTGGGCCATTATATCCCAGATCTCAGCACAGTAATGAATACTGCTTGATTCACCACTGGACAGGATTTCCTGTCATCACACAAAAAGGAGAAATGATTGGTCCTAGATTCCTAGAATCTCTAACCTAGACAGAGCCCAGTAAGAGGATTTAACTATGGTCACCCAGCAGTGTCAGAACCCAAATGTGAACTTGGACCTTTTTCCAAATCCAGCTCTTATTCTTTTAGATCATGCTTCCTTTCTCGATAGCCCATACTCTCTTAGTACCTTCTGAATAAATGAATAAATGGAGGAAATCAGTGAATGAACCCTGATGATGGCAAAAGCAAAGGGCTTAGTGTTGGAAATCCAAAGAGGAAAAACAAGACAGTCCAGGCTCTCAGAGACCTCATCATCTAATACAAAAAGACAGTGAAAATTGCAAGTCCCTTCATACGTTCCTAGATTTAGAGCTCAAAGGACATCAGAAGGCATCATGGCTAACACCCTTGTATTATAGATGACAAAAATTGTAGCTAAGTGATGTAGGGGATGGAGCAATAGATCTGGAGCCAAGAAACCCTGGGTTCAAATCTAGCCTCAGCTATTTATTACCTGGTTCACCCTGAACAAGTCATTTTATTGTTGTCTACATTAGTTTCCAGATCTATAAAATGAGGATGATAATAGCACCTACCTCCTAGGTTTGTGGTGAGGATGAAATGAAATGATATTTGTATAGCAATTGGATTTACAAAACTATTGAAATATGTTTTAAGGATCATTCAACTATGAAGTGCTTGAAGCAGTGTTTGAAGCAAGGTCTTTCTAACTCCTAGCCCAGGAGTGCCTTATCTGTTGTTGTACCCAAAGGATGGAAAGTACCCACAGTCAATAAAAATAGAGCATAGAAAAGCAAATAGGAATGCATTTTATTGGGCAACATTTTAATTAAAAGCAATATATCCATTTCTGCTGTTGGACAATTTGACAGTGACAAAACAGACTTAGGTGGCAAAAACCTTCCTTTCCAGATCTTCAGCAATCATTGGAGGTGGTGATGAGGTTGGGTGATTTCAGCACCTACAGAAACAATCTCCACAAGTGTTAGTCTTACAGAACGTTTTTTCTCATCATTTAATCCTTTCTCCAGTAAAATCCTAATAATAAAGAACAACTGGCATTTCTATATTACCTACTCTATGCCAGGTACCAAACTAAGTGATTTGCAAATATTACCTAATTTGATCCTCACAAAATTCTGAAAGGTAATTGTTTTTGTTATCATCATTGTACAGTTAAGGATACAAAGACAAACCAAAGTTAAATGACTTGCCTCAGATCACACAACTAGTAAGTGTCTGAAACTATATTTAAATTCAAGTCCTCCACTCCAAGTCTAGTGCTCTAAGGACTGATCAATCTGTCTGCCTAGTACCCATTCTAGTGTATGGGAAGCAGAACCCAATCAGTGAATGTTTGCTGAATGAATGAGTGAACTTTTTTTAAGATCAGTAATACGTATCATCTTCATTTTTTGAGATGAAGAAATTGGGCATAGCAAACTTTCTTTCCTGAGGTCATCTAGTTAGTAAGTGCTGACAGAGTCACAAACCCAATTACATTAAGATGTACTGATACTACACTGGAACAATAATTCCAGTGTTGGGAGCTCCCAACCTGGGTGAAGAACAAAGCTCATCAAAACCTTTTTAATAAGTGGTACCATGGAGATGATCATTTTTAGGATTGCACATTTAGAGATGGGGGGGGGGAGATTTCAACCATAAAATCACTTATCCCCCTTTTGTCCTCCCTACACCTTCCTATAGCCACAACTCCTCTCTTAACCACCTCTTCTTGTCAATTTTTCTTTCATATCATCTCTTACATCTCTCCCATTGTCTCTTTCTCCATGGCTACAACTCCAGTTAAGACCCTTTCACCTGAACTACTTCAGTAGCTTTTAAATGGATTTCCTTTCCCTCTCTAACTCCTCTTTCACAATCTGCTTCATTTATTTTGCTCAATTATAGGTCTGAGCATGACATTACTTGGTCAAGAAGTTTCAATGGTTTTTCATTGGCTATGGAATAAAATTTAAAATCGCCTCTTTTCTATTTAAAGCTTTTCACAATCTGGATCTCATCTTTTCAGGCTTATGGTCTATTATTCCCCATCATGTATAGTGCTCTCCTTTGAGGCCATGTTTTCCCCTACATACTATTCCATCTCCCACCTTCATGCATTGGTATAGGCTTTTTCTCAAGATTTAGATACAACTTCTACTCATCTCTAGCTCTTAGAATCCCTTGCTTCTTTCATAGCACCTCCCACATGAAGCCCATGTGGACACTCTTTTGTTACTAATGACTACTCTGCCAATGGTACTATTTATTTGAGATAGATTTTTATTGACATCTCTATATACATGATAGTGCTCCATACCCAATAAAGTGTAAACTTCTTGAGGCAAAAGTGTGTTGTCTTTTTTTATACTGCAAGCTCCAATCTTAAAATTGACTTTGACAAGCTTGTGCTGATGCCCATCAGTTGAAGAATGTCTAAAAAAAATGTAGTCTGTGAATGTGAAGCAATATTATTGTACCACAAATAAATAAACATAAAATAAGCAGAAAAGAGGTGGTATTAAAAATTAAAAGAGAAAGAGATAAACTGAAATAAAAACTATAAAACTGATAAACTAGAAGCTGGTTTTTCAAAAAGACTAAGAAAATTGATAAACCTTTAGCCAAACTGATTTAAGAGGGCAGAAAATCAAAATAACAAATGAACAACATGAAATCACAATAAAGTCAATAAGAAGTAAAAAGAATTATTAGAGCCAGGGTTATATATTAACAGAATTGATAACACAACATAAATAGAAGGATACTCTCAATATGAAAATAACCAAACTAGCAAAAGATGAAAAGGAAGCCTTAAATAATCTAATCTCTGAAGAGGAAATAGAATTAGCTATAGAGGAACAAAATAGTGAGTGGGAAGATATTCTGGTCCTGAAAGAAACACAGGAAAATTCTATCAAACTTTTAAAGAACAATTAATACCAATACTATACAATTATTCTCAAAAATTGAGAAAGTATCTTATAAGATTTGTTTTATGGGACAAATATAGTCCTACACCTAAACCAGGGAAGGATAACATACAAAAGAAGAGTTATAGGCCAATATCATTAATGAATATGAATTCAAATTTTTAAACAAAATCCTGCCAACCAGAATATAGAGGTTCATTTGAAAAATTATTCATCATGGCTTTGAGATATAAGGATTATTCATCATTAGGAAAACAATCAAAATAATTAAGCATGCAAAAAAACCTAAGATCATTTCAATAAACAGTAAACAGCCTTTGACAAAGTATAACAATCATTTATGCTAAATATATATCTATGTATATATAAAATATGGGTATAACAGGGTAAAATTTAATATCATAGAAATACCTATCTAAAGCAAGTATCACATGCAATGAAGATACATTAGAACTCTTCCAATAAATATGGGAGTATAATGAACATGCTCATTCTCCCTACTATTATTTTATTTAGTTCTAGAAATGCTAACAATACCAATAAGAGGAAAGAAGGAAATTAAAAGTGTCAAGAAGGGATTTTATTCGCTGATGATATTATGTGTTACTTAGCAAATAATAGGGAACAGCAAAGATACTAATAGAGACAAGTAATAGCTTCATGATATACCTCTATAGCTGTAATTTGGAAATATTTTCTTAACCATTTAAAGGATAGGACCAATTACAAAAGCTAGAATAGATAAGCTTACAAAGCACTTTACTAATATCATATCACTTTAGTCTCACAACAACCATGGGAGGTAAGTATTATTGTTATCTTCAATTTGCAGATGAAGTAATTGAGATAAACAAAGGTTAAGTGAATTGCCCAGAATGACACAGCTAAAAAAGTATCTGAGGACAGATTCAAACTCAGTGCTTCCTGATTCCAGGTTCAGTACTCTATCCTTTGGGCAACCTAGCTACAACTATTAATGACATATGAAAAAAATACTTCAAATCATCACAAGCAAGAGAAAATTCAATTAAAGCAAGTCTGAGGTTTCACCTCATATCCTTCAAGTTGATAAAGATGACAAAAGAGAGAAATTGCTAGTGGAGAAGGAGTTATGGAAATATAGGTACACTTGTGCATTGTTGGTAGAGCTGTGAATTGGAAAAACCATTTGAGAAAACAATTTCAGATTATATAAATATAAAAAGTGACTAAAATGTTCATAGTCTTTGATCCAGAAATCTCATTTCTAGGCTTATATCATAAGAAGATTCTTGTTAAGAAGAAAGGTCCCATGTACACCCAAATATTTATAGCTGCACTTTTTATGGCAGTAAAGCATTGGAAATAAATCAGATGCTCTTTAACTCTTGTTGCTGTAATATAAAATAAAAGAAATCCATAAAAATCTATTAAAACAATAAAAAAGGAAATAAACTGCCCTAGTTAATCTGGTAGGGGAGAAGGAAGGAAGGAAGGAAGGAAGGAAGGAAGGAAGGAAGGAAGGAAGGAAGGAAGGAAGGAAGGAAGGAAGGAAGGAAGAAGGAAGGAAAGAAGGAAGGAAGGAAGGACAGAAGGGAAGGAGGGAGGGAGGGAGGGAGGAAGGAAGGAAGGAAGGAAGGAAGGAAGGAAGGAAGGAAGGAAGGAAGGAAGGAAGGAAGGAAGGAAGGAAGGAAGAAGGAAGGAAAGAAGGAAGGAAGGAAGGACAGAAGGGAAGGAGGGAGGGAGGGAGGGAGGAAGGAAGGAAGGAAGGAAGGAAGGAAGGAAGGAAGGAAGGAAGGAAGGAAGGAAGGAAGGAAGGAAGGAAGGAAGGAGGGAGGGAGGGAGGGAGGGAGAGACAAAGGAAGGGAGGGAGGGAGAGACAGAGGAAGGGAGGGAGGAAGGAAGAAAGGAAGGAAGGAAGGAAGGAAGGAAGGAAGGAAGGAAGGAAGGAAGGAAGGAAGGAAGGAAGGAAGGAAGGAAGGAAGGAAGGAAGGAAGGAAGGAGGGAGGGAGGGAGGGAGAGACAGAGGAAGGGAGGGAGGGAGAGACAGAGGAAGGGAGGGAGGAAGGAAGAAAGGAAGGAAGGAAAGAAGGAAGGAAGGAAGGAAGGAAGGAAGGAAGGAAGGAAGGAAGGAAGGAAGGAAGGAAGGAAGGAAGGGAAGGAGGGAGTGAGGGAGAGATGGAGGAAGGAAGGAAGGAAGGAAGGAAGGAAGGAAGGAAGGAAGGAAGGAAGGAAGGAAGGAAGGAAGGAAGGAAGGAAGGAAGGAAGGAAGGAAGGAAGGAAGGAAGGAAGGAAGGAAGGAAGGAAGGAAGGAAGGAAGGAAGGAAGGAAGGAAGAAATTTCATGTAAATGATTTGAACAATGGTTTCACCACAAAATTTGGGACCACCCCTGTAAAGACAAGAGCCCTCAAAATAGGAAGGAACTTTGGCAAGATCTTTGGGGAAAATGTAAATCACTCTCAGAGCACCCCCAAGTGTGTGGCAGAGAATAGAAGAAGGTGGATCTGTGTGCTTGTCTCTTAATTAACCTTGAAATGGAAACATTTCTCAGCATTG
Organism: Monodelphis domestica; assembly: GCF_027887165.1. Taxonomy (NCBI): domain Eukaryota; kingdom Metazoa; phylum Chordata; class Mammalia; order Didelphimorphia; family Didelphidae; genus Monodelphis; species Monodelphis domestica. Next base: position 10,856,485 of record NC_077231.1, read on the forward strand.
AAACCTTTTCAGGTGAACTGCAATGAAATTGAAGAGTCCCGATTACCATAATAACATTTTAAACTCCATAATGTATTTAACATTTGTCTAATGCCAGCTTGTGAGAGTGCTAATGTGTCCTCCCTGTTAATAAGATCAAGTAACCCTCTTTAGAGAGCTAGAGAAGCAAAGGGCGGAGCAAAGCTTCCCAGATTGTTCCTGAAAGGGGGAGCAAGCCCCTACAAGTTTGAGACCACACTCACAGCCCCTCTTCGGCCTGAGTGTAGGTGGGTGAGGACTGAGCAGGATCTACTCTGAGTCTAGAATTCCATCCAGAGAGTTCCCTCTCTTTAGCTTGAAGGCTCTGATCCCTATCCAAAGGTCATTCTACCTGAGCAAAGGAATGTCCCTATTCTAAAGAGAAAGAGCTCTCTATATGGAGTTTAAATACTGATGCACAGACTAAGTGTGAGAATTGAGCAGCCACCTAACCTTTTTAAGTTTCACTTTAACTATCTGCTAAGACCCGGTTCTAGAATTGTTACTAATGAAGGTCATTACAACTCTTAAGCCTCTCTAACAGAGGTTTTAACCTGAGGTCCATATATTTCAGAGGAAAAAATTCACATCATTATTATCACTAGCTTCTAACTGAAATTTAGCATTTCTTCCAATAAAGAAATTTTTTTTTTAATTCTGAGAAGAAATCCATTGGAGTCATCATCCTGCCAAAGTCATCCATGACTCCAAAGAATGTTAAGGACACCAGCTACCTAGACATGGCTATATGGTCATCATCATCTCATCCCCATTACTTTTATCTTTATCATTCTACATTATTGACAATAATCTTTAGCTATTAGTGGACTCCAGAATCTCAGGTTTTATCAATGAAGTATTTAGAGCTGGAAAGGAATTGAAAGATTGATTATCTCTAGCAAGAAGAACACTAGAAGTTGTCTTAGCCCAGCTGAGTTTCATCCTGGTTTTATCCCTTTTTCCTATGAGAACTTGGGGAATTGCATTCCCCTTTCTGACCTTCAGATTCCATAAATATATATATATATATAAATATATATATCAAATGAGGCCACAGAACTAGATGATATCAAAGGTCCTATTTGGGGCTTCAAGCTAGTCCTTGCAGAGATGGAAAGTAAAGACCAGTCTGGATACAGGGACTTACCTATGGTCACATAAGAAATGAGTAGCCTAGTTAGAATCTGAAGATTTTAGAATTCTGTGGGCCTCTAGTCCAAGCTATAACAGAATCTGTTCCCTTTCTGGAATATACCAGACAAGTGGTCCCTCTAGCCTTTGATTGGAGATCTCCAATGTAGAGGGGCCTAGCACATCAGGCAGCCCATCCATTCCACAGTTGGACAGCTCTTGTTAGAAAGTTTTTCTTATGAACTGCTGTGGATCTGCCCTTTGGGGTCAAGCAGATCAAAGCTAATATGCATCCAACTCCAGTGTGTTTTTTTTTTTTTAATTTCCCTGAAGCACAAAGAGTGGGAGGAATTTAAAAATCAGATAGTCCAGCTCAGGCCTTAATTCATAATTATCTTTGAGAGATGATCATCCAACCTCTGCTTCCCTGCCAAGACTCAGTTTTTCATTTTTATAGCATGGGGATAATAACACTCTCATTTTGTCTTTCCTCTGGAATTATGTCTCCAGAACACTGTCTCTCCAGAAGCTCACTGGACTTCCCCCTCCCTCAAAATTCATATAGCAGTTCTTCACTCTTAAAGAGGCAAATATTGGGGGTGGGAGGCTTCTCTCATACTGGGCTAACATTTTAATGCTGGGTATCTGAGGGAGTGGTCAAACATGGAGGAGCAGCCTATGGTGAACCCAGAAGACACTAGGGGGGAGTTGAGGGACATTGATCCAAGGCACTCCCTCTGGAAGCCAAGATTAATACTGAGGGGGTGTCTCAGTGCACCCCACAGCTTTGCCACCACCAGAGGCCCTGCACCCCCACACAGTAGATAATGCCATTCATCAGACGCTGCTAAGACACTTGTCTTCTATTTAGAAACTTCAGTGTGTTCCCCTTGCTAATTATGCCCTGTCAACTGGAACCAATCCCTCCATGTGACAAGCAAGCTAATTAATATGCCCACAGTCAAATGGGTTTTTAAATGGAGAAGCACATTTAATTCCCTTTGGGGGAAGCAAGCCAGAATGCTTCTGTTGTCTCTGAACACAGCACAACTGGAGGGATTGTCCTGTTTGTTACATTGTGGGTTCTTATGAACTTTTGCTGGTTCCATTAGCAGAAGGAATCAGCCAGGACTCTTGTGGAAAAAACCATGGGATTTGGAGCAGGAGGCTCAGGGCTCATACCCCTGTATCAATAGGCAAGTAACTCAGCTTCTCTGGGCCTTCATTTCTTCCCCCACAAAGTAAGGGGGTTGGATACAAGATCTTGAGAGTCCCTCTTAGTGCTAAATCCTAGGACCCTGTGACTCTTGCCTAAACTAGGAGGTTTAAGATTAGTTCTTACTCTTCTTTGAATCCACCCAGCAGTGCTGAAGTCCACCCCTTACTCATCATTCACTGAATTACTCTGTGGGAGGCAGCATGGTGTAGAGGAGGTCAAGGATTGAACTTTGTGAATAGGCAAAAAGAGCTCTGAATTCCAATCCTGTAGAGCTGGGAGCAAGTAACCTTACCTCTCCAGTCTTCTCATTTATACAGGGCGATGAGGATTCCTATAACACATTTTCATAGATTACTGTTTAGGCTCACATAAGAGTTTGTGGTCAAGCATATAAATGTCAGTTAACTATTAAAAAATTAACTTTAGAGCATGAAATGTTAGTCAGTTGGTCAAATAGTGCTTAAGTGCCTGGCGCCATGCTAGATGCTAGAGATGCAAAGTAAAGCAAAAGATACTCTGCTCATAGTCCAATGGGAGAGATACAATACAAGCAATTATGTACAGAGGTAAACTGCAGATAATCAAGAGAAGTAAGGAATCAGAATTAAGAGTAGAAGGTGAGATTTTAGCTGGGAATAGATGGAAGCTAAAGAAGCCAGCAGGTAGCAATAAGGAAGGAAAGAATTCCAGGGATAGAGCATAGTCAGTGAAAATACCCAGAGACAGCAGATAGAGGGACCTTTAAACAAGAAATATCAGATTGGAAGAACCTTAGAATATAGAATGCCAAAGCTGGGGGTGGGGTAGGGACTTCACATCTTCAACTGCTTCTTTTTATGCATGGGAAAACTGAAGTCTGAAAAAGGGAATTGACTCCTGTCATTTCACTTTCTCATGGCAGAGCTGGCCAAACATTGAAGTCTCCACACTTCTGAGTTTTCTTCCCTTGGAGAGCAAAATATTCAATGCACCTTCATTCTGACATATTTCCATTTCTTTTTCAAAGACAATTCACTTTATACTTTCAGTCTTCAAGGGGAAGAAAAACCCAACCGTTATTAGGAAAGGCTTTTCCAGGACACAGGTCAATTAATCAACCAATAAGAATTATAAGGCACTTAATATGTGCCAGGTCTAAGCTTTTCCTCCCAAAATGGGAAAGGGAACATCCATGGGCTACAGTGAAGCTAACACAAATCAGGAGCTCCAATACATTCTCTGAGATCCCAGTTACAGAAGTCATATCTAGAAGTCAAAATGCTTTTGAGAAGTTGAAGAAGAATCATGGTCAGAATAAAGACTTGGTGGTTGAAATTCAACTAGCTCATTTGAGGAAAATTGTGCCATTCTCTGTCTAATTCCACTTCAGAAAATAGATGCCTTCTTTCTTGGGAGCATGAGAACAATGTTTGTCAAACAAAACAAATTAGTCACGATTACATTACCAACAAGCTAAGAGGAGTAGAAATAGACTTTTCTGTATCAACATATCACAACAAGATTTAAATATTAACACATCATGAAAATTGGCCCATAGGAATTTGCTCTTAGATATGGAACAAAAATTAAGATAATGTAGCCCAATATCATTATTAACAGTTGAGGAAACTGAGAATAACTAAGTAGCTTAGTGTGTTAAGAGCCAAGCCTAGAGACAGGAGGTCTTGGGCTCAAAGTGGGTCTCAGACATTTCTTAGCTGTTTTACCCTGGACAAACCACTTAACCCCCATTGACTAACCATTTCTGCTTTTCTGTCTTAGAACCAATACACAGTATTGCTTCTAAAATGGAAAATAAGGGTCTATATTTTTTAAATAGTAGAGGAAACTGAGGCCCAGATAAGTTCAGTGATTTGCCCAAAGTCACATGGATATCAAGTGACAGATCCAGGATTTCAACTCAGATACTTTGACTCCATATTCCATCCCCAAAACTTCCACTCTGGAGAGGCTGAGCAAAAAGATCCAAGTTTTAATAAATACTAAGAACAATGAATCCCTGAAGGTAGTGACTGAAAAGTTTAGGAATGCATTGAATGGGCTGGGGTACCACTTAGTAGATCATCTCTCTGTGCACCAACTGGAAGTGATTCAAGTCCTGATTCCTTGAGTAGATCATGAGACAATGGGGTTCTGGACTTAGAACTAGAAAAGATTGCAAAAACATCTACAATCTCTCCATTTTACAAAGGAGGAAGCTGAGGCCAAGGATCCTAACTCAAACCCTAACGCTAACCCTAAATCTAACTCAAGATCCTGCCAGGTAATTAGAATGTGGTAGAACTATAATTCAAACTGAGGCTCTTGTGCTCCCAAACCATTACTCATTATACTGCATCCCAGATGATATCTTTAATCCAATTCATTTTAATTCAATTCAACATTTTGTTTTTTTAATAAGTACTTAAATGGACATCTCAATGGCAAAGAATGTGGAGATAAGTAATTGACAAAGAATTTCCTTGTATTCATGGAATCTTACAATGTATACATGAAAGAAGATATTTGGATCAGTTATGCCCAAAGAGGTATAAAACTGTGTATATCTTTTGGCCCAGCAATACTATTATTAAGTCCTAAAGTAGTCATGGAAAAAGGTAAAGAACCTATATGTTATAAAATATTTATAGTGACAATTTATGTTGGCAAAGAACTGGAAATTAAGGAAATGCCCATCAAATTGGAAATGGCTAAACAAGTTGCAGTATATGACTGTGCTGGAATACTCCTATGCTATAAGAAATGATGAACCATGAATCTTTAAAAAAAACATGGAAAGACCTACATGAAGTTATGAAGAGTGAAATAAGAAGAACCAAGAGAACATTATATACAACAAGAGAAATATCCTTTGAAGAATGACCATCTCCATAGAAAGAACTGATAACTAATAACAAACAATACAGAGTTTTATATATGCATCTATCTTCTTATCAAATAATACCTTCTCCAGTGGGAGGAGGAAAGAGATAAAGGGAGTTACCTGAGCATTTTAATTTAACAAATAAATACATTTAAATAAAAAAATAGAAGATATTTAGATTTGTTTACTCACACAAACATACCAGGTGTGGTATCACAAGCTGCATCTCCTACTCTTCACCTATTCATTCAGGCACAAAGACCCAGGAGAATCAGCCATGGCCTCCAGGAGACAAAGGAGCACCTACTCCCAAGGCCCAGACCTAGCTGCTATGATCTCTTGCTCTGCTCAGCCTGCCACAGACCCTGCTCCACTGTTTCCCAGAGATGGCAGGCTTCTTTCTTATTCCAACCATCTTTGCAGTGGTCAATAATCAACAATGTGGATTCTGAGGGAAGGCCCACAGGCTGGTTACCCTCTTGGGAAGTAGTCAGAATTAAAAGGGCCCATCTGGTAAACCCAAGTTCAAGAGCTGGCCAAAGCTTTCCATTTTGTTTGATTGACTGAATACCCTGCGTCCTGGGAGCTGAACTCAATATGTTCTTGGCTGCTCATCTCTTTCACTTTAAACAAGCAAGTAAATGGACATCGAGCAGCTGGGAAAAAAAATTATATTCAATGTTTTCTCTAAATAGCCAGGGAGATGCCTGGGGAGTGACGCAGGGCAATGTGAAATACACTCACTCTGACAGGTGGCCATTACCCAGGTTATGTATCTAGCTAGCTACGGAAGCCCAGACTGGGCTCTATTCTTTGTGGTAGAGTGGGGAGAGAGGATATAAAGAAGACCAATGGAAGGGGAAATTTACTGGGAGGAAGGGCAAGGATTAAATTGGATATAAGAGAAAAAAATACTTTTTATCCACTAGGGTCATCAAAGATTAGAATGTGCTGCCCTGATAGGTTTGGGAAGTCTTTGAGCAAAGGCAGCCACTTATCAGGAATGCCATGGAGAGGATTCCTGTTCAGGTACAATTCTTGTGGTTTATACCATTTGGTGACTGCACCAACCCATTTACTGCATTCTCACCTGCATTCATTTTTTATTTTTCTGTGCCATGATTATGTACTCTCCGTAGGGTCCTACTCATAGGACTGTAGAATTCTCAAGTTGGAAAAGACCCAAGAAATTTAGTTCAATTGTTTCATGTTATAAATGAGAGAAGTGAGTCCCGTATTGTGAGTCCTACATAGAGGACATAGTGGAAAAATCATGAAATTGACAGTCCTAGAGGAGGGACCCTAAAATCCTGGTTTCTACCTTATGGTCCTTATCACACCTTGGGTCCATAACTTAATACTTCTTAGCCTCAGGTTCCTCTTCTGTAAATGAAGGGACTTCACTAAATCATTTTTGAGGTCTTTCGGCCATTCAGAATAAGGGAAGGATTTCCCCTGAATAGGGTCAAAGGTTAATGGCTTTTATTGGACTTTTCAGTATTTCCTGACTACAAATTGTTATTTGGGATGCACCCCTCAACCACCTCTCTTCCTACTTATGCTTGCTCCTGACTCAAATGTCAAATGCCTTCATCCTTATTCTTAATCCTTCACAGTGTCTAGTGCAGTGCTCAGCTGTTGGGCATCAACTATGTGATGGCTGATTGCCTAAAATGGACATTTTCAATCATTGGTCCTGCATCATGTACTTACATTAATGGAGACCAAGAATGTTCTCTCTCAAACTGAACTACCATATCTCCCGATTTGACTTTTTCTGAACCTCAGTTTTTCCATCTGTATAATGGAGCTCAAGATACTTGAATCATCTCTTCCCACCTCACACCACAGACACAGGGCCATCTTTAAAACTATAATCTTCTTAGCAATGAGAACTTTGACTATTATGAGCCATTGCAAGGGTTTTACAAAGACGCCTCCTCACTCATTAGCCAGAGTCAGGCCTACATCCTAAGAACTGATGGAGACAAGTAGTGGTTTCCGAAGCAACGGTAACCAGGAGAAAACCTTGGCAGAGGCCCTTTTCTTGACTATTTGCTGGGGGCAAGCAGGCTTCCAATAAGCCTTGGCAGCAACCAGACAGCAGGAAGTTGGACAGAGGCTTAAATTATCACCAGGTATTTCTGAAACTGGAGTTGACTCTATTTTATTTCAGAAGAGTTCCCAGCATCTAGGGAGCAAAGCAGTGGGAAGTAACTCAATGGCCTGTTGAATATTACCCTGAAAGCCCTGGCTTGAACACCAAGGCTTAGACAAAGGTGATTTCTACCCCTCCCCTCCACCCCTCACTCCTGGGGATTACCCTTGGGCAATATGGAAGTATATCCTGTTTAGTGACACATGGAGGAAGGAAATTTTGGAAAGAATAATTGTATTAGAGAAAAAAAAAGAATTGTTGTATTATGTTCCTCAAATTATTATTACCCACTTCCTAAAATCTGCCCCTCCTCTTATTACTGTCAAGGGTATTGATGTTGGAGTAACAGCAATCATCTCTGGAAAGCATGACAAGGAATAAAGTATCTTTAGGAAAAATGCAAGTTGCAGAGAATCCCAGAGCATGGATCAAATATAAGGGGACGAGCTGTCGAATGAAAAAATACTGATAACACTAGAAGATAGAGAGTGGGCAGGGATGGGGCCCAGCTGGGTCATGGCCCCAAAACATTGAGTCAGGGAGGAAGGGAAAAGTTAGTCACTATCCCTGCCTTGATGCTCTATTCAAGTTGAACTTGAACTATTCAAGTTCAGAATCTAAGATCCTTAGAAGTTCTAGATCTTGGAATCCATGATCCTACAAATATTGGTTCAGTGGTGACATTTAAATAGTGCTTTCTATGTGTCCATTATTTTCATCCAGATTATTTCATCAAATCCTTCTGACACACCTACTTGGTGTAAATATGGTTATCTGTATTTATATATTTTTTTTTTACTAATTCTGTGAATTTATTGATGTGAGGATATTCCTTCTACCAATGTAGATCATCACCAATTGTGAAACTTATCATCGTGGAGAATCAGTTGCCTGGGTGGAATGGGAGGTTACATGGCTTTCCCAGAGTCACATAACCAGTCAGCACCTCAACCCAGATCGTCCTTACTGCAATCCCTGCTCACTAACCACTAGACAACTTTGCCATCTACTTCCATTTTGTTCATGAAAACTGGATCTGTATTGGTTTAAGAAACTACACAATAAGAAACTCTCTCTACAATGCAGGTCATCCCCTTCAGTGCGATGTAGGGTCTCAAAGAGTTCCCTAAAGACCTGAAAGGTTGTGTGACTTTTTCAGCTTCACACAGCCAGTACATCTTAGAGGTAGGGCTTGAACCAAGATACTCCAGGCTTTAAAACCAAATCTCTATGCCATGTTACCCAATCTTCATTCTCCAAAGGACATAACAGAAACTCAGAGAAGTTGTGATCCAGGAAGAATTCTGCATAAATAGGAGATGCCCAGAGTTTTATCCTCAACCTTCTCTGCTCTAGAGATCTTCTCTCTCTCTCTTGGAAATCTCATTCACTCCTCTGGCTTTGGTTACTATCTCTATTAAAATCTCTCCCCAGTCTACATATTCTTTCCTGATGTCTTTTCTAAAGTTCCAGGCTCACATTTACATTTGCTTAGAGGAGTTTTCCAATTGAAAGTTACCCTGGCTCTTTAAACTCACTATATCTAAAGCCAGGATGATCTGTACCTTCCTTCCCCAACTTGTTCCTCCTGTTCACAGGTGAAGAAATAACTTTGACTCAATTGTTGAAGTTATCTTTGACCCAGCTTAAGGACTGGATTAGGACCTCTGATAACTGCTCAGTGATGTCTCTTATATTGATCCTGTCTACTTTATTTCTATCCCCTACCCTAATGCAATACTCTTATCAGCATTGACCATTGCTCCTACAAAGCTTCCTAAGAGATTTTCCTGCTTAAAGTCTCTGCACCAGTCAGTATAGACTCCACACACTGCTATGACCAAGCCTTCTTATGCACACATCTGGTCATATCTCTCTTCAGCTCCAAAATCCTCCATGATTCCCTATTGCCTACTAACTAAATTTCACAATCCTTGACTTGGAGAAGGTGGCACAAATCAACTTTTCCATACTTATCACTCAGGTATCATGATGTAGTGGGTAGACCACTGAACCCGGAGTCAGGAAGATGACACAAACTGCATGCTTGTGAGCAAAGCCCATTATTTCTGAACTTCAGTGTCCATCTTGCCCAGGCTGCATTCACGAAGCACCCATTTTCATATATGTCACACTGGAAAGGCTGTGCCCAGACTCCTTCCTGGCCATCATGATACATGTGGGAGGACAGTGCTCAGTTTTGTCACCAACAGTGACTTCAGAGAGAGCCAAAGACCATCAAATCCATGGAGACGTGTTTCCTTCCTGCATTTTTAAAAACCCCATGCAAGTTTAATACTCATAATTATGCAAAAATCATGAAAACATTGCCTGTTCTTCAGCCTGGGAACACAGTTTCTCTCTGGGGGCCCTCATGTTGGATTATCCTTCTGGGTAACAGAGTGCTCAGCTCCACTGGATGAGTAAAGTTCATTAAGAAAACAAAATAAATCGGCATTGCTGTCTTCTATTAGCATTCTCTCTACAAGCTTATCTCTCTCATGGAACCATAAAACCCCAGAGCTGTTCCAAACCTTAGAGACCATTTAGTCCTACCTACTGTGGCACTTTTCTCTTTGCATTCCCAGAGGCTAGCCCAATGGTTAGCCCATAGTACATGCTTCATAAATGCTTGCCAATTGATTCCCCCTTTACAGATGTACAATCTGAAGACAAGGGGAAGCCAGTCAGCTAAGGTTATATGCAAGGACAAAGGATAAATGTAAGAACCCAAGTTACTAGCTTCTCACCTAATCCTTTGCCTTTTCATTGTATCCCATGGTCCAGTCACCCAAGTTATTTGTAGCAGACTCCTGAGTAGAATCTGCTCTTCTGCTGCCAAGTTCAGTGTTCTCTAACCTGCACCTCATGATCTACCCCTTCATCTTTGTTAGATGGTCACTTTTTTAGTGGATCTTCCATGATGATGCTTCCATGACAATACAATTTCTTGTGATGGTACCAGTGGCAAGGAGGTAACCTCTGGCTCCAATTTCAATGAAGGACAAGTTCTGTCTGGTTCTGGGATGACAAAAAAATACTTTGGATTCGTAGTCCCAAGGTCTAAGTCGATATCTTCAATATGTTAGCTGTATGAACTTGATCAAGCTATGTACTTTCTCTGAAATCTATTTGTAAAATAAGGATATGGGATATGAATATTTCATGCTTTCTGGGGGCAGTTGGAGATCCTGGGTTTGAATTTAAGTTCATAATTACTGCATAACCTTAAGTAAGTCACTTACTCTCTTTATTCCTCAGTTTCCTTATTATCAAATTAAGATGCCTGGGCTCAGTGGCCTCCAAGGTCCTTTCTAGTTCTAAATCTATGATCTCATGAAGTTATAATCTAAAATGGAAAATGAAAAGGTCAGACATGGAGCATAAATCTCCCAGCCTCTGAAGCCCAGCAGAGAGGTGGTGCAGGGGATAGAGCACTGGCAAATCTGGCCTCAGACATTTATAAACTCTGTAACCCTAGTCAAGTGACTCAAATACTGTCTGCCTCAGTGTATTCATCTGTAAAGTGGTTATAATTGCAGCATCTACCTTCCAGGTTTGTTATGAGGACCAAGTAAGATATTTATAAAGCACTTTGTAAACTAAAATGCTATATAAAAGCTAGCTAGTTATTTTTGTTGTTGCAATTGCAGCAACAGCAGAAGCAGTAGTGATAGGAGGAGGAGGAGGAGTAATATCAGTGGTGTTTCCATTTTTGTAGGCAACCTCATTGAATTCGCATAGCCATTCTATTAGTACTATTCAAGTCTTCTTATTCTGATTATATACATTTATTTTCTCTCTGCTTTTTTCCATATATCCAATGAGTTTGTGGCACCTAAAAATACATTTGCTGATTAATTAAAGAAGGGGAGTGTCTTGACTGAATTTTGTTCCAATTAGTGGTATGAGCTGAGACTGAAAACCAGGTTCCCTGATGTTACATGGAAGGCAAAAAGGAGGAAAGAGATTCTCCCACAGTCATTCAGCTAGTAAATGATAGAGCTTGGAATAGAACCCATTCAGACAAAGCCCAATTTATATCCAACTGTATTTCAATTTCACTTAACTAGAATTCCAAAATTATGATTTGTTACATGATTTTTGCCCTCCCTTTGCTACTAAGTGCATGTGCAACTCTGAGCAAGTCTTTTCTCTGGGAGCTCCAGTGTGCCTACCTAGAAAATGAGAGTCAGAAAAACAAAAGGATCATAAGATCCCTTCTACTTCTGAATTCTAGCATTCTAGAATTCTAAAACTTCCCTTGGTGAATTTTGCAGAGGGGTGGGGAGTAATGAGAAACAGAGAGAGAACAGTGAGGACTTGAGAAGACTGATTCATTTTATAACCTGTTTTACATTTTTATGATCAAATATATGAATCTATCTTATATTGTTGTATTTTAGTTTTAATCGATTTGAATTTTAAACTTGTTAAATTTTGATTTGATGTTATTTGCATTTTATAGACATATACTTGGGCATCAATCATGCTTTTATTTTGATAGCTCTAGTCCCACCTCCACCATTTACTATAATCTTGGAGAACTCACTCCCCTCCTCAGGTCTCAGTTTTTTCATATGAACATGGAGTTAGTGTGATAATAACTTCTATTTCTTTTGAAGGTTACAATTTAGAAAACACTTTCCTCACAATTCTGGCAGGCAGGTAGAGCAAATATCATTATGCCCATTTTACAGTTCAACACCCTAAGGCTCAAAGGATGACTCGGATGACTTGTCCAGGGTCATACCGCTAATCAAGATCTACACTAATATTCAAACTGAGTTGCCCTGACTCTAAATCTAGTGCTCATTTGATTCTCCTTGCAGTTTGTGTGTAGTAGAATCATGAAATCCTAGAATCAAAAGCACAAAACACTTGAGAGGTCATGTTTGCCAGTTGTCTCACTTAGAGGACAAGGAAACTTGAGCCCCAAAGAAAAGGAGTGATTTTCCCAGAGAAGTAGTAGATCCAAAATTGAACCCCTACCCCTACCATCCCAAATGCAGGGCTCATTTCTCCTTTCCTATCCCACCTTTATAAACAACACATATAGTACTTATTCAAATTTTACAATGGAAAAAATTGAGGTTCTTGATGGAGCTATCACAAGAGAAGCATTAGACTTATTCTCCTTAGCACAGAGGGTGGAAGTGACATTGAGAATGACATCTCCCTGTATTAGGAAAAGCTTCCTACAAAAACATGGAGCAGGCTGCCTTAGAAAGTGGTGGGATCCCATTCCTTTAGCAAAGGCAGGATGTTTACTAGTCATGCTTGTAAAGGATGGGATTTTAGTCAGATAAGAGTTGGACCAGATGGTCTCTCTCATAGACTCCAACCCTGGGCTTGGGGTACTCTAAAACTTACAAGGAGGGGAAGCTGATCAGGGAAAGTATTCAAACATGAATCTTATGACTTCCAGACCAGTGACCTACCTATCTATCCTATAAATATCTGTAATAGGTTTTCCATGGTCCTTCAAAGTCCTTTGATATAGATGAGGGAAAATAATTTCTAGCTGAAAATTTCCCAAGAATATAGATACAAGAACCTGAAATAACTTCAGGTGCCATCTATATCAGGTGTTCTTAAATTTTTTGAGTGTGTCCTAGACCCAACTTATTGGTGATTTGGCAAAATGGAAGGGCCTCTGTTTGTCTTTTTAAAAATTTCATAATAAAAAATCATAAATTTTAGTAAGTTGGTAGAAACAAAATTAAATCTATGTAAAATGCTTTGCACAATTTAGTAACTGCCCACAGTTACTTATTAATCTTTTCATGGATGGACACCTGAGAAGGAGAATTGGAAACTGATGGGAAATGGGTGAAGGAGAGAGAGAGAGAGAGAGAGAGAGAGAGAGAGAGAGAGAGAGAGAGAGAGAGACTCAGAGACAAAGGAGTTAAAAAACATGGGCTCCATCATGTTTGCTCCTCTGATGGTATTGAGAGAGATCTGCATGTATTCCTAAATTTTTATTGAAGAATAGTGGGAGGTAGCTAATGAACATGTGACATGGCATAGGATTTAATATTGGCTCAATTGACAACCATGTAATCGTAGAGGAGGAGGTTAATCAAACATGTAACTTGGTATGAAATGGGGTCTAACAAGGAGGTAGTTAGTACCCTGTGGCAGTTAATGTCCTGCCCAGGAATTCTTTTGACCTTTGGACTGAAGATTTGGAAATAAAATAATCAAGAAGTAACATGACCATGTGTCTGGTATATGAGCACTTAGGCTACAATATCTATACATCAATAATACTTTCAAGATGATAATATACCTGAGATACTTTATACAAATTGAAGTACTGTAAGATTGCAGGTTACAATAATTATCATTATTTTTAATTTCAGTTATCTGTTCATCTATTATTTTTCCCCTGCAAGTTTATTTCTGGATTCCAAACTAGATCTCTGATGTAACTAAGCTAATTTCATGGAGGAGGAAAGCTAACACCTACAGAGAAGTGGCTTGCTTAATGTCCTCCTAAGAAAGCAGGGCTAGAATGTGCATATCTGAATACCAAGCCAAAGGTTCTTCCTGCACTCCCTCTATCCATTTATACCAGTTCAGGCTCAACCCCAAGGCTCCAGAATCTCTAGAGCATCATTCATTGATTACAGATCCTTTCTGCCACATGCTCATAGCCTAAGCTAATTCTGACTCAGACAGGACCAAGTAGGGAACTTGCATGGCTATTGCTTAGTCTCCCTGCTTCCAGGAAACTTCTTGAAAGACCACTTGGGACATACAGGTGAGGAGACGGAAAAAGTAACCCTGCTTGTTTTCCCCAAGTGACTATTTAGACAATAAAGCAGTCATCTCCCCAAAGGAGCTAGGTAATGGGGCATCATTGACACCAACTCCATCTGCCTCCTGTTTGGAGCATAGCCAGCTTCTCTCTTGGTGTTGCTCCATTACATGCCAGTCAGTGAAGCATACTAAAATACACATAATATAGTTTCATGTTCTATATTTGCATGTCTCTTAGGGAGGGTGGGTAAGTGCCTTGGGAGGGAAGTGATGGCACAGACAAATGCAATGAGGATGGTGGCCAGAGTCAGGAGACCTGGATCATCATCTTGGTAATAATCATTGCCCCCTCTTGACCTCAGTTTCTTAGTCTATAAAGTAAGTAAGTTGGATTACCTAATCAACCCTCCCTTTCAGTTTTAAGAGTGTGTATTCTAGAATCCTTTCCACATTTGATATTCTATATTGTAATGTACTTCCCAGCTTTGACATTATCTTTTTTGTTTTAAAATTCTTGTTCTGAGGATTCTTCCAGCTTTGATGTTCTCTGTATCATGGTCAAATGTCCCTCCCAATTCTGACCTTCCATTACATATTCTAAAGTATAGCCTATTGAATGAGTTGACATATGACCTTAATTTTAATTCAATTTAACTTATTAAGTGTCTACTGGGTGTCCAACACCATACTAGGCAGTGGAATACAAAGAGGAAAAAAGTCCATACTTAGACTTAGTTTTCCTCTTAATAAATGTAAGAGAAGCAGGAATATCTTTTTTAAATAATATTTTATTTGATCATTTCCAAGCATTATTCATTAAAGACAAAGATCATTTTCTTTTCCTCCCCCCAACCCCCCATAGCCGACGCGTGATTCCACTGGGTGTCACATCTGTTCTTGATTAGAACCCATTTTCCATGTTGTTAATATTTGCATTAGAGTTTCGTTTAGAGTCTCTCCTCTGTCATGTCCCCTCAACCGCTGTAGTCAGGCAGTTGCTTTTCCTCAGTGTTTCTATTCCCATAGTTTATCCTTGAAGCAGGAATATCTTAACAGTGCACCCAGCAAGTCAACTGAAGTAGTAGAAAAGTAATATCCCATGGGATTGGAACAACTAGCAACTCAAATTCCAGATTAAGAGATTATTATCTTTGAACTATTTTGGAGAATAGGCAAAATTTCTCCCTATGGGAGAAGGGCAAGTGACATAGTTTTCAGTGGTAGGGAGAAGATATTGATCTTAAAGATATTGATTTGGGAGATTGACTTTGATTCCTGATAAAATTTTAGAACCTATTTTAATAGGCATAGTGGTGTTGGTGAGACCTGCCCTCAGACAGCCATCCATTAGCCCCAAATCCATTGGCAACCTCAACCTATAAGCTAAAATCAAGTGAAATGTGTAATAAAACTCACAGCCATAAAGTTACCCTATACAAACAGGTATGTGCACCTTAGCTCTCTTCAAAGGTATACTGGTGCTTGGGAATTAATACAAGGAATGCTATGTCAATATGAGGATTTTGCCTTATCAACCACTTCTGGGAATAGTACTCTAAGTTATGTGCTCTATCACAGAGAAATGACATCCTAATGGCATCCTCACCCAGGCTTCCATCCCCACCCCTAATCTTTGAAGTGAAACTGCACTGAGAAGTATCCTTAAATAAAATTTGACAGGTTAAGTTCATCTAAGGAGCTTTGGGTGACTACTTTCCCAATCCTCTAGCCTCTTGCTAAAAATTTTCCTGAGTACAAAAGGGTGGAGGTCATTAGTTAGCACTCCATCCCCACCACAGAAGCAATTCTCCTCCTACCTGTAATTGGTGTTTCATAACTATGCAAAAAGGGAAGCCTTGATCACAGAGTCAGCATGTCTTCGAAAGAAAGGACCATGTCAGAATAACCTCAGTTCTGATTTTGATAAACTAGGCTGGTAGAGCAAGAGAACACTGAAAATCTAATATATGTAGATTTTGACAAAATATTTCACATTGTCTTTCATGATATCTTGGAGGAAAATTGAGAGATGTGGGTAGTAGTGTGCTGGCAAATATTTAACAAGTAGATAGATCTCTGAAAAATGTACTCATGATACATTTTTAAGTTTAATCTACATTCTTAAGAATTTCTCTATCGTTTCCTTAAGTTTAGACAGCCTTAATGAAATAATAAACTCAGTCCCAGTTTATAAAATGTGATCATTTCCAAGGTATAAATGCTCATAATAAAAATTTAACAATTGGCTCTTGCAAGCCTAATGTTTAGATGATTCCATCCAGAACACTCCTGAATATGAAATAAATGATGATAGAGGGATTCAGTATTTTTGAATGTCTGAAACCAAAGAGAAACCATTAATAACAATAAAATGAACAATATTATATTATTATGTAACATAAAACAAAAAACAGCAATAGTAGCAGTAGTAGTAATATAATAATAATATTTATATATACTTGAAGGTTTGCAAAGCATTGTATTATTATCTCATTGGTCAGCTGACATAATCTTCAAGGGAGAATATTAATAAAGGCAAATCTATCTCTGATGTCCTTCTGATCAATCTTTTTTTTTTTTAATCACAGATTACAACAAAATTGGATGGCAATGGCAAGATCTGGCTCTGGAAAAGGGAGATTACTGAAAGAGAAGTTGCTTAAAGCAAAGACTGAATGACTATCCTATGGCCAAATAACTATGCTATAGATGAGATTATTGTCCCTGTGATTAATCATTACATTAACAAATCAATGAAAAGTCTACAATGTATCTTCCATTTGGAGATTTGTTTTCCAATTATTTCTTTAAGATTTCTGTCTACTTGACTAGGGTCCATCTCCAGGAAGATGGGAAGAGGGGAATGTGGAAAGGAGTCTAGGAAGCCCAAGGATCTAAATCAACTCTGGCCATCATTGCTCAATGTTGTTGAGGTAAGATGGATTTCAGAGAAGAATAATGGGCTCATGACTGCGAGATAACAGAGTCTATCAATCCAAACTTCTTTAACCAAGTATACCTTCATTAATTTACCCAACAAGCAAGTATTTGTTAAAGGTTTGTTTTATTGGTCCAATGAGATCTTTAGGAGGGGAAATTGATACGATTTTGATTTTGTTTGGTCCCTTCAAGTCTATGTCCAACTCTTTGTGACCCTCTTTAAGATTTTCTTGGCAAAGATACTGGAGTGGTTTGCCATTTCTTTCTCCAGATCTTTTTATAGAGGAGGAAACTAAAGCAAAGAGGGTTGAGTGACTTACACAAGGTCACATAGCTAGTGTATGAGATCAGATTTGAACTAAGAAAGATGAGTCTTCCTGAATCTAGACCCTGAACTCTATATAGTGCATCACATAACTGTTCCCACTTTGGAGCAGCACTAATAGTGAGAAAGTGTTTCCTCACTACTTGTATTTTATGTTTGCAAATGGTTGCGCTCCAGTCACTTGATTTTGAAAAAGGGTAGTAATTGAAAGAAGATATGCATTTGAGCTGGCCTTGAGAAAGGATAGTTCAGGGCAAGTTGTTGAAGTTATTATCAATCTGGCCAGGAAAGGGATACATCTTTGAACAACTCTTTTAGAGAAGTTAGCTGAGAACTTAT
This sequence comes from Monodelphis domestica, assembly GCF_027887165.1. NCBI lineage: Eukaryota > Metazoa > Chordata > Mammalia > Didelphimorphia > Didelphidae > Monodelphis > Monodelphis domestica. The sequence goes on from NC_077231.1 coordinate 10,874,243, forward strand.
ACTGAAGAAGACTTGGAAGGTGGTGGCATAGTAACTGTATAGTTGACAATCTGTTACCCTAAAAAAAGAACTACATTTCCCACGAGCCCACTGACTTCTTGTTGTTATGTACTTCCTGTAGACAGGTGATATTATGCAGGGACGTGGAGGATCCCACCACTTTGGCTTGCAGCAAGCATGGTGGTAGTGGTAAGCTAAGTGTGGGGATTTTAAATGGACTAATCAGCCATGGACACATGGTCTTTATTTTGCATCCTCTTTATTCTGTGATTTCTAATGTTCATTAATAAATCTCCTAAAATATAATATTTTTTTATTATTGAAATTTAATTTTAAATTTTACATTGATGGCAACCATGTGGAGAAAGAATTATCAATCTTTTTAAGAGAGCCTAGATAGGGGGCAGCTGGGTGGCTCAGTGGATTGAGAGTCAGGCCTAGAGATGGGAGGTCCTGGGTTCAAATCTGGCCTCAGACACTTCCCAGCTGTGTGACCCTGGGCAAGTCACTTGACCCCCATTGCCTAGCCCTTACCACTTTTCTGCCTTGGAGCCAATACACAGTATTGTGACTCCAAGACAGAAGGTAAGGGTTTAAAAAAAAAAAAGATAGCTAGATAATTTTTTAAGCCACGTTTCTCCTGTCAAGGCTTTTTGCCCACCCCACCCACCTACCCACCTTTGCCTATGTCAAACAGCTTCTACCATTCATGAGTGCACTGATCCTTTCACTTATCTTGCCTGAGATTCAGTGGAGAAATCCATCTCCTTACAAACCTTTGCCATTTGGGCCTGCCCAGTCTCTAAGATTCATCTAGTTTGATATTCCTCAACCCCATGTTCTCTCTCACTATGGGAGATCTCAGAACTCTGACAAAAGGAATCTGAATGGATAGAGAAAGGAACTTTAAAGAGTCTGGAGGGAGGTGAATTTTTTTTTAATTTGAATTAATTTATTTAGTCAATTTAGAACATTATTCCTTGGTTACAATAATCACATTATTTCCCTCCCTTCCTGCAGCCGATACACAATTTCATTGGATATTAGTTGTGTCCTTGATCGGAACCTATTTCCATGTTGTTGGTGTTGCATTAGGATGTTCATTTAGAGTCTACATCCCCAACCATATCCCCTCAACCCATGAATTCAAGCAGTTGTTTTTCTTCTGTGTTTCTACTCTCACAGTTTTTCCCCTGAATGTGGATAGTGGTTTTTCTCGTAGATTCCTCCAAATTGTTTCAGGATCACTGCATTGCCACTAATGGAGAAGTCCATTACATTCAATTATACTCCAGTGTATCAGTCTCTGTGCACAATGTTCTCCTGGTTCTGCTCCTTTAGCTCTGCATCAATTCCTGGAGGTCATTCCAGTTCCCATGGAATTCCTCCATTTTATTATTCCTTTGAGCACATTAGTATTCCATTACCAACATATACCACAATTTGTTCAGCCATTTCCCCAATTAAAGGGCATCCCCTCACTTTCCAATTTTTTTTTTTTGCCACCACAAAGAGCACAGCTATGAATATTTTTGTGCATATCTTTTTCCTTATTATCTCTTTGGGGTACAAACACAGCAGTGCTATGGCTGGATCAAAGGACAGACAGTCTTTTAGCACCCTTTGGGCATAGTTCCAAATTGCCCTCCAGAATGGTTGGATCAATTCACAACTCCACTAGCAATGCATTAATGTCCTGACTTTGCCACATCCTGGAGGTGAAATGTTAAGCCTTTTCAGACTCCCTTTTTTTATGAAAGTTTCGGTATCTTATTGTATTTTGCTGATTGTCTGCTTTAAGATTTAATTTTGTGGTTTTAAGTTCATATATTAATCTGATCAATACTATTCTGTTACACTTAATATACTGTTTTTTAACTATTATCTGTATTCTGTTACCTTTCTCCTATAACTATACTGAACTGAATATTATTGAATAACCACCCCCTGCCCCCCAAAATAGCTTTTTCTTCCATTTTGGCTTTGTAAATTGTCACATAGATGATGAATGTACTTTATCAAAACTGGTTACAATTGTATAACAACCTTTGGAAAAATTTAATGAGCTAAATATCTCAAATTGATATTAAGGGGTCTCAGCCATGATTTTTGAATTTTTTCTTTCAATAACTCTGATTGATCATTTTGCCTACCTCTGAGTTATTTGTAACAAGAAGTAAAGGGTCCATTTTAGAAGCTGAAGTGAAGTACAATTAAAATCCCCACCTCCTGCATCTGTAAAAATGTGAATGGATGGAACATAACAGTCTTATACCAAAGGAGCTGGGAAGTTGATCCCAAGGCATGGTACCTGGATGGCTCCCAAGAGGGAGCATCTCTCATTTGTAACTCTTCAGCTCACTCTACACTTTCACCAGAATTGTCTAGATTCTTGGTGACATTTTTAGGCCCAACATCAACAGTACAGAGGTTTTGTTTTTCTAGACTCTTCTACCACATTTTTGTAATGATGATAGCAATAAACATATTTTTTAAATATCTCAGCCAAAGTTGAATCATTGCTACACCTGAAAAACTTGTGACAAGTATCCATTAGCTTCTAAGGTTTTGTTTTTGTTTTTTTTTTAATGTCATACAGCAGATGCATGTGAATCCTAATGATAGTGGGTTTGTTTGTTATTGTCATTAAATGGCTATTATAACTTTGGTGATTTTGATTCTTCTTGAATGTGCTTTATATGTTCTACTATTGTTCTTTATAAAAAATTGTTACTTTGTAAACAGTGGATCATGGCCAAGTTTGAAAAGGAAATGGATCTCATTTTTTGAGTGAGAAACTGTTGTATTCTACCTTTTCTTAACCAACAGTGTGTCAATGATTGTAAGCCATATATTTTTTATTTAAAAAAAACCTTTATTATTGTTTTTCTTTTCATGTGCAATATACTATTTCAGTTTTATTTTTTCTCTCCTTTTGCATTAGAAGCACATGCCAATAGTTTAAGAAGATTTATCTTTAATTTTTTTTTATTTTACAGTAATATAAGTTTAAAATACATTTGCCCTAATGTCAATGCATACCCCCAAAAGCTTTAGACTATAAAAATGATGCCCTTGATTGTTTAAAAAAAATATGAGACTTTGCTTAATGATTCTGTCTGATTCTAGGAGAAGGGAATACAAAAAGAGCCATTTCACAGTGCCAAAGAAGCACAAAGCTACTTGCATAGTGTCAATTGAGCACAAGGTCAAAAAGACCAAACCAATCCAGGTAGGATTGATGAACTTCTAAGCCAATACAAAAGGACTTATAACTAGTGCAAGACTTGAGTTTGAGGTGCTTGACATATGTTAAGACACAGGATGCCTTATATTCACATTCTTTGTGAAATACTCACAGACAAGTACCGAAGTTTGGCTATCATCCTGGCTTCCCCTATCCCTCAGAGTGAAGGTAAAAATCAGACCAGGGAATGACACTTCCCTATCACACAAAAATCTAGTCCTTTTTTTCATCTTATAATATGGCAACTTCCTGCAGTCTTGGCTGCAAATGAGTAAATGAAATATTACTGCATGTTGTCCTACAGACTTGTGGGATAGAAATTACTTTAATTGGACCCTAATGCAAGGGCCTATTAGGATTTTTTTCTTTTCTTTTTATTTTTTTGATGTTTTTTATTTCTCTTGCCAATTGACTCATACATCCAATAACTCAGCCATGCATCCCTAAGTGATCCCTGTGTTTTTCAACACCTTCTTCAGGGGGGAATGTATTATTATTCTAAAATGCAAAGTTTAAATTCTTTTTGAGAGTAATTTTAGGTTAAGAAACATGATAACTCTCCAAATCCAGAAAGTGAACTGTTTGGAGAAGGCACCATGGAGATGCCTCCACAGACCACACACTGCACTAGAAGATCCAGAGGAAACTTTGGGATGTGGTGATTTGAACTGTGTGGGGTCGATTGCAGTTTTTTGGTACTCTTATGCCAAAGGGGATTGCCCCCTAACTGGTTTTTTTGTCAGTGCATCTAGCAATCATTAGTTTTATTCTCTTTTCCTCTTATCCTCAAATTATTGTAATTTCAAAGTTGATTATGTTAATAAGATCCATTGGAGAGACTAGTCTTCCACATATCTCAGGGGGAATGTACATTCCCCCTGAATTGAAAATCTGTTACCCTAAAAAAGAACTACATTTCCCAGGGAGCCTATGGACTTCCTGTCATTACATACTTCCTGTAGACAGGGGATTTGGCTTGCTGTGAGCATGGTGGCAGTGGTAAACTAAGTGTGAGGATTTTAAATGAGCTAATAAGCTAAGGGCACATAGTCTTCATTTTGTATTCTCTTTATGCCTTGATTTCAATTGATCATTAATAAATCTCCTAAAATATAATACTTTTATTATTGAGATTTAATTTAAAATTTTACATAACTGCCCTTTGGAAAGGAGTTTTGACTTGTCCATCTTGGTTCCAGAGGACAGAACCAGGAGATAGGGAGAACGTACAGAGAAACAGATTTAGGCCTAATATGAGGGAAATTGCCTAATAATTATCATTGTCTCAAAGTAGAGTTGCCCCCTAAATTTGTAATGAGTTCCCATTACTAGAAGTATTTATGTAGAGTTTGGGAGCCACTTGTAGGAATGATATCAATGTGGTAGTCACTTCTAGTTTTGACATTTCAAAATTCTACAGCTCTTATAAATAGCAATTCATAATACTAGAAAATTCAGAAGTGCCACAGATCACTGGAGGGGCAGAGGAAGTTCAAAGGAAAAGAACAGAACCTTCAATATCCTGAAGTTATTCAAGACAATCCACCAGAGGGAGACCCCATGGAGCAGAGCCTCTTTTATCACAGGAGCCAAGACAGGATCTTAGAAATTCAAAGAAATAAGCTAACTCATTTGTGATCATGCAAGGAAAAGGATCTTTGAGGGGCACACAGACAGACTCTAATGCTATCTTGCTGTGTGACTTTAAGAGAAGGATGGCCCCTCTCTGGACCTTGTCTCCTAGATCCATAAAATGAGAAGTCTGGGCTATAAACTCAATGAACCCTTCCCCAGCCTCAAAATTCTTGTAGATGACTGCTAAGCTTCCCAGGTACATATGGCAGGTAGGGAAACAGAAGGGTTCTGTTCTTACATAGAAGTAAGGATTTATTAAAACTTAAACCAAGACTGGTTTTCAAAAGAAAATGGGAAGGGGAGTTCAATGGAGTCCATCCATGTACTTTCTGCCCAGGAGATGGTGCTGGTCCTCCTAAATGGGCCTTGCATTGTGATTGGTCAAAAGCATGATGGAAATCCTGGTAGTGTTAAGTGAAAGCTGCACCCAGCCCCCAGTGGGACACCTGGAGACAGTTTCTGAGGGGTTGACATGGCAACAAGAGCAGTCCTATTGACTCAGCCTTGTACAAGGAATAAAGGGAGGGACATGCTATTACCACAATCTTCATCCACCTAAGTCCAGGGCTACTAAGTCAGCCCAATCAATGGTGGGCAGACCAAGCACATGCCTGGCATTTGAATCTGGTCTTTCAGAAGACAAAAATTACCAGAGCATGAAATGGTCAGTGTGGTTATCTCAGCTGCCATCCCTATGGAATGGGATCAATTCTGCCGTTAGCTAGATGCCTGCCTGCTTAAAGTCCAGCCAGCTAGCTAGTTAGGAGAGGTTGCAGAGAAATTCAAATTGGCCATTTTCAGAGACAGTCTAGACCTGAGAGCATGAAGCATCTCAGTTCTGCAGAGCATCCTGACCCTCAGAGCCAGGAAGTTAGATAAGACTGATCCTTTTCCACCATGCAGGCTCTGGAGTCATTTGGAAAACAAACAAACAATATACATGCAAGCATGTGCACATGTGCACACACATACACACATTCCTTTGAAAAACCATGACAGTTTACCAAATTTGTACAGAGTATGTTTGTTAGAGCCATTTCACAAATGAAGGAATTGAGGCTCAAAGAAAAGAAGTGACTTCTTTGTGGAAATGAAGCTATTATGTGGCAGTGCCAGGAGACAAATGCAGTATTGACTTCAAATCTAGGACTCTGACTCCCCTGATTTGTGACATCCAAATGGAATGACCAGGTCAACTGATGGACAAACACAAGATGGCTAATGAAGTCACTTCTTCTCTCTAGATTTCTTACCTAAAATGAGGAAGGTTGTAAGAGATGATTTCTAAGGCCCCTCCTAGCTCTGAACTTAGATATTCTGAGGTCTTTCCAGTTCTGATATTTGATATTCCTGACAGGGCCCTCCCAACTGTGACATCTCTCCCAAGTCCCATCCCTGTTACACTCCTGGGTCTGGCTATTAAACGTATAGAAATTCCAAACCATAGGGATCAGAAAAGCTGAATCCCCCTTTCTTCTCTCCTGTTAACCCCTTAATTTTCTCTATTTCTCTCTGTCTCTCTCTATCTCTCTCTCTGCCTCTGTCTCTTTCTGTCTCTGCCTCTGTCTCTCTCTCTATCTCTCTCCCTCTCTCCCTCTCTTTCTATCTGTCTCTGTCTCTGTCTGTCTCTGTCTCTCTTTCTCTCTCTCTCTCTCTCCATCTTCTCTCTCCCTCTCTCTCTCTCCCTCCCTCTCTCTCTGTCTCTGTCTCTCTGTCTCTGTCTCCCTCTCTCTTTCTCTCTCTCCCTCTCTCTCTCTCCCTCCCTCCCTCTCTCTCTGTCTCTGTCTCTCTGTCTCTCTCCCTCTCCCTCTTTCTCTCTCTCTCTCTCCCTCTCTCCCTCTCTCTCTCTGTCTCTGTCTCTCTCTGTCTCTGTCTCTCTTTCTCTCTCTCCCTCTCTCCCTCCCTCTCTCTCTGTCTCTGTCTCTCTGTCTCTGTCTCTCTGTCTCTCTCTCTGTCTCTCTCTGTCTCTCTCTGTCTCTCTCTGTCTCTCTCTCTCTCTCTCTCTCTCTCTCTCTCTCTCTCTCTCTCTCTCTCTCTCTCTCTCTCTCTCTCTCTCCCTCCACCTGTCTGTTTGTCTGTCTGTTTCTTCCTTAATATTTTTCTTTTCCTAGAATATCTCTTCTAAATTTCTCCATGGATTGCTTCATGCCCTACCATGTTGCTTGCCTATCATTTGTGTAGTCATCCTAAGACTAAGCCTTGTTCATTTTTGTGCCTCTCCCATCTTGCATGATGACTTGCATATGTTAGAAACTCATTGCTCTTCCCTAAACTGAAACTGAGTGACTGAAGGGAAAGTGACAAGGATAAAGAAGCGCCAATAACGAAGATGATGAGCACAGTCTCCCAAAAGCAAGCCAGTCATCCTGGCTTGGCAAGGGTAGGCCTGGCTCACCTTCGAGCTCTCCTGCAGCCCCGAGATGCCAAGCAGCTGAGATTTCATAAAGGAGCTTTGGAAACCACAAAGCCTCTGCTCACTAAGTGTGAGTTATGACGATTGTATAATGGACGTGGAAGTGCTTTGTAAACCATAAAACGAGGTATAAATGTGAGTTATTTTATCGTAATCATTATTAGATAATGGATTTGAAAGGGTCTTGTAAACAGTGAAGTCCTGCAGGGATCTCGGGGCTCCACGTTCCGCGCACTCCTGGGAAATGCAGCCCAGGCCCACAGTGAGCAGAGCTGGCAGCCTCCCCTCACCGACTGCCACTTACTTAAAAATCTATTTCCCCAGGATCAGATAAACAGAGCTTCCACAACCTGGAATGGACTGTTCTGGGGAGATATCCCTGGGCCCAGCTCAGAGGCAGCAAATCAAAGCCAGCAGGCTTTATCAAGCCACAGCCCGAGTCTAATCTCCTGACAAACTTTCAAATTTGTTCGAGTCTCTTCGGTCATCTCCTGCTGGAGACTCCATGCCCTTCCGCCTCTCCATCCTTCAGGTTTAGGGCTTTTCTGTTTTCTCCCTTTGTGAAGGCTGAAATTTGTTCAAAACACAAGCTATAAATTTCAACAGGTTTGGGCTCCTGCTGCTCCATTGGAAAACAGCCTCCACCAGCCTGAATTATAGCCACTTTCCTTAGAATTATGAATTAAATTGGATGCAGTGTGATGCCTGCCATGGGAAAAACACTTGTCTTAGAATAGCAAAGACCTGAATTTAGGTCCTGGTTCAGAGACTAACTAGGTGGGTGGATTGAGGCTGGCTATTCTTTGGGTGTCATTTTTTTTCTACCTATAATTTGAGGCAATAGGCCTTGCTATCCTGGAATATTCCTTCTAGTTCTTTCACCCTCTGTTCTAAAACTCCCAATGGAGCTCAACTTTCCTAGCTCTGACATTCCACATTTGAAGACTGTTTCTAGTTCTGAAATATCTCCCCCCTCCCTGATTTGGACCAGGCTCAATCTCTGTGTCCCTCTTTCAAAGCTCCACTCAAAAGCCACCTCTGTCCCAATCCCTGGAACTTTCCATGCTCCAAATTTCTCTTACCTTATTCATTGGTGTACATATTAGTTATATCACAGGATAATGAGTATAAGTCCTGTGACGACAAAAAATGACTTCTTTATGTCTTTGTATGCTTGGCACTTCCCGGGTACTAAATAAAGGCTTGATGACTTGACTAGAAATAAGCCAAAGTCTTGTGACAGGGAAGAGTATAGGTGGCAAAAAATCTGAGGCCAGAAGCCAGGCCACCTCATGTTAGTCTGGTGTTCTTCCCATCCCCCAGAAGAGAGCTAAGTAAGAATGAGTTTCCCAAGGTAGCCTACTGACTCCTGAAGATAACTTTCTAAAAAGGAATTTCTAAGATACCCATGAAGACCTCTGACCAGAATCAGAGCTTATATACATCCTCCTTTTCAGTTTCTCCTTTCCACTCACCCTTCATCCTTTTCTCCATTTCTTCTGTTCCATGGCAAAAGAGTGAGACAAAATGAAATCCGGGAGATGGGGCAGAAAAAGACAAGTTTCCATTTGCCATCTCTGAATGAGGAGTGAGGAGATCAGTCATAATTAACTTTGAAGGACTAGATGTCTTGAGATGTTATAAATGGAACATCTGTGAGACTCTCATTTGCTTGGGTGCTGACACCTCTTTACTAGCCTTGGACAATGCCCATTGAACCCCTTCAAGGTCCCTCCTCAGCACCACTTGACAGCCACTCGTGAGTCTTCAATATCATTTTGATTAGAGAAGGGCTCCTCATTCAAGGATCTCTTACTGCCTTCTAGAAGCAAAGATTGACAGGAGCTGGGCCAAGCTTCTGTGCTACAGGCAGGAGAGCTCACACCTAGTAGGAAGAGAAGTCTGGCCATGAAAAGAATTCTACCTCCAGCTTGTGGAGTTTCTCACTTTTTATCTTGGTCATCCCCCAGAAAGACCAAGGGCACAGAGAGTATAGTTTATACTGATTAGATATAACTGAGGTAGGGAATGAGGATGACATCTTTACTCTGACATTTAACCAATTTGTCTAGTCATTTTCACCTCTTGCGGCCCCACCATTTTGTTGGTTAATTCCTTTGTCCATTCCTAGACTATTTATTAAGTGTCTACTTATAGTTAGCATTGAATATTTGATCTTGAGCATTTGCAAAATGCTTTATGGATGTTACCTCATTTGATCCTCACAATAACCCTATGAAGTCAGTGCTGTTATTATCATCCCCACTTTATAAATGATGAAGCTAAGGCTGAGAGTGACTTGCCCAAAGTCACACAACTATTTAGTGCCTCAGACTGAATTTGAATTCAGGTCATTGTGAGTCCAGGCTCAGCTCTGTATTCACTGCACCACTGCTACTAAGCATAGGTTATTATGTTAGCAACAGAAATGTAAGCAGGTAAGGACTGATTCTAGACTTCAGGAAGCTTCTAGCCTCACTGGGATTATAAGAATTTGAACTAAGAGAAACCATTGCTTATCATAGTACCTTGAAATCTCTTTTTGTGGGAGGCTAGAGGAGAGGAGATTCAGGAAGAGGAGGAGATTCAGGACCTTGATTCCATCCATTTGGGGAACTCCCAGTAAGGAAACTCTCTGGACCAATGCAGATTAGAACACATGTCTCTCATTGTCTGTGACTGTAATCTTAAAGAGTTTCCCAGACTCTGAAAGCTTAGGTGATTTACCTAGGGCCATGCAACTCTAAGTGCTTATACATGCTCATAGAATTTAATTGAATCTGGTTCAGTACCTTCATTTTATAGATGAAGAATGCACAATGCATACTACAGCAGAAAAGGCTATTAGGAAATGAAGAGACTACTTCTGTCATTTTGTGAGGAGATGGGAAGGCTTTAAAGAAGGAAGAATTCCAAAATACAGCCTAGGCAATGTTGAGAGACCTCATCTAGGCCAAAGGAGGACATAGACCTGTTTAGTCTTTCCAAGCTAGACCATATCTAAAGTCCCATGGTCTGTCCCCATCAGTACATTTGAGGAGGCAACTTGATAGGTGAGGTGGCACTACCAGAATGGTCTGAGGTTCATCAGACCACAGATATAGAGCTTCAAGGGACCTTTGAAGTCTTCATCTCCAATGAACTCATTTGCAAAGGAAGAAACTGAGATCCAAGGAGGTTGTAATCTCCCCTGAGATCACATGAGTAATAAGTGTCAGTAACAGAATTCAAACCCAGATCTTCTGACTTCAAACCAGAACTTTCTGATGAAGGAAAAGTGGATTTTAGGATAAAGTACAATCCATATCAAGTGGGGCATCATAGTTGCCTTCAAGTATATGGAATAAAGTTTTATTTCATCCTATAGATCAGAACAAGAAAAAATGGGGGGAATTTACCTGGTGGCCAATTTCATCTAACTACAAGACAGAAGAAAGCTTCCTAAAAAAACTAGAGCAATCCCCCAACAAGAGGAATTATTTTGAAAGGGCAAAGAGAGTTCTCCCAGTCATGTGAAGTGGTAGATTAGACACTTTCACTGATTACCCCAGACATCTCAAAACTCCAAACTCCAAAGGGAAGTTATGACTAAAGATGAAACAACTTTAACTGTTTCCAAGGGCTAGGGAACCCACAATAAAAAAGAAGGCAAATTCTCTCTGTCTCTCTCTGTCTCTTTCTCTCTGTCTCTCTCTCCCTCTCTCCATCCTTTCTCTTTCTATCTCTCTCCGCCCTCCCCCCCCTGTCTCTCAAATGCTAGCTGACCCTGAGCTTACTCAGCACCTTTCCACTACCTCCCATACTACCAGCAGTTAGGCTGTAGAAGCAGACTCAAGCACATAATACAACTTTAGATCAAAACCCATCCTTGCATCTCATACTCCAATCCCTCTTTTATAGTGCCATAGAGACACCCCAGTCCAGACTGAGAGTTTGGTCAAGCCTTAACAACCAGCTTGGTCACATCACTTCAGGAACAAAAAGCCTACCAGGGGCTATAGCCTAGAATCACCAGACCTGCAAAGCTCTCAATCACCAGTGCCAGGGAAGGCAGATCCTCAAATAACAGGATTGAGCTAAAGAACTAAAGAACAGAGGGAGCCAGGACCTTGTGTATGTGGGGAGGTGGGAAGTACTCCTCTAACCTTGAGAGAAGAGCACAGGATCCAGCTGGGGCTGGTTCTGATCACTCAAAAGTCAATTGGGGCATTCAGACAATTCAGATAAAAACATTCTTTATTTTCTACATGAATTTTTCTCTAATGTAAGTAATATGTGTCTTATTTCACAAAATTATGAGCAGGAAAAAATATATATTATATGTACAATCTATATCATTATCTTTCTTCTTGGGAAGGGAGAAGAGATGGGAAGACAGGGAGAAAAGAATAAGATATAGATTTTTGGACATAGCTAATTTGAGAATTTGTTTCTCCTGAATAAGCATATTTATTATACTGTATTACATATTTATAATAAAGTATGTGTATTAGATTATTGTTCCATTATATATTGTATTATATATTTTAAAAATAAAAATAAGTGATACAAAAAATAAAAGTTTGTAAAAAAAAAGAAAGTGATTTGGGGTAAAGACCTAGAGTGGTAAGCCATGAATTGCCCAGGATGAGAGGAAGCTTAGACATTTTGAGATCCAGTTCCTAAGGAAACCACAATAAGAGGGGAGAGAGTTAAGAAGTGAGTAATAAGGAAAATAAGGAGTGGAGGAAAGAATGAAAGTACCAAAGATATCAGGGAGAAGAAATTTCAACTTTTAACAATAATAGTAAAGTCAACAGAAAAAAACAATAACAGAAGGAATATGACCCCCAGGTCTAATAAACCAGTTAAGCCATCTATGAATAAATATTGGAAAACAAAGGAAAATCATCCAATACTTGATGGGGCAAAGAATCCTTTGGTATGAGAGAACATGGAATTGAGAATTGTAAGAGCAGATTGTGGGTCCTGCACAGAGAAAAATAATGAGAAGAAATTTTTAAAAAACAAAACCTTACATCTACGGTGGCAAATTTCACCAAAGAAATGAAAGATCAATATATTGGTAACATAAATGAAAAATACATAAATAATAGACAACCTTTGCAAGCAAAATATGGACCCTGAAGACAGTATAGACAAATCAAGAATCATAGGTCACCCAGAAGAATATCATAGAACAAAAAATCTTAACAATTATCATGAAGAAAGTAAGAGAAGATAACTTTCTAGACAACATTAATACATTTTAGATAAGAAAGGAAGTGTTCCTATAGGAAAAAAGACATATATTTGTACCACATTCCTCTTATAAGAGCACTGTGAAAAGCTATAACCATGATGGAAAGCAATTTAAAACTATGCCAAAGGACAATAATATCCAGCCTGATTCCATTACTGGACTTTCACCCTATGGAAGCTATCAATAAGAAAAAGTCTCCATGTACTCCAAAATATTTAAAGCAGCACTTTTTGTGATAGATAAGAATTGGAAACAAAGTAGATGCCTATCTGTTAGAAAATGGCTAAATACCTTTTGCTCCATGAATAAAATAGAATGTTTCTGTGCTACAAGAAATGAAGCCTCATATGTTTGTCAACCTGGAAAAAACACAGAACCCCTAAACTAGTTACACAGAAAAAGTCTTTAATCAGGACAAGGGAGACAGAATTCTTATGGCCACCACACTGTCATAAACATACACCACATAGAGCCAAGCTCTGGGACTCTGGAAACAATGTCTCCAGGAAAATGCACCATGAATGGGAATGTACATCATGGGAATCCCCAATGAATTGAAGAACTTGGGGTCTTATAGGCCCTTTGGGTAAAAAAGGAAAAGAAGGGTAATTGATTGAATTAAATGAAGATAAAGGAAGGAGGAGAGGAACTATCTGGGAGAGGCCTAACAGTGTGAGAAACTTCTAAGACAAAAGGGTTCCTAAAATTTAATTATCTCTATCACTCCTGTTCAGGATGCATAATGGGTGCTTGATGAATTATTGTTCAGTCTGGGATGAGGGTCAGTTTGAGTTCCTTGAAGGCAAGTTGCCAGGGGACAAAGGTACAATTGAGGGTTTCATAAATCAAGGTTGTCATGATGAATACAGAGGAGCACAGAAAATCATATATGAACATATGCAGAATGAAATGAGCAAAGCAAAGAACACAACATCCTTTTGGAAAAGCTAAGTGAAGTTAATACTTATTTATGGTGCTGAGGGCTAGTGATTGGTGATGTTTCAGTTCCTACAAGAGTGTAATTGGAAAAAACAACACACCAAAAAATCAAAAGTAAATGTAACAAAATCATAAGCTTCAAGTGGAACTTAAATGAAGAGATATGAAAAGATTATCCCCAAACTACCCCTTCAAGGATATGGGAGGTTCATAGGTGTTTGTACAATTTTTTCAACACATTGAGTTGTATTGACTTTTTTTCTCTCTAAAAAAATAGTATCTATCATATGGGATATCCCTCAGGGAGAAGGAAGGAGAGGGATACAAGAAATACTATACTGATTTTTTAAACAGAAAAATATTTATAAAAAATAATTTTGAAAAAAAAAGGAAAAAAAAAGAGAAAGCAAAGGGTTGGACATCATCAGAGGCCAGAGACCTACAATGAGTGGGAGGCTGGATTAGAGGTCCCCAAAGTAATCTCCTACACTGAGTTTCTGTGAATAAGTAAGTCAGTTCCTAGCCATTCACCTAGCCATCTTTAGCAAAAGAGTATTTTTAAACTCTCCCATGGGAAAAAAAATAATGGTAACTTCTCTAGCAATGAGACTATCATGTGCTACGGAACACTATGTCAGGGCCTCTTAGAGGTGAGTTGCTGATAACTTGGACCCCTAGAAAATTGTCAGAACCTTGAAGGTGAAACAATGTTTTTTTTCTTTATTAGTTTACCTCCAGAGTCTAGCTCGATGCCTACTAATATTTGTATATCAAGCAAAGTAGGACTCTAGACTTACTCTCATAAGTAAACCTATCATGAAGGTAGCAAGTTAGGTATCTAGAGCATGCATAGTTTGCCATATCCCCCACTTAGAGTTCCATTGAAGATCAGTGAGAATATTCTAATGACATAATCTCAAGATATTATTCTGGTATGTTCTCCCTAGCATTACTACCATTCAGTGTCACTTCAATATCAGCTAACAAATTACTATTCCCTCAGCATCATCAAAAAGTATTAACTTCATTTAGCTTTTCCAAAGGGATGTTTAAGAGAGTAAGAAAGGAACAATCATATCCATCCCACCATCCCCCCTCCAACTAGAGCACAGTATGTTCTTTCTTCTGCTGCCTTGGTCTCTTGGAAGAGTGGGCTCAAACTTAAAGCAAACTTCGCCAAAGCAGTCACCCCACTCCATTTACTACATGAACATGGCAGAACAAATGGATGAAGTCTCACTAGGCATGGATATTTCAAATACTGGCATGGACTTCAATGTCTCTTCCAGGAGTCTGAAGCTCATAAGATCTCATACCCTCATCTGTGCCTTCTCCAATATTCATTTACATAAGAGGATAAAATAAAACATAATAAAGACAGAAAAAAAAACCCAACAGCTCTATGATGTACTGCTTCATGCCTACCTAGCCAGGAAGATAATGTCACTGGCATTGCCTATTTCTTCCTACCTGCATATTTATAGCTATTCTTGCTTCCATTACGTCCAAAAAAGAGACACTCAGTTTGGTCAGCTAGTGTCCTTTTCTATATACTTAGTTCTAGCTCAGCAGCCAATCAAAAATTGTGAGTTTTTTTTATACCACTCAGAATTTAGACTCAGAATTTGTCACAGACTATGCAGAAACACTCTCTGAAGTGTTAAGTTGAGACCCTTTGTTGAATATCAACACACATAGGCTTACCACAAATCCAGAGGGTTCATGTATCAGAAAGAATCTACTGAACATGCTCTGAGGATTAGACTCTTATGACCAATATCTCACTATAAGTCTTTAATAAATATTTGGGAAATTAAATTGAAGTAAAGTCTCTGAGTCTCTGGAACTTCCTAGGCTCATGATATAAATGCACTTTGCTATGCTAAATTCTTAGATGTTCTTGAATGACATAAATCTATTTCCTTTTTTTACTAATATGTCCTTTTGTCACAAGACTCAAACCACGAGAGAGAATATTTTAGAACTTATTCTAAAAAAAGATAAAAGGTCTATTTGAAAATAATAAACCAGGAATAGGTCATTAGATTCACCTGAAGTCTGAAAAGTTCCTAATTTTTGTAAACTAATACGAAATTGAAAAGTGCCTACCCTCAAAGCTAAGGGCTAATACCATTATGATATGCTCCCTGTAGCCAAGGGGGGAAAAATGGAAACTTCTTTCCTCAATAACATCCTAGTTAGGTGAGGATTTGCCCCCTGTAGCACCTTGTGGGGTAATTCATTGATCCATCATCTAACCTGAAGTTCCAGTATGAAGTTCCAGGATTTAGAGATGGAAGGAGGGTACTTTAATGATTATCTAGGTCAATCGCTTCATTTTCTACAGGAATTTGCTCTAAGTCTCAAAGAAAGCAAGGAGTAGAGTCATGACTAGGACTTAAGTCCTTTGACCACACACAGAAGGTGATTTCTGCTCATCTGAGTCAATCAGGAAAATTTTCCTGATGACTTAGAAAGTCAGCCAGTGTAAAGCAGAATCATTAATTTGGTGGACTTGGACGGCTTACTTGTTTCCTTTTGTGAGACATGTTACTCTCCCTTGTTGATGTCCACGGGCCTTTATAGGGATGACATTCCTCACTGAACACAAGTGATGAGAGTTACAGCAAAAGTAATTAGCCACAGAGGCTTAAGGTGCTGCCCACATAGTGAGTTAAAATAGCCACATTCTACACAAATTATTACATAATTACTTACTCTAGTTCCTCCTCACTGCCATTCTAGATAGTCAAATGTATATATATGTGTGTATATATATATATATATATATATATAAAACATTTTCACCATCACCTCAAAAAATCAGAATAATCAAATCCAAACTAAAAACCCACATCAGATACTCCATCTCTTTACAGACATCAAATAACAAGCCCTTAAAATGTAGTAATAAAGAGGGCAGTGGGTTTGAAGTCAGGAACACCGAGTCAAAATCCTATGTCCAACAGATCATGGCCAAGTGGCAGTCTTTCTGAGTCTCAGTTCTCTCCTCTGTAAAATGGGGATTTTATACTATTATTAGGTACCATAAACTCATAGGGTTTGGGAGATGGAGGGGGTCATTCTTCATAAAAATCTATGGAATCATGAGCTATTATTATTTCAGCCTTATAGCCTAAGTAGTAGATACAGGTGGGCCCTTGATTGGATCCACAGGTCATCTAGATGCTCATATCTGGGAGATGCACTAGAAGGGGGCTCTTCAGTACTAAGCTTTGACTTTTTTTTAATTGCCTGCCTGCCTTCCCTTGATGTGGACCTGTAGTGGGGCCATTTAGAAGCTATTAACTGCACAGAAAACCTTTCTAGTGCTTCAGGAGAAGAGTCTCTCGTCCCCAGGCTCAGGCCATGGGTGGGGAAATGATGATGAAGTGTCTCCACAGTAATATCCCAAATCATTAACAGTGCAGGGCCTTCCACTGGGTGCCAAGGGAGTCAGAGCCTATTCACTCAGAAATCTATCATTCCTGAACGACTTGCAACCAGCCTGTCAAATTACCATCATGACAGGCTCAGCCTTCAAAAAACCTGTTTCTGAGAAAAGACCAGTAATTGGTCAGGCCAAGTTCATTTCCAGGGGCTTCTCATGGTAAGCAGCTTGGTAGTGTATGATTGATTTGGGACTCCATGTTACCATTGGGTTAATAGTGCAGTGCAGTGCCCAGGGGGCTCAGCTGGGAGTCAGAGAACCTAAGGTTCAATCCTGACTTTGACAGTGACAACCTACCTTAGGGATTCACTAGATGTGTGACCCTGGGCAAGTCACTTGAACTCTCCCAAACCCAGTTTCCTCTTCTGTAAAATGGTAATAATAATAGCATCTCCCTCACTGGGTTATTGTGAGGATTAAATGAGATAACTTGGGAAGGGGCAAGATGGCAGAGAAAGTACAGGAACACTTCTGATTTCTATCAAATGATCTTCCCAAAAGCAATGTTAGAACTCCTTAAAATGAATTCTTTTTTAATTGAAATTTTTTATTTAACTAATTAATTTAGAATATTTTTCCATGGTTACATGATTCATGTTCTTTCCCTCCCCTCCTTCCTCCCTACCCTATGTAGCCAATGATCAATTCCACTGGGTTTTACATGTGTCACTGACCAAGACATATTTCCATATTATTAATATTTGCACTAGCATGATCATTTAGATTCTACATCCTCAATCCTATCCCCATCAACCCATGTAATCACACAGTTGTTTTGCTTCTGTGTTTCTACTCCCACGGTTCTTTCTCTGGATGTGGATAGTGTTCTTTCTCATAAGTCCCTCTGAATTTTCCTGGCTCATTGCATTGCTGCTAGTAGAGAAGTCCATTACATTTGATTGTGCCACAGTGTATCAGTCTTTGTGTTCAATGTTCTCCTGGTTCTGTTCCTTTCACTCTACATCCATTCCTGGAGGTCATTCTAGTTCACATGGAATCCCTCCAGTTCACTCAAAATTAATTCTGGAGTAGTATAACCTGCAAAAAGACAAGATGAAGTGATTTTTCATCCCCCCAAAAATGTAGAAGGCCAGCAACAGGGATCTAGTACACCAGGATGGAGGTGGAGTGCTACAGCATGCCAAGGTAGGCTCTACTGAGGCAACAGGCCTTGGGTCCAACTGAAGCAGTAGCCAAAGCTTCTGGGACTCTTAGCCACAGATGGTAAGGGTTGTCTGGGCAGACAGCTTCTCAGGAGGAGATTACAGGAGTTCTTTTGCTGGCTCTGGGTACAAGACTCTTGTCTCATCACCCGTATGCAGAACCACGTTGCAGTCCTCAAGTGCAGTCACAGGGGAAGAGGAGCACTAGAATATACCAGCACTTGCAGTCACAGGAGAGTAGGGGACCTGGTCACATTCCAAGGGATTAAAAGAAAATGATTGCTTGGAGTTACTCAGAGACCAGAGAACAGTTTAGGAGAGAATTAAATTCACCTCTCCTTACATTGGAAAAATTGAATGAGGAAAGAGTCCCCCAGAGCCAGTTCTGATGGAAGCTGCACAAAGAACCCAAAACTTGGAATAGTGTTCACTTCAGCACAGTTACTGAGCTCAACTTTAATAACTTTTTTAAATTAAAGGATAAGAAAAAGGCATGAAAATGAGCAAACAAAAAAAGAAGAAGAAACTAAACATAGAAAGAACACAGGGTAGCCTCAAGCCCAGAACACCACAAAGTCAATTTTGCTACATCCAAAGTTTACAAGAAAAGTATTTATTACTCTGAAGCCAAAAAAGAATTAATGGAGGAGCTCAAATGGGATTTTAAAAATAAATAAAAGAGATGAGAGAAAAATTGGGAAAAGAAATTATAGTGATACAGGAAAATCATGAAAAAAGAATCAACAGCTTGGTAAAAGAAGCACAAAAATACTGAAGAAATTAATAGCTTAAAAAAACAGAATCAGCTAATTAGTTAAAGAGGAACAAAAATAATGATGAGAAGAATTATTTATAAAGCAGAATTGGTGAAATGGAAAAAGATATACAAAGATGCACTGTAGAGAAAAACTTCTTGAAAGATAGAATTGGCCCTTTGGAAAAGGAGGTACAGAAATTCAATGAGGAAAAGAACTCTTTACAAAGTAGAATTTCTAAATAGAAAAGGAGGCACAAAAGCTCACTCAAAAAAATCATGTCTTAAAAATTAGAACTGGGCAAGTAATGAGGATTAAGAAACAGAGTCCAGGGGGCAGCTGGGTAGCTCAGTGGATTGAGAGTCAGGCCTAGAGATGGGAGGTCCAGGGTTCAAATCTGGCATCAGACACTTCTCAGCTGTGTGACGTTGGGCAAGTCACCAATTGCCTACCCCTTACCACTCTTCTGACTTGGAGCCAATACACAGTATTGACTCCAAGATGGAAGGTAAGGGTTTAAAAAAAAAAGAAACAGAGTCCAAGAAAATGAAAAATGAATTATTTTATGGAAAAAACAATTGACTAGGAAAATAAATGCAGGAGAGATAATTTAAGAATTATTTCACTACCTGAAAGCCATGATAAGAAGAGTTAAAATCTCATCTTCCCATAGAAATTGGAAGAACCCACCAATAACCTCCTGAAAGAGATCCCAAAGGATAACACAGGAATATTAAAGCTAAATCCTCCAAATCCCTGGGAGTCAAGGAGAAATTATAGCAAGCAGCCAAAAAGAAACTATTCAAATATCATGGAAACACAGTCAAGATTATACAAGATTTAGCAGTTTCTACATTAAAGGATCAGAGGGTCTAGAAAATGATATTCCAAAGGGCAAAGGAGATAGGACTTCAACCAAGAATCACTTACCCAGCAAAACTGAGCATAAATCATTCGGAGGGAAATGGGTATTGAATGAAATAGAACACATTCAAACATTCCTGATAAAAATACCAGAACTGAATTGAAAATTTGACTCTCAAATACAACACTCAAGAGAATCATGAAAAGATAAACAAGAAAGAGAAATCAAAAGACATTCAATAAGGTCAAACTGTGTACATAACTACATGGGGAGATGACTCTTGCAAGACTAAAGAACTTTGTCATTATTAGGGCAGTTAGAAGTAGTATTCATAGATAGAAAGCAAGGGTATGAGTTAAATATGATGGGATGATATCAAAAGTAAAATTCAATTAAGGCATGAGAAAGAGTAATGCATTGGGAGGAGGGGGGAGGGAAACTAGAATGGGGTTAATTATTGCCCATGAAAGATTGAATAAAAGAGCATTCACAGTGGAGGGGTATATGAGAAAAGTGGGGAGGAGAGAATGTGAACCTTATTCTCATCAGAATTGGCTCATTGAGGAAAGAACATATACAATCAATTAGCTATAGAAACCTATCTTACCCTACATGAAAGTAGGAGAAGGGGATAAGAGAAGAGATGTGATGGAAAGGGGGAAAATTGGGGGAGTTGGAAGTCAGAAACTAAACAGGTTTAAATAGGATGGGAAGTAATATCCAGTAATCATAATAGTGCAAATTCTATTTTTACAGAACTTTGTTATAAAGGCCTCATTTCTCAAATACATAGAGAAATGAGTTGAATGTATAAAGCTGTAAGTCATTTCCCAATTGATAAATAGTCAAAGGATATAAATAGACAGTTCTCAGAAAAAGCAATTAAAGTTCTCTCTAGTCATGCAAAAAGATATTCTAAATCACTATAATTTAGAGAAATTCAAATTAAAATAACTGAGAGGTATGCATCCAACACCTATCAGCTTGGCTATTATAACAGAAAAGGAAAATGATAAGACTTGGAAGGAACATGGGAAATCTGGGACATGAATGCATTGTTGGGGGAGTTGAGAATTGATTCAATCATTCGGTAGATTAATTTGGACCTATGCACAAGGGTTATAAAACATTTCATAGCCTTTGAACCAGTAATACCATTACTAGATTTGTGTTCCCAAAAAGATAAAAAAAATTCGAGGGGTAGGGGGAAGGACCTATATGTACAAAAAATATTTAATGCAGCTCTTTTTGCCTCATTTCTCAAATACATAGAGAGCTGAATATTTAAGAATACAAGTCATTCCCCAATTGATAAATAGTCAAAGGATATGAGCAGAGTTCCAGAAAAATGGAATGAATATGAGGTTTGCATTTTTTTAAAATTATACCCAATCAAACCAGTGTAGAAACTGGCAAGAAAATTTAGAAAATATATAGCTGGAACACTTACAGTCCTCTGAAGATCTGAACACTCTGGAATTCCACTTGCACACATTCATATTCTAAATGGAGATCCAGGGCTAGGTAGAGTACTGGAGAGAATATCAGAGTTCAAATCTGGCCTCAGACACTTCCTAGCTGTGTGATTCTGAACAAGTTACTTAACCCCAATTAGCTAGCCTTTACCTCTCTTCTGCCTTAGAATAGACATTTAATAAGGGATTTTTAAAAAAGAAAATAAATTCTGTGTGACCCTAAGCAAGTCATTTAACCCCCATTGCCTAGCCCTTACCACTCTTCTGCCTTGAAACCAATACACAGTATTGATTCCAAGACTGAAGGTAAGGGTTTTTATAAAAATAAATAAATAAGTAAACAAACAAATAAATAAAAGTAAATAAATGGAGTCCCAGCCTGTCCCTTACAAAGATACAGTTCCTGGGCTTTGGGAATACTAAAACCTTAAAATGAACAGAACTTTCTTCTCTTCTTTTCTGATAGCTGTATTCATTCCTTAATTTCAACTCATTATACTATGTTTTATTGTCTTGGACAATGGAAGGAAAGAAGGCTGGCATGAAAATGTTTTATGATTTCAAAAAGCAATAAAGGATAGACAGACATTGTGGCTGATGGTTCTTTGTAACCTGTAAAGCAATCACAGCATTCCAAACTTGCACTCTTTGCAGACCCGTGCACACATATTTAGCTTTCAGAATAGCTTTGCAAATTTGAAACAAACAAAAAAAGCATGAAAGCTTTTTAATAATCAAAACTATATTTATAAATGATCTGCATTAGAATATAATCAATGCCCAGTATAGTCAACTACTGTGTTATACTACAGATACCTTCTACTTTCATTATTAATAAAGGGTTACATCCCACCCCAAATTGTTGATCTTTTTCCCTCCCATATCTCCCTTCTCACTCTCTTTTCTCCCCTAAGATAAGACTTCCCCTCTTAAAACAGTGCTTGACCCATTTGTTACCATACAGAACTGAAATTAAAAGAGAAAAATTAAAGAGGATCTTCCCTTTCCTCTTCTTCCCTTCACCTCTTATAGAGTTGAATCTAGACCTCCACAAATATGTATACTACATCCATCGTTCTAAAAATGCTTAGGTGCTATATATGTCTATGATATCCTTACTGTTTGTTTTTGATCTTCCAAAAGTAAATACTGATACATTTGCATAGTCTTGATCAAATAACTTCTCTGATTAGCTACAAGTTGGATTATTGAATTCATAGTACTTTAGTAGATGTGTTCCTAAAGGAAGAATCTCTCTATATACCTCTCCTCCCTTTGGAGCAAACTACTATATTTATTTTGGAGAATTCCACTTTGCAGGCATTCTAAGACCCCAAAACATAAAGATCCCAGAAGTTCTGGAGCTGTGTCTAGGACCACAGTGGAAGGGCACTTCCTCCTTTCCAGTCATGCAATCCCAACTCTGGACTTGAAATTTCAAACTCCATCTTCCCACCAGAGCAAACTGGCTCTTATATGTTGTATTTTCCATAATAGCAATCCTGCTCCTTCTGAGCAGGCATGCGTACCCCTCTACAAGTTTCTGAGCCCTCAGAAGTCCTCTTCAGCAAAAATGGAGACAGCTTCTACAGTCTTTTTAGCCCTTCTCTTTCTCAGAAGTAACATATTTGGTTCCCACATTATAGTTTCTTTTCTCTTTTGCTTTCACCCACTGTACCCTTGTTGAATATTTTGGTGGATTTAGACCTCTATTGTTAAATGTTTGGTTCCTTACAAGGGCCTAATTTGAACTTGCACTAAGAAGTGCTGATGTTAGATCTTCACCTTCAAAACTCTTATTCTGTGACACTTGTCCCCATGTCCTCCCAATATATTCAAGATTGGGAATTTGTATAAGGAACCTTTCTCAAGTTCTTTTTGATTTATTGCACCATGACCACAATCTCAGTACCCAAGCTTCATAATGCTTTAAGTCTTGGGGGCCTTGGGAGTAGGATGTACTTGTAAAGAAACACTTCCCAGATGTCTTTTTATGTCCATGGAGAACACAAAATATCCATTAATGTCCCTTTCCCTAACCAGGTGTCCAAGATCATCAAGCATCACTCTCCCAGAAAGAATTGGAAATGAGATCCATTTGAAGGATAGTGGAGAGACATAGGATAGGGATAAGAAGACTAAAACATAGAGCAGAACCAATGGAAAAGGGGTCCTAAGTAGTTCATCTCCAGTGAATGGCCATCTACTCTTTGCTTGAAGGTCACTAAGGAGAAAGAGTACAGAACTGAACACAACCCACAGCCCTTTGTGGCAACTCTCAAGCTTAAACTAGACTCTTTCCAACTTCCTACTTTGCTCCCAATTGCTACCTCTGAGACAGAACAGAACCAATCTATTCCCTTTTCCAAAGGTCAGGTCTTCTACCTGAAAACCGGTCTCATCCCCCTCTTAAATTTTCAATTCTCTAGGCTAGCTGTTCCCAGTTCCCTTACATGGAGTGTTCTGAAGATCCAGCCCTTCCTCAGTGCCCTCCTCCAGCTCATCAATATTCTCTGTAAACCAGAACAGAAGACAAATTTCTAAGTGTGCTCTGATCAAGAAGAGCACAAAGTCATTAGTACCTCATTAGTCCTGGAAAATTGGTCTCCTACCCAAGTTCCACCCCATTTTCATTAGTTTTTTTCATGTCTATTAGTCTTTAACAAGCATTTTACATAGGCTGTCTCCTTTGATTCTTTGATTCTCTCAACAATGTGCTGAGGCAGTGTTAACATTGTTAACCCCTTTTTACAGACTTGGAAACAAAATAAGAGAGGTAAAGTGACCGCCCAGGGTTACACAGCTGGTATGTATGTGAGGCAAGATTTGGATTCAGTTTTACCTGATTCCAGGTACAGTAGTTGTTCACAAGTTCCAGGTCCACTAAAATCCCCAGAAATACCTTTTCTATTCTCAAAAAACTATTATTTAACTACCTTCCTCCTCTACTTCGTAGTTATCAAGCTGATTTTTTTTTTATATTTTTACATTTATTGGCACCCACAAAAAGTATGGCTTCAAAGAAAACTTCAAAGATCTATATGAACCGACAGAGTGAAATGAGAAGAACCAGAACTCTATGTAATAACTATATCACTATTAAAAAACAACTTGGAAAGGTTCAAGAACTCTGATGGATGTAATAACCAACCACAAGTAATCACAATTTAATTGGGGTCCTATTAAATCCACCTTATTTAATTCTGGCTCAAGCCAGTCAAGATGATTTGGATAATGAATTTGGATAGTGTTAGCATCTCCTGGGCATGTCAATTTGAAGAAGATGTTCTCCATGCCTTTTACGCAA
Source organism: Monodelphis domestica (assembly GCF_027887165.1). NCBI lineage: Eukaryota > Metazoa > Chordata > Mammalia > Didelphimorphia > Didelphidae > Monodelphis > Monodelphis domestica. Next base: position 10,898,735 of record NC_077231.1, read on the forward strand.
TCACTGATATAAATGTAAATTAGGTGAAGGAAAGACCAATTACTGGAGCTCTCCTTTAGAGCGTTCCTCCCAAGTTGATATTAATATCAATAATACTAGCTATAATGGTTCCATCAGATTTACTGGGAGACTCAAATGAGACCCCATATGTAATGAGCTTGGAAAATATCAAAACACAACAGAAGTTGGAGATGGTATTACTCTCTTAACAGAATCTGCATCTGCAACATTCCCCACAAGTGATCATCTGGCCATCCTTTGAAGCCCTCCAGTTATGTGGAACTCACTATACCCAAAAGCCATGTATCCCACATTGACATGCTTCTGATTGTTACACTGAAAAATTGCATTGTATTCATTCCACAAATACTTACTAAAGTCCTACAATTAACAAACATTTCTAATCAAGCCAGCAAACACTGGAGGGTCAGTTTATATGCATTTAACACATGTTTTGATGTCCTCTTATCAAGATCTTCGACTCCCATGACCTTCACCTTCATTGCAACTGAACCACCCCCAGGGATGGCTATTTAATCTCTTAGTTATTTCCCCAAACTGTGCTGCTCTCAAATTCCTAAATTCACAATTCACTCACTGGTGATAACCTCTCATGTTTCCTTCTCTCCCTTAGCTTTCCTCCTCACAGTTTTATTCAATTCAAGACCAATTGTCCATTTTATTTCTTTCATGGTCATGATTCTGGCATTGACCATTGGTACTTTACCTTCTACCTTGATTAATCTCTCTGATTTGTCCCTCTGTCACTCATATTTTTCCAAACTTCAATCGTAGGTTACCACTACAGTGTGCCATCTCTTATCCTATTTGTATGCTGATAAACCTGTTGCAACTGCATTGTTTTCACTATAGATTATTGTTATTTAATCTCAATTGGCCACTCACTAATTTATGGCAATGCCATTCTTCTCTCAGGGACTTTGGATTATAGAACTAGTTGGGAGTATTCAGATCTCTTATCTTTAAATCATCTCTACCTTCCTCTCCCATATCCTTCTTCCCCTTCTTCATATGGCCTTGCCTACTTTGAGACAACTAAGACCACTCAATGTGAACCCTTCTCTCCCCCATAGCTCAAAATCTCCAACATCATTACTGATTCTCTGAGCCTAAACTTTCATCTTTGAGAAAGAAGTTGTCTTTCTCCTCTATGCTCTTGGAGACAAATCTTTCTTTATTTTCCCAGAAATTGTTACTTACATCAGCCATTCTTTAATTTCTACCTGTCTACTAGTTTCTCTACTACCTAGAAATGTACCCAGGCCTACCTTATCTTTTTAAAAATTGAGACATTAATAGTTCTTCAATATTTGATATCCTATCTTTCCCTTTCACAGCAAAATGTCCACAAATGTTCCCTCCATTTTATCATTTCCCACTGAATGGCTAGCTTCTGACTCTACTGACTCAATTTATATTGCTTGCTCTAAGATTACCATGATACTATAATGACTAAATGCAATGCCTGCTCTCAGCTCTTACCCATCTTGACTTATCTGAAATTTTTCACAGTTGACCACCCCTCCCATTCTATATATTCTTCCCTGACTTGTTATCATTAATGCTGATATCTCTGGTTATCCTCCTGCCTATATGACCACTATATCTCCTATACTGGATTTGTTTTTCTACTCCCCCCACTAAGCATGGATGACTCTCAAGGCTCTGTCCCAGACATTAATTTTTCTTTCTCTACTCTCCTTCAGTAAACACATCCACTCCAATAATACATCGACTCTTCATCTACAGATTACTTGTAAATCTGCATATCTGACTCAAATTTATTTTCTAAACTCCAATCTCAAAATATCATATGCCTGCTAGATACCATTAGTTATCTGTGCCAGAAGCATCTGAAATTAGACATATCCATTTTTTAAAACTCTCATTATCTTATCCCATAAACACAGCCCTTCCCCAAACTTCCTTATTTCTAATGAGGGCACTACCATCCTTCTCTTCAGTCAGGTTTACAACCTTGAAATAATCCTTGATTCTCATCCCTCCCCATACCAAATAATTGCCATTTCTTATCCATTCTGCCCCTACAATATAGCCTGTATCTATTACCCCCTTTCTGATTACATGCCCCCTATATCAGAATGGGTGAGATAACCTAACAGAAAAGGAAAAGAAGTTTAAGATTCTCAATGCTTATTTCAGTCCCATTTTCTCTACACAGAAATACGAGTTTGGGATTGGTAAAGACATAACAAAACTATGTAATCGATGTCTAATGAGATAGTCAGAGAGCACCTTTTTTGCCTTGGATGAATTCTAGATACATGGTCCAGATACATCAACCTTATTAGATATTGAAGGAATTAGCAGATATAATTGTTGAGTCCCTACTAGTGCTTTTGAAGAGGTTTTATTGTGTGTGGGAAATAACATAGAATCTGATGGGGCAAATTCCAGTTCAATTTTCTTTTTTTTTTTTTTTTTAAGTTTTAATATTATTTTATTTGGTCGTTTTCATACATTATTCACTGGAAACAAAGATCGTTTTCTTTTCCTCCCCTCCTCCCCCCCCCCCGCCTTTCCCTCTCCCATAGCCGACGCATGATTCCACTGGTTATCACATGTGTTCTTGACTCGAACCCTTTTCCCTGTTGTTGGAGTTTGCATTATAGTGTTCATTTAGAGTCTCTCCTCAGTCTTATCTCCTCCAACCCTGTGGTCGAGCAGTTGCTTTTCAGCGGTGTTTTTACTCCCACAGTTTATCCTCTGCTTGTGGGTAGTATTTTTTTTTTTAGATCCCTGCAGATTGTTCAGGGAAATTGCATTGATACTTATGGAGAAGTCCATCACCTTCGATTGTACCACAATGTATCAGTCTCTGTGTATAATGTTTTCCTGGTTCTGCTCCTTTCGCTCTGCATCACTTCCTGGAGGTTGTTCCAGTTCACATGGAATTCCTCCACTTTATTATTCCTTTTAGCACAATAATATTCCATCACCAACATATACCACAATTTGTTTAGCCATTCCCCAATTGAGGGGCATCCCCTCATTTTCCAATTTTTGGCCACCACAAAGAGCGCAGCTATGAATATTTTTGTACAAGTCTTTTTGTCCATTATCTCTTTGGGGTACAAGCCCAGCAGTGCTATGGCTGGATCAAAGGGCAGACAGTCTTTTATCGCCCTTTGGGCATAGTTCCAAATTGCCCTCCAGAATGGTTGGATCAATTCACAACTCCACCAGCAATGAATTAATGTCCCCACTTTGCCACATCCCCTCCAGCATTCATTACTTTGCATAGCTGTCATGTTAGCCAATCTGCTAGGTGTGAGATGATACCTCAGAGTTGTTTTGATTTGCATCTCTCTGATTATAAGAGATGTAGAGCACTTTTTCATGTGCTTATTAATAGTTTTGATTTCTTTGGCTGAGAATTGCCTGTTCATGTCCCTTGCCCATTTGTCAATTGGAGAATGGCTTGATTTTTTGTACAATTGATTTAGTTCTTTATAAATTTTAGTAATTAAACCCTTGTCAGAGGTTTTTATGAAGATTGTTTCCCAATTTGTTGCTACCCTTCTGATTTTGGTTACATTGGTTTTGTTTGTACAAAAACTTTTTAATTTGATGTAATCCAGATTATTTATTTTGCATTTTGTAATTCTTTCTAATTCTTGCTTGGTTTTGAAGTATTTCCCTTCCCAAAGGTCTGACATGTATACTATTCTGTGTTCGCCTAATTTTCTTATAGTTTCTTTCTTTATGTTCAAGTCATTCATCCATTTTGAATTTATCTTGGTGTAGGGTGTGAGGTGTTGATCTAAGCCTAATCTTTCCCACACTGTCCTCCAATTTTCCCAACAGTTTTTATGAAATAGTGGGTTTTTGTCCCAAAAGCTGGGATCTTTGGGTTTGTCATATACTGTCTTGCTGAGGTTGCTTGCCCCCAGTCTATTCCACTGATCCTCCTTTCTGTCTCTTAGCCAGTACCAAATTGTTTTGATGACCGCTGCTTTATAATATAGTCTGAGATCTGGGACTGCAAGACCCCCTTCCTTTGTATTTTTTTTCATTAATTCCCTGGGTATCCTTGATCTTTTGTTTTTCCAAATGAACTTTGTTATGTTTTTTTCTAAATCAGTAAAAAAAATTTTTGGGAGTTCCATGGGTATGGCACTAAATAGATAGATGAGTTTGGGTAGGATGGTCATTTTTATTATATTGGCTCGTCCTACCCATGAGCAGTTAATGTTCTTCCAATTGTTCAAGTCTAGTTTTAGTTGTGTGGAAAGTGTTTTGTAGTTGTGTTCATATAGATCCTGTGTTTGTCTCGGGAGATAGATTCCTAAGTATTTTATTTTGTCTTGGGTAATTTTGAATGGGATTTCTCTTTCTAGTTCTTGCTGCTGAGCTGTGTTGGAATTATATAGAAATGCTGATGACTTATGTGGGTTTATTTTGTATCCTGCAACTTTGCTAAAGTTGTTGATTATTTCAATTAGCTTTTTGGTTGAATCTCTAGGATTCTTTAAGTAGACCATCATGTCATCTGCAAAGAGTGATAATTTGGTCTCCTCCTTGCCTATTTTGATGCCTTCAATTTCTTTTTCTTCTCTAATTGCTACTGCTAGTGTTTCTAATACAATGTCAAATAATAGAGGTGATAATGGGCATCCTTGTTTCACTCCTGATCTTAATGGGAATGGATTTAGTTTATCCCCATTGCAGATGATATTAGCTGATGGTTTTAGATATATACTGTTTATTATTTTTAGGAATGACCCTTCTATTCCTATGCTTTCTAGTGTTTTTAGTAGGAATGGGTGTTGTATTTTATCAAAGGCTTTTTCTGCATCTATTGAGATAATCATGTGATTCTTGTTGGTTTGCTTGTTGATGTGGTCAATTATGTGGATAGTTTTCCTAATGTTGAACCAGCCCTGCATCCCTGGTATGAATCCTACTTGATCATGGTGGATGACCCTTCTAATCACTTGCTGGAGTCTTTTTGCTAGTATCCTATTTAAGATTTTTGCATCTATATTCATTAGGGAGATTGGCCTATAGTTTTCTTTCTCTGTTTTTGGCCTGCCTGGCTTTGGAATTAGTACCATGCTTGTGTCATAAAAGGAGTTTGGTAGGACTCCCTCTTTGCTTATTATGTCGAATAGTTTGTGTAATATTGGGGTTAACTGTTCTCTGAATGTTTGATAGAATTCACTGGTGAATCCATCAGGCCCTGGGGATTTTTTCTTAGGCAGTTCTTTGATGGCTTGATGGATTTCAATTTCTGATATGGGATTATTTAAGAAAACTATTTCTTCTTCTGTTAGTCTAGGCAATTTATATTTTTGTAAATATTCATCCATATCACCTAGATTGGTAAATTTATTGCCATATAGTTGGGCAAAGTAGTTTTTAATGATTGCCTTAATTTCCTCTTCATTTGAGGTGAGATCCCCCTTTTCATCCTTGATGCTATTAATTTGCCTTTCTTCTTTCCTTTTTTTAATTAAATTAACCAGTACTTTGTCTATTTTGTCTGTTTTTTCAAAGTACCAGCTTCTAGTCTTGTTTATTAGCTCAATAGTTCTGTCACTTTCTATTTTATTAATTTCTCCCTTAATTTTTAGGATCTCTACTATGGTTTTCTTCTGGGGGTTTTTAATTTGTTCATTCTCAAGTTTTTTGATTTGCATTTCCAATTCCTTGGTCTCTGTCCTCCCTAATTTGTTAATATATGCACTCAGGGATATGAATTTTCCTCTAAGTACTGCCTTGGCTGCATCCCATAAGGTTTGAAAGGATGTTTCGCCGTTGTCATTTTCTTCAACGAAATTGTTAATTGTTTCTATGATTTCTTCTCTAACTAAATGATTTTGGAGTATCATGTTATTTAATTTCCAATTAATTTTTGATTTGGGTCTCCATGTACCCTTGCCGATCAATATTTTAATTGCCTTGTGATCTGAAAAGGCTGCAGTTAATATTTCTGCTTTTCTGCATTTAAGTGCCATGTTTCTATGACCTAGTGTATGATCTATTTTTGTGAATGTGCCATGTGGTGCTGAAAAGAAGGTGTATTCTTTTTTGTCCCTATTTATTTTTCTCCATATGTCTATTAATTCTAATTTTTCTAAGATTTCATTCACCTCTTTTACCTCTTTCTTATTTATTTTTTGATTTGATTTATCTAAATTTGATAGTGGTTGGTTCAAGTCTCCCACTAATATGGTTTTACTGTCTAATTCCTCCTTCAATTCTCCTAGTTTCTCTATTAAAAATTTGGATGCTATACCATTTGGTGCATACATGTTGATTAGTGATATTTCCTCATTGTCTATACTTCCTTTTAGCAGAATATATTTACCTTCCCTGTCCCTTTTGATCAGGTCTATTTGTACTTTGGCTTTGTCAGATATCATGATTGCAACTCCTGCCTTCTTTCTATCGGTTGAGGCCCAAAAGGTCTTACTCCAACCTTTAATTCTAACCTTGTGAGTGTCAACCCGTCTCATATGTGTTTCTTGAAGGCAACATATGGTAGGGTTTTGTGTTCTAATCCAGTCTGCTATTTGTCTGCGTTTTATGGGTGAGTTCATCCCATTCACGTTCAAAGTTATGATTGTTATTTGTGGATTCGCTGGCATTTTGATGTCTTCCCCTAGTTCTGACCTTTCTTCTTTAGCTTTCTCCTTTTGAACCAGTGATTTACTTTAGGTCGGTCCCCCTAGTCCCCTCCCTTGAGATGCTTCCCTTTCTAGCCCGTCCCTTTTTATGCTCCCTTCCCCTCCCCCCTCTCCTTCCCTCCCTTTTTGTGCTCCCTCCCCCCTCCCCCTCCTTGATTTTCCTTTCTTTCTTGCCCTAATGGATAAGATAGAAATCAGGATCCCACTGGATCTAGATGTTCTTCCCTCTCAGATTTGATTTCACTGAGAGTAAGGTTTAAGTACTTCCACTTCACGCTCTCTTCCTCTCCTTCTCATATGAGAGTTCTTCCCCTCCCCTTCCCATGTGTATCTTTATATGGGAAAGTTTATTCTATTGATTCCCCCCCTATTTCTTGAAGTTAATCTTAGTATTATCACGGTTCCCCCCTCCCTTTTCCTTTTTTTGCCCCAACTTTCCCCAAATCTTCTTGATTCCCCAATCTTTCCCTATGCATGTTTCTTCTAACTACTCTTATGATGATACAATTTATGAGAGTTACACAAAACATTTTCCCCACATATTAATATATATAATTAGATGTAAATGTAGTCCTTATAGAAGAGAGTTTGACTTAAAGAGAAAGATAAGATTTATCTCCTTTTCCCTTTCTTTCATATTTACCTTTTCATGTTTCTCTTGCTTTCTGTGCTTGGATATCGAACTTTCCACAGAGCTCTGGTCTTTTCTTAGCAAATGCTTGGAAATCTTCTATTTTGTTGAATGCCCATACTTTCCCCTGGAAGTATATAGTCAGTTTTGCTGGGTAGTTGATTCTTGGTTGGAGACCCAGCTCTCTTGCCTTTCTAAATATCGTGTTCCATGCTTTGCGGTCTCTTAGTGTGTTAGCCGCTAAGTCATGTGTGATCCTTATGGGAGCCCCCTTATATCTGAAGCTCTTCTTCTTGGCTTCTTGTAGGATTTTCTCCTTTACTTGGAAACTCTTGAATTTGGCAATTACATTCCTAGGCGTTGTCTTTTGGGGATTTAGTATAGAAGGTGTTCTATGAATCCTCTCTATTTCTATTTTGCCCCCTTGCTCCAGAACGTGGGGGCAATTTTCTTTTATAATCTCCTCTAGAATAAAATCCAATTTGTTGTTTACCTCTGGTTTTTCTGGGAGACCGATGATACGGAGATTTTCTCGTCTTCCTCTGTTCTCCAGGTCCGTGACCTTCTCAGTGAGATATTTTCTGTTTTCTTCCAATTCATTAATTGTTTGGGTTTGCTTTATTGATTCTTGCTGTTTTATCATCTCACTTTCTTCGAGGTCCTTAATTCTGGTCATTAGGGACTGGATTTGCTTTTCAGCCTTGTCTGCCCTTGTATTGGCTGCTTCGAGTTCTTTTTCCAATTGAGCAGTCTTATCTGTCAGACAGCTGATCTCTTTCTCCCATTTTTCTTTCCAGAAGGTTTCCATCTTTTGGATAAGTTCCAGTTTGAGATCTTCCAGAGCTTGTTGATAGTTTCCATTTTGGGAGGCGTGTTCTGAATTTTTTTGGATTTCCTCTTCATTCTCCTCTTTCCCTTGGGTACTTCCACCATAAAAGTTTTCAATAGTCACTTTTTTCCCTTTCTTCCTGGAGGCTTGATTTTGGGCCATGTGAGCCATCCCTTTGGTGGTTTTATTTCCCTTTCCTTTTTGGTCTGGGGTCTGGGTTATAAGAGTGGTTTTTCTGTGAATTTAGGTTGCTTCAGACTAGTTCTTCCCAGCCTCCGAGCCCAGGTATTCAGCTCCGCCCAGATAATCCGTGCGCCTTGTTCAGCGCAGCCCGCCCGAAGTCCGCTGGCTTCTCCAGTGAAAGCGCCCTGAGACGTTTTTTCCTGGCAGTCCCCAGATCCCAAGGACCCTGGAGTGCCCCCCCAGACAGAGACGCTCCCCACTCACTCGCTGTCCTGGTGAGCGCTCAGGTAGCTCACTCTGGTTTAGTGGGGGAGGTGGGGTGGGGGAAGGGCGGCTCAGTTCACTTTTCTGTGCAAGCTTTTCCTTCTTTTTTTAGTGTGGAAATGTTCAAGCCCCACGTACCTTTGCCTCTGTGGGGTACTGGGGAGTCCTTCTGTTCCTCCGAAGGTGATTTTATGCTCCTTTGATGTAGTCTATTTCGTTCGGTGCTGGGGAGAGGAAACGTGCCGCGTCTAGATTGCAGCCATGATTACCCGGAAGTGGCCTCAATTTTCTTTTTTAATGGGAGAAGAGACTGCAAAATATGGACTAGTGAGATCAACTTGGCTTTCTGATAAGTTTCTAGAAGATTGGGCTACCTTCGATAAGATAACATTTAACAGAGGTAAGTGTAGTCTAACAAGGGCTCCAAAAATGAAATTTGCAAACATGAGTGAGGTATAGAAAGACAGTAGGTGACCTGAAAACTATCTGGGAGTTTTAAGAGACTTCAAGATCAGAGAATGATAATGTAGCTGAGAGTTAAGACAAATGTATGGCAAATGAAGAAAAAAGTGACCAAGATCAAATTAGGGACAGTTTTATTTTATTCTACTTTGTTGTCAAAAAAGATCTGAGAGTATTTTATTTCATTCTGGGCACCTCATTTAAATAAGGGGATAACATCTAGCAAATGATAGCTCACATTTAATGTGGAAGAGGCAAATGAAGTGGTTAAGGAGTCCTTTTCATGCCAAGTGAAGATGTATTAAAGAAATGAGATTTAATTTTAATGTTTTAACGACAATCTATGTAATGATATTTGATCTAGAGAATAGAAGACAACAGAGAACTTTAAAATTGCCCATATATATGTGTATATATATATATATATATATATATATTTAAGGAGCTGTTGCATTGACATGGAGAGGATGAGGAGCTTTAGGCATGTTCTGCTTAATATCAGAGCTCAGAACTTGGACTAGTTGGAGGAAGTAAAAAATAATGTGATTAGGGGGCAGCTGGGTAGCTCAGTGGATTGAGAACCAAGCCTAGAGACGGGAGGTCCTAGGTTCAAATCCGGCCTCAGCCACTTCCTAGCTGTGAGACCCTGGGCAAGTCACTTGACCCCCATTGCCTAGCCCTTACCACTCTTCTGCATATACACAGTATTGACTCCAAGATGGAAGGTAAGGGTTTTAAAAAATAATAATAATAATGTGATTGCTATAAGGGAAAACTTCCCAACTAGATATAATTTACTTATTTATATTTTATTCAAAGATATTTTATTTTCCTGATTACATGTAATAATAATTTTCAACATGTTTTCCTTCCTCCCATTCAGAGATGGCAAGCAATTTGATCTGGGCCATACATTTATTATTGTGCAAACACACTTTCATGTTGGGTCAGTGTTGTAGAGCACACTCATACAAAACCACCACCTCCCAATAAAACCATAAATAAACTAACGTGAAAGACAGTATGCTTTGATCTCCATCTGACTCCAACAGTTCTTTCTCTAGAGGTGAATATCATTCCTTGTGATAAGTCCTTCAGAAATATCCTAGATCTTTGCTGAAAGCTGCCAAATTTTCATGGTTGATTATTGTACAATTTTGCTGTTGCAGTATACAATGCCCTCCTGGGTATCCTTATTTTGCTTTGCATCAACTCATGTAGATCTTTCTAGCTTTTTCTATCCTCTTGCTTATCATTTCTTATATATAGCACAATAGTATTCCATTACCAACATATAGCACAATTTGTTCAGCCATTCCCCAATTAATGGACATTTCCTCAGTTTCCATTTCTTTGACACTACAAAGAGCTGCTATAAATATTTTTTTTTCTACAAATAGATCCTTTCCCTTTTTTATGATCTCTTCAGGATAAAGGCCAAGTATTGGATTACAGGATCAAAGGGTAAACACATTTTTATGGTTCTTTGGCCATACCAACTAGAGATATTTTAAAGATAAATGGGCTAACCTAGGAGGCAATGGCTACTCCATGTTTAGATGACTTTGGGACAGAATAAACAGGAAGAATAAACACTTTTTAAAATGCTGTAGAGGATGTTCTTGTTCAGATCCAGATCAGTCCAGATGCCCACACAGGGGCCTTCCCTTTACTGAGATTCTCTTGATTCTCTAAAATCTGAGAGTAATACACATGTCATGTCTTCTATGAATGGAACCAAGTAAGTTTTGACAGTAATCCTATTAAAAGATATCTGGGTGATGTCAACACTTTAAAGAGCTGAATTTAATGACTTTGGTTGGTAACTGAATTATCTCCCACTTACATTATCATAGGTTGGCCCACATTAGTCATCTGAAGTAAGAATCAAGGGATTAAGTAGTCACTTAAGAAGCCAGAAAAATTCTACTCGGGGAGGGAGGAGGCTTATGTGGCTATGTACAGATGAACATGACTTTGTGAAGTGAGGCAAGTTGTAAACTATATTCAATGATCTGATAAAGTTTAATTTTTAAAGAATATGTCAATATTTCTATAGGCCACCTAAAATTAGAATTGGAGGAGCTAGGTGGCACAGTAGAGAGAACACATTCATTTTCCTGATAGAAGACTCATTTTCCTGAGTTCAAATCTGGCCTCAGATATTTACTAGCTGTGTGGCCTTTGTCAAGTTACTTAACTCTGCCTCAGTTTGTTCATCTGTAAAACAAGCTAGAGGAGGAAATGGCAAACCACTCTAGTACCTTTGCCGAGAAAATTCTTTCAATGGGGACCTAAAGAGTCAGACATAATTGGAACTCAACAGCAATAAGGAATTTCAGAGTTAGAAGAGATATTAAAGTCATCTAGTTCATCCTCCTCCTTTAATAGAGGAGGCAGCTGAGGCACACAGAGGAGAAGAGATTTGCCTGTTGTCACCCAATTAACTTCTATAGGGTCACTATTCAAAGCCAGATCCTTTGGCACCAAGTGCAGAGTTCTCTCTACTATAGAATTCCCATTATTATTACCCATTTTTAAAAATGAATTCATACCAGTTTTCTGAATAATTTAACTGGGGAAACATCTTCATTTCATTGAATAAAGATGGCAAATAAAATAGGTACTGCTCTCTTGGATTGCTTTATTCAAGAGTCAGAGCATATAGAAACTCAATACAACAAGTAACAAAAGACATGTAAGCATCCATCATGGTTTTGTTTTGTTTTTTGCCCATCAGTCACTTCCATTTCAGAGGACCCAGTTCTCTATTATAAGGACATTACTTTGAAATGGGATTGGCTGGCTAGAGAACTCTGCAGCTGTGATCATTTCCATCATGCTCCCTGCTTATATGGAGTATTTGTAAGAAAACTGACCATTTTAAAGCACTTAGACCAGAAAAAGATTAGAAAATGGAAACTTAGCATTTGTTTTTTGTCTCTGAACTTTCTCTGACTGACAGTTTTTCTGCTACAAAGTGATGCTTCTTGTCCCAAAAGCAATGAAAACAGCAGGATCCTAAAGTATTCTTAGCCATCAAGCCTTCTTTGAGTTCTGATTAGCATCCTTACTTCTCTGATTTGGATGGTCCTTAATTGGGATAAAATGTTTCAAATCTTTGAGTTCATTTGACTCTTCACATCCTATTTTAAAAGGAAAAGTATTGAAAACATCATTGATTCTATTTTATGCATAGGAAAGATGACTTGTCACAAAGATAGAAACTAACATTGCCAAGACCTGAACTCAGATTCAATTTAACATAGGGGAAAGAGCACTGGTTTTGGAATCAGAGGATCTGAGTTCAGAATCAAACTTCACTATAAATAGGTGGCACAGTGGATAGAGTGTTGGGCCTATAGTAAGGAAGACCTGAGTTCATTTTTTTTATGTTTTTATTTTTTTGGAAATTTTTATTTAATTAGTTAATTTAGAATATTTTTCCATGGTTACGAGAATCATGTTCTTCCCCCCACCCCCACTCCCATATCCTACACACAATTCCACTGGGTTTTACATGTATTTTTGGTCAAGACCTATTTCCATATTATTGATATTTGTGCTAGAGTGATCATTTAGAGTCTACATCCCCAATCCTATCCCCATAGACCAATGTGATCAAGTAGTTGTTTTTCTTCTGTGTTTCTGCTCCCACAGTTCTTCCTCTGATTGCAGATAGCTTCTTTATCATAAGTCCCTCTGAATTTTCCTGGATCATTGCATTGCTGCTAGTAGAGAAATCCATTACTTTCGATTGTACCACAGTGTATCAGTCTCTGTGTACAATGTTCTCCTGGTTCTGCTCCTCTCACTGCATCAGTTCCTGGAGGTTGTTCCTGTTCACATGGAATCCCTCCAATTCATTATTCCTTTCAGCACAATAATATTCCATCATAATCAGACCCCACAATGTGTTCAGCCATTCCCCAATGGAAGGGCATCCCCTCATTTTCCAATTTTTTGCCACCACAGAGAGCACAGCTATGAATATTCTTGTACAAGTCTTTTTCCTTATTATCTCTTTGGGGGTACAAACCCAGCAGTGCTATGTGTGGATCAAAAGGCAGACAGTCTTTTAGCACCCTTTGGGCTTAGTTCCAAATTGCCAGGAAGACCCGAGTTCAAATCTAATCTCAGACCCTTACTACCTATGTGATCCTGGATAAGTCACTTAATTCTGTTTACCTCAGTTCTTCATCTACAAAATGAACTGGAGAAAAGCAAACCACTCTAGTAGCTTACCAAGAAAACTCCAAAAGGAGTCACCAAAGGTTGGGCATGACAGAAATGTCTGAACAAAAACAATATGATTTGAGTCCTAGGTCTTGGGTCAATCACAATTTTTTGAGGTTCAATTTCTTCCTCTGCAAAAAGAGGATCCAAATGGTTAATAAAGTCCTTACATTTTTAAATCTATGATTCTAAACATTTAATCTCCATGGGTCTTCTGTGTTAAATGAATAGGTAGAACTAGATGATCTCTAAAATCCCACAGCATACAACTTCCTCATCCCCATCCCCTCTTACCTGCCAGTCACTATTCTTGCCCTACAGTCACTTATATGTGTGGAGTCCCTTGGCAGAGCCAGGAGACACGTTTATGATGGGAAGTGGTAGACTGAGAGTCAGAGGGAAAACCTGGATTTGAGCCCCAGATTTCATTCCTAGATGCATCACCTTGTACAATTCACTAAACTTCTCCAATTCTTAGTAGCCTTGACTGAAAAATAAGAGAATTGACCTCCCAGATCTACAAGGTCCCTCTCAGTTTTAAAAAAAACTACTTATTCTCTTTAGCAAGCTCTGCATAAAAGGGATTCATAACTTCATGTACAATCCTCTCCGTCTGTTCCTAGTATAGGTGCAGATTGTTAATTCTATCTGGAGTTCATTAAGATCAGAATAAAGAGAAAATTAAATGCAAAAGTATCCTATGATTTTAATATCAGTGTAATATGTTTCAAGAGGATTAATGTCACAAGGAGGGGATTTTCATTTGCTGTAAAATGAGGGTGCTGATCTAAATATTTGGGGTCTCTGCTAGTCCTAGGCTGGTCCTGTAACTTTTGATAAGATGCTTTCTAACAATGAGCCTGTCCAATAAAATAATGTCTTACTTGGAGGATTGAATTCCTCTTTAATGGAGGTTAGATGACTATTGGTCAGATATGATGGAAAATATGGGTTAGGGAGGAGTTGATCAAGATAGACACTAGGATTGAATCACTAGAGCTTTGCTCCAGGGCAGGAAACTTAAAGGATGCTTGCATCATCTGGGTACATGCTTTTCTCTGCCCAGCACCATCCCAATGTTAAACTTGTCCTATGTTTCATTTCAAGTCCTAGTGTTTTACCATCTAAGTCTCCCCTTCTACTTGGTCTTTGTGTACAATTTTCTAGTTCTCAGTGCTGTCTGAAGACCTTTCCACCTCTCAGATTATGATTCTATGACTCTAACATATTTTCTCCTTGAACAGAAGAAATCTGTGAATTGGTATGAAATATTTCAGCCTCTAATCTGGGGAAAAATGGTTCTGTCATCCAATTTGTATGAAATTCCATCTCATGTAGAGTTTGGAGGAGAGGTAAAGCAGAGAAATTATGTTCACATAAAACACAGAGCATTCTATTTTTAAATTCAGGGGTTGCCTTCTTATGACTTGTTACCGTTGGTCTTTAAATTTACCTTCCCATGAAAGGTGTCATCCTTTCCCTTAGGTGCAGTTCCAGTACAGGGCAAATGTATGAAAAAGGCAGGCCAGATAAATGATTCCTGACTTTAAGGAAAAATCCTCATAGGGTGATGTAGCTAGAGACATTAAATTTGGAACTAGGAGTAACTTGAGGGTCTATCTGGTCCAGTACCCTCATTGTATAGAGGAACAAACTAAGACCCTCAAAAAGAAAGGGGATTTGCCTAGGTCACCTAAGGAGTAAGAAGGCAAGGCCAAGGTTTTCACATTCCCCCCTAAAGAGGGTGAATATATTTAAAATCCAAAAAAGTTTAATGATACTTGCCCTGGACACAGAAACATCCCCAGTGACATCCTTAGACACTCCTAGACCTCAAATTCTATTCCAGATGGCTGCAACATGAGTGGTTATTTAATCTTCTGTGATTTCCCAGGGGAAGAAGCTGAGGCTCTGAGATTTCATCAAAATCACATTGGTAGTTAGTGAAAGGGCTAAGACTTAAACTCGTGTCCTATGACTATAACCCCTGATATTTCCAGGACACCATGGTATCTCAAAATATCTGTAGAATTATTTGAACAGATATACCCTACTTCAAATATTGTTTATGGGGGTATTTATGGGCTGGGAAAGAGGACGTAGATGAGATAGAGTGTTCAAAAATCAAACTAATGATCAAAAATGTTGGAATTTTCTTTTTTTTTAAACAATATTTTATTTGATCATTTCTAAACATTATTCATTGGAAACAGAGGTCATTTTCTTTTCCTCCCCCCCACCTCTCCCATAGCTGACATGCGATTCTACTGGGTATCACATGTGTTCTTGATTTGAACCCATTTCCATGTTGTTGGTATTTGCATTAGAGTGTTCATTTAGAGTCTCTCCTTAGACATGTCCCCTCAACCCCTGTAGTCAAGCAGTTGCTTTTCCTCAGTGTTTTTACTCCCTCAGTTTATCCTCTGCTTGTGGATAGTGTTTTTCTCCTAGATCCCTGCAGACTGGTCAGGGACATTACACCACCACCAATGGAGAAGTCCATTATGTTCGATTATACCACAGTGTGTTTGTCTCTGTGTACAATGTTCTCCTGGTTCTGCTCCTTTCGCTCTGCATCACTTCCTGGAGGTTGTTCCAGTCTCCATGGAATTCCTCCACTTTATTATTCCTTTTAGCACAATAGTGAAATTTTCAAGAATATAAGAAATTTTGCCTTCACATAGTATTTAGTTTGGAGCTATCAACCTGAAGTTGGTTTAAGTTGAAGCAGGTTTGGGTGTGCATAAATATATATATATATATGTATATATATATATACATGTATATATTTTAATATTATTGGTTCTTTCTATTATCATATATATATATATATATATTCTTCATTTAAAAACATGAATCTAAGAAAGGGGTTATCGGCTTTACTAGATTGCCAAAGTGAGGATCCATCACAAAAAAAAAATACCTGCTGGAGACCAATATTTAGGTGTTTCTGCCAAAGCCATATGGTCAGATGGTTCTTAATAGACTTTTTGGTAAAATTGCAAACCTAGTGAATGTTACTCAAATTACTCTATGACTTTCGCTTCTGTTTCCCTTTCTGAAGCACTTATAATCTCCCTCTTTTATCACTATCTATCAGTGACACAATGTTCTCCTCCTGCCCCCTCATGGTCCAAATCCCCTCCCTTGTTGTGTCCCACCCTGGCCCACCCTCCCCAGAACTTCCTCAATCTCCAGATAGATCTTAATTACTTCTCTGCTTTCTTTTTTCTTCTTAAAATGCCCTTTCTCTCCACATAAATAATTCTGAAATCTTCAAATGACAGCTCTGGACATGTGAGAGCTCATGTAGGCTGACACTCTCATTGGACAGATGAAGCAAGTGAGAGAGAGCCAAACAGCATCAGGCCTGGGAAAGACCTTGAAACACAGCATATGAGCATAAGAAGGGACCTCCAGACCAATAGCCCAGCTAATATAGACCTTGGGATAGAAAATCTAAGATCTGAGCTCTGGATTGTCATTGAGAGAAGCCTTGTAGACCACATCATCCATCTTCCTCCTGTTCCATGTTAGGAAAGCTGGTTTCTGTGTTAGAGGGAAAAACACACTGACTTGTGAATGACAGCATGCTTAAACTTCTTGGAGGTTACTTGCATTTTAAGAATACATAGTTAATCTTTTAGTCTCTTTATATAGCACAATGAGGCAGAATTTTTATCCCAGTTGCTGACACTTAGATGAGGTTTCAAGGTTTACAAAGCAGGTTACATACATTATCTCATTTGAGTCTCAAAGCAATCTGGTGCGGTTGGTGATACAAGGGTCCCTAACTTCATTCTACTTATGAGGAAACAGCCTCAAAGTGGTAAAGGACCCCAAAGGGCACAACTAGTCGGTGATGGGGGGGTGATGATAGAAGGAAAGTCTTGTGACTCTAGAGTTAATATTCTTTCCAGCATGAGTCAGCATCTTCTGAAAGGTTGTGAAGTCCTTGTCTACATCTTAGGAAGGAGAATTGCAGAGAGAGCCTGTCTGAAATGATGTGAGCAAGATGCTTGTCTCTCTTCTGCGATTCTGTTATTCTATTCTCTGATGTGATTCCAGTTCATTTCCCTTACCTCAGCTCTTGAAAGACAGTGATGATATTCACTATCAGCATCCCTCCCTTCAGACGTAGAAGTCAGTTACTTGATGCATGTTTTCTTTTTTTTTTTTTTTTTGAAACAATAGTTCTAAGATCTCCCTGATATTCAACAGAGTCTCAACAATGGAAGACTCCTTGGAGGGTAGGTATAAAGTGCTGAACTTTAAGTCACAATGACCTGGGTTTGAGGTCTGCCACAGACCCCAACTGTGTGACCCTTCTCCTTGGTTTCCAGTATTCTTATCTGTAAATTGAGTAAAATAATACCTGAAGGACCAAACTTACAGGATTGTTGAGAGAATCAAAGGAATATGCAATGTAGAGCATTTTTGTAAAAGGGGTATCCTGTACTCTGAAACCCCAATGAATGTAACTGAACAAGATGTCCTATACTTTGATGCCTTTATCAGGTGAAGAGACTTCTTTGAGGTATTGATTGACTAATGAATCAAGGACGTAATTAGGTGTGAACAAAACTTAAATAGTTTCTATTCAATCAGTCAATCAAATTTGTAAACTAGATAAGAACAAGGCCTTAATCAACCTGGGAGAAATGCAATGCAGTCATTCACTGGACAAAGTCAGATGACACTAGGCAGAAAATTAATTAGTAATGGCTAAAATAATAAGATATATCTCTAGGCTTTTGTATGCCAGAGAAGAGATTCCAATAGCTGGTCAGTCAATTTTCAAGAATGCATTGATGAAACAGACCCCTTACAGCTGTAACTGGAGAACACCAAGAGGAAGAGAAGAGTGAACATTTGAAGAATCAAATTCTTCACACGTTCACTCCATCCTAATCCACCCTACTGAACCTTAATTTACCATGTGATAGAAAAGTCTGATCTAGTAATAAATGCTATATCCAGCTAGAAGCTGGAAAGCAACAAACTAGAAACACCAAGAAAAGACTGCATCAGGGAGTGCAACTTCTTTGGGAGGGAGAAAATGCAGCCTCGGGTCTCTACTATGGCAACAGCTCTGGACTGTGTATGTTTATAGGCCAAAGTACCCCCAAACTGGCCACTATTCCCCTTTGGGTGCTGCCTCCCCTATTAAAATGAAAAATCCCTGAGAAAAGAGACTGATTTTGTATTTAAAGTTCTGACACTTAAACTCTTTTTCTTCTTGTCGTTTTTCGAGGCTGAGTTTTTCTATTTCACCCAGGATGGAAGGACATACAACACTCACATACCTGATGCAAATACTGATAAATCAGCAGGAAAGATTTAACATGCTCAGTTTTTCTGACCTAGGTGAGTTCTTCTCTCCCTAAGCAATGTGGTCACCCTCTTTTCCCAGGCTTTCACTACATCAAGTATCAGACCTTGTACAAACATCCAATCAGCTTCTAATTCACAATAGTTTAGAATTTTTGATTCAAGTGATCCATCAGCCTCAGTTCCCCTTAGTAACAGGAGTTTTAGGAATGTGTCATGATGCCCAACACCATAGTACCTTGGACAGTTCTGGACACAGCAGTGGTTCATAGGAATACTTTTTCTTCCATATAGCATAATCTCAAGGCCATTTACCACTCTTGTTACCCTTTTCCAGGTGTCTTTTTTCTGGTTCCTACCTTAAAAGGAGAAACTTCAAATTAAACTCAGGACTCCAGATACAGTCTGAATAGGATAAAATAGGGAGGACCCACCTGTGATCTTATGGACATGATGCTTTTATGAATGCAGACTCCTTCATGCCACACTATAGAAAGGACATGGGTCCTAAGTAAAAGGGAACATTGCTATAGAAAAAAAAATGGTCTGGGTGGGGAGGGGGTTAGCCAAGACTTCATTTATCAGATGGGATCAACCTGGCCAAGAGAAAAGAAATGATATGCACAAAGTCACATAGATAGAAGACTTGGGATCCAAACACAGGTTCTGAGATTCCTCATTCAGTGCTCCCAAGAATTCCTCTCCATTTTCCTCATTAAAGTAGCAGCAAATAAGTGCACAATGCCAAGGAAAGAGCCTTGGGCTGAAAGTCAAGAGATCTAAATTCCAGGTCTGGTTTAACATTTCCTAGGAAAATACCTGAGACAACTACATACCTTTCTCCATACCTTGAGCAGATCAACACAGCCCAGTAACCTCTGGACTACTAACTCCCATATGCTAGATGTCAATGTCCAAAGAATAATATTTTGCCAGGAGTTGTCAGGCCATGATGTCTTCACAAGTTCACTCGTGGATGCCAAGAGGTCACAGAATGAGTCTTTGGCAGGATGGAATTGCCCACTCAGCCCCCATCTGCATGACTTCTCTCATCAACATCCCTTACTAATGGAATTGACATGATTGTTGTCCTCTCCCTAGACTCAGAAAAAGTAATATAAGAGCAAAATGCTTGCACACTATTTCCCCAAAATATCACCAAAAGATTAGACTCACAAAGCCAAACCCAAAAGACTTTTATGGGTTAACTTTTGCTTTAGGTACATAATTCCCAGCTAAAGCTGTACCCACCAAGCCAAGCCCAGAATACCCCTTACTCCCCTGTACAGAAACTCATTCTCCTAAAGCCAGTACATAAATCATTCATAAGGAAAGACCTGTACAGGTACACCAAGCTCCACCATGCCTCAGTGACTTGATTCTACCTACCAAAACTCCCCTTGAGAAACTCCCTAGTAAACCCTGAAAAATGATCAGCCTAATCTTAAATCTGAATTGTGTTCTCAGTATCTCTCTGATCTCTCAACATCACTGTTATGATTGTTGAATTGTCTCTAGAATTTCTGATTGATTATCTATTTTTATTAAAAGTAATAAGTGATTTTCCTTGATTGTAAGCTCAAAGCTCCTCACAGTTAATGAGAAAATCAAGCCACCTATGACTAAATCATTTATCTTTTGTAGAACCTTTGTGTTTCCTGTCAAAATCAATAGTTACCATACAAATTTATAGAATGATCTCTGAATGTTAATCAAACAATTTGTTTAAAGTTAATGTATCATTTATCCAGTTATCTTTACTTGAACATGTATGTTAAATGATGTCTCTGTGTACCAAAAAAAAATGGGTATAAAAATAAAGGCTAAACCTGGGCATGGCAAAGCAGTCACTTCATGCAGAGCATGCCCCTGGCAGAAATCTATACATAGAGCTGTCTTCCATCTCTCATTTTGCCTATCTGCTCCACCTACCAGGGACCCCTAGAGCCACAAGTGGGACTGGACCCTAATTTTAGACAAGGATATATTTAATATAATAGACACAGAAGAAAAAAATAATCTTTGCCAGAACCACTCTACCCCTTATCTTAGATATTCCTAGACTACCTGCCATCAGCCTTAAAGAGAGAGGATGAATATGTGTTTGAATCCCAGGTTTGACATTCATTCATTACCCATGTGTTTTTGAGAAAATCACTTAATCTATCAAAGCCTCAGTTTCTTTCTCTACAAAATGGAGATAGTCAGAGTTGTAATAATTAACCTCATGTCTACTAGAAAGTTAACTGTAAAGTTATACAAAAATATGAATTGTTAGCAAAAATCTTTAACATAACAAATGCCTATGGAAGACATTCCTGATTTCATTTCCCTACAAGGAAATCCCTGTTGCTAAAGGAAGTTGACCTTCTGATACCAACTTATAGCTTTAGAGAGTTACCTATGTAGGATTTAAATTATTGTCCCATACTCCAAATATTGTATTTTAGAAAGTTTATATCACTTGAAGTAATGGAATAAAAAGGAAATAGAAGTATAAAAACATAATTAGCTAACAAAAACAAGACCATGTGAATAAATTCTCTCATCTCTCCCCAAAAGTCCGCCATGATCACAAGAAGAGAGAGGTGGTTCTACACCAAACTTATATCCTCCCTATGTCAGCACGTAACATGAGAAGGAAAGTGGGGTGCTGGGAATAGTAGTTCTAGGGTTCAAATTTTAATTACACACCAAGAAGTTAAATAAATAGCTTGTTTTGGGTCACAAAGATTGTGACAAATAAAATCAAGCCAAGACAAATTATAGCATGTTTTTGCTGAACAAGATAACAATGTATTATTAGTGAGGTGTATGACTGTTAATAAAGTGGGTCAAACAGGTCTCCTCAGGTCAGCAATCCAGATGGCACAGGAAAAACTGTATTAAATCACAGGATTGAGGTACTGGAAAGCCTCCTGATTGGCTGCAGCTAGGAAGAGTGGGAAGATCAGGTATAGCTGATCACATCCCTCTCTGATAATTATGGAGTGTTAGTTGCTTCATGGACCTCAACTGCCTCTAGTTATCTTGACTAGAAAATCAGAAACACCCATTAATTATCCCTTGGAAGATCAAAACAACGCAGGTTTAATAAGGATTGTCAGGACTGAAGAACTGTCAGGGAGTTGGGGAAGGGGCTCCACATTAAACCGGTCACTTGTATACAGTCAACAAATGAGTTCCAAGTTAAACTGGTTAGCAAGCAAATATTCTGGACTTTCAACCCTTTCAATCGTGCCTTTAAATCTATTCAGTCTAGGACAGACTGCATTTTTGAGTGAAGCCAGTTCAGACAGATACTAACAATTCTAAAAATCAATACAGCATAAATATTAATTACATTATGAAATCAATACGGTAGAAATCAGAGGTAATATTCATTTTTATCTCTCACAGCATGGAGATACCAAGGTGAAAATAACCTGCTCTGCTTCAAAGGACTCACAGTGTTGTTAGATACTCATTTTTCCACCACTTTGGAAAGACCTTCCCTCACAGCAGCCCTGTGCAAAGCAGGTTAGCAGAAGATTGTTGCCCTTATTTTACAAAAGAGGAAATCAAGGTTCGGGGGTATAAAGTGACTTTTGCAGGATTATTGATCTGGTATGTATGTGACAGAGCCAGATCTTGACTCCATCTCTCCTAAACCCCAACCCAAAGCTCTTTCCATTGCTTTTCTGAAAAAGCCAGGTCCTGAGTGAATTAAAGATGTTCTCTAGTCACATTGACTTTGTTTTTCTCTTTCCTACAACAAATTGGTGCTTGAAATTCATAACTTCCCCAATATATAGAATCATTACAGATGTTTAAAGGCATTTAAATCATAATTAATATGTATGTAGGGAAGTTAATCTGGGGAAAAAACTAAAGCAGCTGCAGTTAGTAAATCTTCAGTCTTAGAGCCCAAAGTGAAACATGTACAAACAGCTCATTCCCTGCATGCAGAAAGGAGATTTTATTGAAAGGTCATTGTTATAGCAAGGAATAGGGGAATTGTATCTATAGTCTTTGGAATGGAGAGGAAGACTGAAGTCTTTTGAATTAGACCCCATTCAAAACATGGAGACAATCTCATCGTTTAAGGTAAAAATAGCGTGTAGAGACCCAGTGTCATCTGAGAAAACTCACTTACCAGGCTGTAGAATGAACACTGACAAATAATTTTGAAAGCTCTTTCTAGCTTAATCTCTATTCCATAGTCTCTCCTAGGCCTGAGATTTACATTCTAAGGTCTCTTTCAGTGCTGATATTTTCTTTTCTGTGTTCTAAAGTCTCAGCTCTCAGATCCTCAAGGTTTCCCTCAACACTCACATTCAACTCTCCCAGAATTCCAGTTTCCTCTCAGTTCTTACATTCTTTGATCTAAGTCATCTCTCATGTTATCTGTCCTAAAAATCTTTCAAAAGCCTGGCATTCTGCCTACCCTTTGACCTAGTCATACTAGGTTTGTATTAATAAAGAAAAAGACTTGTACAAAAATACTTATAGCTGCGCTCTTTGTAGTGGTCAAAAATTGGAAAATGAGGGGCTGCCCTTCAATTGGGGAATGGCTGAACAAATTGTGGTATCTGTTGGTGATGGAATACTATTGTGCTCAAAGGAATAATAAACTGGAGGGATTCCATGTGAACTAGAACAACCTCCAGGAATTGATGCAGAGCGAAAGGAGCAGAACCAGGAGAACATTGTACACAGAGAGTGATACACTGTGGTACAATTGAATGTAATGGACTTCTCTACTAGCAGCAATGCAGCGATCAAGGACAATCCAGGGGAATTTAGGAGAAAGAACACTATCCACATCCAGAGAAAGAACTGTGGGAGCAGAAACACAGAAGAAAAAGATAGAATCGATCATGGGGTTTGATGGGGATATGATTAGGGTTTTGATGTTAAAAGATCACTATTGCAAATATGAATAACACGGAAATAAGTATAGAACAATGATACATGTATAACCCGGTGGAACAACTTGTCAGCTCCAGGAGGGGGAGATATCAAGAGATCATGAATCATGTAACCATGCAAAAGAATTTTAAATAAAAAAGGGGGAAAGTCTGGAATTCCGTGTTCTAAGGCTGCCAAAAAGCTCCAATAGTCTATCATCCATAGACCTACTAATATAGAATCACCTGGGCAAACTAACATAGAACCCAGCCAGGGCAAACCAAGGATTGAAAGCTACATAGGGCTAAAAGAGTGTGAATAAATGTGAACACCACCACCCCAACAGCAGAGCCAGTTTCACAGCCTCCAAAGCTAACATATTATAAGCAAATATAATATATTCAGAATTCAGAATCAAATCCCATTAAAGAATGATTCCCTTTGAGAAGCCCTTTCTGGTTTGCTATTCTTGTCTATCATTTGATAGAAAACTTAATTCAGTTAAAATTTATTAAGGTTGACATCAGATGGAATTCTAGGCAAAGAACTGCTCATTTTATCCTATTGACAATGAAGAACCATTAAAATGTTTTTTTAAGTAGGAAAAAGACACAAATAAAGGAGATTTTATGACAATTATTTCTAATTCTGTAGTATATGAATGGTGTATTGGAAGAGCAGAAATAAGTGATGGGACAAATAAGGAGATTTTTCTATAATCAAAATCTAAACTTACTACTCATGGATATATGGAGGGAGAATATGAGATAGATATTCTGTCTGCATATAATTCCAGAGACCTATGGATAATAGAGAAGAAATTCAGCCAGAAAATCCCAGCATAGAAACCTAATGCACGAAAGCTTTCTCATTCATGGACCAGGAATAGGCCAAAATGCTAGTGAAATGCAGGATTTAACTTAGGATTCATGAAGCCTATATGTATGTTGCTCTGGCTCCATCACAGGGTCAGAATTCTGTTGGCCTTGAACCAAGAAGTTAATGATCAGGGCTTTAGATCAGACTGCCTCAGTGTAGATCACCCCAAAACCACCTCATATATAGAATCAGCATAAATTATGCTGATTCAGTGCAATGACTAAAACTACACTTGATATCTTTGAAGAATATCACATACCTTACCTAGAAGTAAGATAATACAAATCAGTACCAATGAATGAATGACTCATTTTTTGGTCCAGGAATACACAAGGCCTGATACCTTACAATTCAGAGAGTAAGGATGAAGAAGTGAGGAAAAACAAACAAACAAAAAAGATCAGCAATAAATATATTTTATGAATCAAAAATACAAAAATAACAAATATAATAATTCTATATCATCTTCAATTAATGACTCAAAGAAAATCAGAGATTTTGGCATAAGGTCTAATGAAATTCCTAGAAAAAAAGAAGCAAGAGTTTCATTTTTTTAATGATCAAACTTGGTAGTTGTGTCAGCTCTCATTTATTCAACTATATCATCTCTATGAAGATAATTCTCAAATTTATTTTTCCAGCCTTAACCTCTTTCCTAACATCCAGTATCACATTTCCAACCACTCATTGTAGATTACTAACTTGAAATCTCATAGACCTCTTGTCATGGTCCAAAACTGAATTGATTTTCTTTTCTCCCAAATCCTCCCTTCTTGCTAACTTTTATTTTTTACTGTTGAGGATACCACCATCATCCAAGTCATCCAAGCTTATCTCTACATTCTTTCACCTCATGTGTCCAATCATTTTCCAAATTCTATTATTTCCACTTTCCTAATCTCTCTCATATTTCCCCTTCTGTCTTCTGACACTGTCACAACCCTGGTACTAAATGTCCTTATCACCTCATAATTTATAGGAGAAGCTTAGATCTTCTAATAGAAGCTTACATCTTATAGATCAAGCCCACTGAGGAAAGAAGCCATGTTTGCCTGAGATTGTTGGCAAGATCCCAATGTCTCACTCAAAGGCACTGCTGCTCTCTGCCAAAGGTTATCATTAAACCCTGAAGAGCAAACAAGTATTTGTAACATCATGACTGAGAGCACCAAACCTGCCTTTTCCTAAGAACCCAATCATTCATCAGCAGACTCCCACACATGACTGATGATAATTATTTTCATATATTCTCCCCTCATTATAATGATCTCCCTGAGAGCATCAACTGCCTTTACCTTTCTTTGTACTATTAAATGCAGTTATCAAGAGGTGCTACCATCTTGACCTCTTGATTGGAGCAGGTCTTGTGAGATCTCTGGATATTTACTGTACCTGCAGTCCATTGATCTGATCAAATGTTAATCATTCCCCCATGTAATCATTACTCCCTGTTGCTGTCCCTCCCAAGCATTCCATCCTGTGGAAGTATATTGAAACCTTGTCCTTTATGCCCCAATAGAGTATTCCTGCCCTCTGATCCTGTTTGATGACCCCAAATTGCAATTACCTCCCCTCAGTTAAAGAGTCCCTTGTTGTCACTTTGATAGTCGTCCCAATTTTAAGTTGGTGGCACTCTGAGTGCTCAGCACAGTGACAAGCATGTAGAAGGTGCCTGATACATACTTCTCTAATGAACAACATTTAAACAGGTATTTAAAGTTTACAAAGCAGTTTATGAACGATTGAGGGAAAAGTAAATGGAAGTTAGATGTGTCCCTATGTGTATTCTTATAGCATTTAGTAGGTATCTATCTATGGTATGGCAAGCCCTGTGTCAAGGTGAGGAAGTAACAGTGAATCACTGAATACCAGAATCTCAGAAGTGGAAGAATCTCAAAGATATATAAGCAAGAATCCTCTCTACAGTGCCACAAAGGGCTTCATTCAGCCTATACTTGAAGCAATCTGTAAAGGTGGATTCGGGAACCATTTCATGTTTCTAGTTCTAATTTCATGTTCGTAGTTCTAATTCCTTAGATTGAGTTAAAATCTGCATCTCTTGAAAGTGGGGGGTTTAGCCCTTTGGGAGTTTAGGAATAAGTAAAACAGAAATAATTATAATATAATACTTATAATGACATTACACAAGTTACATGGTGGTGTGTGTTATAAAGAGCTATGGACATAGAGCTGGAGTACTAAGTAGGGAAAGATCCCATCTGAATCAAGGAATCAGGGAAGACTTCAAGAAAGAGGTGTCAAGAGAGCTGGGAAAAAAGCTTTGAAGAGAAGAACCCTTAAGAGAGCATTCTCTTACCAGTTAAGTGGTTTTTCCTAAGATGAACAACCAAAAGCCTTGTAATTGTGAAGATCATCTGCTTTAGAATATCATTTATGAAAGTTTTCTTGTTTTCCTTTCATAATTTATCAAGACTGCTCTTGATGAATGTATATATTATTCTCATGGTATTTTGGTGGAGATTGGAAATAAGCCTACAGGTCAGTAGTTATTAATGTTTCTTTGGTCACCTTGGGGAAAGGGGAAATAATGGACCCTATGATGTTTCACAAACTCTAACTGTCCTCTCCTTTTTTTCAGATTACCTTCACAATGCCTCATATTCTAGCTCCCTTGTCAATAGGTTGTCTCCAGTACCAACCTCCCTGTACTGTCTGCTCTTCCTATCTGTTTTCCTTGGGACCATTTTTCTTAATCATTCAGCACATCTGGCACTGCAATTTTAGAGAGCAGAGGCACTGGCCCCAGTGCCATTAATGGAGAGAAGAGTTTGCTGTATAAATCTTAGCAGTTTGGCCTCAATTTTTCATTTCTAGTCTTCCCCTTCTAGTTTCCTCCTTCAATGTCCTTGTCATGATTTGATTTTCTTAGGTAGCTCACTGAGCTTTACTTACACTTGTGTTTTTTTTCTCCTCCACTACTTCTCTCTGGTTTATGATATGATATTGCTCATAAGTTGCCACTATAATCCTCCATAAGATTTTATAAACAAGTTTATAGTAGATACTGAGGTTGCCCTCAAATGCCCTCATCCTCCACTTGGTGGGAAGATCAAGTTCTTGCTGACTGAGGCAGTTTCTAGTCTTTGACATCTCCTTTTTGTGACAACTGATTTACAGTTGTTAAATATCCTGAGGAGAGTATGAAAGCTTTACCACTGTCTATTTTTTTAATGTATTCATTTCTCAATTTTTCAGGATCAGTGGCTTTTTCAAATAGGTTGAAGGAAGGGAGGTGTCTCAATTGGACACTAGAGAATCTCCTTTTTTATTCTGCCTTTTAATATAACATTGATTTTAACTTTGTGTTAACCATCTGGTCAACTAACTGAACAGAAAGGCCTGATTTGAAAATGAATCTTTAATCAATAACCAGCCATTTCATTTCCATTCCAATGTACTAAATTTCTTTTTTAAAAAAATATTATTCAGTGGGAGTCAAATTCCCAGTACCTCCCAACTGTGTTCTTGCAGAGATGATTCTCAATATGGAGGAGTGAGGTTGAAATCAGACTTTTGACTTCTTGGCTTTCTTCTTCTAAATCATTCTTCTCCAACATATGTATTGGAGTCATGGAGAATTCAAGTAAATTCTAAAGTGAATCAAGCTGAACCACAAATCAATAAACACAATAAATGACTTCATAGCAATGGAAATAACATCAACAACAACAAAAAACAACAACAAACAGCAACACAGCAGCAAAATTAACCTAAACACTCTAATTTTAATGGCCAAACTTGGCCCCAGAAAAAGAGATGGAAAAAATGTGCTTTCCCCCCCTTTTTTTTGATGAAGTGGTATACTATAAATGTGCAACATGGTTGATGTGTCAGTTTGTCTAATTTCCTTCTCTCTTTCCTTTTCTGTTCTTTGGATAGAGGGTTTGGTTAGAGGGAAGAAGATAGATACATTTAGACAGGAAAGTGATAAAGGATATATCAGGGGCGACTAGGTGGCTAAATGGATTGAGAGACAAGCTTAGAAATGGGAGGTCTTGAGTTCAAATTTGGCCTTAGATATTTCCTAGTTATTTACCTAGCCTAGCCCTTCTGCCTTGAAACCAACCAATAGACAGTAGTCATTCCAAGGCAGAAGGGAAGGATTATTTTTTTAAAAACATTTACCTTCTGTCTTGGATCAATACTGGGTATGGGTTCCAAGGCAGAAGAGTGGTAAGGGCTAGGCAATGAGGGTTAAGTGATTTTCCTAGGGTCACACAACTAGGGAGTGTCTAAGGCCAGATTGGCAGGACCTCCCATCTCTGGGTCTGGCTCTCAAACCACTGAGCCACCCAGCTGCCCCTAGAAGGATTATTTTTAAAAACAAGAATAAAAGACATCAATAAATGATTGGAAAAAAGTTCCTAATGGTTTAACTTGATGAATCTTAACAATTCCTCTATAAAATTTATCTTTCTCCTCAACCTTATTCTAATCCATATTTGAACAAAATTTCCATATACAACATTCCTCAAAAACTGGTCTTATACACCATAGATGTTTCTGTGAATTGTTAGGAAGTTCCAACCCCTATTGGGCCATCACTCCTCTATGGGTGGGCCTTTCTCCCACATATCTTTGCCACTAATCTCTTTATCTAGTCATCAGATGACCATTCCCATATTCACCTACATGAAGCCTTCCCACATTGAGTGGATTTGCCAGAGTTTATGTCCCACTGGCAGACCTTTCATGAGGCATAAAAGGATAATGTTAGTGGGTTGTTGTAATTCTAATGGACCCAAAATGCTACATTTTATCAAATCTTCCTGACAGCCATAGGGAAAGTAGCAGGGTGGAAACAAGGGGTAAATGAGGAATGGGAGGAAGTGGTCTATGAACTTCCCAGATAACAGTATCAAATTTCCCTGTATATCTGTTTGGTGCATTGCAGAAGAAAGAGTGCCAAACTGGTGGCTGACCTGAAATCAGACCCTAACTAATCAAAGCATTAAAGCTCAGAGAGGCTCCTCTCCATGTCAATTCTGCTTTTGTTTTCTGAATTATGTCCCAGGAATAGCTGGTTCTCGTAGAATTCAGCAATCCAACACTTCACAAAGTGCTTTCCTTGAAACAACCCAATGAGAGTGAACATATTTTCTCATCTTTATTGTGCAGAGAAAGGAGTTAAGTCTCAGGGAAGTCAAGAAACTTTCTCATTCTTCTGACTCTTTGGGATCCATTAATTTATATATTAAGTTTACCGTATGGTCTTTCAACATATATAGTGATAAAATATCAAGTAGGCAAAGACTTTACAATCAACACTATAGACCTAGAACAGAGAAAAGAATCACTCATCTCACTTTCTCATTTTATAGATGAGGAAACTGAGGCTGAGAGAGCAGAAATAGGTACAGAGACAGGACCAAACCTAGAAGCAAAGTCTCTGCCAATGGGTACACCTTTCTGCAATGAAAAAGAGAATAACTGAATCAGGAAAAAAGTAGAGGAGAGATCAATGTAAAGGCAGAAGAGGTAAATGCCAAAGGCTTGAAATCCAGCCCATGAAATAAAGCTAACATATTCCAAAGTAAA
Organism: Monodelphis domestica; assembly: GCF_027887165.1. Classification (NCBI taxonomy): domain Eukaryota; kingdom Metazoa; phylum Chordata; class Mammalia; order Didelphimorphia; family Didelphidae; genus Monodelphis; species Monodelphis domestica. Next base: position 10,928,673 of record NC_077231.1, read on the forward strand.
AAAAAAAATGGCGGATTCAGCTCAAACCCCCTTGTTGAAGCAAATCTCAATAAATCAAATGATTAATTCTACCCTTGCAAGGTGTCAGTTACAAATGGCACCCACCTGAATCAATGGACCGTAATTTGTCATTTCTCAGGAAAACTCACAGGCTTGATCGGCCAAACACCCACCAACCCAAAGGCAATTCCAGTGAGCATAAGTAGTGCTCAGTCCCTTCCCAATTGGTTTCACGGGGAGGAGGCAGTATTGTTTCAATCAAGTAGAATGTTTGCCCTTAACCAGGAGACAATAAATCAGATTTTCCCAATATTCGCAGCCAGATTGAGGCAAACTTCAAATGTCAGCAGAGAGCAAGGCCTAGCATATAGCATGAGCACTTGACAGAACAAGGAAAGGCCCAAAGCTCAGGGTCCCCTGGGTTCTTTTAATGAAGGTAAATGCATTTTCCCATCCAGAACCACACTGGATCCAAAAGCAAGGGAATATGTAAGAAAATGGGATGCCTATGTGGTCATCCAGAACCCCTGGCTCTCAGTTTCAGTCCAGTTGTCATTTCTCTTTTCACAGTCAAAGCAAAGGATTTAGGTTTCGTAACTGAACTTTATTGCCTCCAGGCCTTATCTTCAGTTTTTTTCCTCTGCCAAGAACACCTTCCCTAATCTGCCTTTTGAAGACATCATCAGCCTCCAAAGTCCAGCTCCAATGCTGCCTCCTCTAAGAAGCCTGTCATGTTTGCTCACCAGGAAGTATAGTCTCCCACCGTTGTATTCAGAGCACATTGTGAGGAGCCCTGGTGTGGCACCATCAAGAACTACTTGTTTGAGATGCTATAAGCTTAGTCAGCTCTGCCTATTAGCCAAGGATCCTATTATCCTAATATACTATCCTTACTAGCTATCTAACAATGGAAACGTTTTCTCTGTCCTAGGAAACTCAGTTTGGAAATCCTTGCCCTCTTTCCAGCTTCTATGATTTTTTTTTTTGAGGAAAACACTGTAAAATTTAAAGCTCAGGAGAAGTGTTGCTTTTGAAAGGACTTGGGATTTCATTGGTAGAGGGAATGCTTGGGGAGGGACTTTCCTTTCTGTGCGATGCACAACAACCTCTGCTCTATAACTTGGAATCTTCAAGAGTCCCTGAAGTTCTAAGAGTATAAGTGTCCTCCCCAGAATCACACAGTATTTGTTAAAGGTGGACCTTGACCCTTAGTAGCCTTGACTCCCAGGTCTATTCTCCATTTGGATTGCAAATTTAGTCATTTTAGTTAGGGGATGCCAAGAATCACTTTGACTTTTATTCACTCCTGTTGAAAGTAAGAATGGAATCATGACTATACACTGAAGATTTAAAAAAATCTACTGCATGAGTTCAGGAATGGGGGTAGTAGCTAACAGCATTTTCTGTTGGGGGGAAAAAAGATCTGAGAGTTTTAATGGATAGTAAGGCCAAGATGATACTCATATGGAAGCTAAAAAAATCAGTGTGGTCTGAGGCTACACCACAGCGGCTAAGCCCAGCGTTCAGGAATCCACAAGCAGGATTCTCCTCTTTTCTACTTAAAATCAGACCACCTCTAGCGTGTGGTATTCAACTGACAGTATGGAGGGTGCCCTAGGAAGAACATGGATAGCCTGGAGAATATGCAGAGAGAACAAGCCCAACGACAAGGACAGTTATCAAACTCCTGATGTCTGAGAATATTTGGAGGATTTGGGGTGAGTTAGTTAGCCAGGAGTTGAGAAGATTTAGGTAGAACATGATGGATGAATCTGCAGATATCTGACCAGCAGTCATAAAGCTAGCTGGAGAAACCCACTTGTTTCATGTGGCTCCAAATGGGAATAAATTCCCATTCCCAGCCCTGAATAAAGTCTGAATCTTGTCTTGTTCTTCCAAATCTTCTGACAGTGGTTTGTACAAGAAGTCAATTTCCTTGCCCATTCATTTTGCTGACCCAAAATCATTAGAGCAAATAGAAGATCACTTTGCAGGTTTGGGAATGATGGGCCCACCACAGTGCTATTTAACATATATGGTTCATCTACATGTTGGCCATCACCAGACCAGATAGTTAGCTTGAGCAGAAGACAATGCAGAGTATAAATAATGACTGGGTTAAGATTGGAGATGGAGACACATGAAATAAGAGCTGAAGGAATGGCCTCAATGAGGGCAAAGAATAGGGTTAGCAGAGATGACCTAAATGGAGAGCTAGAACAAAGCTATGGTCATCTAGAGGACTATCAGAAAAAAAGAAATAGCTACAAGAATGGCACCCTTGTGGGTAATTATAAAGTTCAGAATATGACTATCCCTATGTGAGGCTAAGGTAGAATTGAATGAATAGGTCAGAATTTAAAGGTACTGAACAACTGGAATTTGAGAGTGTGGCTATATGGATGTTAAAGTTCTCTGGTACAGGAGCCAGAGTATGAAGGAGAAGGTGGAAACCAGCAGCTGTGCTCTTTAAGAGAGAGGAAAGGTGGGGCAGCTGGGTAGCTCAGTGGATTGAGAACCAGGCCTAGAGATGGGAGGTCCTAGGTTCAAATCTGACCTCAGCCACTTCCTAGCTGTGTGACCCTGGGCAAGTCACTTGACCCCCATTGCCTAGCCCTTACCACTCTTCTGCCTTGGAGCCAATACACAGTATTGATTCCAAGATGGAAGGTAAAGGTTTTGAGAGAGAGAGAGAGAGAGAGAGAGAGAGAGAGAGAGAGAGAGAGAGAGAGAGAGAGAGAGAGAGAGAGAGAGGAAAGGTGACCTGGGAGTGGGATGCAGCGGTAATACAAATATTACCATAACCTGATTTGGGTAGAAAATGTTGATTAGGTGGACTTCAAAGGAGGGCAAGTTGCTGAATGATGGTGGTAAAAAAGAATATGGAAAAGGAGGGGGAGGGAGGAGAAAAAAGAAATGAACATCTACTCAAAGCTGTGCCAGGTAACAACTAGGGGAATTAGGAAAGCCCTTATTATGGAAGAAGTGTCTCTTAGAAGCAACTTTCGAAATAGCTAAGGGTTCTAAGAGGGGCACATTTTAAGGATAATTCATGGCAGCTGCAAAGGCATAGAGTCAAGAGATGGGTAGTTTAATAAGGAGAATACTAAAGCACCAGCTTGACTCAAAGTACACCTGGAGAAATCACTGTGGCCAGGTCAGAAACACAAGGCAAGGATTAACAGAGCTTGACCTTGAAATCCCATCCATCAAACTAATCACCCTTGTGCTCACTGGATCATTAAAAGGCAGAATCAGAAATAAAGCCTACAGCAGAATCCAGTCAATACAGAGCCAATGGAGACCCATGAGCCTAAGTGTGTGTGTGTGTGTGTGTGTGTGTGTTTGTACTAGGTTCCAGCACTGATGCCTTCCTTTCTGTTTCTTTTCATCTGTTGCTTTGGTTTGATCTCAGAGCACCAGCACATTCTATTCCAATGAAGGCTATTGTTAGCAGGCATCCTTTTCTCATCCCTGACCCTTCTAACCCCCACCCTACCTAGGAGTGCTAGGGGTAGCTGGGGCCTCTCCTATTTGCTTCCTCCCACTTCCTTTCATTCCCTCTTCTTCAGCAATGAAAACATCTCCTTTGTCCTCATGAAGTATGGAAGGAAGCTGAGCTCTGTAGAGCAGATTGTCAACTAATCAGTCAATCCCATTTTACTTGAGAATCAAATGATTTTGAATTTAGTGTTGGAATTGGAGGCCCCAGAGAAACATAAAACAGGGAAGCTTTTTAGAGAGATGATGTGATTCATGGCTGAGTAGAACCACCAGCCACAACTGGAAAGTTCAAAATAAACACCTCTGACTCTGAAGCCCCAGAAATCACAAAATCCACCCCCTCCCCTTGAGCCCAGGCCTCCTCCCTCTCAGCATTCCTGAGCTTCTTTCTCTCTTTGCTTTGACTGACCTCTTTGCAAGGCAACAGAAGGCCTGAGAAAGTAGGGCTTCGGGGATGCTGCCTTCCTCATATACCTCATCATGGAATGCCAGGGAGCCAGGCCTCTCAAAGACATACTAGCAGAATAAAAGTACTGGCTGATTCCAAACCAATAGGGTAGGAGAATGACTTGTCATCTATCCTTCATGTCAGTGGGCCTGGATCAATGTGGAGAGTCTTCATGCTGGGATGGGGGTGGAAGGTATGTGGTGAGGAAAGGTTTGGCCAAAGCAACTTAAGAAATAATCTACTAAAGCATGGAGTGAAGAGGGATCAGGATAAATAGAAGGATGCCCCCTCACTTTTAGGGTTCCAATGTCCTGTGACATTAAGTAGATAGAGGACAAATATTCCCAAGATGAAGGAGCTCTGATTCTGTGGGCAGAGGAGCAATCTTGATCTCTGTCATCAAGAGGTCAGGTGAGCTGAACTCAGAGATATTCATGGACAGAAGATGTCAAGCTCAGACTTGGAGAATGCAGTCCCCAGGGATTAAAGATGTACAATTACAGCTACTCAGAAAACCATAGAGTCCCAATGAATCAGAGACCCACAGACCTGAAGCTGAAAAAGCCCCTCAGCCAGCTGGTCTAACATCTTTCATTTTACAGACGAGAAAATGGAGATTATAAGACTCACAAGCAGCCAGAAATTTGAACCCAAGTTCTCTGACTGCAGAGTCAATGTTCTTTCCACTGCACTTTTGTGACTATAATGGAAAGGGACAGATATGGGCCATGAGGACTTGGATTCAAATCCTATTTCTTCCTCTTATCATCTCTGTGACCTTGAGCAAGTCACTTATCCTCTGAAGGCATAAGATTCCGGATCTGTAAAATAAGAGGTTTAGACTAGATGGATTCTAAAGCCCTTTCCATATGGCATGCATTATTTTTTCAATTAATAATAAGAACGATAGAAGATTATGATCATTTGACATTTATATAGCACAAGTTTTCAGATAATTAATCTTAACAATAATCATGAAAGGTAGATGTTATTATCACCCCCATTTTGTAGATGACGAAACTGAAGTAGACAGAGGCTAAGTGACTATAAAAATCTCATAGCTACTAAGTGCCTGAGGATGGATTTGAATTCAGATCTTTCTAACTCCAGGTCCAACACTCTATCCATTGGATCACTTTTCCTCTACCTACTTTTACTTCTACTTTTCCTTCCCTTATTAAGGGAAAGATAAAAGAAATATTTTTGTAACCAATATAAAAAACTAAGCAAAACAAATTCCCTAAGTCTGTGATCTAATCCTAAATTCCATTTCTCTAGGTCTCTAGGGTTCACTTAACCCTTTCCCCATTGACCCTGAGAAGTAAACAGTGCATACTTCATTCCCTTCCCATTTTACAGATGAGGATACCCAGAGGGGAGGAGACTTGTTCAAAGTCTCACAGTAATTGTATGAACTAACATTGAGACTCTAGTCAACTGTCTCTAGATCCCTTGTCTTCCCCCCTTGGTCACCCTGCCTCTCAGGTTTAGGCTAATTAGAACATTTGATAGAACAGGGAACATTCAAAACCATGGGCATTCTTCAAGTAATCCAGGTGTTTGTTATTCTTTCATTAATATGGTCCATTATGGTTATAGTTTTTCTTATATTGAACCACCCCTGCATTCCTGGAATAAATCCATCTGGACAATAGGGTATGATTTCTTTAATATGGTGAGTCAGACTAGATCTGTATCCCAGAGAGATCAAGAAAAGGGACCTATTGTACAAAAATATTTATAGCTGCTCTTTTTGTGGTGGCAAGGAATTGGAAATTAAAGGGATGTCAATCAACTGGGGAATAGCTGAACAAATTGTGGTATATGATGGTGAAGGAATATTATTGTTCCATAAAGAATGATGAACAGGATAATTTCAAAAAGAAGCTAGAAAGACCTTCATGGACTGATGCAGAGTGAAATAAGCAGAACTGAGAAAACACTGTCCATAGTAACAGCAATATTGTGGAATGATCAGCTGTGATAAACTGAGCTATTATTGGCAATACAGTTCTAGGGACTTATGACAAATAATGCTATTCACCTCCCGAGAAAAAACTGTTAAAGTCAGAATGCAGATGAAAGCAGTCAATTTTTCAATCATTTATTTGGATTTATGTTTTGAGGTTTGGATTTTACAGGATTACTCACAAAAAAGAATAATATGGAAATGTTTTGCATGATAATACATATCTAACTCAAATTGAATCACCTGCCAACACCAGGAGGGGGAAAGGAAGGAGATAAATTCAATCATATAACTTAGGAAAATTTATGTGGAATTTTATTAAATGTAATTGGTATGTATGTAATTATATACCTATATATATATATATATATATATATATATATGATGAGTCAGGAAATGGAAGGATACTGTAGTCTTCATCTGTGATAAATCTTCAGATGTGCCTTCTTGCCTTGTATGCTCCCACAGACTTACAGTTTATCTGACACCTTCAAGTTTTCTTGACAAATATTTATCCTGTATAATTATCACCATACACATTTATAATTTGTTATCATTTGCTGTGTCCTCCACAGACAAAAAGTGAACTGAATTTCCATTCTATGTTTTGTGCACACTACTTCATATGGGCTTCTCTATGACCTGTTAAGGGAGGTACAGAAAGTGCTAATATGCCTTTCTTTGGCAGATGCAGAAATTGAGGTTCAAGGAGATAAAATTACTTGCCTAGGGTGTGTGATATGGAAATCACATTAAAAGACATATATATTAATTTAAGGTCGCCAAGGAATTCAGCTATGTAATTCCTAAATGAAAACTCAAGTCAGCAGTCAACCTTTTATGGAGTTTTTAATTACTAATAGGAGGAAGAAAGGTATTAGAGAGAGGGGAGGGGAGAAAGAGAGAGAGAGAGAGAGAGAGAGAGAGAGAGAGAGAGAGAGAGAGAGAGAGAGAGAGAGAGAGAGAGAGAGAGAGAGAGAGAGAGAGAGAGAGAGAGAGAGAGAGAGAGAGAGAGAGAGAGAGAGAGAGAGAGAGAGAGAGAGAGAGAGAGAAAGAGAAAGGGGAGAGAAGGGAATAGGGCTTAAATACCCCCTCTGCTTAGGCTGGGCCAAAGGCCCAAGGCCTTAGATAGCCGAGGCAAAAAAAAAGAGATCAGTCCCTATCACTCACATGACCAAAATGGAGAAACAGTTTCAGGGCCTCCACCTCAAGCACCAGGCTCCAACCACCTCCTTTCCTCCACACAGAAAGTCCCCAGACTCCTCAGCTGTCCTCTACCTCACTTCCTGTGTCTCCCCTGTGCCAATGGTGGCTCTAGCTTAACCCAGGACTGCCCAGAGGTCTGTCCCCTTTGCACATGTCTGTTGAAGGTCATATTCTCAAATAATTAAATCTTGAACTTTGCTGCAGCACTTCCTAAATCCTATTACCCTGAGTAGGGTGGAGATTGTAGTTTCCAAGACCTGATTCTGTCATTCCAAGTATCTCCATTGTTATTGATCAGGAAATAGCTAAATCCCATCCTCTAAAGAATGGTTTGAACAGGGTTGAGCAGTTTTGAAATTCACAGGTGATAAAATATGTTATTGAGAGAGCTGGAATGAGAAGCCAAGTCAAGTCCTCCTTCTCATCCAGGAAGCTAGGTTCAAGTCTGGATTGACCACTTGCAACTTAAGTGACCTTGGACAAGTCATAGCCCCCTTCTGGCTTCTGTTTCCTTGAGTTTCCTTTCAGCTCTTGATCTAGGAGTCTAGGATTTGTGATTGATGTATTTTCATGGGAAGCTAGCTGAAGTGGTTTCCTATCACCTAAGATATTATATTATCTATGATGTCACCATGATGTCAGAGGGGCAATGAATATCTCCATGTCAAAAATAGTCTTTTCCAACTTGAAAGCTATGTGCTGTGCTCCTACAGACAGAAGATAGGAATTGAAGAAACAGATTAATATCATGGGAATTTGCCCTCCAGATTAATCCCTAATGGGCCCCATATCCCAAGAACTAAGAATGACATATCCTTATTTATGTTTCACAAGGATATGTTATCCCAGGTTTCACAAGGATATATTATCTCAGGGTTCACTGACCTGACCAGCCAGACCATATGTTAAAAGGAGCCATAAAGACCCTGACTCTAGGAATTCTTGTCCTTCCCCCTCCTGACATATGCCAGGAACTGATAAGGACCCCAACCCCAGGAGTTCCTGTTAACTCTCCCCACCCCAGGAATTCCTCTGGACTCCCTCTACCCTAAAAGTGTATAAAAAACCTGCAAACCCTAGACTCAGGGCCAGCCCTCTTTTAGGGCTGAGCCCCAAGCTATAGTTTGGTTAATAAAAGTACCTTTTGTGTATTGCATTACCATGTGTGTGTCCTCCATGGAATCAGAACTAGAACCAGACATTACAGAATGAGGGGAAATGAGCTCAGAAGGAACACAAAAGTGTTGCATGCTCTGTGCCCATCCCTACTCCTACCTACCCTGAGGAGCTTTATGCCTCCTGTGGCTGCTGACCATGTGGGTGAGATCAATCTTCATTATTAAATAATCTATGATAAGAGTGCCTTTCTGAGGCAGCTGAAAACTACAACATTGACCCAGTTGGAGATCTACAGTTCTGCTCTACTGTCCTCTCAACTTTTTTTAAGGTTGTTGATCACAGAAACTAAAATAATTATAGGGATGCATATTTTGTCTAGGCATGAGAAGCTACATGCCTCACCACCCAAGTTGTCCCAAGGGGGATGGGCTATCCCAAGTGGCGATGAGTTTCCTATCACTGGAAGTCATTGAATCATAGTTGTAGAGCAAGAAAGAACTGTAGAGTTTAGCGAGTCCAAGAGCCTCATTTTATAGGTGAGGAAACTGAAGTAAAGTGACTTGCAAAGGGTCGCAGGTAATAAGTTTCTCAAGAAAGATTTGAAAATAAGCCTTCTTGACTACATCTAAATGGATGGCCATCTGCAAGACATGTTACTGAAAGGATTGCTATTCTGATTGGACAGCATGCCTTCTGAGGTCCCTCCTGTCACAAAGAGGATATTTCTATCAGCCCCACATAAGAACAGTAGATATATAGAAGTATAATAGATCATAAAAATCTATCTAGTCTAATCTGTTAATTTTATAACTCAGGAACCAGGGCCCCAGAGAGGGAAAGTTGCCTGCCTAAGACTATGTAGCCAATTAATGACAACACCAGGCCTGAACCCAAGTACCTGGATATCCTTTCTAAGGTCCACAAACCCTCCCCAATCTCTTCTTTGTCCCATGAATATTATTGCCTCTTTTTAGGATTCATTCCAAAACAAGATGAAATGTCATGTGTGTGTTGGGGGAAAGGGGAGCAGGAAGTGAGGTCTCCAGCAAAATCTCTCCTGTTAAACAACTCAACATAACAATAACTCTAATGATATCATTAGTAATTCAAAGACCAAGGGACAGCAGAACTACTCATTAAATAGTAAGGGGATGAGCCATGAGATAAAATATTAATGTACCACTTTAACACACGAGTTGTCATTTCTTCACTAAGGCAAACCTTGACTTAATGACTCCCATTGCCCTCACTCCCCTCGGGAATAACTGACCACATTTCAGCAGAAACCCTGAGGGCACTAAAACTCTGCACTAATGAAGATGAGCTTTAGAGAGTCAGAATAACACCCCTCCTTTACACTCCATACTCTTAGCTGGCATCAGAGCATATTCCTAGAAAAAGACACAGCTTTTGTTCATGTTATCCTGGAATCTTATTCAGTCACTCAATCATAAAAAAAAAAAAATCATTATCTCAGGAAGAAAATGACAGAGTTAAGAGATAACTGGTCCAAGAGACAGTATGGCATGGTGGATAGTGTCTCAGGCAGCCCTCTAAAAGTACAAATGGGAGACCTGTGGGTAATTTGCATTGATAGAAAGTTTCTTCATTAGGAAGTTCCAATACCATGAAAAGTTATAGGCATTCATCAGAGAAAAATGCATAGCCCAACACCATTTCACATTCCCAAATGCACTAAAATATAGAACAATATTTTTTGTTGGGCCAACAATATTAAGCACATTTCAGTGTTCTAGGAGCTTGGTTGGAAAGAAGGTTAGAATTATAATTTGAGGAAAGGGGATTTAAATTGTAATAAAGAATTCTCAGGTGAGAAAACTCTATTATTGCAGGTCTTGCCCTGTAACTTGGTCTTACAGAGTTCTCTTGGTCACTGAGAGAGTAAAAGTTTTACCCAAAGGTCAAAGAGCCAGTATATACTAAAACCAAAGTAGAACCCAGGTCCCCCTGACTTTAAAGTCAGATCATTATTCAGTATACTGGGTTACCTCTAATTCAAATAACAACATTAATTTTTCATTAAACTTCTCTTCTGATACCCCTAGGAAATATGAGCCTAGAAATGTACCTAAAGCCCAAGGCAGTGGAACCCAAGCTGTGACCCAGCCCAGCAAGCTGGAAGACATTGTGTAAGAGACTGAAATCTGTATGCTGTTCATTTGTGGACTAGCCTTGTGTGAAGTCCAGAGAAATCCATTAATAGGTTGGCTCCAGGGTGATGAATTCTTTTAGATAAAGAAACATTTGAAGACCTATTTGGGACTTGTAAAAGGTCTGGAGCTTCTTTGGTGGATTCTACTCACACCAGTAGAATCATGCATAGCCTTTTGCAGTGGATATGTATATTTAAATATACATATATAATGTATTGCATATATGTACATGTATACATACATATATACATGCATACACATACACACCTGTATGTGTGTGTGTGTGTGTGTGTGTGAGTGTGTGTGTATACTTGAGGCAGGAGTTGAAATTAGAGGGGGGAAAATAAGATAATCCATGCTGGCCAGGTTGAGAGACATTGTTTTCCTTCTGATGTATAGTTCCTATTCCCTGGTCATGATTTGGGGGGTGTTCAGGGAAGACTAGAACTTTAGGGCTACTCATTCATCTTTGGTGTCCACCTTTCACCCAACTCTCAGTAGTGGGTCCAAGAAACTGTAGCATACACAGTGACCATAGTTTATAAAGGGAACCCTTTCCTCCAAGGGTCATGAATTTTCTTCTCATTCAACCCATCCCATTAGTGTGGCTAGAATGCTCCAAACAAAGGCCACAGGTTAAGAGCTCTAGGAACATGACACAGAGCTAAGGATTACAGGTCCAGGGCAGAGAGACTTTGATTGGTTCCTGAGATAGGATAGACCAGCTCAGAGAGACAGGAAGGGATATGGAGAAAAGAGCTATAAAAGATCAAGGGCTTTTGGCATGAGTTTTCTGGGATTGATTCTTCTACTCCATTTGGTGTTGGTGGCTTGGGTAGAAGACACCTTTGTGGGTTGGTAAGACTCTTGCTCTGAAGAGACTGCCAGACTTCCATGTGGAGATTAGAACCCTGTTGGGGAGTGAACTGAAATTCTACAGATCAAACTTTAGGGTAGTAGGCTAGGAAATAAATTTTCTACTTCCTTATTTCTTTTTTGTACTATTGTTAAAAGCTACTATCATCCTTGTGACTTAAGAATTAATTTTATAAATGGTGACCACAATTGTTTTTACTAATATTATTTAACAAAACCAATTTCTAAGTATTACATGTAGCATTTTAATTATTACATATTACATTTATTTTCATTATTACAATAGCCTAGAAATACCATCTTGGTAATTAGGGTAAACGAGGTTGCAGATGACCAGCAGCCACAGATCCATAAGTTAATTAGGAGGGATGTCTACAACAAAAATAGGAATACAAAATGGGTAGATGAAGAAGGTACTGTGGAATAATATTGCCAGTCATCCTGACTTTTGTCCTGCACTGGATGTTAATGAATTTAGAAGGGAGAGAGTAAGACTGATGACTTTATTCAACTTTGCCTCACTGAAATCCAATATGGGCACAAGTCAAAACATTGCCCCATAATATCAATGGTCCTCTTATAAAAGAAAGACAATCAATAACTCCCTGATCACTGCTTTCCAATTCTACCCCTGAAGATAGTTTTCTCTGCCCATGTACTGAGGTAGGGAAGTTGAATGATCGAGAGGATCCAGCATTGTCCTAGATAGCAAGAATTATAATCTGAGTTATTGGCAACATAGTGATAAACAGCAGTTGGATGAACTGGTGGAAATTTGCAAAGGACAAATTTTACCTCAGTAGAAAAGGTCCTATAAATCTAAGGGACTTAGGATAAAGAATGCTATCCACATCCAGGGAAAGAACTGTGGGAGTAGAAGCACAGAAGAAAAATAACTAAAAAAATTAAAAAAAAAAGAACAACTGCTTAATCACATGGGTCAATGGGTATATGACTGGGGATGTAGCAATTATCAATAATAGGGAAATAGGTCTTGATCAATTATACATGTAAAACCCAGTGTAATTGCATGTCAGCTGGGGGGGGGGGAGAACATGAATCATGTAACTATGGAAAAATATTCTAAATTAATTAATTAAATAAAAATTTTCATTAAAAAATGTCCTACTAATTAGAACTCTTTAAAAGTGAATAACTAACTGGCATAGTAGAAAGAGGGCTGAGAATAGAATCAGGAACTCATCTTCTTGAGTTCCAATCTGACCTCATATACATAGTATCTGTGTGACCCTAGTCATTTAAAGTCATTTAACTTTGCTTGCCTTGGTTTCATCATCTGTAAAATGATCTTGAGAAGAAAATGACAAACTACACCAAAAGTTACCAAGAAAACCCCAAATTGGATCATGAAGAATTAGACACAACTGAAAAAGAACTGAACAACTGAAAATGGAATGGGTTGCCTCAGAGGCTGTCTTCTTCTTCTTCTTCTTCTTCTTCTTCTTCTTCTTCTTCTTCTTCTTCTTCTTCTTCTTCTTCTTCTTCTTCTTCTTCTTCTTCTTCTTCTTCTTCTTCTTCTTCTTCTTCTTCTTCTTCTTCTTCTTCTTCTTCTTCTTCTTCTTCTTCTTCTTCTTCTTCTTCTTCTTCTCCTTCCTTCTCCTCCTCCTCCTCCTCCTCCTCCTCCTCCTCCTCCTCCTCCTCCTTCTCCTTCTCCTTCTCCTTCTCCTTCTCCTCCTTCTTCTTCTTCTTCTTCTTCTTCTTCTTCTTCTTCTTCTTCTTCTTCTTCTTCTTCTTCTTCTTCTTCTTCTTCTTCTTCTTCTTCTTCTTCTTCTTCTTCTTCTTCTTCTTCTTCTTCTTCTTCTTCTTCTTCTTCTTCTTCTTCTTCTTCTTCTTCTTCTTCTTCTTCTTCTTCTTCTTCTTCTTCTTCTTCTTCTTCTTCAAAAAACCCTTACCTTCCATCTTAGAGTCAATACTGTGTATTGGCTCCAAGGCAGAAGAGTGGTAAGGGCTAGGCAATGGGGGTCAAGTGACTTGCCCAGGGTCACACAGCTGAGAAGTGCCTGAGGCCAGATTTGAACCTAAGACCTCCCATCTCTATGCCTGGCTCTCAATCCACTGAACTACCCAGCTGCCCCCTCTCTTTTTATTTTTAAGCTAAGTTTTGGAGTCTTGCATTCTTGCAAAAGGTATCCTTCCTGACCCCCAGGGGTACACCTCTTCACCCCCACAACACTGGTAGTTCAGATGCAAGACTCTTTGGGACTTTTTTCTCAGGAGAGACTCCTTGTCCTGGCTTGAGGGAAGTCAGGGAGGAGTGAGTCATTAGCCTCTTTCCCTGATCTAGATGGCTAAAAAGCATCAGTGACAAAGGAGAATTGTAATATTGCCAAGAATGGCTGAGCAGGCAGCTCCTAACACCTTCTACTCAGTATGTCCTTGTATATAAAAGAAACTGAATTTACAGTGCAGCAAAAACAGCAGGAAAAACCTTAAGAATACTTGCTGTTAAAATAGAAGAAATAATAACATCTTAGCAAGTCTTTCAAAACACTGTAAACAATACCCCCACACACTCAACACACCCCTTCTCAGGCCCCCAGCCTCCCTAGGAGGATAATCTAATGGAATTCATTCTGCCTATTCTGCCTTCTTCCCACAGTGTCACCAAACCATTTAAAGGAAAATGAGGTCTTTGTGTCTGAAAGGTTCATCTCACAGCTGCTAATGTGTTTTGGAGTTATCAGCTTTCCTTGGTTCTGTCAACACATCTTATGTGGGAGATGAGGTCTCTAATGGGTGCCCACAGGCAACCATCCTGAATCATCTTGGATTTGGAAAACCCAAGTGCTGGAATAGAAAGCACTTTGTATTTGGAGTCAGACAACTGAGTTCGTCTCCCAAACACACATACTCCATGTTTGACCTTGAGCAAGCCCTCCTAGTTCTAAGTCTCTGATTCTGTGATTTCCAGAGAGCTAGAGATGGGTCAACAAGTTTGTAAACATTTTGAAACAGGTTCCTTTAAAATATGTAGATTACCTCAGCTAAATTCTTCAAAACCCAAGACCACATCAGTCTGGAATACATGCCACTCTCTTTTCTATTTGATGAGTCCAATGATGTCAAAAGAGAAAGAAAAGCTGAGTCAGTGAATTCAGGATTTCAGTTTAGGATCTGTTGTTAGCATGAACCAGGCTCTATGCACTGGGGATATAAAAGCAGGAATGAAACACTTCCTCACCACAACAGGCTTATATGCCATTATAATGTAAGCTTCTGTCTAAAGCAAAGAGAAGGCAATATCTTATCCATTAATGTCTATAAGCATTCAATCACTCTACAAAATAATACTCATTGAGCATCTACTATGTGTCAGGTCCTCTGTTAAGTACTGAAAGCCAAAAGTGAAACAGTAATTTAAAGAGATTTTAGTCTATCAGCAAAGTCAACATATACACATATAATAAAAATATGTGTGTATATTATATATGTATATAATATTTAATCAGGAGAGGGATACAGTACAATCCTAAGGTCTCCACACAGAGTTTCATGCTCAAAACCCACACAGGGCTTAAGGCTCTGGCTACTCTGGCTGCGGATCCCTGGGAGTGCCACTGCATTCAAGAAACCATGAAAATTGGGGAGCTTATATACCTCTTGGGAAACTGACAGAAGTATAATTTTTTTTTTTAGGTTTTACAATGGCTACAAAGAAATGAGGAGTTCTAGACAGGATTATCAGGGAGAGGCTGTTGCCTTAAAATGAACACAAAAGGGAAAGATCCAATCAAGGGCTGGGCTACCTGAGAAATGACTTTTTGATACAACAGGAAAACTTATTGGGATAAAAAGGGTACTTAACAACTGATTGAATCTGCTAGTTCCACCTAAAGTGCTTTAAGGATTATTGTTAGTCTGAAACTCTCAGTCTGGAAAATTCTCATGTGACAAGATCAAACTTGAGGGTCTCAGATTCCACATAAATAACACATATACATGAAATTTCACTGGCACAGGGAACTCCCAGATTAGAAATCTCACACTATTGATGCAGATCATCATTTTCTCTGCAATTTATAATCTTGCACAGTTCCCTGGGTTACTGTCTTGCCCAATGACATACCACCAGTAGGTATCAGGCATAATTTGAACCTAGCTCTTTCTTGTTTCAAGGCTGACTGCCTCACTGTTATTAAAGAAGACATCATTCCCCTATTTAAAGTGCTTTATCCATTGACATCAATCTGAATCTCTCCATATATTAGTTGACAGTATAATAAGTGATAGTGGAATTTTTAAAAGATGCATTCCCTAGAGGTGAGCCCTCTCGTCTGTCTTCACCCAGCTTTGTTGGTACAATTTTTCATTAGGCTGGTACTCCAAGATTTTCCAACTCCACATGAATTGCTGAATGTGGGCTCTGTTGGCTCAGCCTTTGAGAGATCAAGGTCACCTCCACTGCTACTTTCACAATGTTCCTACTCAATCCAATTCAATTCAACCCACATTAACCATGCAAAACACTAGGAATCAAAAGACATAAATGAAATAGCCAACCCACCCCCATCCCCATCCTCAAAAAGATCACATTCTACTCATTGAAATAAATAATTTAGTTACTTTAGTAAGGTCAAGAAACTTTGATTTCTTCCATATATTTTCTCCCTCTCCAAATAGATAGAGATTTGTTTCAAAGGGTGTAATTAGAGTTTATAAAATTCCTGGAAAGCCTCTGTCCTTGGTGCTGACCCCTCTGCTCACTCAATTCTTAGAATATTGCTTCCAGTCTATTTTCATTCATACTTTAAGTCCTATAAGCATGTAAGAGAGCTGTTAACCACCACCTTCTCATTGTAGAAAGGAAGGAACTGAGGCCTAAAGGGTGAAAATCCTTGGACAAGGTGCTTCTAAGTTCAAAATAGCGCCAGATTCCCTTTCTTACAAACCTGTGTTGTGAAATGGAACATTTTTATTATGCAACATGACAGTCATGAGAATTCAATTCAATTTTCCAAACATTTACAAAGCTCCATTTTGAATCACAAAGGACTCTGGGCCTGGATATAGAAACCATCAGTTGGAGGCCTGGGTCCCCCACTTAACTAGATTTTCATTTAACATTCATCTGAGGATTCAGCTTCCACATCATCTGTTACCTTGGAAAAAACACAGAACTACTAAAATAGTCAGAAAACCAAGTCTTTAATCAGGAAAGAGATAGTGCTCAATATTCCACTGCCACACCTAATCAAGTGCCTAAAACCACACAAAGCCTAAGGCTCTGGTACTCTGGCAACAGTATCTCTGAGAGGATAACTACAGAATCCTTGGGGAATTTATATTCCTTTTGGGGAACTAAGGACATGGAAGTATGATTGATTGACATTACTATAGTCACAAAGTCCCAACTATACTAACAAGATATAAACAGGCTTGGGGCTGGGGTATCAGGGAGTGGCCTACTTACAACAGATGCCAAAAGGATGGTCCCTGCATAGGTGTGTATCTTCCTGGGAATGAATCTATGATACTATGGGGGAAACTTCTAAGACTAAAAGGGTACTTAGCATTTGCTTAGATAGGCTAGGCCCACCTAAGCTGGGATACTCAAGTACTTTAAGGTCTATTGTTCAGCTTGAAACTTAGCAGTCTGAGATTCCCCTTGGGATCTATTCTGGGGGGAAGAGGGGCAAACTGGGGGTTTCCAGATTTCAAGTTGACAAGTCAAATAAGTATAACACTTTCAGTGCCTACTTGTTTAAAGGAGGTGTCTACATTATACTCTTTCTTCACCTCTTCCTCCTAACAACTTGACATCTGGAGACCCCAAGTCTGCCCCTGTCCCCTGAGAACCCACTCTGAGGGAAGTCTCAGATTTGCCTATTTCAGACAGAACAGGAGACCTAATAAGTAGACCTAATCAGATGTTAGGTATCCTTTTGCTCTAGTAATTTCTCCCATTGTATTAAAGTCCTCTCTCAGAAGAGCCCTTGCTTGGCTGGACCCTTCCTTTTTGTATCCATTGTAAAGCATTAGCCTCTCCCTGATAATCCTGTCTTGGACTTCTTATTTCCTTGTAGCCATGGTAATGCCAATCAATCATATTTCCCTGTCCTTAGTTCCCCAAAAGATATATAAATTCCCCAAGTTCTTTTGTTCTAGGGAGAATCATCTAGCCAAGTGCATTCTCCCAGAGCCCCAGAGTGTTGACTCTGAGTAGTTTTTGATGCTTCACATGATTACTGAACCTATCTCTTTCCTGATTAAAGACTTGATTTTTCTGACTACCTTAGTAGTTCTGTGTTATTTCCAAGTTAACACTCTCATAATTCCTTGATCCCTTCAAAGTATGGCTCAGTTGCCATCTCCTACAGCAAACCTTTCCTGAAACTCATCCCCACCCCCAGTTATTAGTCCTTTCTTCCTTTTAAAAGAACTATGTATTCCTTTGTATTTACATGCTTGAATTTGTACTTGCAACCCTTTCCAGTAGAATTTCAGATTTCTAGAAGTACCAATTATTATTTTTTTATTTTTTGTAGCCTCCATTCCTAGTCTAGTACTTGGCATATGTCAGGGGCTTCATAGGTGTTGATTGAATTGAATTGAATTATTGCCACTACTAAACTCAGAGCTCTGTACTCCCTGCCCAGGAAAGAAAAGGTACAAATAAGATACAGTTCCTGCCTTCTTGGAACTCTAGTCTAGTTGGAAGATAACAGCCAGATAAAAATAACTGGAATATGCACTGCTTGATAAGGATATCAGAAATGTGGAAACAAAGGATTGTGTGTGGGGCTGAGGAGGCAGCTTGTTCCCAACAGTGGGTATTAGAAAAGATTTCCAGAAGGAAGCTCAAAAGCTCAATTGTGTTTAACCAGTAGAGTTAAGCTCATCCAGGAGTCAAGAATAGTGTGAAGTCTCAGTGGTGGGAGAGCACAAGGCAAGTTGAAAGGACTGAAATGTGTACAGTTTGGCTTGAGCACAAAGACAGAAGTATGAGAGGACTGGAAAGGGGTGTTGTCTACAGATCATGGAAAGCCTGAATGCCAGGCAGAAGAAAATGAACTTTATTCAGAAGATGACCAGAAATCTTTGAAGGGTTGTGAGCAGAGATATGACATAACCAAATCTATGAGTTTTTTAAAAATGATCTTTAAAAAATGCATGAAGCAAAAATTGGAACAGTGGAGCCTGGTAGGAGAGGTTCGTGGCCAAATTGAAGCGCCTGGGCAGGAGGGCTTCAAGCTGCAGAATAAATGAAATCAGAAAGGCAAGTTTGAGTGTTGGGAAGCTGGTGGAGGAATCCATTTGCTGGAAGGATAAGGTTTTGCCACCCTCTAAATCAATGTAGATCTTGGGTGGAAAAGGTGTTATGCTTTCCTGAGCAATCACTTCTGAATTATTATCCAGGGCCAAACTTATTCAAATCAAGATGATAACATTTTCTAGGAATGGTGGCAGAAAACTTCTCACCAATCTTATGAGCTTCATAATCACCTGTATTTGGGATGATTAGTTTTAGAGGAATAAAGCTCCAGCCTGAGTCCCTGTCTTTCCAGATGGAAATTTTGAAGTGGTTTGTCTGTATATGTGTGTGATTAATTTATAAGGAACAAGATCCCTATCTACTATTATTTCCTTAAACATTTCTTTTATTGATAGAATATCCCCAATCTGAAAGTATGATGGGTTACCAGACACATACCTGATGCGATGAAATGAAAGTAAACATTTCTACAGGGTAGGATCATTGATGGAGAGCTGTCAGGGACCTCAAAATCTATCAAGTGCAATTTCTCATTTTACAGATGAGGATCCTGAGGTCCAGGGAGATAAAAAGACTTTGACAAAGTCACACAGCAAGTAGAAGACCCAAGTCTCTGGCTCCAAATCCAGGATTTTTCCCAGTATACTACACTGCCTCTCATGCTTCACTTTTCCATTTAAACTAATCTACACCTTGACTGGTTTCAGAATCAATGAATCAAGAGCCAGAAGGGATCCAAAGAGGGTGTGCAGTCCAACCTCTTACCAAAAAGGAATTCTTTCTATAGCAGTCCCTGATACAAGTCCTGCAGCCTCTGCTTAAAGACAGTGAATTGTGTGGAACTCAACTTCTTATCATGATATCTACTATCATAATCAGAGAATGTTATATCTAGAAGAGATCTTAGAAGGCATCTGCTCTGATCCATTCATAAACATACACATATACCTTTCACAACAAAGGATTACCTCATTTTTACTTGAAGGTTTCCATGGATGGGAATTTGTTCATTATCAACATCATCATCACACCTTTTAACTTTCTTGTAGCCCTTTAAGGTATATAAAACACATATAGATATAGTTATAATCCACTTGGTGACATTCTGAGGCAGCTTGTTCCACTCCAGTATGTCCATTTAAAGAGACTCATAGAATATCAGCACAGGGGACAATGGGATAGGAAAAGGGGTACTGATTTCTGACTCAGCAGAATGAAATTCAAATCCTGTCTCTTGCTACTTGTTTCACCTTTGTAATGCTGGTTTCTTCATTTATAAATTGAGAATGCTGAACAAAAAGACCAATAACATCCCTTCTAGCTTTAAATCTCTGATTCTAGGACCTGCTGACTTCAGAGATTGTCTATCTAGCCCTGAGCAGGCTTGTTTGTATTTGAAGTCCCCAACAGGTCATTCTCCTGCTACTGTTGGCACACCTCTACTGATAGGGAAATCACTATCTTAAAAAGTTGGATATTTTGAAAAAGCCACCCACCCCTTCCCTATTGTACCCCCACATGCACACACATAACTAAGCAGTTCCATTCTTATTACTCTAATGGAAAGGCTAGAATGGACATGTTGAAAGATGTGATTGCAACTCAGAGAAGTCATTATGAAATCTTTCAATTAAAGGAAATTTTAATTACTCTAAATCCCACTGGCCCACTCTGGGTCTTCCTTATTCTGATAAGGTGGTTTCTGTATGTGTGTAAATGGGTTTCTTTCCCTTGTAGGATCCCCAAGGTCTACCTGAGTCTTCTATCTTTTCTTTCTGAATGCACTTGCACTGTACTCCCTTTGGTTGTCAAGGCTGCATCTCTCCCAGGGTGATGTTCTAATCCCTTTACAGACAATTAATTGGAAAGATTTGCCCAGAGGGTTATCCAGAGCATCACCTTAACATCCTAGACACTTTTCTCCATTTTTGCCTTAATCCTTTTATCTCCTTGCTTTCTAAGTCCTCTATTTTTCACAAAAGCCTACCTGAAGGAACAAAGGGAAACCATGCAGATGGTAGGCTGCCAAAGACCAGAAGACTCCTTTGAGACTAGCTGTACTATCCCCTCCCCAGTGACCATGATTTGTATCTGCTCATGAAGGATAAATGGTCCCTGGGGCCTTAGTGAAGTAGTTGCTTGCAATGACAGCCAAAAATTAATGTGAACCTTATATATCAAGAATGAGGGGTATTTGAGGGTCCTGCTATCTGCTACCCCATAGAGACCACAGCTAGAGTATTGAGGTCATGTCTAGGGTCTCCATTGTAGGTAAAGTCACAAAGAATTGGAAAAGAAAAGCTTAGCCAGGGAAGATAGAAGTTCATGTCCCTGAAAGGAGAGGCTGAGTGAGAGAGTCCTATAGACTCAGGCTTGTCCCTCTTCTCTGATTCTATCCTAGGCCCTAGAAGGAAGCCTAGGAGGAAGAGTTCAATACATATAGCCAGCCCAAACTCCAGTTCTATATACCTGCTGGATATTGTCAACTTTATATTCCATAGGCATCTTGATATGAACCAAATAGAATTCATTAGCTCTTCTCCTCCTAAACATACACCATTTGTTAGCTTCTCCATTTTTGTTGAAAGCACATAAATTCTTCTAGTTACTCATGCTTACAACCTATTTTCTGCTACTCTCCTCTTTCTCTTCTGATCATATCCAATAAGTTTCCAAGTTCTGTCAATTCTACCACCTTGATATCTTCTGCATCCCTCCACCCTCTACACTCATCCACTCATGACCCTAGGTCAGGACCTTGCCACCTCCTAATTGTGTTGTGGGGGGCTAGAGGTGAGACCCTGGGGTTCAGGATGGGTACCCTTTGCAAAAATGCAAGACTCCATAACTTAGAAATAAAAACAAAACTTTATTAATTTAGAAGTCATGTTGAATTTGGTTGGGAGGACAGCATAGATGGAGAAAAACTGCCTCCTTGAAAGGATGAATTCTGGGGGTTTTATACTTTATTTACAGCAGGTGCTACATGACTCAAGGAGGGTACAAATTCAGGCAAAAGTAGGGCGTTGGTCATCTGACTGGGGTCAGAGAGGTGTCATATCTCAAAGACAGAGGATTTGGCTGGGCATAGTTTAGGGGCCTAGGCCTAGATTACAACCCGATGATATCAGGACATAACCAGAATTCATACATCTATATCCATCTCAAAACCTAGGGGAGAACCAAGGGCAATAATTCTCTCAAGGGTCTGTCTTATCATTAGCCTTTGAAATTCCAGGGTTGCCATTTCCTCAGCATTAACAAGGAATGCAAGGAAGCAAAGGAATTTTCCTATTTACAGTTTGACTTGAAGTACTTCTATAATTTTGGGGTACAAGGTTCCATGCCACTTGGACTTTATCAGTAGTCTTCCCTGGTTCGTGTCTCCTCCCCAATCCATCTCACACATAGCTGTAAAACACAATTTTCCTAAAGCAGGAGTTTGACTAAGTCTCTCCCTAACTTAATACAATTCTAATGATTTATACCTCCAGGTATTAATATAACATAAATTAATTAACTAAAAATAATACAATATTAATTCTGCTGTGTGGCATTGAAGTGCCCGGTTATGATCCCAAGTATGAAACGGTACCCAACAATGTAACACACAAGAGGGATTTTATTAACCAAACTGCAGTTTGGGGCACAGCACTAAAATTTCTGGCCCCGAGTCTGGGGTTTGCAGGCTTTTTATACACTTTTGTGGTAGTTAGGAGTGCAAAGGAATTCCTGGGGTGGGGGGAGTGAACAGGAACTCCTAGGGTCAGGGGTGTTATCAGTTTCTGGCATATGTCAGGAGAGGGAGGGACAGGAACTACTGGGGTTTGGGGTCATTATGGCTCCTGGCATATGTTCACACAGGATATGGTATGGTAACTTGACTATAGGGGCTCTAGGGGCAGGGGGGCAGGGAGAAAATAGGTTCCTGGGCTGGTCCTTCAGCATCTAAAGCCAGTCATAACCTGACTCCAGTTGAGCTTTCCAGGTTCCTTAAATTTCATTCCCCCTCATATACTATAGGCTACATTTGACTCAAATTAGTTTATTTGCTCTTCTTCAGAACTCAAAACACCTCTTATCTCTGTGCATTTACACAGGTTGTCCTCCATCCCTATAATGTAATCTATTCTCATCTCCACTTCTAAGGATCCTTAGCTTGCCTAAATCCTCATCGTGAAGACCATTTTCTACAGGAAACATTTCCTGATCTTCCCCATCATCAATGTTTCCCTTATATTACTTTGTAAATTCTTAGAATTTGCAAACATTGCCTATACTTTATTCCTTTACAGAATAAAAGCTCCTTGAGGTTAGGTACTATGCTTGGTGCAGGACTTTACATCCAGAAAGTATTCAACAAGTAATCTGACTTCAAATCCAGTCTTCTTCCAAAAAAAATTACTGCTTCTGTCTTTTCTAGATGTGATAACCATTTACTAAATCACCTAAGCTGAGTTTCTACTCTTGCCTCCCCTGGCAAAAATGTTAGTAACTGAGCAGAAATCCGAACAGAAAAAAGATGAGAAAAATTTATGCAGTCATGTAAAAGTATAGCTGTAACCTTAGTCAAGTTACCTTCCTTCTTTGGGCCTCAGTTTCTACATCTGTAAAATAAAGTGTTTAAACCAGTTGATACTCTCTAATATCCTTCTGAGTTCTGAGATTCACTGATCTCATGCCATCCATATACCATTAGCACAATATGATCACCTCACAGCATTTTAGACTATACATAATTGTAGACACAGAGACACGTAGACATTCATTGTCTGACCTCTGTTCCAATTCACATAGTCACATACTTACATAAGTGCTTACATGCTCAGAATTCTCTGAAAAGAGTCCTAGAGCCTCCCCCATATTTAAGCAGGAATACCTTCTATGGCATTAATCATTCAGCCAAACAATCCCCAAATATTTATTAAGTTCCCAGTATGTGCACAAGCATCATGTTAGTTAGACTCTGGGGATTCAGACAAAGATAAAGCAGGTCTCAGTCTCATCCTTGACAAGAAGTTAGCTGTAAGACCTCCACTGAGGAAGGGGCCACTTGATCTTTGAGTAAATCTAACTGTAAGATTTTATTTTCTTATGTAAAATTTAGAACTTCCCCTTTGCAATTCTCATCCTTCCCTCCCACATTGCTCCTAAGGATGCTCCCTGTGATCAAGTAGAACAAGGATAATCCCTCTTCCACATGGCAGACCTTTCACCACACTGAATCCAGACTTTTCATCTTCAAGATAAACAATCCCAGATCCTTCAAAAGATGCTTCTTTATTATGAATTGATCCAACTATCATGGAAGACAATTTGGAACTATGCCCAAAAGGCTTTAAAAGACTGCCTGCCCTTTGATCCAGCTATAGCACTGCTGGGTTTGTACCCCAGAGAGAAAATAAAGAAAAAGACTTGTACAAAAATCTTTATAGCTGCGCTCTTTGTGGTGGCAAAAAATTGGAAAATGAGTGGATGTCCTTCAATTGGGGAATGGCTGAACAAATTGTGGTATATGTTGGTGATGGAATACTATTGTGCTCAAAGGAATAATGAACTGGAGGAATTCTATGTGAACTGGAACAACCTCCAGGAAGTGATGCAGAATGAAAGGAGCCGAACCAGAACATTGTACACAGAGGTGGATACACTGTGGTACAATCAAATGTAATGAACTTCTCTACTAGCAGCAATGCAGTGATCCAGGACAATTCTGAGAAAGAATGCTATCCACATTCAGAGAAAGAACTGTAGAATCCAGAAGAAAACCATATGATGATCACATGGTTTGATGGGGATATGATTGGGGATGCTGACTTCAAATGATCACTCTATTATAAATATTAATAATAGGGAAATGGGTTTTGAACAATGATACATGTAAAACCCAGTGGAATTGCTCATTGGTTCTGGGAGGTAAGAGGGGAGGGAAAGAACATGAATCATGTAACCATGGAAAAATATTCTAAATTAATAAATAATTTAAAATTTTAAAATAAAAAAAATTTAATATGCTCCTGGGGGCAGCTGGGTGGCTCAGTGGATTGAAAACCAGGCCTAGAGATGAGAGGTCTTAGGTTCAAATCTGGCCTCAGACACTTCCTAGCTGTGTGACTCTGGGCAAGTCACTTAGCCCCCATTGCCCAGCCCTTACCACTTTTCTACCTTAGAACCAATACACATTATTGATTCTAAGATAAAAGGTATGGGTTAAAAAAAAAAAAGATCCTCCTTTATCCTGATCATCATTGGTTCCACCCCTCCATAATATCCTAAGCAATAAATCTGCCTCTGCAAGCAGTTGGTGGTACAACAGATAGCATACCACATCTAAAGTAAGGAAGTTTTGAATTCAAATTCAACTTGAAATACTTAATAGCTGTGTGACCCTGGGAAAATCACTTAATTTCTGTTTGCCTTAGTTTTTTCTCTGTTGTAAAATGGAGAAAATATCATTTATCTTACAAAGCAATTGTAAAAATCATATGAGATAACATTTGTAAAAAAAAAAAAGCCTTTAGCAACAGTGCCTGAAACATTGTAACTGCTATATAAAATAAATTCTTATTCCTTCCTCTTCCTCTTTGCTCATTCTTTTCCAATGATTGAGAGCTCACCACCACCTGAAACAACCCAGGGCATTTGGGGACAGCTCTAATTTTCAGAAAGTTGTTCCTTAATGTTGGAAAGTTTTTCATATAGTTGTCATTTTTTCCTTTCCTTGGCCTACAATTCACAGCAGTCTTGGCTGTTCTGCCAGTCCAGCCTCTCTTTGTTCACATTAGCATTAACTCATTAGCATGAACATCAGTCTTTCCAAAAGTGTCTTAAAAGAACAGACAGAACTGAAAACCCCTGGATCTGCCAGGAAATCAGCATGCAGTTGGCCACCTCCCTAGGAATTTGGCATTTGACCTAAACATTATGTGCCTTGTCTTCCTTTTTCTAAAATTAAAATCAATACAATAAAATCCAGTAAGTTAACCCAAAGAAGCAATCTCATTGACAAAACTATTCACTCTTGGAGCAAATGTCTAATGTATGTTTATTATGCTGACCGTTAATAAGAAGAGGAAGATCAGAAATTACTCTTGATAAACTCTATCAAAATCAATACATTCCCCCAAAGACTTGCTTCTTCACACAGTGGAATTCTATTGTCACTCTTTGCTTTCGGTTGCATGACATGACTTGGATATATTGAAGCTAAAGCTAGTAGGAGCCTTAGAACAGGGAATAGCACAGCTAAAAAGGCTCATAGGACAGAGAAGGTTAAAGATGGGAAGGACTTTAGAACAGAAAATGCCAGAGCTTGTAGAGTGAGGTCCAACCATACCTCATTTTACAAAGGAGGTGAGAAACAGCACAGAATAGTGGGGAAAGTATCGTATTCAGTCAGAAAACTTGGCTTTGAGTTTGAACTTCTCTCATGCATGGCTCGTGTGAACTACCACAAGTCACAACTTTCTGGGCAGTGTAATAAGGGATTATATGAATGGTAAAGGATAACTAAAGATCAGGGCTGTTCATCTTCTTCTGTCCTCCCTTATTCCTCTCTTCCACCCTTCTTTCCTCCCTTCCCTCTCCTTTCTTCCCTCCCCCTTCCTGATGATTCTTCTATTCGTTTCTTTAAATTAACTCAGGGTGAGTTTTATGATGTCTCAAATAAAATACTCTTTCTCTTCTCTAAATTAAGTAAGGGGTTTGTTGGGAAAGAAAGGAAAGATAAGAAATGGAGGGAAAGAGGGTTTGGGGTTTCCCTAATACTTAATACTTAATAATAATAATACTAATAAAGTCTTAGGTTGGAGGATGGTGGATTCTAGTTCAATTTGGGAAAATGGGTTGATAGGTCTGGAAGTTCAGTCACTATATCACAGCAGAGAAATCAGAGAGAGCTAGACTTTTGTCCTTCTTTCTTTCTGTCCCCAAGCCAAGAGACCCTTCTCCTTTCTGTCTTCAAGGCTAAAGAGACAACAGACTTCTTTCTGTTTCCAAAGTCAAGAGAGTCCTGACTTTTTTGTCTTCCAAGTCAAAGACTTCAGACTTCAGTTAGTCTGATCCCCTTTTTCCAACCATTTCTTCTCTCATTTGAATGATAGGTAATCAGTCCCAGCTACCCAGCTCCTGCTGCAAACCATTCCCAATTTCTCACTTCCACCGCAGCCACAATTTCTCTATCTGTAAATAAGGGAGGGGGGGAGAGGGGTTGGACTGGATGAGCTCTAGGATCCCTTCCAGTTCTATATCTAAGACCTTGCATCAAATTAATTTTCAAAGAAATAAGTGACTTGACCAAGATAACATAGTTGATTTGTGGGAGATCCAAATACAAGTCTCCTGTCTAGTATTTTTCACACTGAAAAAATACTCTCAGCTTCCTTCCTACTGTAATATTCTAAGATTATAACTCTTAAGAGTCTAAGATTCTTAATGATAAAAGGGCAAAAAGAGTTGGAGGGGATGTAGAAAACTAGGTATACCAATACATTGTTGGTGGAACTGTGAACTGATCCAATCATTTTGAAGAGCAATAAAAGTTATAAACCTGTCAACACCTTTTGACCCAGGAATACCACTATTAGGTTTATCTACTAAGGTGAACATGGAAAAAGGAGAAGAAACTATATGTTCTAAAATATTATAGCAGCTCTTATTGTGGTGGCAAAGAACATGAGCAAGGACTACAGGTATGCATGACTCCATAAGGCTCAATTTAATTTTAAAATCATCTTAAATGATCATTTATTAAATGGCCACCACGTATAGAGTACTGGGCTTTATGATGTGTATACAAAGACAAAGGAGACATTCTTTTCCCAAATGGAGCCAACAACCATGTGAAAGTTTTCATCAGCCCCATATAAGACACTATTTTGTGATGGGCATCAAAGTCATACACTTTATTAATATACTAATGTGCCATTCACTGCCTCCCAGGGATGATATAAGGAGCATGAAAAAGAGGGCTTGTTCTGAATCCTCTTTGATCATTAGTTTGGTTTTGAGGTTTACCTTTGGTATAAATGAGGTTCTTGACCAGGGCCCAGATCTTCAGATTCCAGGCAGTCTAGGAGCACCCTAAGTGTTCCCAACCACCATCCTCTGCCATACCCTCAGTGCTATTTTCTAAAGTCATAGTTTCATCATAGCTCACCACAGCATCACAGATCATTATCAGCCTCTGGTCCAAGCCTGGCATCCCTACTGAAATGTGAAACTCCAGGAAAGTTTATAGGATCAGTCAGCTCCTCCGAAGGCTAGAATCCTGACGTCATAGCAAGGGTAAATGGCAAGCAAGGGCAGAGGCTATAGGATAGGAGGGGGTAAAAAAGGGTAGCAGAAGAAACTTTTAAGAATAAGGTTTTTTTGTCTGTGTCTGGAAATCCCAGAGTAGGCTAACTTAGATAAAATATTCACATTTGTCAGTCTCAGGTGACATGAATGCCAGGACTCTTAATTTCCTAGTTGTCCACCCCACTCTGGATATGCCTCATTTTACCCATGTCTGTCCTAAATCAAGAACTGACCCCAGTTTTCTGAAAGTAATATAATCAAAGAAGAATACAATGAGATTCTCACCTTCCTTTAAGACAGGTCCCCCAAGGTAACCTCAGTTTACAGTTACCTTCTTGCCTGCCATATCATCCTCTTAATTCTTGCCAAACTTGTAATCTAGTGAATGGGTCCAGTTCTTGTTGGTACCAATGACTGGCCAGTCAGGCCCCTGCCATATTCTATTAGTCAAGTTGAATTTTTAAAAGTCCAATTTTATGTTTATGCTTGTTCATTTTCATTGCATTCATATCAGCCCATCATCGTAGATCATGGAGATTTAAGGGGATCCTGCTTGTCATCTGCTGTGTAAGTATCCTGCTCATGTTTGTGTTACACCCAACTCGGATAAGCGTGCCATTGATGCCATTTAGTCCGAGTCATTGATGAAAATGGGGAATGGTACAGGGCCCAGGGCAGATTCACCAAGTACTTCATTCCAACTTGACTTTGAGCTATGAATGACTACTCTTTCAGTCTAACCATTCAACCAATTCCAAAGTGAACTAAATAGTCCATTACAGAGCCAGCATCTCTCCAATTTTAGCTTTGTACAATTGTTAGCTTTTATTAAGGCTAGCCAATACTGTATTAGCCATTGTGCTCTCAGCAGAGAAAATATGCCAGCAGATGTCTAGATAATGATGGACTACTATCTCTAGGAGGTTATGCCTAGACATCCACTTGATGACCTATTTCCTGAATGCCTCACCTATTTTCTCCTTTACAGGTGGGTTTTTAATCTGGGAGTTTTGGTAACAAGTTCCAGCAATCAAGAATCATGCAATCAGGTGGCAGCTGCATAGCCAGGTCTAGAGATGAGAGGTCCTGGGTTCAAATCTGGCCTCAGATACTTCCCAGCTGTGTGACCCTGGGCAAGTCACTTAACCCCCACTGCCTAGCCCTTACCACTCTTCTGCCTTGGAACCAATACACAGTATTGATTCCAAGATGGAAGGTAAGGGTTTAAAAAAAAGAATCATGCAATCAATTGAGGGAAATGGCATGCATATACAATTAAGCATGCCTCAAGAGGGTGATAGGTCTGGAGGTGGTGTTCAAACAAAATGTTATTGGAATATTTGGGCAAGGAGAGACCTCTTGCAATTGAGGTCATTGGGAAAGGCTTCAGACACAGTCCCTGAGCTGTGCTGGGTTAAAAAACAAGTACTTATTCTGAAAGTCACAAAGGAGGATAAAATATGAGATGATAATCAAGGATGTGGGGAAATGTAGGGAGGTTGATTTCAGCAAGCAGCAACCAGCCCAATTTGGTTGGAACAAACTGTGAGTGAAGGTGAATCATGTGAAATTTCACTGAAAAGGTCATGAAAAGTTAGAATGTGGAAGTCCCTCAAATGGCAGACCTTATTTGGCACAATGCCTAAAAAGCAGCTGAGGACTCACAGGTCCAGAAGTCCAGGGTGCCTATTACCTTCTCCTCCATTCTCTTCATCTTCCAGTTTGAAGTTGCAGCTGGGTGGAACCAAATTAACAGCTCTGGGGGTTGGCAGGGAAAAGTGGAAGGACCAGAGGCTGGATCTGCTGAGTCTCCTGGATACCATACCTATCATCTCTATTCCTATCCTTATCCTCATGCTCTCTCTCTTCCCCATCATCAAGCTGTACCTAACTATGCCCTCCCAACTGTAAGATAGAGATTAGACTTATCACAGCATGTCAGAAGGCTGATGGGAAAACCAGGACGGCGCTAAGGAAGAAGTGGATGCAATTCAATTGCCAATGGCTTTAGTGGATACTCTGAAGCATCTAGAACTAAGAGGAAAATTGGAAAAATGAGTGAGGAAGATGAATGAGGAGGGAGTGGGCCAGACTTTGAGTAAATACTGAGATTGGCAAGGGGCTGGGAATGGGGATTGATGGTCAATGACATGCTCAAATGAAGAAATCTTAGGCACCTCAACATTCCTGAAAGCTCTCAAGTAAGAAGAAACTGGCATTTCTTAACTGGTGTTCAGTCAAAAACTAAAGTCTCGGTGATCTTGACCTCACTGCTTACTGCCTCTGGGTTTCAGTTTCTGCTCTGAAAGGAAAGTGGATGAGTTGATCTTCCTCTGAGGTTACTCTAAATTCTGACATCTTATGTTAAAAGCTATTAAATCTTACTTGTTGGCCAGGAAGTGTTACATATATCTTCATAGAATTTTTGGTTTCCAATCCCATTTACAATTTTCTTTCTATGAATCCAACAACATGCCTGAATTAATCCTTTAAAACTAAGTTCTTGGTCTCAGACACTTTCTAGCTGTGCGACCCTGTGTAAATCACTTAACCCCAATGGCGTAGCACTTCTTCCTTAGAAATATTAGTATTGATTCTAAGATGGAAAATAAGGATTTAAAAAAAAAAGATTAAGTTCTTTTCTAATGCGATCTCATTGATTCTTCTAACAACCCTGGGAGATAGATGCTATTATTATTCTTATTTTACAGATGAGGGAACTAAGGCATACAAAGATTAAGTAATTTGTTCAGAATCACAAATCTGCTGTCCACATCTAGATTTGAACTCCGATCTCCCTCACTCTAGTGCTCTATCCACTTGGCCAC
Organism: Monodelphis domestica; assembly: GCF_027887165.1. Classification (NCBI taxonomy): domain Eukaryota; kingdom Metazoa; phylum Chordata; class Mammalia; order Didelphimorphia; family Didelphidae; genus Monodelphis; species Monodelphis domestica. The sequence goes on from NC_077231.1 coordinate 10,959,328, forward strand.
CTAGCTGCCTCTATATTAAAACTGTAATGTTACATTATAGTGTAGCAAAAGAATAATTCATTTAGAAACAATTGTAATGAAAACAGTAAGGATTAAGCCTCTGGTCACTCTATCCCCAAAGTACCTCCTATTACATCCCTATTCCAGGAGGGACTAGACTCTTGTCTTCACTTCCATGCATGCCAGCTGGAGACAAGGGCACAGAAAGGAGCTAGTTGTTTTATCCATGAATGAAAGTTGATCTCTGGGGTATTTTGCTGGCCTCTCATCCTACTGCAGGAGCACTTGAGACCTTTTCAAGGTTCCACACAATTATTACCCCTTAGCAGAGAAGAGATAAAAACTAATGATCAAAAAGCCTAATGGTCAAATAAAACAGTATTTATAAAGCATTTAGCACAGTGTCTGGAACAAAGGGTATGCTTAAGAAATACTCCCTTTGCTTTCTTTCCCTTCCTCTATAAATCTAAAAGTTGCATGTTCCTCAAAACCTACGAGGAGTTGTTGCATGGATGGCAGAAGCCTCTTGATTTCAGGGACCAGAATCAGATACAACCAAGGATAAACCTCAGGCTTTGATCCCTTCCCTGTCAGAAAGAACTAAGTTCAAAACCAGTTTCAGAAACTTACTAGATATATGATCCTGGACTAACAATCTCTATCTCCTTCAGTTTCTATAAAATAGGAGTAGTAATAACACATACCACGCAGAGTTGTGGAGATCAATGAGACAATAGTGGTAAAAAGCACTTGATGCCTGGTACTTAGTAAATTCTTAATAAATATTTCCCCCACCCCTTCACTTTTCCTTTGCTAGATCTTCCCACTTCTAATCTCTATCAAGTCTTCATTAGATGCTTCTTGTCCATCCAGAGTCTGGACCACCCATCCCAATGCATTGGTCTAATCTCTAAAGTCACTCCACTTCAGTTTGTTCCTGGACTGGGGAAGGGACCAGCTACTAGACACATTTAGCAAATCCAGACTCACTCTGGCTTATATACCCTCCACCCCGTATGTGAGGAAGAAATGGTGGACTGAAGCAATACTATCATAGCCCATCACTGGCAAAGACAATTTGCAGTCCCCCAGTGATATGTGTTTAGAGGCAGGAGAGATCAGAGGAAAAGGTACTTTTGTGATTGTCAGAGGGTCAATTCTCCAATTAACTATGACATAGGTACTCAGCACCTATTTATGTTCATCCTTAATTTTTTTAAACAATATTTTATTTGGTCAGTTCAAAACATTATTCATTGGAGACAAAGATCATTTTCTTTTCCTCCCCCCCCCCACCTCTCCCATAACTGACGCGTGATTCCACTGGGTTTCACATGAGTTCTTGATTCGAACCCATTTCCATGTTGTTGGTATTTGCATTAGTGTTCATTTAGAGTCTCTCCTCAGACATGTCCCCTCCACCCCTGTAGTCAAGCAGTTGCTTTTCCTCGGTGTTTTTACTCCCACCGTTTGTCCTCTGCTTGTGGATAGTGTTTTTTCTCCTAGATCCCTACAGATTGTTCAGGGACACTGCATTGACACTAATGGAGAAGTCCATTACGTTCGATTGTACCACAGTGTATCAGTCTCTGTGTACAATGTTTTCCTGGTTCTGCTCCTTTCGCTCTGCATCACTTCCTGGAGGTTGTTCCAGTATCCATGGAATTCATGCACTTGATTATTCCTTTTAGCACAATAGTATTCCATCACCAACATATACCACAATTTGTTCAGCCATTCTCCAATTGAAGGGCATCCCCTCATTTTCCAATTTTTGGCCACCACAAAGAGTGCAGCTATGAATATTCTTGTACAAGTCTTTTAACTCATTATCTCTTTGAGGTACAAACCCAGCAGTGCTATGGCTGGATCAAAGGGCAGACAGTCTTTTAGCGCCCTTTGGGCATAGTTCCAAATTGCCCTCCAGAATGGTTGGATCAGTTCACAACTCTACCAGAAATGCCTTAATATCCCAACTTTGCCACATCCCCTCCAGCATTCATTACTTTCCATTGCTGTCATGTTAGCCAATCTGCTAGGTGTGAGGTGATACCTCAGAGTTGTTGTGATTTGCATCTCTCTGATTATAAGAGATTTAAAACACTTCTTCATGTGCTTATTAATAGTTTTGATTTCTTTATCTGAAAACTGCCTATCCATGTCCCTTGCCCATTTATCAATTGGAGAATGGCTTGTTTTTTTGTACAATTGATTTAGCTCTTTGTAAATTTGAGTGATTAAACCTTTGTCAGAGGTTTTTATGAAGATTGTTTCCCAATTTGTTGCTTCCCTTCTGATTTTAGTTACATTGGTTTTGTTTGTACAAAAGCTTTTTAATTTGATATAGTCAAAATTATTTATTTTACAGTTTGTGACTCTTTCTACATCTTGCTTGGTTTTAAAGTCTTTCCCTTCCCAAAGGTCTGACATGTATACCATTCTGTGTTTGCCTAATTTATTTATAGTTTCCTTCTTTATGTTCAAGTAATTCACCCATTTTGAATTTATCTTGGTGTAGGGTGTGAGGTGTTGAACCAAACCTAATCTCTCCCACACTGACTTCCAATTTTCCTAGCAGTTTTTATCGAATAGTGGATTTTTGTCCCAAAAGCTGGGATATTTGGGTTTATCATATGCTGTCTTGCTGAGGTCTCTTGCCATTCCACTAATCCTCCTTTCTGTCTCTTAGCCAGTACCAAATTGTTTTGATGACTACTGCTTTGTAATATAGTTTGAGATTTGGGACTGCAAGGCCCCCTTCCTTTGTATTTTTTTTTCATTATTTTCCTGGATATCCTTGATCCTTTGTTCTTCCAAATGAACTTTGTTATGGTTTTTTCTAAATCAGTAAAAAAAATTTTGGAAGTTCAATGGGTATGGCACTAAATAGATAAATACGTTTGGGTAGGATGTTCATTTTTATTATATTGGCTCATCCTACCCATGAGCAGTTAATGTTTTTCCAATTGCTCAAGTTTAGTTTTAGTTGTGTGGAGAGTGTTTTGTAGTTGTGTTCATATAGTTCCTGTGTTTGTCTTGGGAGATAGATTCCTAGGTATTTTATTTTGTCTAAGGTGATTTTGAATGGGATTTCTCTTTCTAGTTTTTGCTGCTGAGCTGTGTTGGAGATATATAGAAATGCTGATGACTTATGCAGGTTTATTTTGTATCCTGCAACTTTGCTCAAGTTGTTGATTATTTCAATTAGCTTTTTGGTTGAATCTCTAGGATTCTTTAAGTAGACCATCATGTCATCTGCAAAGATTGATAACTTGGTCACCTCCTTGCCTATTTTAATGCCTTCAATTTATTTTTCTTCTAATTGCTACTGCTAGTGTTTCTAGTACAATGTCAAATAGTAGAGGTGATAATGGGCATCCTTGTTTCACTCCTGATCTTATTGGGAATGCATCTAGTTTATCCCCATTGCAGATGATATTAGCTGTTGGTTTTAGATATATACTGTTTATTATTTTTAGGAACAACCATTCTATTCTTATGCTTTCTACTATTTTTAATAGGAATGGATGTTGTATTTTATCAAAGGCTTTTTCTGCGTCTATTGAAATAATCATGTGATTTTTGTTGGTTTGCTTGTTGATATGGTCAATTATGTGGATGGTTTTCCTAATATTGAACCAGCCCTGCATCCCTGGTATAAATCCTACTTGATCATGGTGGATGACCCTTCTGATCACTTGCTGGAGTCTTTTTGCTAGTATCCTATTTAAGATTTTTGCATATATATTCATTAGGGAGATTGGTCTATAATTTTCTTTCTCTATTTTTGACCAGCCTGGTTTTGGAATCAGTACCATGTTTGTGTCATAAAAGGAGTTTGGTAGAGCTCCCTCTTTGCTTATTATGTCAAATAGTTTGTATAGTATTGGGATTAGCTGTTCTTTGAATGTTTGATAGAATTCACTTGTGAATCCATTTTTGAATCCCATGGGGATTTTTTTCTTAGGAAGTTCGTTGATGGCCTGTTGGATTTCATTTTCTGATATGGGATTATTTAAGAATTCTATTTCGTCTTCTGTTAGTCTAGGCAGTTTATATTTTTGTATATATTCATCCATATCGCCTAGATTGGTATATTTATTACCATATAATTGGGCAAAGTAATTTTTAATGATTGCCTTAATTTCCTCTTCATTGGAGGTGCTGTCCCCCTTTTCATCTTTGATGCTGTTAATTTGCTTTTCTTCTTTCCTTTTTTTAATTAGATTGACCAGTACTTTGTCTATTTTGTTTGTTTTTTCAAAGTACCAGCTTCTAGTCTTATTTATTAGTTTAATAGTTCTATCACTTTCGATTTTATTAATTTCTCCCTTAATTTTTAGGATCTCTAGTTTGGTTTTCTTCTGGGGGGGTTTTAATTTGTTCACTTTCAAGTTTTTTTATTTGCATTTCCAATTCATTGATCTCTGCCCTCCCTAGTTTGTTAATATATGCACTCAGGGATATGAATTTACCTCTGATTACTGCTTTGACTGCATCCCATAAGGTTTGAAAGAACGTCTCGCCATTGTCATTTTCCTCGATGAAATTATTGTTTCTATGATTTGTTCTCTAACTAACCAATTTTGGAGTATTATATTATTTAATTTCCAATTAATTTTTGATTTGGTTCTCCATGTACCCTTACTGATCATTATTTTTATTGCCTTGTGATCTGAAAAGACTGCATTTATTATTTCTGCTTTTCTACATTTGTGTGCCATATTTCTGTGACCTAGCGTATGGTCAATCTTTGTGAATGTGCCATGTGGTGCTGAGAAGAAGGTATATTCCTTTTTGTCCCTATTTATTTTTCTCCATATGTCTATTAACTCTAATTTTTCTAAGATTCCATTCATTTCTTTTACCTCTTTCTTATTTATTTTTTTATTTGATTTATCTAAATTTGATAGTAGTTGGTTCAAATCTCCCACTAATATGGTTTTACTGTCTATTTCCTCCTTCAATTCTCCTAGTTTCTCCATTAAAAATTTGGGAGCTATATTATTTGGTGCATACATGTTGATTAGTGATATTTCCTCATTATCTAAAGTCCCTTTTAACAAAATATATTTACCTTCCCTATCCCTTTTAATCAGGTCTATTTTTGCTTTGACTTTGTCAGATATCATGATTGCAACTCCTGCCTTCTTTCTATCAGTTGAGGCCCAGAAGGTCTTACTCCATCCTTTAATTCTGACCTTGTGAGTGTCTACCCGCCTCATGTGTGTTTCTTGATGACAACATATGGTAGGGTTTTGGATTCTAATCCATTCTGCTATTCATCTACGTTTTATGGGTGAGTTCATCCCATTCACGTTCAAAGTTATGATTGTCACTTGTGAACTCCCTGGCAATTTGATACCCTCCCCTAATTCTGACCTTTCTTCTTTAGCTATAACCTTTTAAGCCAGTGATTTACTTTAAATCAGTCCCCCTTGTCCCCTCCCTTGATATGTTTCCCTTTCTAGCTCCTCCCTTTTTGTTCCCTCCCCCTACCCCCTCTCCTTCCCTCCCTTTTTCTGTTCCCTTCCTCCCTACACCCCCCCTTGGTTTTCCCTTCTCCCTTACCCTGTTGGATAAGATAGAATTCAAGATCCCAATGGATCTGGATGCTCTTCCCTCTCAGAGTTGATTTCACTGAGAGTAAGGTTTAAGTAAAAACTCTCTTCCTCTCCTTCTTATAGGAGAATTCTTCCCTTCCCCTTCCCATGTGTATCTTTGTGTGAGAAAGATTATTCTATTTAGTTCCCCCCTATTTCTTGGAGTATATCTTAGTACCATCAATGATTCCCCCTCCCTTTTTCTTTCTATCCCCCCCTTTCTCCATGTTATCTTGATGCCCCAAACATTTCCTATGCGTGATTCTTCTTACTACTCTAATGATGCATACAATTTTTGAGAGTTACACATTACATTTTCCCCATATATTAATATATATAAATTGATATAAATGTAGTCCTTATAGAAGAGAGTTTGAATAAAAGGAAAAAAAACCTTTTTCTCCTTTTCCCTTTCCTTCATATTTACCTTTTCAGTTAGTCCTTGGTCTTTGTGTTTGGATGTCGAATTTCCCACAGAGCTATGGTCTTTTCTTTGCAAAACCTTGGAAATCTTCTATTTTGTTGAATGCCCATACCTTCTCTTGGAAGTATATAGTCAGTTTTTATGGATAGCTGATTCTTGGTTGAAGACCCAGCTCTCTTGCCTTTCTGAAAATCATGTTCCATGCCTTATATTCAGAGTGGAAATTGCAAGGTCTTGTGTGACCCTGATTGGCATTCCTTTATATCTAAATTGTCTTTTTCTGGATTCTTGTAAGATTTTTTCTTTTGCTTGAAAGCTTTGGAATTTGGCAATTACATTCCTGGGAGTTGTCTTTTGGGGATTTAGTGTAGAGGGTGTTCTGTAAACTCTTTCAATGCCTTTATTGCCCCCTTGTTCTAGAATCTCTGGGCAGTTTTCTTTGATGATATCTTGTATTATGATGTCGAGATTACTATTTATTTCTGGCTTTTCTGGTAAGCCAATTATTCTCAGAATGTCTCTCCTTCCTCTATTTTCCATGTCTATCATCTTGTCAGTGAGATATTTTATATTCTCTTCTAATTTATTGGTCTTTTGGCTTTGCTTTATTAATTCTTGCTCTTTTGCAAGATCATTTTCTTCCATTTGCCTGATTCTGACCTTTAAAGCCTGGTTTTCCTTTTCAGTTTGGTCAAGCTGTTTCTGTAGTTGCATTTTTTCGTGCTTCAGATTGTTGAGTTCCTTTTGAATTATTTCCCACTTTTCCTGCCAGAAGGCTTCCATCTTTTTGATAATTTCCAATTTAAATTCTCCAAGAGTTTGTAGAGAGTTTCCATTTCCTTTGGAAGGTTTCAAGGCATTTGCTTGTGTTTCCTCTTCTATCTCCTCTGTATTTTGTATTTTTGCTCCATAAAATGTGTCCAAAGTCACCCCCTTCTTCTTGCTTTTCTTGGTGTTTGGAGGCTTTTGTACTTCTGTGCTGTTTGCCATCTCTATCTGAGTGAGGAGGATTGGCTCTTACTGTATCTGTCTGATGCTCTGAGGGAGAATGGGTTTTGGATTCTAATCCATTCTGCTATTCATCTACGTTTTATGGGTGAGATCATCCCAGGCAAATTGTCCATTCTCCTCAGCTGCTCTGTCTTCCTGGGAAGCCCAGGGTCTGCCCTCCCCTGTCTGACTGAGTTTTGGGTGTTACTGCTCTCAGTTCCCTCCAGTTGCTTCTCCGCTGCCTTTCTTCCATGCTCTGAGCCTGACACAGCACTGTCCACAAGGTACCTCAGTGCCTTTGCTGGCCCTGAGGTTTCTGTTCTTTCAGAAGACCCTGTACTCTAAGGGGGAGGGGGGTCCTGGACTCCCTGAGCTCTGAGGGCTCCTGATGGGATTAATCTCAGCTGGGTTGGGCTGGAAGTGGCCTGAAGCAAAAAACCTCCACTGCAGTCTGTGTTGGATGCCCTGAAACTGGCCCAGGTTACTTTCAAGGTACATCCTTTGGAGCAACCCCTTTGCCAGCCTTGAGGTTTCTGTCCTTTAAGAAGCTCTAAGGGCTCCTGAAGCAGGAACCTTTGGTGAAACTCAGATGGAAGGACCCAGCCAGGGGGTTACAGGCTCCCCCTGTCTCTCTCTGTTTCCCTGCCATCCATGTTGGGCACCCCCGAGACTGGCTCAGGTTGCTTTCAAGATCTGCCCTTCAGAACAGCCGGCCCTGAGGCCCTTTTGCCAGCCCTGAGGTTCCCCCTCCTGCCACAGGCTCAGCACTCTGGTTTGAGGGGGATGAGTCCTGGGACCTTCCTTCTGCCTTCTCCTTAGATCCGAGTGATCTAGGATTATGGTTTTTTTTTTGGGGGGGGGTGTACCTTTTGATCCTAGTCCAGAAGGAGGGTTCCCCAGCTCTGTCCTGTTGTTCAGTTTGAATTTCGGTGCCCTAGGAGCATTCAGTTTGTGATTGGTAAGGAAGGGTTTTCAGAGGTCTGAACTTTTGCTGCCTCTAAGCCGCCATCTTGACCAGAAGTCCCATCCTTAATTTTTTAAGAGAACTGATGACATCTTGGGCTGATGTCTTGCCTTGACCATGAGTTGGATTTAAATGAGGCAGAGGGGTGCAACATCCTCAGCCTGGACACTCATTAAAGCTCAACTCAAATGATGCTTCACTCCTAAAAGCTTCCTCAATGCCACCAGAAGAACATTAACTTCCCCTCTCCCTTGATGCTTTTACCAACATTTTGTGGTACAGTAGCCATATGTGTTCATGTTTTATCTATTCAACTAAGAAAGTCATGTGCTAAAGTGAATAAGATGCCCAAAGACATGGATCCTATTAATCCTTAACTCTATGTGGCCATGAGGAAGTTCTTTTACCTCTTTAGGATTTGGTTTCGTCATCTGTAAAATCAGGGCATGAAATTAAAAGGTTTCTGAGGTTTCTTCCACATTGAATCTTCTGGATGACAGTAACATACATGAAGGCAAGACTAATATTTTAATCATTTGGGGGGGCAAAATTTTTAAGAAAAATATTGATAAGGTCAAAATTGTACTGACTCAAGACAACAATGATGGTTTATATAATTTGTAACACTTCATTATATAACAGTATTTGAAGGAACTAGGGATGTTTGGTCTTGAGGAGAGAAGATTCAGGAGATAGTTAAGGGGAGGGGAAGTTGATACAGTTGTTTTATTTTTTAAATAAAAAGTTATTATGAGGAATAAAGGCTATATTTATTTTGCTTATCTCCACATGATCAGATTAGAGAGGAAAATTCCAGAAGAGAGACAGGCTAGACTTAGAGATTCAGTCCCTAAGAACTGAAGCTGTTCTACAATGGAATGGTTTGCCTAGGGAGGTAGTAAATTGTTCTTGAGGGATCTTCAGTGACCACATGCCTTGAATGTGGAAGAAGATCTTCCCTCTGAAGTCCTTTCTTGGCTTGGGAGATTTTGTTATTCTGTAATTGCATCTGCCCTTGTGTTGACTGAGCTCAGGACCCTTCATGAAAAGCATTAGGTGTTTAATAAAGATTTTTCTAACTGAATTTAACTGAATCAAGCACTTTCTGGCACCAAATATTTGTAAGTGAAAACCATCAATTATTTAAAATCTGAATATAAAGGAAACAATGTTTAGAATGTCCTTAAAAGTCAGAGACACATCTTCCTGTAACTCTTTCCCCTCAGCTAACCTTGCAGTAAATAAATTGCCTGGGATGAGTTCGCCTCCTCATTCTTATTTATAGTGTGGAGACAAACAGTAAAGGGAGTAGTCACTCAAAAAAGCCTTTTCCCCTAGTGAGACCAGGAAAATACCCAGGTTTTCACATGTCACAGTATCAGGATCATGGTTACCTCCCCTTCACCTTGTCAAAAGTGTAGATGAAGGCTTCAGGAAGCCAGATTTGGCATCTCTCCCAGGCGGGTCAGTTATTGAAACCTCTAACAGGTGGCCAGCTCAAAGCTGGGCTGCTGAATGTTTGCTCCCCCATAGTTGGCAATTAAAGGAGAATGAGATTTTAGGGGCCCCTGACATCTTCCCGCTGATGCCTAATTTGACAGCTTTGACACAGAAGGGAATTTTCTTGCCTCTATCTTCAGAGTCCAAGCACAGCTTTCAGAGAATGAGACAATGGAATTTTTTGCTGGTTCATTGTAGACTGAACTCCAGCTGGTGAGGGACACCCATGGTTTAATCTAAAGAATTTACATGGGAATGAGAAGACTGCAGGGAAGGTAGGAGCCAATTTTTTCTGACAGCCAAGGCACTGATGTAGGAGTCCCTGTCAATCAGTTTCATAATTTTTTAGGCAAGGCTTTTGAGTTTTCCTTTATAACTGGTCTGAAATGGAAAAAGGGACAACATGAGAATTAATATTTAGCATTTTAATAGTTACAAAAAATTGCCATAAGACTAGCTATGATGAGAAATATATGTCACACTCAGACTAAGAACCCATGTCACTAAAATGTACATCTTGAAGTCACATGTTCAAAATCTCTTAAGCAAAGGAACCAATGGAGACAGAAGAGAAAATGGCATCTGAGGATTAGCCTTGTAAATTGACCCAAGTGATCACTGTAACTCTCACAAAACCTTCCACCAAGTCAAAGAAGAGGTTGTAATACCCTGGAATAATGAAAACCCAAACTGATGCTATATATTATTTAGTCTTCCTGCTCAAAGAGTCCTCTGTAATGTGTTGCATCTTACTCATGGCCCAGATTTGTTTCTCTATTGCACTTCTTCCCAATACTAGCAACTCACTAAAGTATTGCATTTCTTGACAAGGTACAAACTCATCATGTCCTGTGCACTTGTGATCCTATTGCCAGGCTTCTATTTTGGTCTCTCTTCTGGTCTCATGTAGTAATCCTTGCCTACAAAGTGCTCACAGACTAATGGGTTGGGAGACAGGACTTTTCCAAAGCAACCAACTTAGTGAGAAACCTTTCAGATTTCCCTTGGACTCCCGGAATCCATACCCTGGGGTTCCAGCACACAGTTGACATTGATATTATTTAAGCAGCACAGCATCCTTGAAGGGCACAGCTAACGTCAATAGGCATCAGTGAGGGCCAACAAGAGGGTGACAATCTGTGCAACACCAACCAAATTACAGATCTTGAAAGATTTAAGTATACATTTATTGGATCTCGTGTCTCCTGGCTCTTGTCTCTTGTCAGTTCCCTAAGAGTTGGGGTAGTGCCTGGACGAAATTCTTTGTCCCCTCCCAGACTGATCCCCCAGTCATGTATTCAATAGTTGCTGAAGAAGGGTTTAGCACCTGATGAATTCAGGGAATTGGAAGATTTGGCTAAACTGATGCTGAGGAAATTAAAATGAATATAGAATGATTTCTATAATGACTACAACAAAATAAATGAAAGAATCTTGAAAAGAAAGCCTAACTCTGCTTAGCTGAAAAATCAGTAAAGGTCTCAGGGAATAGACAATGGAACTCACCTTGCACCTCCTGGCAGCTCCGGAAGAATATAGTATATAAACTGTCAAATGTTATAGTCATGTTATAGTCAACCATGGACAAAAATAATCAGGGAAATGATTTTCAACCAAATATGTTGGTTATGTTTTTTATGGGCTGGGGGGGCAGTTCAATTTAGGGAGACAAGATTATATGCATTCGTGTTGATAACATAAAGACAAAAGACATCTATAGATCATATTAAAGAAATGTTTGCTATACTGAAATTTATTGTATATTCCCACTCGAGGAGGCTCAAAACTTGAACGATTCACTGACTTATTCATCTCTTTGACTTCCCATATTCAATTACCTATTATATATTGTGTATTTTCCTTTAACATTTTTTTCACTTCCAACCTTTATCTTTCCCTAAAGAGACTACCCTCATGATTAAATTACAGCCATAGCCTTCCACCTGACCTGCTTTCCTTCCTTTTGCCTCTTCATTCCATCTTCTTTGTTCAAGATCTTCAAATTTTACTTTAATAACTCCTCTGTTTACTATCCTATGATGATTGGCTATTTCCTGCCTCATCAAGTCCAAGTTCTGTCCAAAAGTTAAATGAGCAATCTTATAAGCAAAATAGTCTCACCATGTTGAAGGTCTTTAAGCAGAGGCTGAATGACCTTGTTTGGAATGTTGCCAAAGGGTTCTTGTTCTGCTATGGGTTGGACTAGATATGGATGTAGGTTGTAGAGAAAGCTATGGTAGCCTTGGCAGACAATGAGTTCATCATCCATGAAGTAATCGAGGAAAGGCTGATGGGTTGACTGTTGGGGTGGAAGATGGGGGGTTTCTTGGTCAAGAAGGGTTGAATGAAATGAGCTCAGTGGTCTTTCCTAACCCTACAGTGTCTACTAGTCTATGGTCAGTGTCATTCTTTCGTCAAGTATATGATCGACACCAATGATTTAAACAAACAAAAATTCCTGCAAAGTAATTAACCTTTAGAAAACAGTCCCCAATCAATCAAGTGTTTTATAGTTTCATTAGAGATGGGGCCCAGCTCAACCAAGAGATCTTGGCATTCCTGTGTATTGATTTAAAGGGCCGTTTATGACTGCCTGCTCATTAGCCGCTCAAGGTGCTGAGCCGAGAGAAGGTTAATCCCTTTTTATAATTAAACCACATTAGGATACTGAAAGATAACACAGAAGCTCCATGGCCCAATGTGATCAATTGGAAGCCTCCTAAAATGTTATCACCTTTTCGCGGCATCCTGGCTGCTCTCCCTTTTGGCCTCCTTTTGACTTACCTGCCTACTTATTGAGTTCTCTAAGGAGGTGGCTTTTTGAAAATCATTTCCGCCTAATCAGCCTGAAAATTAAAACTTTTCAGCACACGTTTACTGACAGGTTGTCTTCAGGCAAATCACCTGCACTTTGAAAGGATTTTCCCTAGAGGAGGACACAAGTCCAGGATGGTGGAGAGAATGACATTCTTTGAATTAGAACACCCGACTTTGAATCCCAGTCCTGCCATTCACTGTGTAGCCTTCCCCAAGTCATCTTCCCTCTCTGGTTCATTCCTTTGAAAAATGATGAAGGTGGACTCAACAGCCTCCGATATGCATTCCAGCTCTGATAGTCCTGGAATCTAGAGGGGTTTGAGGCTTCTACTGTCTTCATGAACCATAAGCTCCTCAGACTGTGGTGAAATTGGATTTCCATGCCGGGGTGTGCTGAGAAATGTTTAACAACTGACTCTCTTAAAATGCAGGATATTTTCAAGTTGAACCTGAATGATTAACATTTTCTCCATCATTTTTTTTTTAAACCCTTACCTTCCATCTTGGAGTCAATACTGTGTATTGGCTCCAAGGCAGAAGAGTGGTAAGGGCTAGGCAATGGGGGTCAAGTGACTTGCCCAGGGTCACACAGCCAGGAAGTGTCTGAGGCCGGATTTGAACCTAGGACCTCCCATCTCTAGGCTTGGCTCTCAATCCACTAAGCTACCCAGCTGTCCCCTCTCCATCATTTTCTTAAGTCTGGACAACCAACAGAACAATAAATCAGGTCTCAGTTTATACCATTGGATGATTCTCAAGATGCAAATATTCACACACAAAATTTAACAATCAGTTCTGCTAAATTACAAGAACTGACGCTGGCCCAGCCCTATGTCTATGATTCCCTCATCCCCATTCTCTCCATGCTCCTTTCAGAGGGTTTATACAGTGAAGATACAGTAGTGTGCCTTGGAAATGGGTTGAAAATCATTGCTCTGGCACAGACTACCTGAATAATGGTTTTCCCCTTCCCCTGTGTATCCATATCAAGGAAGTTGCCCAGGCAGATCAATTCTGCCTCCATAAAATTTCTGCTTCAATGTCCTTCCCTCCACCTTCCTCATCAGGACTATTGCAAGAGCTTCCTCGCTGGCCAGCCACTCTCTCCCTTCAGATCCAGCCTACGTGCAGCTTGCAAAATTATCTGTTTCCTCTATACATCAGACTCTTGCCACGCAAGAGCTTAGAGTGGCCCCTCATTGTCTCCAGGATGGCATGCCGGCTCCACGACCCACTGCTTAAACTCTCTGGCTCCAGTGTAGCTCGATGTGGTGGTTGCGAGCTTCATTTTGCATTAGTCATTTTCATAGCCTCATTTTTCCACACCAAATTGGATGACGAGCTATTTCTCAACTTAAAGAGCCTACATTTGGGGCCCTGGTAGACACAGACAAATGAACAGTTATGAATTGGGGTTGCTGAATCTGGTTCCTGCTAAAGGCGAGATAGAGACCGGCACTGCAAAATGACTCACTTGGCATTTTCTGTTAGGTGAAGAACTCATTTGTTCTTGTCCTGATTTCATTTGGAGCCTGACTTAGTCCTGTGACTTGGGTTCAAAGCCCAGTTCTGCTAAATTCTGCCTGGGCAATCCACTTACTCTCCGGACCTTCATTTTCAGGGTTCTTTCCAGTTTCAGATCAAAGATCCTCTGATCATCTGCATGGCAACCAGGGGGCTTTGGGAAGTCCAAATCACCAGCATGGAATTTGAGAACTAGAGCCACAGCCTGTAAGAGAGTAGAAGCAAGATGAAAAGAATTATTTTGGGGGTCTGAGATCCCAGACCTGGGTCTGACGGGAATGGGCATCTTGGCACAGACACTTCATCAGCTCTAGTCTATAGCCTCTCACCTGTGTGGTGGCCTGCGGCCCTTGGCTATGCAAGTGGCTAGGCATTACTAGGCAATGGTATTATACAACAACAAAGGGAGCCTTCTCCCAATCTGGGAGAGTTGGTTTTTTTTCTAGCCACTGTACCATAAAAAATGGCAATGGAGGATAACATCTGACCCTGAATACATTTCCAGAAAATGGTAGCAGAATGCAGTTTGACAGCCGTAAAACGAGAGGAAATTCTGAGCAGAGACAATATGGCAGAAAACAGATTGGAGAGCCAACACAAAGATATATCGACCAACAGAAATGACTTACTCATCACCACCACCTCTTCTGAACCCATCTCTCTTCTGATTAACATATGCATTTCTATTTGAATTGGCTTGTAGAGAGCAAGTTTGCTCTTGATGGTGGTGGGAGTGATGTCCATGGCAGTGGGAGTAGGAGTGGGAGAATTATATTAACAACAGGTCAGTCCATCGGTATGAGAATGTGAAAAAGTGTCCCTGATCACCCCACTTCTGCATCACACCCCATGCAGCTACCTTGTTTCCCACTAGAACAGGTCTTTCTAAGCGCACAGAAGACTCAGTAAATGATTGCCAATTGAATGAGTGAGGAAGGGTGAATCATCCAAAGCTGGGCCTAAGGGATCATCTGACCTAATAATGGGAAAGAAGCCTTCCTCTCTCACAGAGATTATTTTTTTCTTGGTAAATAGAAGAAAAAGTCCTTCCACCTCTTCCCATATTGAATTCCTATCCAACTATAATTATTATCATTATCACCAATAATAATAATTATCTTGCTTTTATATAGCTCTTTAATGTTTGCCTGTTGCTTTACATGTTTTATCTTTTAATCTTCATAATAACTCTGGGAGGTAGTGCTATTATTATCCATTTTTTTAAAGATAAGGAAATGGAAAATGGACAGAAACATTAAATGACTAGCCCAGAGTCACACAGCTAGTAAAGTGTCTGAGTCAGGATTCAAGCCTAGATCTGCCCTTCTCAAAGTCCAACACTCTATCCATTGTACCAAACCGTTAAATTGTTAAAGTCAAATGTCATCCCCATTAAGAAGCCGTACCTGATCTTCCCTGTCTGCTCACAAGAGTTGAAAACTGTCTGACCTCAAGCCACACTTTTCTTGTGCCTCCTTGGACACTTGTCAAGCAATACTATGCATTATGGCATCTTGCCTCTCTCTTAGACTATGAATTCAATGTGGACAGAATCCATGTTGGAGATGAACTTTCATCTCTAGAACTGAACAGTCAGTAACTAATAAATGTTTATTGTCTTTCATCTATCTTTGGCAGCTCCGTGGTACAGGAGATAGAGCCATGGACCAGAAGTTAGAAGACCTCACATTCACCCTGAGGAAGTCACTTGATCTCTGGTTTCCTCAGTTTCTTTGATTGGGAATGAGAGAATTAGAGATGATAATAGCATCTGTCTCCCAGGGTTGTTGAGAGGATAAAATGAGTTATTTCAAAATATTCTGCAAACTTCAAAGTACTATATAAGAGCTAGCTATTGTTTTAGTTACTTTTATTATTAATATTATTGTTATAATGGATTGTGCAAACCAGAAGCCTGAGGCCAGCAGATGACTTTGCAGTCCTAGCAGATAGCATACATAGTTAACATTCATATCTTGGCATCTCAGCAGAGATCAGTCCCTTAAAATACCTGAAAATGTAATATTCAAAGACACTTAACGTTAAAGTATGTTCAATAAAACCAGTGGAGAATATACAGCCTTTCTAGACATAATCTTCATCAGACAGTGAAATTAAATTAGATTTCCTTGATAACCAGCTTCTGTAAGTCTGCCCTGGGAGTGTGCACAGGAGTGTTATGAGCTTAGAGATTAGAGGGAGAATCATTTGGTGACGGGGCTACCAGCAGAATATCAGGGCTGGATTTGGGTCCCTGGATCACCAGACTGAGCAGATGAATCCACTATAGAGACCAGCCAGAGAGCAAAAGTCAAAGGCTTGCTTTGACTGAAGTATCAAATTTAGGAAACCATTTTGCTCTTTTCTTTTTAGGTCATGCCTCAAGGGGTAATGCACCAACCTCCAGACATGCCCTCTGAAGTCTTTTGTTTGCCAGGTTGCAGAAAGCCCACTAGACCTCAACTCAAAAGAGCTAAGCTCACATCAGAGGCTGATGATGCTTATGTACCAGCTGCAAAGCATTAAGAAAGTCAGGATCCAGAGGAGGTGGGAACTCTAGAATCATCTCAGCCAACCCTCCATCTCAATCGATAAACAAGTATTTATTACACACATAGTATATGCCCCTACCACTAAGCCTAACTTGTCAAGCACACTGCAGGGTTTCAATAAATGATGGCTTAGAGAAAGAATAGAATCACCATCGTCATCATCATCATTATCAGCTAAAGGTGACAGAGACTTATAAAGGAGAAGGAGCCAAGTCAGAGTCAGGACTCCAAATTCCTCAGTATTCTCTGAATCCAATCCCAGTGCTCTCTAAGAGGCAGCCTGATGGAGTGGTCAGAGAGCTGGCATGAGAGTGAGGAATACCTGAGTTCCAGTGCTGCCTTTTACATTTACCTGCTGTGTATCCAAGAACAAGTCATTTTCCATTCTCTGAGCCTCAATTTCTTTGAGACTCACCTTCCTTGAACTAATGTGGCTTCCAATGAGACTCTTAAGAAATTATAGATGCTTCTGTTTGTTTCCTTGTTTTAACTATTCCTGGGATTTTGTCAGTGTTGGGAACTCCTCCTTATCTTATCTCCACTTCTTGGCTTTCCTAGCTTCCTGCAAGCCTGAATGCAAATTCCACCTTCTTTTGGAAGCTTTTCCCAACCTCTCAATTTTCATGGCTCCTGTTTGTACTTTGTATATAATTCTTTGCTTGCTGTCTTCCCCATTAGGTTAGGTTGTGAGCTCCTGGAGGGCAGGGACTGTCTTTTCCCTTTTTTATTTTATCCTCAGTGTTTAGCAGACTGACTCACATGAAGTAGATACCAAATATCAATAAGCATTATTAATAATGAATTAATATTCAATGTTTATTGACTGATTGACCCATTGAAATCTGACTTTTACTAATTTTGTCTCCCACTCCAACCACTGTTTTCTTCTATTTTCATCAAGTCCTAGAGAAGCTCCAATCCATCCTTCTGTCCTTGGACTCTCTCCTTGGATACAGTTCCCTTGTCATTATTTATTTTTTCTCATATTTTAATAGGATAGATAGCTGAGAGTAGTGACCAGTTTGCTAGACTTGAATTCCGAAAGACTTGGCTTCAATCATGTCTCTGACTCTTAGTAGCTGAATATGACTAAGGGAAAATAGCTTCATTTCTCTGTGTCTTAGTCAACATTCTAAGGGATGTCTACTAAGTTAATAAAGGTACTTGGCTGGGAACCTGCTTTGGAAGTAAATTGAAGGACTACTTGTTGGGAAGGATGGTGAAGATATGGGATTTGCCATCTTGATAGGGAACAAACCAGATGACTTTCTTGATTGAAGATACTATGACTTTTTTTTATCCATAGAACCTCTTAATATTTATCAAGAAGTGAAGTACAAAGTCTCAATTTCCTCATTTTTTCCTATTTTATGTCAGGAGAAAACAATTTCTAAAGAAATCACAGTCAATAACTAATAGAATTGTCCAAGGTCTGAGATAAGCTCAACCTCATAGGCATATATTCTGTCTGTTGGTAATGATGACAATCTGTAAATAGATCCTGGAAATCTGTCCTCCCAAAAAGAAGAGGGGAAATATTCATTTCTGAAGCCTCTAATCTGCCCTGTTTGAGTTCTCAGAACATCTACTGGGTAACTGCTGATGAGAACTTCTCAGAAGAATTTGGATCCGCTTTCTCATAGCTCTGCCAAAACTTGCAAAGAATGACTTGCATTAACTTGACAAGAGACAAGCTGAGAGCCCACTGAAAGAAAGGACGCAGCACTCTTTGTTCTGTCTCTTCTCTGTAGGATGAATAAGTTAGGCTTCTCAAGAGTGATGTCATGGTACAGTGCACAGAATACTAAGCCCTGAAATTCCAGAAGCCAAGTTTGAGTCTAGACTCTGGTACTGGGATGCAAAACCAAAAGAAGTCCCTATCGTCAAAGGGCTTACATTCTACTAAGAAACTGAGGTGAAGGGTTACATGATAAGTCAAAATAAATTGGGAAATCATGGAGCCAAGAGAGAAATAAGCCAGGGGAAAAGGTCCTAGAAAACTCACTTGAGGAGAGAGAAAAGATAACTAAAGAGATTGACAATCAGGACATGCTATTTGAGTCAAGACCTAAGGGGAAAAAATCTGAAAGGCAGTGATGAAAAGAATGTAGAGGGATTTAGAAATATAGTGAAGAGGGTAGTTAAATAGAAGTTAAGAAGTCCAGGGTTCAGATCCCACCTCAAAAAGTTACTATTCGTGTGACTCCAATCAAGTTATTTAAACTCCCAGCCTCAGTTTCTTAATCTGCAAAATTAAGGATTAAATTGTATGGCTTCTAAGGTTTCTTCCAGTTCAAAATCTATAATTCTGTGACCCTAAGAAAACTTATGTGTACAACAAGGCAAGTCATGTTCCAAGTCCCCCCTTCCCCCCCAGCCTCTGACCAGTTGCTCTACCTCCCATCCTAGAACCAGACACTCATGTCTGGGGAGAATTCCCATATCTAGCCAGGCCTACCTCTAATTAAGTGTTCAATAGCCATTTTCCTGCCATGTTTTTCAAGTCTTTCTCTAGGAAAATCAGCACTAATATTGCTGTCAGAAAAATGTGCAAATCAATTAACCTATGATTCCTCTCCATCCCTAGGATTTTCTAAATCAAAACACTACTCCATTGACCACATCTCCACCTATGCAGTTTCTTCACTAACATTTTTAAACTATAAGTTCCTAGAAGGCAGGCCATCTTGCTTCTTGT
This sequence comes from Monodelphis domestica, assembly GCF_027887165.1. Taxonomy (NCBI): domain Eukaryota; kingdom Metazoa; phylum Chordata; class Mammalia; order Didelphimorphia; family Didelphidae; genus Monodelphis; species Monodelphis domestica. The sequence goes on from NC_077231.1 coordinate 10,978,400, forward strand.
ATTTATATCCTGAGCACTTTGTATGGTGTCTCAAAAATAAGAAGCACTTAAAAATTATTCTCATTCATTCATTCATTCATTATATACATTCATTCAGTTCTGACTCAGCTAGTAGCCCAGTATTGCTGGAACATAAAGGACATATATTGTATCTGTGTGAGTTAAGTTGGGAAAGGGAAAAGGCTGTGAAGCAAATTATAGAAGATTTTCAATGCTTGTTTGAAGACTTTGTACTTATAATATTCATAAAAGCTCCAGGAGGCAAATGCTAGCCATACTAGCTCCTGTTTGCCTTACACAGCAAAATGTTCAGTTCTGGGAACTGAATTTTGTGAAGGGAAGTGACCAAAGGGTTGTGTACAAATGTGGGAAATCAGAATGTAACATGACTTGAAATCACAAAATTAAGAGGATGGGTAGAGGAACTAATTGGTGGTCTTTACTCTGACCAATTGATGGTCTTCTCATATGGCACTTCATCTCTTGACCTTGTAGCTTGGCACAGCCATCCCTCCTCACTTCTACCCCTGGCTTCTTTCAAAACCCAGCTCAAATCTGACTTCTATAGATGCTTCCTTCCTGCCACTATACATTGCTTTCTCTTTGAGATTTCCTTGCATCTACCCTGCATGACTAGGTTGTCTGCCATCTGGGAGCCTTTTCAATGTGAGTATACATAATCTGGCAAATGAGGACAACAATTCTATCCTTTTCTTGCCTACCTCTCATAGGACATTTGCATTTCAAATATAATAATACCTGTGAAATGGAGTTGAAAATGGCTATACCAGGGCAAGGGACTGTTATTAAGGTGAACTCCAGTGCCTCCAAATATCAGTGATTCTGTCAATAGCAAGTCAGAGAATCTCTCAGGTGGATCAGACCTCAGAGACTAACTTGGTCAGAATGGACCTAAATAGGCATTCTCTCTACAATATACCCAATAGGAGACCATATTGCTTCTGCTAGAAAATCCCCAGTGAAAAATATTTCATTACCTCCTGAGGAAGCATCTTCTACTGGTCACATGAAGCTTTTCCTTGATTGAATTCTAAATTTGCCTTTTTGCAAATTGTACCCACTACTCTTCTATCTGCCCTCTAGGACCAAGATGACCAAGTTCTAGGATGCTGAATAGGCTGGAAGGGATCTTGGAAGACATTGAGTTCAACCTCCTTATTACCTAGAAGAGGATTCTGAAGCTCTGGACATTCATTGATGTGCCCAAGGACACACAGGTAGTAAGTGGCAGGTGGAATTTTGACTCAAGACCTTTGACTCCACAGTGAAGGTTAGAGGTCAATGTCTCTTCAATATGACAGCATTCTCACGCTGAAAGATAATTCCACCATGGCGGTCTTCTTACCTTGGGAGATTCTCCTGTTGCCTCTTCCTCCAATAGGTGGCCTTCCAAAAGAAGTCTACTCAGCAGTCATGTTCATTCTTTCATTCTCCATGCTCTGAGCCTAACTCTGGAATTCACCAGGCACCCAGCACCATCTTTATGTGTTGTCTTCTCTGATTGGAGTGGAAACACCTTGAGAGCAGATTCTAGCATTCCTTTTGCTTATATTTTTGTAATCTTGGTGCTAATTGTAGTGCCTAAATAACATAAGCACATCGTAAATGCTTATTGACTTGTTGAAATGCTTATTAAAAGACCTTCACATGCTTCCAGCAAAGTCTTCACTTCTCCAGGTTAAACAAGGATGACTCGTTAGCTAGAGTTAGCTGAATTATAAGATTGTGGTTCTAATATAAACAGAGGAGGCATGATTGGCTTAAAGTTAAATATAATAAGTATTTTGTTGCATGTAAGGTGACTAAGGGACTTAGATGGAGCTGTCTAGCATGTAGTTGGCATTTGGGGAGCTCAGGAGCAAGATTAGGGCTGCATAAATTGACTATAGAGTCATCTGCAGAGAAATAATAACACTATATGTATGTGAATATATATATATATACATACTATATCTATCTATCTATATATATATATATATATACATATATATTATTAAAGGAGAGAATCAAGAGAAGACAAGAGTGTCCAAGACAGAGCCTTGGGTAATACCTGTATCTACAGAAATTTATAAAAATTAAAGTGACCTAGAAGCATATACAAATGTTCTTACCTGCATCACCATTTCCTACATCTGTGCTTACATAGCCTGAGAGTTCCATGATAGCAAGATTGGAGTCCTGGAGGAATTCCATGTGAACTGGCAAGACCTCCAGGAATTGATGCATAGTGAAAGGAGCAGAACCAGGAGAATATTGTACACAGAGACTGATACATTATGGGACAATTGAATTTTTCCACTAGCAGCAATGCAATGATTCAGGACAATCCAGTGGGACTTATGAGAAAGAACATTCTCCACATCCAGAGAAAGAACTGTGGGAGTAGAACTGTAGAAGAATAACATATGATTGGTCACATGGTCCGATGAGTGTATGATTGAGGATGTTGACTTTAAATGATCACTCTATTTCAAATATGAATAATATGAAAATAGGTTTTGAGCAATGGTACATATATAACCCAATGGAATTGCTCATCAGCTCTGGGAGGGGAAAGGGAAGAGGGGAGGGAAAGAATATGAATCATGTAACCATAAAAATGGTCTTAATTAATTAAAAATAAAATAAAATAATAGGAGAAAGAAAGAAAAAAGATTGGGGTCCTAGGAACTGTGGAGTCCAAGTGCTAAGTACTCTACAACTGCTAAATGAATGATTGAATAAATCAATGAATCATCACTAGGGGATCTCGAGCAATGTTGCCTCTTTCTTAATCCTTATTCTCCTACTTGAACTAAAATAAGTGTTGTTGTTTTTGTTTTGTTTTTTTCACTTGAACTATTCCCCATTACAGAGAAATGAGTCGAGCTCAGTCCCAATAAGCAGGATTATAAAAGTCCAAACTGCTTCTATGCAGGCACTTCACCAGCTGCAGGAATTGAATGTGCACTGCATTCTCTGGGCCTCAAGACAGGATCTATCAGAATGCATGGGACATAGGTGAAGATGGAAGATCATTGAGCTGGGTTTTTATGGCCCCAGAGCAGGGATAGCCGTGGATCTGATAGAGTTCAAGCAATGGGCTGACAATCACCAGCGAAACATGACTCAGCCATTGTGAATTGGAGAATGAAGATTACCTCATTCTACAGAACACTGAGTTTTGCTCATCATTTAAAAAAAAAAATAAGAGGAAAGAAGAATCCCAGGGCTGTGCCAAAGGGAAACTGGGCTTCAGTGAGTGAATTCCTCAAATCAACCCATAAAGTCTAAGTGCTCAGGAAATACTTGGATGGGAAGTCAGAAGATTTGATTCTGAACAGCTCATGTTTCAGTTCCCCAAACACAGCCACTGACAAGCCTCTTGGAAAAGGTATCTTTCAAGGATGAGTACCCCTATCCCCTACAAACTTTGCAGAGGAGAAAATTGAAGCGGGGGGGGGGGTTACCTTATAAGATCAATTTATCCTAGCCCCATCATTTTATAGATGGGGAAACTGAGGCCCAGAGAGAAGAAAGCCTTAAGCTCACTGAACCATTTAACCCAAGTATCCTATCTCCAAGGAGAGAGCTCCTGCCACCACCCTACTCTGTTTCTTATTGAGGTTCAAATTCAACAGCGACTATTGACTAGCGGGGGGCTTTGAGCCCAGAAATCTGGGCTTCAGTTCCACCATGTGCAAAATGGAGATGAAATATCTTCCCCTCAGTTCCTCACTGAAGTATTATCTGGGCTAGTGTATTCCTAGCTCAGTTCTGTATATGACTTCCCCTAAAGAGGTTGCATGGTCAATGGGAGACAAGCTAGCACAAGTGAGGAACTTAGAGCCATGCATGCTCCAGAGCTTCAGTCCTGACTGTGCCATCCCATCCCTAGATGGGGGAAGTTTCTTCTCTTCCACAGACCTCAGCTTCACTATCAATAAACAAGGGTGGACTGGCCAGAGGATCTCTGCGGTCCCTACTGGCTCCAGGTTAATGAAGCAAGAAGAGGGCCAGGAGTGGCTGAGTCTACCTCCTATCTCAGACCCAGCTGTTCCCAGTTGTGGGACCCTGTATTAGACGTTTCACAGTTTCCTCGTCTGCAAAATGGGGGAGAAAATGCCTGGAGCACCTTCCTCTAGTGGCTTCTTAGGTTTAAAAAGGATAATGGATGGAAAGTGCTTTGCAAACCTCCAAGTGCTACATAAATGTCAGCCATTATTAAAGAAATCAATCAGTCCTCCAGGCATTGTCCCCACTCTGTAATCACTGACATTTAGAGAGTTGGAGAGGATTTGTGGAAGCCTTTCTGCCTCTGACCTGCTCTGGTTCCCCAGCATCCCTGGCATGGGGGAGCAACAGTGCCATGAACCCCCCTCTGCAGAGAAGCAGAGAAGATCCCTGAAAGGGAAGAGGCGCTCCAGAGGTGCCCAGGGAGGAGAGGGCTGAAGCAAGCCTCGGGCCAGGGGCTCTTCCCTGCAAGTCTGGGAATCCCCCCCCCTCCCCGAAGCCAGCCCTAGTTCTCTGCTAATGTGTAAACACTTCCCACCAAGAGAGCAATCCAATTCCCATCCACATCCCCAGCTGTTTGGTCAAACAGCCCATCCATGTGACTTGCCTAAAGTGCTCTTAGCTCCCAATGAAGGCTAGAGCAGAGGCTGCTGGCAGAGCCTCTCAGAGAGACGCCATCCTTCATTGCGTGCCCTCCAGAGCCTTGGATGAAGCCCAACAGCCCGGACCTGATAGGAAACTCTTCAGCCAGGGTCAGTCCCGTTCTAGTCCACTCCGTTCGATATGCATTGCCTGAGCTCTTCCTTGTGCATAGCGGATGCTGGCAATGGCACACATTTCAAGTACCATCTGGTCCTGCCCTCCTGGAGCTTGCAGTGGGGGGGGGGGATGGAGATGGGCGACAGGAGAGCAGAAAGACTGGCTCCAGCGGGAAAGATCCACAGGACAAAAAAGATGCATTGTAGTCAGGCCACCGGAGCCTGTAAGTCAGTCCCTACACAGCCCTCTATAGCTGTGAGACTCACAGGGAGCTCAGTTACTTCAGTGAAGAAACTACAGGTGCAGGGGGTAGCTGGGTAGCTCAATGGATGGAGATCCAGGCCTAGAGAGGGGAGGTCCTGGGTTCAAATATGGCCTCAGACACTTCCCAGCTGGGTGACCCTGGGCAAGTCACTTAGCCCCCATTGCCTAGCTCTTACCACTCTTCTGCCTTGGAACCAATACCCAGTATTGATGTTAAATGGAGAAAAGAGGAGAAGCCCTGGATCAAATCTGGCCTCAGACACTTCCCAGCTGTGTGACCCTGGGCAAGTCACTTAACCCCCATTGCCTAGCCCTTACCACTCTTCTGCCTTGGAACCAATAATCAGTATTGATTCCAAGATGGAAGGTAAAGGTTTAAAATTTAAAAAAGAAACTACAGGTACAGCCAACAGTGGTAAAAGGCACATAGAGTGTCCTGGCCTTAGGACTACTGAGTCAACCTCAAGGCATGCATTAGAGAAAAGATCTGAGGGATTTCGTCTGTGGAAAGTTCAGTCGGTTAGTCAATAAGCTTTTCCAGAGTGGGCACTATTGGCCAGGCACTATGCTAAACAGGGCACAAGTTTTCAAGGACAACAAAGTCCACTGCCTGCTCCTCAAGAGCTCATGTGTAAATATGAGAAAGTATAAATAACTAGTTACACACACCATGTGTGCCTGTCACAGGGAAGGGGATCTCAGGGCAGAAAGCACTAACCCCTGGAGTGGGCAAGGAGACCCACAAAGGCCTCCTGCAGAATATAGACTATGAGCTGAGTCTTGAGGGAAGTCAGAGAAACTGAGGCAGAGATGAGGAGGGGCAGCATTGCAGGCCCAGGGGTCAACCCGTGCACAGACTCAGAGATGTCAGTGTCTTGTAGAAGCAACAGCCAACAGGTGAGTGTAATTGAATAATTAAGGGTCTTGGAGCTAATAGAGAGCCAGTAGAGTTTAAGAGTGTTTGGAGGAATCGTATGGTGGTCATACTTCAACCCCCCAAAAGTCACCTGGGTAGCATACAGCTGAATGGATTGCCAGGGACACAGAGTAGGTGAGTGCCATGATCCAGAGGAAAGGTGATGAATCAGGACTGTTCCATAACCACCAAGAGAAAAGGAATTCCATGTTTGATTGCTCTCAGTCCCCAGAAGGAGGGAGGTGCTGGTCTTACTGTCACCCCAGTAAAGCCCCATGTGGTGCACACATTCACCCCTGGTCTGAGATCTCAGCTAAGATCTCATCAATGGAAACGCTCTTTGCACAGATCTCCTTCACTTCTTCTGCTTCCATGCCCAAAACACTGGGGAGTCTAAAGCCAGAGCAGGCTCAGGACATATTGTTATTTTTAGATAAATGCAGAAGAAATGAGAAAAGGTTCCTGCTGACAGTCTGTGGGTTTTTTCTGACTTCAATGCCTGACAGAGATTATTAAGTACCTATTGATAGTACAGATATTTAAGCCTAACATGGAGAGCATATGTAAGACACTTAAAGGCTTTTGGTAGCCAGCTTTTATATTTTTAAAAGTACTTAGAATAGCCAAGAAAGTATTTAAGGAAAGCAAAGGCTTTTGTTTTACACTGTTCTGGCAATTGTAGCTTTCCCTCACCCACAAAGGTCCCCCTCCAATTTTAGGTAATTCTTTATGTATTCCAAGCCCCATCCACCAAGGTCACCTTCCCATGCAAGTGTCAGGGTAACTCTGGGTTCTTATCCTAATGCTACAATAAGAACACAAGCTCTGGGCAGCCTTATGGAGCTGAACAGATTCCAGTCCAGTTTCAGGCATTAGCCAGATCTCTAAGGACCATCTTAGCTAAGTACAGACAAGTCTGTCACCTAGGAATCCTGGCTATTCACAAAGACCTAGTACTAAAGGGAGAATGGTTTGGATTTGGGTGAGACATTGAGTGGGGCTCATTTCCTCTCTGGGTCTCAGCCTCACTCTCTATCAAAATGACAGGGTTGATGGCAGGTGTCTGAGTTTCCTACCTACTACTATCTACGTGCAATCTTTCTCTACTTTGGTCACCAGTCCCACATTAAAGATCTTCCAAGAACTTCCCTATCAATCTAGCCAGCATTCCCTGGGACAAAGCTGACCTCGCTGAGGGCTGGAAGGTGCAAATAAAGGTAAAAAAGTTTCACCTCCCCCATAGAACCATCTGTGCTCCAGAAATCCATTGCCCACCACCTTGATGAGAAATCAGGAATTTGCCACCATAAGCTTGCCATTTTTCCTTTCTATCTCTTGCTCACAGATTGATAATTAAATCAATGTTATCACTGCAACAGTGAAGATCAGTGGAGATCTAATCCCCAGTGGTTAAATGCAGAATTATATGAGCTTGAATCCTAGTCTTTTCAGGGAAAAGGTTTCTTCCTCATCCCCACTGTCTCCTTGACTCCTCAAAGTTGTTACTGACCCAAAGAGTGATGATAGGAAGATACATGGTACATGCAAAAAGATGGAGGAAAGCCAGTATCAAAGAAATTGAATCAAAGCTATCATTGGGGCAAAGAATGAGCAGAAACAGAGATTGGTCAATCACACCAGCTGACAAGGAGGATCATTGATGCCCTGAGAACTGTCTGGACACCCACAGAATGTTCAAGATACTTGCAAAGACCGCCAATACACTAAGTATATCTTCTGGGAAAAATCTCTGTAAAAACATGAACCAAAGGTATACAAAAGACACAGATGGTTTGTGATATGAAGGGATGAAGGGAGTTTCAATATCAGTGATTTCCTTGGTCCACTGTTGTCTCCTTATGAGCTGCACAATGTACTCCAAGCCCTTTGTTTTGTTTTGTTTTGTTTTAAAGCCCTTACTTTCTGTCTTAAAATCAATACTGTGTATTGATTCAAGACAGAATAACAATAAGGACTAGACCAGGGTCACACAGCTATGTGTGCCCCCTTTCCAAGCCCTTTCAAAGACTTTAGTCATTATGACAAACCAACAAGATAACAAGGAAGGGAAGGGAATAAACATTGATAGAACACCTACTATATGTAGGCAATATACTAAGTACTTTCTTAAAAAAGCCTTACCCTCTGTCTTAGAATCAATACTAAGAATTGTGCCCACTTCCTAAGTTGCTATAGAGGGGAAAGGACTTCTAGGGGTGGAGTCAAGATAGAGGAGTAACTAGAGAAGCAGCTCCATGTCACCACAAAAATTAGTGGGAAACTAATGCATTGGTGATGGAATTGTGAATTGATCCAACCATTCTGTAAGACAATTTGGAAGTATACCCAAAGGGCTCTAAAAGAATTCTTTGATCCAGAAATACCTCTACTAGGTTTATACTATAAAGAGATAAGAATGAAAATGATAACATTACATGAATGAAAATAATAATGAAAAAAGTTTGTATAAAAATATTCATAGCCACGCTCTTTGTGGTGACAAAAAACTGGAAAATGAAGGGTTGATTGGGGAATGGCTGAATGAATTGTGGTATATGACAGTGATAGAATACTACTGGGCTGTAAGGAATAATGAGCTGGCTTCCAGGGATGGAGCCAAGATGGAGGAATGAACCAGAGCTGCTCTGTGTCACCAGGAGAATTCGCTCTGACCAAGATTAAAATATTGCCACAAAACATATACAGGAGTGAAAGAACAAACAAGGAAACAGTGAAACAACTTTCAAGAAAAGAAAAACCCAAAAGATAGGCAGACAACATCTGGGGAACTGGGGTGAGAGGAAAGCAGAGCCAGCAAGAGACTATAGCAAGGAGGGAAGAGCAAGCCAAGAGTAAGCCACACACCACAACCCCACATCTGCTGTTCCAGGTTCCAAACCCAAGTCCAGCCAACATTTAGATCCTAAGATCCTGCCTGGGCAAATAGTGGTCCACACCAACACACACGCCTTAAAATTTCAAACCTGTGGAGTAGTCTAGAGTCCTGGCCCAGGGCAATATGGGCTGAAGCAGGTTGATCTGTGTGGACCTAGAATAAGGGCATAATCCACAGTTTGGGGTGAGGACCCAGTTCACAATCCACCATCACCCCCAATCTTTTTGCTCCATCTGGTAAAGTAGTAACAACCCGGAAAATAAGCTGAGAAGGACTAAAGTTTTAGAGGGTGCCCCAACTTCCCAGAAAACAGAGTCTACCTATAATTAGATAGGAAAAAAAGACCAAACAACAAAAAAAGTGCCTAACTAAAGAATTTTTATGGAGACAAAGAGCAAGAGAACAGTAAAAACAAAGGAAACACATGCAAAATTCAAAATAAAAATATGAATTGGACACAGATTCTGGAAGAGCTCAAAAAAGGAGTTCAAAAACCAATTAAGAGAGGCAGAGGAAAAGTGGGAAAGAGAAATGAAGTGATGTAAGAAGAAATAGACCAATTGAAAACGGAGAACCAAAACCTGACAGAGGAAAATCAGGCTTTAAAAATCAGAATTGACCATCTAGAAACTAAATGATTCATGAGAAATCAAGAAACAATAAAGAACACTGTAGAGGCAATCCCTATCCAATTAAGGACCTCTCAAGTTCATTTCACCTCTCAGTTCTTGAGATTATTCTCAGTGTCTACATTTTGGTAGATTTTTGAAACCTCTTTCAACATTCTCTTTATTCTTAGACTTGCCAAAGAATTCATCCACAAGTGAATTTGGACAGAGGCACTAGAGGGCAAGTATATTCATATAATGGCCATCATGGAACATAACTGCCTGAAGATCTGGGAGAGGTGGTCTTCATCAGATCATCAGTTTCCACTGAATCCCAGCCTCAGAGATGCTCACCACCTTGAAGAAGGTGCCTCTTAGGCGAGCCAGAGTCAATCATGATAAGAGCTTCAGGGCCAATACTGATGGTTCAGAGGAGTGATGCCCTTCACCTGAGGGTTGGGGGAGGGAGAGCTCAGATACTGCCAGGTGGCTAGGGGAAGGGCACTGCAGAGAAGAGGTTCTTTCTTCCTCTAGCACTCCCTCTCTATACTTAGCCCAAACTGATTAGCAGAAAGCAAGGAAATTAATTGTCAAGAGAGACAAAAGGGAGATGCTAACACAATTAAGGCCTTAGACCAGGGCTCAATGGCCCTGATGGATTACATTTGAATGCATACCATAGGTCTGGATACAGTCCAGGATGGGAGTCCTGCCTGGTAAGAGCCTCACAAATAGCTGCTGAATCATATAGGAAAGGATAAGGAGCAAGTTTCCCATAGGAAAAAAAAAACAGCCCTGCATGTGAGAGCAGCAGAACTAGCTAAATAACAATACCCCCCCTACACACACACACACACACACACACACACACACACACACACACACTGGCACAATAACAACAAATGCCATTTGTGCTGAGCCTTGGAGTTTACAACATTGTACTTTGTAGGCATGTTCTCATTTGAGCTTCATAACAGTTCTGACAAGAAGGTGCTGTGGGCACTATCATGCCCATTATACTGAAGAAGAAATGAGGCTCCAAAAGGGCCAGTGATTTGACCAGAGTCCCATACCTACTTAGTGTCATGTCAGAGGCAGGATTTGAAGTCATGTCTTCCTGCCTGTATGCGGTCTCCCCTCTCCTCCTCTGATTAGCCCTGCCCCATGATAAAAACCCTTCCCTCCCACCAAGGATACTATAGAGAGAGTCAGACTGGGAAAAACAAAATAGACTGAGCTATCTCCTTCTCCATGGAATGGGCTGGGCTTGTTTAAGTGGGAACATGAGAATGACTGTAATAACAAGTCTCTGAAAGGCTGGGGTATAAGGATGAGCCTTGTTCTGCTTAACACAGGGAGAGGGGAGAGAATATGAGTGCAAAGGACTCTAGAGGAAATCAAGATGGAGGATGATAGAAGGAGAAACTTCCCATAACCCAAGAACATGGTGAAGGATGCCACAGTGACTGGGAATGAACATGAGAAGGGTGAAAAGTCCCTTCCCAGGGCAGATCTTGGGCTGCAATAAAAATACTCCTTAGAGACCCAGCACTTTAAAGCTTTTAAAGACTTTACCTCATTTAATCCTCACATCACCCTGGGAGGTAGAGGCTGTTGTTATCACCATTTCACAGCTGAGGAAGCAGACTTAGGAATGTGAAGTGACTGGCCCAGGGTCACTCAACTACTGACAGAGGGCAAATTCAGGTCATCCGATACCACATGAAGTCCCCTAACCACTATGCAACACCACTTCTCTCAGTAAGGAAGGTTATATTTTTCTACCCAATGGAACCTTTATCTCACTGATACTGGCCTTGCCTCCCATAGGAGCCCATTGATAATTTTTCTCCTTGCACTCCTTATCCTGACTCCCCATCACCTGGGCTTGTCCACCTGTTCTCTTGCCCTTACTGTGTTCCTATGTGACCAGCCAACTTCTTATCTTACATCTTTCTTGAAGGCATCTTTTACCCAAAAACCTCTCCTCTGCAATTCTTCATCAGTGAGCTGTTGTCTACCCCTCAATTCCATATATCACTTTCTTCTCATTCAGGCTTAGAGAGAGATCTGAAGCTGAGTGGTACACATCAGCTACTGGGGTTTAAAATTACTAATTCTGAAGTATTTGGGGCTAACTGCTTAAAGCCAAGAACATCAGATGACTTATCACGAGATAGAGAGATCACAGACCTTAAAGATGCCTGTCACTTACCAATCATAGAGCTGCCCACCTGTGCACTTGGAAGCAAAGGGAGAACTGAAGGATTTGACTAGTTCTACAAGTAATGAGCACCTAGGGATATAGTTTACCAACTCAGTGGGATCTTCAGGATACCTTGGTTGTTCAAAGGCTCTAACAAAATGACTCCTACAAACTGGAAACCTCTAGTAACTCTAAATGAGAAGTTCTTCCTATCACCAATCCACTCATCACCACTGTCCCTATTCACCTCGGAAATATCTCCAGAGATCTATGGTCTCACCAGTTTTGGAGGTCTATCCAAATATAGAGGCTACAGTCTCCCCAAACACCTACCTATATTATGCCACACTTGTCCATAGCCTCCCGAAAGTTTGACAAAAGTTAAGCCAAAAGTCTTTTTTTTTAAGTTTTATTTAATTAATTTAGAATATTTTCCCATGGCTATGAGATTCATGTTCTTTCCCTGCCCTCTCTCTATCCCCCTCCTGTAGCCAATGCACAATTCCTCTGGGTTTTACATGTGTCATTGATCAAGACCTATTTCTATACCATTAATATTTGCACTAAGGTGATCATTTAGAGTCTATATCCCCAATCATATCCCCATCAACCCTTGTGATCGAGCAGTTGTTTTTCTTCTGTCTCTATTCCCACAGTTCTTCCTCTGATTGTAGATAGCATTCTTTCTCATAAGTCCCTCAAAATTGTCCTGGGTCATTGAATTGCTGCCAGTAGAGAAGTCCATTACATTCTATTGTACCACAGTGTACTCATCTCTGTGTACAACATTCTCCTGGTTCTGCTCCTTTCACTCTGCATCACTTCCTGGAGGTTGTTCCAGTTCACATGGAATCCCTCCAGTTCATTATTCCTTTGAGCACAATAGTATTCCATCACCAATATATACCACAATTTGTTCAGCCATTCCCCAATAGGAGGGATATGATCTCATTTTCCAATTTTTTGCCACCACAAAGAGCGCAGCTATGAGTATTCTCATACAAGTCTTTTTCCTTATTATCTCTTTGGGATACATAGGCAATCTTTCAGCACCCTTTGGGCATAGTTCCAAATCGCCTTCCAGAATGGCTGTATCAATTCACAACTCCACCAGCAATGTATTAATGTCCAAATTTTGCTACATCCCCTCCTAAATTACTAGCCAAAAGTCTTAGAAGATTTTGTCTTCACTTTTGTTTTTAAGACTGGATCTTCCCAGCCTTAAAGGCCTCCATTGAAGCATCTAGATGACTGAGTGGATAGAGAAATGAGCTTTCACCTCTGTTTGTCTTACTCTAGTAGAGAAGGAAATAGCAAACCATTCCAGTATCTCTACCAAGAAAACCCCAAATTATGGCCCACAGAGTCATGAAGAATTAGACACAAATGAATGACAGAATAATCATTGCCTATCTTACCCAGGCTAGAAGTGCAGGGTCTCCTAATGGACCCAATTTCACTCCTAAATAGCACAGATTTGACTGGCTCTGCTTCTGCTCTGCTCTGGTTCACTCAGGCCTCTTGGTCCTTTCACAAGATCCCCTTCACTCCCCCAATCTTGGATGGCCCTTACTCTATTGATGCCCAATAAAATGTGGACACCTAAACAATACAGCTCCCTGCACTTCAGAAAGCCCAAGCTCAAAAGGTTGTCTAGTCCCAGTCTCTCCAGGAAATGAGATTACAAGCGGATACTTTGTTCTGTAAACTGTCCCTAATTCCTCTAGATAAAAATTTCACCAAACATTTGGCTTTTGAGTTATGTCTCATTCTTTGTAAATACATCGTTGGTCAATCTGGATAGAGACTCAGGAGGCACATAAGAGAAAAATAGTATTGATTGATGGTTATAAACTTCCTGAAGTAAATAAAGCTAGGTCTGGGGATTTTGCCTTAGGCAAAATTTCAGCTAGGTCCTGATAATGAATCCTATGGAGTGGTCACGTTATTTTTAATAGGAAGAATTCACATTGTCATTGTTCTTTTCAGCCATGTTTGACTCTTCATGACTGTGTTTGGTGTTGTCTCCAGTCTATTTTACAGGTGATGAAACTGAGGAAACAGGGTTAAGTGGCTTGCCCATGCTCACACAGTTAGGAAGTGCTTGAGACCAAATGTGAACTCAAGGAGATGAATCTTTCTGACCCCAGTCTCAGAGCTTTATCTACTGCATCACCTAGGAATTTAGAAATGTGCCACTGATTGGGACTTTGTTCCCCTCTGTGCATTATTCTGCCCCAGTGACACTGGTTTCCTTGCTGCTTTTCAAATACAATATCCTCCCCCCGTCCAAATCTTTTCCCTGGCCATTCGCCTTGCCCTGGACTGCTCTCTCTCCTTATCTCTACCTCCTGGCTTCTCTGAATTCCTTCAGATATCAGTTAAAACATCCTTTCTACAGGAAGCCTTTGCCCCATCTCTAGTTATTCCAGTGCCTTCTTTCAGTTGTTCATGTCTAATTCATCATGCCTGTATCTTCTTTTTACATTGTCATTTGCATGTCATCTCCCCACTAGTCTGTGAGCCATCTCGAGGGCAGACACTGTCTCTCATCTTTCTTTGCATCTCCAGGGCTTAGCAGAGATCCTGGCAAACAAAGGTGCTGAATGAATTAGATTAGGGGCAGGTAGACAGCCCCATAGTGCACAGGGTGCTGAGCCTGGAATCAGGAAGAGGTGTTCAAATTTGGTCTCTAAAATTTACAAACTGTGTGACCCTGGGCAAGTCATGTCACCCTGTTTGCCTCAGTTTCCTCATTTGTAAAATGAGCTGGAGAAGGAAATGGTTAGCCTCTCCAGTCTCTCTACCAAGAAAACCCCAAATGAGGTTGCAGAGTCAGACACGACTGAGACTGAACAGCAACATTATATGCACACAATAAAAAGTTTTGATTAAAGTATTCAGTTCCCTACCCCCCTGAGAGTGGGTGACAATATGCTGCAGATTTTATTTACTTACATGCATGCACATGTACATACATGTGTGTGATGCTTATGCATGTGGATGCAACAGAAGCAAATAGGAAGACACTGAAGGTTTTGGTCTGACGTGGGCATTAGGAACAAGCATCCTGCCTGTGGGTGGAGAATGGGTTAGAGAAAGGAAAGCCTGGATTCAAGGACACTGCTGGGTATGAAAAAAAACAAAAAACAAACAAAAAAACCCCAAATCACTATCACTGCACCACAGTGCCCCCTGGTGTCCATTAGTGCAGTTCGTGTCTGCACTGATCTACACACACATGTGTGAATGTGCATATGCTGGAGCATGCCCACACTGGCTCGCCAATGTGTCCTTAGGTGAACACATTCCTCTTTGATCTTTCCTTGATGGCTTCTTTTCCCATTCTCGGCAGGGAACTTGGCAAAAGCCAGCCTGTATTTTTTCCAAGAGAGACAATTTGAGAACCCTCTAGCAGAACAAAACACCAGCTGATACCTTTCCAAAAAGCATATTGCCTTTTGTAGCTTCAACAGCCAAGAGGCCAACACTTACTCCCAAGACATCCCCGTGAGACGCTCGACTATTTTTAGGTTGCATCAAACTAGAGAGCTCCTGCTTTAGAGAAAAGACATCGCCCAACATGCAAACACACTCCAGCGTTGACTGGATGAAGCTGTGGCCAGCCTGGGCTTCTCCTTCCCTTCCACGCTCTTTGTTGGCTTTGCCTTTGGTGTCAGGCTTTCTGCAAGGCATGATTACAAAGGCTGAGGCTGTCATGTCAAAGCTGAAAGAAAGGAGGAGAGCCAGAGCAAGGGACTGTGTGCCCCAAGGACTGTCAGCAGTGATGATGAGTTAGAATAAGAAGCTTTCAATGGGCAGAGCCATAAATTTGGTTTATATACATGCATGCATATTGCACACCCATGTGTAAATGCATGTGTGTGTGTGTATGTGTGTGTGTGTGTGTGTGTAGCAGGAGCTAACAGGGAGACAAGCTTCCTTCCCTGCCTGCCCTTACTATCTGAGGCTACCTTCTAGATGGTCATCTGGCAAGTTGTGGTCAATCAGCATGACTACGGAAAAGCCAATACCAGCTGCTTCAGTCCCAGGTGCGGGGGGCTCTGGAGCCAGCCCCTTTGGTCCAGAAACCAGCTAATAGCTGAAACCTCAACTAGCTTTGAAATGAAACTAGCTATGCACATTCCTGACTTGTTTGCCACAAAATTGTATTGGTAGTTTCCCTCAAATTTACTGATAAAGCTGCTTGTGCTATTTTTTCATTAGGGTCCACCTTTTCAGGGGGTCCATGTTTGTTTAGCAGCTGTAAAAGAATACACATGTTGCTTACTTGTGTCATGCCATACAGATACTTTCTTATGATTGAAAAACAATTTCTAAAACAACTTACTCAAAACAGCTCAGACACAAAAGAGAGGCTTAAAATTTAATGGAATCGGTTAATGTAAAGTTGATAAGCTTATTTCTGTCTTATTAAAATTTATTCGATCATTTTAGTTGTGTCTGACTCTTTTTTAATTAGTTTATTTATTGAGTCAATTTAGAACATTATTCCTTGATTACAAGAATCATATTCTTTCCCTCCCTTCCCTCCCCCCACCTTTCCCGTAGCCGACTCACAATTCCACTGGGGATTACATATGTCCTTGATCAAAACCTATTTCCCGTGTCTGACTCTTTACAACCTCATTTGGGTTTTTCTTGGCAAAGATCCCAGAAGGGTTTGCCATTTCCTCTCCATCTTGTTTTATAAATGAAGAAACTGAGGCAAACAGGGTTGAGTGAGAGGGTCACACTCTGTAAGTAAGTGTCCGAAGACAGATTTGAACT
The DNA here is from genome assembly GCF_027887165.1 of Monodelphis domestica. Taxonomy (NCBI): domain Eukaryota; kingdom Metazoa; phylum Chordata; class Mammalia; order Didelphimorphia; family Didelphidae; genus Monodelphis; species Monodelphis domestica. The sequence continues at coordinate 10,994,854 of NC_077231.1, forward strand.
CAGATCTTCCAAGCTCCAAGCCTGGCCCTCTATCCCCATCTAATGAAGATATTGAAATTTATTCACTCCAACCATGTAGAGAGTCATTTTCTGATCTGTCCACCAGCTCTTTCCGCACCCCTCAAGTATCTTTACCTCTTAAAATGCTTTTGTATTAAACTTTTTACCTAATTCTATTTATATGTGAGAACAGAGCTCTTGAGCCAGAAGAAGTAGTTCAACTTCTCCTTTCACAGAAGAGAAAACAGAAGCCAAAGTCACTTGGGCATCATAGGAGAGATGGTCTTTGTGGCCAGATCCTCACTCTTTCCATTATCTCCATGGCTTCCCTTGTTGCTTTCAGCACTCCCTGACATTCCCCAAGAGGAGAAGCTCCCTGAGGGCAGGGACCTTTTCCTTGTAGCCTTTAGCTACAAGTCACTGCTTTCCTATACACAGAACTTTATTGGTTTCAATAGGCATCTTTTCAGCCCTTTTTCTATACAAGGTTCTATGCCTTGGGGAGAAAAAGGTAAAATATGACAAACTGCCCATTCCCTAAAAACTCACAGTATTCTGGGAGGTATGAGAAGAATTGATAGATGTGCAAATTGACATAATGCAAGTTAAAAGGGGAGAAGGACATAGGAAAGGCTAAAGAAAGAGGTTGAATGAATAGGACTCAATGGTCCTTCTCTCAAAGAGGAGGTGGCACCTGAGCAGGATTTTGAAGAAACTTGAGAATTTCACCAGGTAAAGAGGGTAAAAGAATACCTTCCAGGCATGGGTGCTGGGGACGGGCAGCCTACATGGATGTCCAGAGATGGGAGAGATCAGAGATGTTCTAATATTCATTTACAGAATAGAGTCCAAGGGACCCTGGCAAAAAAATAACCCAATTTCTTCATTTTCTATATTTATTTACTCATTTTTATGGGCAATTAGGTGGTACAATGGATAGAGGCCCAGGGCTGGAGCTAGGAAGAGTCGAGTTCAAATTTGGCCCCAGACACTAACTAGCTGTGTTAACCTGTGCAAGTCAGTTAACCCTGTTTGCCCTAGTTTTTCATCTGGAAAATGAGCTGGAGAAGGAAATGGCAAACCCCTCCAGTATCCTTGCCAAGAAAACCACAAATGGGGTCATGAAGTGTCAAATAGAACTGAAGTGACTGAACAATTACTCATTTTTAGAATATCATTAGCTTTTGTCTTGATTTATTTATGCATATTAATGCATTCCATTATGATTATAATGTTTATTACAATATTGTTTGAAAAGAACATGCTTAATTTTTGTCTTTCTGCATTTATTTGTGAGTTTTTTGTAATCTAGCATGTGAATGTTCTTTTTTGTAAAGGTTCTATATGATGCTGAAAAATAAATATAAACTTTAATAATACCATTCAACAATCACCAAAGTGCTATTATGTCTCTTTTTTCCAACATTCTGTTCAGATTCACAATTTTCTTCTTATCTATCTTTCTGTCAGATATATTAATGTCTGAAAGATGCATGTTGAATCACCAGCAATTGCTATCTTTCTCTTCGGGTCTTTTTAAGATTCAGTTTTCTTAATTTCTTAAGTGTTTAGTTACTATGCTAAGCAGTGCTTAATATTTGTATTGGCTCATTATCACTTTACTGAATTTATAAACCTCGTTTCAGACAAGGTGAAATTAAATGAAGATACTGTCAAAAGATGAAAGAACAGTTCTACTACCTTATTCTTCCAGGTAAAGTGACAAATTTACTTCTTTTTAACTCTGTCTTTACATTTGAGGTGTGTTTCACATGTGCAGCAAATTGTTGGATTCTCTTTTCTAATCCATTCTGTAGTCACAATTAACATTCAGAGTTATAGTTGTTAAATTTATTTTCTCCCCTATCAAATCATATTCTATTCGATTTTAAAAATCAACAGTGGGTAACTACAGCTTGGTTTCCTTGAAATAATTATTATTCCAGGCTCGTCACTCAGGACATCTATCTCCTAAACCTTCTTGTCTCTATCTTTCTGTCTGTCTTTCTGTCCATCTGTCTATCTGTCTCTCTCCTCACTCTACCTCCGCCCCTTAAGACAGGGAATGAAGAAGGACAGGAAATCAGTTTTAGATTTTTGTACCTCATTTTGCTTAAAGTATCTCTAGACCCAGAAACGCATTCCATTTCCTCGTCCTGGACCTTTTTATCATACTCTGACTGGTATTCTTTTTAAAAGGATACTTCTTCCTGAGCCTAAGTGTGTGGTTCAACATCCTTCCCTCACCCCATCCCTTTAAATGGTCTTTACCCACAGCCCCCAGATTTCAAAAAATCTTATCCTTCCCCCTTTTCCTTCCTTCAGAGCATGTGTGGGCTATTATCCTTCATAGGACAGTCTATAGCTGCTCTCTCTTTGTTGCCTTAATCACCCTTAAAGGAGGTATGGATTCTAAGAAACTACCTTGTCTTCTCTTTGTAATTTATAACCCTTAAAATCACTTCTCGGCCTTTTCATACAGTAAGAACTTAAGATCACCAATTTATATGTGGAAAGGACCTCCGAGGTTATCTAATCTACCCCCTCTTATTTTACGGATGAAGAAACTGAGAGGAAGTCCACTGAATTGCCCAAGATCACCCAAGGAAAGAGGTTAAGTTCAAACTGAGATTCCCTGTGACAAAATAGCTTTCATCCTGCTGTGACAAGATGAAAAAGGAATTAGACATTTTAACCCCATGAAGGAAAGCTGGGAGAAATGGGAAGAGTTTGAAAACACAATTTTATAGGATATCAGGGGGGAAAGCAAGCTGTTCTAATAATTCATTGTTGTTCGGTCACTTTTCAATCATGAATGGCTCTCTGTGACCCCAAATAGAATGGGCCGCCATGGTTAATGAGTCCTCTGTAACACTTAGCCTTGGAAAGGACATTTTCTGGTAAGGTTTGGACTAGAAATCTATGAGCAATGCTCAGGTCACTTTCAACTAGAAATTCCATGATTCTGTCAAATTAATTGAATTGAATTAGGGATCTGAAGTTCAACAAGTCACTCAGATGTGGTCTCTCCTTTCCTATAAACTGGGGATGGCAACATGTTTACTACCTACCTCTTGGGGCTCTTATTCATAAATTCCTAGTTTTAAAACTGACTCATCCATTGGATGAAGTGATTTATACCTGGTCACTTAAGAAGAAAACAGCAGAGAAAAGGTTTGAAACCAGGTTCTCTGTCCCCAAATTGAGATCTCTTTGGGGTTAAGGTGTTGGTAGCAGAAAGTATTCATATAATTATTTCATGGAAAAATCTCTATATGTCTTAAAGTGCTATTTAAGCTATGATCATAGAAGATACAAACACACATGTGTGCACACATAAATACACATACATGCACCATTCCAGATTCCACTCAACTTCCTCATCCTTTCACTGCTCAACAACAATAACAACAACAAAAAAAGAAATATTAGAAAAATACAAGGGAAGACTAGGAAATATCTCTGGCTGCTTGGTTTGATCTGTCAAGTTGCCACCAATCAATAACTGTCCAGGGTGACTGTGAGGCCAGTTCCAGTTCATTGAAGCTCTCCATTTCTACTTGAGAAACATCCAACAACATGGACAGTTCTGACTGAGCCTTGGAAAGGGTGTCTTCCCAATCTCCCCAAGCCACTAGGCTCTCTCCTTTGCCCACAGAAAGGTTCAGGAACTTGTGGAAATCTTTTCCCTCCAGATTTCAATGCTTATAGCCTCTTCTTTCCCTGCTAAGCTTTTTGAAGCCAATTCAATTTCCAGATGGGAAAGCTCCTTTGAAAGAGGAAAAAGAACAAAAAGGAGCCTTGGAATAACATGGTAACATGTCAACACTGAGAAGTGCTAGAAGGACCCAAAAGAACACACTGGAGGCTGGATTTGAACCAAGACTCCAGAGAGAATTTAGAAAAGATGCTATATTTCCCCAAAATTCCAAGGGGAGAAGTTGAAATAGCTTCTTCTGAATGATTGAACTTTAATGACAGCATTGCTTTCCAGTTCCTTTTTTCTCTAATTGCCACTCAAAAAAAGAAAAAGATCAGAGTACGTATAATGAGTATTGAAAGGAAGCATGACATAGTGAACAGAGGTCAGGCCTGGGGTCAGAGCTTGTCTCTGTAACTGACCCTGGGCAGCATTCTTAACCACTCAATCTGTGTCACCAGAAAATTCTACAAGATTCTAAGTTGATAAGGAGTTGTCAGGACGTTTGAATGGTTGGGGGGGGGGGGCGAGATCTTTAGCACGATCTCTCTACTGACAAAATGAGGCATCAGACTAAAAAGGAAAAACGCTAATTCATCATCAGAAAATAAAGAGAATAGTATACATGGCCTTCCAAGGCTTACAAAGCCCTTTCCTTTCAACAGCACAGTGAATGAGATTGTGCAGATATTACTAGGACCATTTTGCAGATGAAGAAATAAAGATTCAATCAAAGGGAATTAATTAGTCCGCAGATGGCCAATGAGTTTCCTCTCCACTCTGAGATTCTGTGCTTTTGTGAGTTACATGGTTATTGTGTCAGGCCTGGAAAATGCAAAACCACAGAAAACTTATTAGCATAATGAGTCCATGGAAAAAGGCTATACAATTGAATTCAACAAATATTTTCAAAAGACTTACTACGTGCCAAGCACTACACTAGGATCCTAGAACACAGAGAGTAAAATGGAGCATCTTTGACGTCCAGAAACTTGTGCTCACAAGGGGATGTGGGAGGAGAAGAGAGCAGAAGCATCTCAAGGAGAGAGGACTAAGAACATCAAGAGAATATAACACATGAACTTCCAGCCTCTTTCCCCCAAGGTTGTCCAGACTGCTACTCCCAGTGGAAGGAAGCTAGAAAGTCCAAGAGGTAGATTAGAGAAAAGAGAAGATTTCATGGCAAACCTGGGGAAGGTCAGCAAAAAAAAAAAAAAAAAAAAAAAAAAAAAAAAAAAAACCAGAATGAGGAAGAGCCATGAATAGGGAAAAGTCTGAAGACTATTAGACCTGAAACAGTGTTAAGGAGAGGAATAAATACAAAACAAAGTTGGAAAGGCAGGTGGAAGCCATATTGTAAGGGGTTTAAAAGGCCAAACTAACAATGTTGTATTTTATCCTTGAAATGGGGAGATGGCAGATGTGTGTATGTGTGTTAAGTAAAGTAATTTGGCAGTCGGGGTAGGGATTGGAAGGTGAGTACAAAAAAGACCAATGAGCAGACTACTGAAATAATGTAGACATGAAGTTATAAGGGCCTGAATTAGGGAGATAGCCACAGTGTGACTAAAGAGAAAGGGACATAAGTGAGGAATATTGTGACCTGAGAGTTGGCAACGCTTAGTAACTAATTCAACATGGAAGGTTGAGGGAGAAGAAGATATCAAGAGTGACTTGGAGGTGGCAAACCTGGGTAACTGTTTGGAAGCTGAAAGGAGAGATGAGTTGGAGGGACATGAAAGTAACGAGGGTTTTTTTGGATAAGTTATGTTGGAGGTATCCAAGGACTATGGAAGTGGAGATGTCCACTGGAAATGTAGGGTTGATTTTCTGGAGGGACATGAACTAGATGCATAATATATTGTGCATACATGCATATATGTATGTATGTATGTGTATATTTGGGAGCTCTCTGCATAGAAGTGAGATGAATTCATGATGGCAAAAGAGCTCATGAGGAGAGAGTCAAAGTAGCCAAGAGAGGAGGACCTAGATCAGGTCCTTAAGAGATGGTCACCTTTAGTGAACCAGAGCAGTTTGATGCCTAACACTGAAAACTAAGACAGAAATCCAATAACAGGATATAAACTGCTCCTCAAATAAATTTTGTGCTTTGTAGTATTATTCATAATAGAAGGCATGTGGAAGAGAGGCCAGGACTTGTGATTATGAAACCTGCATTCAAATCCATAACGTGTTATTTACTAGATAATACTGTGGATGAGTCCCTTAATTTCTCTATCAGTCAGTCAGCACATGTTTATTAAGCTCCTGCTAAGTTCTAAGCACTATGGTAAATATTGGGGGTACAAAGAAAGGTGAAGTACAGGACCAGCAGTCCAGGTACTGAAAAGCTCACAGTCCAATAAGGAAAAAAACATAAATTGCTATGTATAAACAGGCTACATACAGAATAAATGTAAGTAAATCAATAGAAGTCACTAGAACAAGAAGGATATGGAAAGAAGGGATTTTGAAGAAAGCAAAATCTAGAGATAAAGGGGCAGAGTATTTTAGGCATGGAGAATAGGGGAATCAGGGGAAATGTCTAAAGATGGTGTATCTGGTTCAAGGAACAGCCAGGAGATTGCAGGGTATGTACAGGTTGTTGTAAAGTATAAGCAGAGCAGCCTGGAAAGGTAGGAAATGGGAGGAGGTCATGAAGAGCATTGAATACTAAATAGAACATTTCCTTTTGGATCCTGGAGGTGATAGGAAGCCACTGGAGCTAACTGAACTGCATAGGATGAACTGGAGTAGGGAGACACTTATGGTAGGGAGACCAATCAGTAGTCTGGGTATGAAGTGATGGTGCTGCACTGGGGTGATGATGATGTCAGAGGAGAAATGGTGGCATGTATTGGAAATGATACAAAGGTAAAAATCAACTGACCTGGGTAACAGATTGAGTGTGGAAGGGGTATGAGAGAGTGAGGCACTGAGGATAGTAGAGCCTAAGTGATGGAGAGCATTGTAGGACCCTCCACAGGAAAAGGGAATTTAGGAATAGAGAAAGATTGGGAGGAAAGATTATGAATTCACGCTTTTGATCTGTTAAGTTTAAGAAGTCTATGGGATATCCTACTTGGGGCAATAAAGAGATAGTAAATGTAAGCCTAGAGATGATAGGGATGGCTAAGTAGTTTTGAGTACCATCAGCATAGAGATGATCATTGAATCCATGGAGCTGATGAGATTACCAAGTAAAATAATATAAAGGAAGAAGAGAAGTTCCTGGAGAGAGTCCATGGTTAGTGGATCTTGAAACAGAATCAGCAAAGGAGAGTGAGAGAAAGTGATTAGACAGATAAAAAGAAACAAAGCGAGAGCAACGTCATAAAAGCCTAAAAAAATAGAGTATCGAGGAAAAGAAGGTAATCAATAGCATCAAAAGCTACAGAGAGGTCAAAAAGGATGAGGACTGAGATTTGGAAACTAAGAAAAGAGAAGTTTCTTTTGAATATCAGAAGCCAGGTTGTGGAGAGTTAAGAAGAGAATGAGAGGGAAGGAAGCAGAGGCACATTTTGAAGATGACCTTCTCAAGAAGTTTAGCCATAGAAGAAAGGAGAAATACAAGACAACAGCTAGAAGGGACATATAGATTGTGAGATTTTTTTTAGGATCTGGAAGACATGGTCATAATTGTAGGAAGTAGAGAAGCAGTCAGGAGATGGATTGAGGGTAAGTGAGAGTAGAAATGATAGAGGGAGCAATATTCTGTAGAAGATGGGATGGAATAGAATCACTAGTGCATGTAATCGTTAGATCTATTACTTTATTCTGCATCAATTCAAAGAAATCTCCCCATTCTACTTTGTCATCAAATTCATTGTTTCTTCAAGCACAATAATATGGATTGCATTCATGAATTACAATTTCTTTAGGCCTTCCTCAGTCAATGGGCATCATCTTTATCACCAGTTCTTTGCCACCACAAAGGTAGCTCTATAAATATGTTGGTGTAAAATGGATCTTCTTTTGTTATTGACTTTCTTGGGGTACGTGTCTGGCAGTGAGATCTCTCAGTGAAAAGTGAGAGTAGATATTTCATAAAAGTTTGTTGAACAGTTATGTCTATTGAAGTTATCCCTAATAATTTTGTCATCAGTTTGGGGATAACCATCTTGAATTTTCTTCCCTCCCTCATGGGATTATTATAATAATCAGATGAGAAGAAATTCCCTTTCATATGATGTAGAGAACAGAACTACATCAAGGTAAGCTTTCATTATCCTCATCATCATCACTCTGAATCTTTCCCTATCCAGCCTCATCTCAGATTTCAGGTTCAGTTTGTCATTCATCTCTCCAGTCATGTATCATTGGGTCAAGGGTCCCTCTTAGCTGACCTCCCACAAATGTCATTAGCCACATCAGCCATGAGTGTCAGTACTTAACGGTATATGTGCCTATGGATGCCAGCACCAGCCACCTCCTCTTCCCTTTCCCATCCAGATTGCAGACAATAGACTGACTCAAGGATCCAAGCTCTGCTTTCCACTCCTGATCTGACCAATTGAATCTCAAAGCTACAGTTCTTTGAACCTCAGTGTGACGCAGCTGCTTAAAGACTTCATGCAGCCTCAGCGATTGCTTCAAGGGAATGACAGCATCTGGAACAGGGGACTTGAGAGCTTCCCTGTCCCCTGTCCTGGTTGGACTATACCAGGACTCTATTTTTTTAAAACCCTTACCTTCCATCTTGGAGTCAATACTGTGTATTGGCTCCAAGGCAGAAGAGTGGTGAGGGCTAGGCAATGGGGGACAAGTGACTTGCCCAGGGTCACACAGCTGGGAAGTGTCTGAGCCCTTATTTGAACCCAGGACCTCCCATCTCTAGGCCTGGCTCTCAATCCACTGAGCTACCCAGCTGTCCCCCAGCTGTCCCCCAGGACTGTATTTTTTTAAGGAGCACCACACTTTAGAAGGTAGGAGGGGAGAAGAATAGAAGATATACCATACAAAGATGTACTGAAAGGACTGAAGATATTGAACCTTTATGGTATGATTGCAAAGGCATGGGCTCACTAATGGTGGGATTTCAGGCAGCATTGTCCATATGGCTAGACTGTGATAGATATTCCTGAGCAGAATGGCCTTTCCTAGAAACTCCAAAATGGTGTCATCTAGGTGAAAATAAATACCCCTTGTAAATAAGGTCGCCTCATCTATGGGATAAAATTGAGTCAGATACAAGCTTAAAGGAGAATTGCTGAATGACACAAACAAACAAAAAACAAACAACCAAAAAAACCAAACTAGGGAACATCCATGGAGCTCAGCTCTTGGACTAAAGATGAGACTGAACGGCCCATTTTCATTATACAGTTAGGCTTTTAGATCTGGAAGTGATCTTAGGAATTCATTTATTCAACCCTACATTTTATAGAGGAGACTGAGATCACAGAGGTAAAAACAAGAGAGCTGGGATGTAAGCTCAGCTTCTCTTACTACAAAGCTTAGACATTGTGTTTTTTACTTTTTCTCTTTCTTCTCATAACATTACATGTTTCCTGAACCCATTTTGGGGGGAAATTTTACAAACCCAAAAAATGTCATCTCAGGTAACTCAGCGGATTGAGAGGTCTGGGGTTCAAATATAGCCACAGATTCTTCCTCGCTGTGTGACCCTAGGCAAGACACTTAACTCACATTGCCTAGGCCTTATCGCTCTTCTGCTTGGGGATCAATACACAGTATTGATTCTAAGGCAGAAGATAAGAGTTTTATTTTTTAAGAATAATAATAATAATGGTCTTTGATGACAGTCTAACTGCTATTGCGGTAGGATCAGCTCTGCTGAGAATACGAGATCTGGCTCAAATTTGAGAATTTCTGCTTCAATTTGGAATTCAGCACCATTTTCTTTTTCAGAATTCCCAGCAAATAGTCATCCAACCTTTATTTGAAGGCTAATAAGGAAAAGAAACCTATCATCTCCCAAGCTAGAGGGGTACTGCCCTGTTGTTCTTTAGCATTTTTCTATTAGGAAGGTGATTTGATTACTGGTGTCCTTTTTCTTACCACAGACCCAAAATATGCCTATTTGTAGCTCCCACCCACAGTTTTGTGCTCTCTGGGGCCAAATTGAACAAACTGAATCCCATTTATCTTCCCAATTATAGCCCTTTAAATTCTTAAAGGCAAATATATTTCCCCTCAATCTTCTGCCTAAATACCAATGTCCCTTCAACCAATCTACCCACAATGTCCTACCCAGGTCAGTCCATTTGCCATCCTGGTTGCCCTCTTCGGGGACTCTCAATATTTTAGCAAGTGCAATATTCCAGATTTAGTCTGATGGTGGTAGGAAACAGCTGAGATTACTACCTCTAAAATCTTAAATAATCTCCTACTGCAACCTAAAATCCAATACTATGCTGCCCTGTTGATTCAATAAAAAGGTCAAACTTTTTGTCCTCTGATACCCTCTGATCTTCTTGAAAGGCATATAGTTGAGGAGTCATAGCTTCTCTCCCACCAGACCCACCTTGATTTTTTGGACCCAAGAGTCAGACTTGACATTTAAAATTCAATATTTTGATGGATCTTTTCAGCAAGGGCACCCCATCCCAGGTCAGATGTCAATCAATTATTTTTTAATCTTTTAGACATTGAAAGAATTGTTGTCCCTATTCTCCCACAGGTCCCCAATAAAGAACCTATCCAATATGCTGAAGGCTTTAAAGCCTTTTATCAGTGTCTGGGTTCCAGGGAAGCTCTCTGCATGGTTCCTTTGTTATTTGATTTTGTCTTTCTCTGGTCAGAGAATCTTGATATTTTCAGTGATATTTCTTTCGTGTAAGTCAACATTGGTTACACACTGAAACCAGCTTATCCCCACCATTATTATTTTTCACAATTTAGGATATCTATAATTCTTCTGTGATAATGAGGCTCCCCACTTCACATCTAAATAATAACATCAAGAAAATACTGGTCTTGAAAAATAGGCTCTAATCCCTAAATCCCACTTTCATCAGAAAGCCTTTCATGATTCTTCATAACACTAGTGCCTTTCCTCTACTGTTATCTTCATTTTATCCTGTAAATAACTTATTTGTGTATAACTATTTGCATGTTGCCTCTCCTATGAGAGTCTGAGCTTCTTGAAAGCGAAGACTCTTTTCTGCCTTTCTTTGCATCTCCAGGCAAATGCTTGGCACATAATAGTCACTTAAATGTTTATTAATCACACAATTGACACATGAAGTACAATTCAGTCTCTTCATTCTATTCAACTTTGGGCTTTCAGTCTTTACTAATATTCATTATATTTATTCTTAATATTTCTGATCCACTTTTCTAGGCTGTCAAGTTCTTGTTGGAGCCAAACCTCCAACAATAGCCCAGATTTGATCCATATATCATCTATTTCTTTAAGTTATTGATAAAGCTTAGTGAACAAAATAGATCCAAAGACATATTGCTGAAGCACTCCACAAAGGCCAAACCTCCAACCTGACATTGAACACTAATGACTGGACTAGTCTCCAAATCTATCCATCACATCACATCCATTACAAGTTTCCATCATATTCACAAGAATTGCAGGGGAGAATTTGTCTAATTCTTTGTTGAAATCCACATATACTATCTTTTTAGTAGCCTTCTGATCTGCCAGGCTAGATATTCTGTTCAAAGTTTTATAAGTGAATAAAGCAGCCAAGGAGAGGAAGAGGAAGTGAACAGAGTGCCAGGTGTAGAGAACAGAAGACTCCCTGAGTTCAAATATAGCCTCAATCATTTACTAGCTGTGATACCCTGGGCAAATCACTTAGCCTTGTTGCTTCAGTTTTCTCATCTATAAAATCTATAAAATGATCTGGAGAACGAAATGGCAAACCACTCTAGTACCTTTACCAAGAAGATCCCCAAAGTGCTCACAAAGACTCAGACATGCCTGAAAATGACTAAACAACAATAGCTAAAAAATGATTGACATTTGGGTGGTTTGTGAAGGGTTGATCATTACTCATCCAAAGGCAAAAGAATTCCTGAGATCCATTTTGAAATGTCACCTAAGGAAAAGAATAAAGAATAAACATATCATATATCACAGAAAAATGGAGTCTCAGAGCTAGAGGGACCTCAGAGAGCACCCCTGACTTTAGCTAGAATCCAATCCACAACTTCCCAATGAACAGTCTTCCAGTTCAGACCAATTCAATTCAGTAAACTTTTATTAATGTGTAAGCAACTGTGCTTGAAACTGGGTGCCACCCTTGTACACAAGAAGCTAACAGCTAATGGGAGGTTACCACATTAACACAGATAAAGAGGATATAAGCTAAGATAGGAAGATGTCAAATCAACTTCCCTGAGGTTAAAGGAGGAAAGAAAGATAGGAGTGAAAATGAGGGAGAAAAGCAGGGGAGGAAAGGAAGAAGGGAAAGAAAGAGAAGAAGGAAGGGACATTTTCTAGTTCAGGATATCAGGGAAAACATCACAGAGCAGACGATTCATAAATCATGCTGGGAAGAAGGAGGATTTCTAGAGAATTTCAGTAGCCTTCCCTCAAATACATCTACCATCTACTAGGGCAGCTTGTTCAATGTTTGGGTAGGGACAAAGTCCCTTCGTCCTCAGAATAAGCCCTCTATCTTCTTACTGTCTCTTATTTGCTTTTGTTGAAAAGTCAGTAGTATTGTTTTGTCTGCTATCCCTCCCCCATCCCTGATCTCATCCTCCTTGAGGGAAACTGCCCAAAATATCAATTCTTGAATTAGCTTAATAAGCCTGACTTGGAGCCAACTCATCCCAGTGATTTTCTAAATAGAGCCAGGCAAGGGCTCTATTCACATTTAAAGATAACAGGTTATTGCATTAATCCCGAGCCATTGCCCAAAATAAAATAAATCTCACCAAGTCATTCAAGATACTGCCCCATATCATCTGCATGGATGGCATGAATAAAATATGTGACACGAGAGGCCTCTTAAGACTAAGATGAATACACAAGCAGGAATGGCTATGGTTGTTTCAAGTTTCACAGAGTACCCCCCCCCCATATTAGGTTGCAAGGTCATTTCCATAGTGATAGAGCTGACATCTGAAGATAAGAAAATTTTTTCTTGTTACCTGACTGTCTATGTACCATTTAAAATGGTACTGGCATACTTTACAATAATTGTTGCCATTTCCCTAGACTTTACCCTCAATAGCCCTATGAGGAAGTCATGCATATGTTATTATGAACATTTTACAGAAGGGGAAATTAGGGCACAAACAAACTTAAAGTGACTTGCCCACAGCAAAATACCTAATAAACTTTGTCGATATTCCAACTCAAGATGTCAGATAACCAAGTTTGGGACACTTTCCATTGTAGTCTTCTCTCTTCTTTGAGTACTTACTTCCTTTAAGACTTTGAAAACTCATAATTTCATTGGGATGAGTTTTCCCTCCACTGATGTGGTTTGTCACCTCCGCCCCTTAAAAGAAATTTTCATGAACTGGAAGGATTAGCAAAAGTCACTCCCTAGTGATGGATCCTCTAGTGATAAGCTTCTCCTTAGTTCACCTGGTCCTCAGAAGGAAGACAAGGGACCTGTATACCAAGTTTTTGTATTTGTTTTTCAGTTTGGTAGGATTGGCCAGATTATTCTTTGGAAGCCAAAGTCAACTCCAAACCATAATAATGCATAAGATGAGTTCTGTGGGAATTCAAATGCATTCATAATTGTTCATCCATCCATCTATCCTATCCATTCCATCACTGATGGAATGGATAGATGGAACAATGCCTTAGTGATCCCCATCACTAAGGCATTGTTCTTAGTGATGAGGATATTTAGAAATAAATGAGATATAGTCCCTGCCCTCAAGAATGCTTCAGTCTAAAGGAAGAGAAGGCATCAATACAAATAACTAAGAAAATAATTCCCACTAATACAGGACTTTGGGGTTTACAAAGCACTTTCTTTAAACAATACCATAAAATTATTAGTACATATATTATCAATAAATAGTGGAGCTGTGAGTCACATCCCAGACTCCTGATTCCAAATCCCATTTTTGTTCACCCTTCATTTTCAGAGGACCAATGACATCACCAATGACATTCACTGATTTGCAAGTGAATTGATATTTAAGTAAGAGAGAATTAAAGTTGTTATCCTTATTCTCTCTTCAGTTACTCTCTACCTGGATTAGCCTGTCTGCCAAGAAGGTTTTATTGGGCTGTCACCACTGCATATGCTACAGTTTCTTGGAGTCACAAGTGGGAGTTGAGTGAAAAATATATCTGAAAGATAGATGAGCAGTCTTGAAAAGGACTGGGAAAGTCCTCACACCAGAGGTGCTAATCCACCCTGAACACCCTGTAAATTCATAATCTTTCTAGGAAAGCCTTCTTAGATCTAAACACTGAATTATTTCTCAACCGTCCTTCTTTCCATTTTTCTTTCCTTCCCTCCCTCTCCTTCTTCCTCCTTCCTTATTTCCTTCTCTCTCCTTCCTTCTTTCCATCTTTGATTTTTTCATTCTTTCTTTCCTTTCTTTCCTTCCATTTTCCTTTCTTCTTTCCTTCCTTCAATCCATCCTTCTTCTGAATTCCCAATTCCACAAGACTTTGTACACAAATCATTTTTTTCCCACTGCCCTATATGGTACATAGTACCTATCATCTATTTTTGTAAGAAGCTCAGAGAGAAATGCCTTATCCAGGGTCACAGTGCAGGACTTATATGCAAGTGTGGAATGATCCTTACCTCCAGTTCTACAACCTTATACTGCTAAGTTTACCATCAAGTCTCCAGGACCAGATTGTTTTGCCTTTTCATTTAGCATATAGGAAAAATATCCAGGCCCAGTTCTAGCCCCCAAAATGTGACTCTGCTCCTCACTCTTCACATGTTCCTAGACTTTCAGTTCCAGGGTTCCTATTGCAGCAGGAAAATGATTTACTCTCTTTCACAAAGTCACTTCTTTGGACTATCTTCCAAGGCTCAGAGTATAGTTGCCTGTGGAAGCTTCAGAGACATGAGATCTCAAGCTAGAATACAACATGGCAAAGAGGAGAAAACCCACATGTAAAGTGGCAGCTTTGAACATCCAACATACAGCTACCCCGCCATGACATGAGATGCACCTGCTTGCAACTTTTCCATCCCATTTTATTTTTGTTTTACTTTTGTAAGAGAGGAATGGAAAATCCCTAAAGCCAAATTGTGTTTGCCTTCCCTTTAGCATATACTAGCATCCTCTGAGAGGCTTTCTTTGGAAAGGACATGAACATTGATGAGCTCCAAGGGAAAGCCCATCCCAGGGAGAAGCCTTGGGACCCTGTACTAAGCCATCACATTTCCTCTGTTCTAGGTAAACCACCAGGGAGGCAACAAGAAGAGCCCATCTGGCCCAGGACCAGCAGGATAAGGAGGCATCTTTGGTGTACTGGAGAGTCCTAGCCAGAAGGGGATTTAAAACAAGAGCATTTCAGCCTTCTTTTCCTTTTCTCTCCTTCACACAAGTTCCATTCCTACTACACTGATCTATGAGCTATTCCCTGAGTAAGACTTTCCTCATTTGAAGCTTTTCTACCTAGACCATGCTCCTATGCCAGGAATGCACTTCTCCCTGGGCCTCTTTAACTCCTGATTTCCTTTCAAGTACAGCTCAGATGCTGCCTCCTACAGGAAGCTTTTCTGGACCCAGTGGCCACCCAGTGCCCAGTCACTTCTTGGCTTTCTTCCTTCTGATCCCTTCCTATCACTTGGCATTTATATCATTGGCTCCAGGTCGTAAGCTGCCTTCCCAAAGAATGTAAGTCTCCTGAGGACAGAGACGTTTCTTTTTCATTCTTGTATCTTGAACATACAAGAGGAGTATAGCACTCTGAACTTTTGGGGAGATGGGGAATGGTCTAGGTCTATGATTTTCTTAATACAGGGAAATTCCTTTGCGGTAACTATAACTGTTTTGCAATGAATGAGTCAATGAATGATACAGGTATTTAGGTTCTTGGAATTTGTTGGGCACAATGTGAAGCACTTCAGATACAAATACAAAAACAAAAAGTCCATACTCTTAGGCAGCTCGTATTCTAATTGGGACAGATAATATGTGAAGGAGAGTTAAGCCTCAGTTATTGGCATGACTGGTTGGTCTTTAGGGTACATCCACAAGTTGGGTGACAAGGCTTATGGGATCTCAGAGCCAAATGCAAGGCAGATAGTGTGGCTCAGTGTGACTTATGATGTTATAGAGTTGCCTGGGAATCTGAGACTTGCCTGAGATCACAATCAGTTTCTGTTAGAAGCAGCATTTGAACCCAAGGATTTCAGATTCTGAGATCAGTCAGTTCTGTGTCCATTAGGACATGATGACTCTCCCCTGAAACACAATAGGTACTTAAAAAATATTAATGAACCAATCAGAACTGAACTGAATTACTCCCTCTCTGATAAAACTGAAGTCAAATGTTCCCTCTTCCAGGAAACCTCCCATAATCTCCACATCAAGAATAACCTTCTCTCATATAACTATTCTCCCACAGCACTGTTGTTCCTTCCCTCGATATCAGTTATCACTTATTAAGTACCTACTGTTTTCCAAGCACAGTGTTAAGCCCTGAAAATGCAAAGAAGACAAAAGAGAAGCCCTGCTGTCAAAGAGATCACAAATATAATAGACTTCTCATTTTATGCTGTACATTCAAATAATTGCTAAAAGGAAAAAGCCCTGTTCCAAATCTGTGTGAGGAGTCTCATAGTCTTATTCCTTTCCCTAATCCCCTCAAGAGTCTTCCCAGTCTAGCTGCCAAGAGCAGGCATGTCTGGCCTCCAACAAGTGCCTCCTCATCCTAGACAGACAGATGGACAGATAGGCTAACTGATGACATGGCTGATGACTGCTAGCAATTCTGAAAAGATGGATGGAGTTTTGTCTCCCAATGTGCTCATTCAGCAATTTGATCAAAACTTTCTCCTGATGACCAATCAGGTCCAATTTTTAATAGCGATGACAAAGAATGTTTTGAAAAACAACAAACCATGGACACAGAAGCGATGAATCACTGCATTTTTCCACCTTTTTTTGAAAGTCAGGGAAACACTGTAGGTGACTCATGGATCAGAGGAAGGGCTGCTAGGTCTAGGGGTGGGGGATGTTCTGGGAGCCTGTAGGGACATGCATTTTCTTTCTGTCAGAGAATGGTAAGAAAGTGCTTTAAAAAACAGCGAGCTCATTATTCCTGTGCAAAACAAAATGTGCAGGCAAATAGCAACTCATTGTTCTCTGAAGGAGATAATTGGGAGAAGGCAGGTTTGTGGTATGAACTTGGTGCCCACTTGAAAATGTGTTTTCAACTTCAAGCAGGGTGTGTGTGTGTGTGTGTGTGTGTGTGTGTGTGTGTGTGTGTGTTTCAGTGTGGGCCTGAGTCTTGGTGTATGCCAGATATGTGCCTGAATCTGAGGTTATCTATACTTCTGCATGCTTAGTATATTGCTTGGAACACACTGACCCTTAATCAATGTTAGTTGACTGACTGACTGATCGCCTGCATAGCCCAGGTATTCCTGTAGACATTTGGTCTGTGTGTCCATGAGTGTGTGCCTGAGTGCCATGATTTCAGATCCATGTGGGTTGGAATCACAATACTTCAGTGCTAGAACACCCCCCCCCCAGTCCAGTAGTGTAAATCCGTTCTGATGTTTAAATGACTAACCAATGGGAATCGCGCCTATGCATGAATACCCTCAGGATTGGATCCTTCACCACTTCTTAAGGAAATCCATTTCTCTTCTGGACAGCTCCCTTTGGATAGCTATTGGCTGGGGGGAGAAGGTAGGGGTTTGTTGTTTTATCCTTCTGTCAAGCAGAAAACTGACTCCTTGTAATTCTCCACTGCCATGCCCACTATTTCTTAGTCTATCCCCTGGGACCAAACAGAACCAGTCCAATTGCCTTTCCTAAGGATGGTCCTTCAGCTATTTAAAGGATGTAGGCACTATCTCCCTAGAGTCTTTTCTCCTGACCAAACTCTCCTAGTCCTTCCAACCAGCTGATCCTCCTATGGCGGGAGCTTTGGTTCCCCTATCCACCTTGGTCATTTTTTTCTGTCTTTCCTAAAATGGCCCTTTCCGGAGAGAAGTAGATGAGGATGTGGAGAGAAGGCTCCTCGATGACTATAGGCAATTTGCAAAAGATCTCTAAGCTTCAGTTTCCTCCCCTGTAAAATGGGTATCATATTTATACTACTCAGCTTGGAGAATTGTTGTAAGGAGAGGGCTTTGTAACCCTTTCCAGGCTACAAATATAATAGTTATTATTACTCCTATCAAAGATACTGTTAATAACAAGATCATCAGTAGCCATGAAACACTAAGGTTTCTAAAATGCTTCATATTTATATGATACAGTGAAAAACTAAATGAATTGGTGCAAAAGAGCTGGGTTCACAGTCTACTTCTGTCACTGTGTGACCTTGAGTATTTCACATCCCCTCTCTGGATGTACATTGTTTCCTCATTTGCAAAATGAGAGGATTACATTAGAGAACTTCATCTCTAATCCTTGAACCTATATGCTCACCTTGTCCTGTCAACTCACTTCCAATGCCATCTTGGGCAACTCAAATTGGCAATCCTATCAACTCCCTTGATGTTAAAAGAGAATTAAAAAATGCACCTATGTCATAATAAAATAGAAACCAGTGGTCTGAAGAAGTGCATTTATAGCAGTTTAGGGCTATAAAGGTCAGAACCTGGAATGGTAGAGCTGGGAGTGACCGCAGAGGGTATCTGATCCATATTATTCATTTTACTGAAAAGAAAACTGAGCATCAAAGGGTTAGATGACTTGTTCAAGGTCACACAGTAGGACAGTTTGAGTCAGGATTAGAACTCAGATCTCCAATTTCCATTTTGATTAAAATCCACAGTTGCCATAGACTAATTTTTTGAGGGCAAAATAAATTTCCTCTTGTCCTAGTTCTTCCCCTTCTTTATTTTATAGGAGATCAATAAGCCTCAAGAGTTCATTTTATACAATAATAAGGTGCTGTTGTTGTCCCTGAGGTTACTTTCAGAGCCAAGTGCATTAATTTATCAATCAAAATCTAATTGATGTTTATGAAGCCCTTACAGGGTCTGAGATGAGAGCAGATATTCAAGTATGAATTCCCTCATCGAGACAAAGCCAAGAGACTGAATTGCAGACTTTTTCTGAGTTGGCTAGAACATCAGACACCATCTAATATGGCCAGTATCTGAGCAGCAATCCCTTCTATAGTGACGTTGGCAAGTTGCCATCAGCTTTGAAAACCCCAGTGACAGGATGCTTGTGATCTTGGCATAATAAAGGGAGAGGTACAGTTTTAAACAAAGAAAGTATTTCAAAGCAGCAATCCGCCGTCCCTCATACCCTTTCTGGAAGCCAGACTTACTGTATTCTCTGGAGAAGCATCTGTGATGGAGTAGAGGGAACCTAGTGTTTAGGAAACCTAGGTCAGTTTCTGGTTCTGGCATTTCCTAGTTATGTTAGTTCCTTGACCTCTCTGAACTTTAGTTTTCCACCAAATGAAGATGTCTCCAAGTCCTAAGATTCTACCTACTTCCAGAGACAAAATCTGGGAAGTCCAGGTCTGACTATGTCACCTATTGTCTTCAATAAACTCCTTTTGATCTCTATGATTAAATCCTCTCTATTATAACAAGGTGATAGAATGTATAGAATGCTGAACTTGAAGTCAGGAAGACCTGAGTTCAAATCCCTCCTCAGCCATTTCCTCGCATGTGGCCCA
Source organism: Monodelphis domestica (assembly GCF_027887165.1). Classification (NCBI taxonomy): domain Eukaryota; kingdom Metazoa; phylum Chordata; class Mammalia; order Didelphimorphia; family Didelphidae; genus Monodelphis; species Monodelphis domestica. The sequence goes on from NC_077231.1 coordinate 11,014,296, forward strand.
GGGCTGACCGTTTAACCTCACTTTGTCTCTATTTCACCATCAATAAAATAAGAATAAGAATAATACCTTCTACATAAAAGCCTTGTTGTGAGAATCAAATGAAGTAATAATGGAAAGAATTTGAAATATTTAAAGTTCTGTATAAATTTTATTATTATTACTAATTATTAATAATTACTATTGAAATCATAGCTACTCAACATGGGTATCTCATAGCTCTCTATTCTTGGTCCTCTCCATCTTCCCTTTATTGTTTCATTTGGTGGTCTAATGAGCTCCCCTGGATTCAATTATGATCTCAATGTTGATGATTTTCAAATCTACTTAAATCCATCCTAATCTCTCTGCTGACCTCCAAATTTATGTCTTGAACTGCCTCTTGGACAATTCAAACTGAATGTTCCATAGACATCTTGAACTCAACAAATCCAAAATTGGACTCATTATCTTTTTTTTCCCCAAAGCCAACCCTCATCCTAATTTCTTTATTACAATTGAGGGTTGTCATCTAAGCTTATATTGAGGATTCATCTTCAACTTCTCACTCTTTCTCAATGTCCCCACATCCAATCTGTTGCCAAGACCTGTTGGTTTTAGCTTCATAACATCCCTCCTCTTCTCTCTGGCTCCCTCAAGTTCCAACTAAAACTGTACCTTCTATAGTAAGACTTTCCTCAACCCCCTCAATTTTAGTTCATTCTGCCTATTATTTCCAATTTATCCTGTATGTAGCTTGTTTGTACATAATTGTTTGCATGTTTCTCCCCAATTAGACTGAGCTCCTTGAAAGCAAGGACTTTAAAAAATTTTATTTTTCTTTGTATCTTCTGTGCTTATCACAGTGCATCTGGCACATAGTAGGCACTTAATGCATGTTTAATGACTGCCAGATTGACCTCCAAAATTAAGTTCATTTAAGTTCACAAATATTTATAAATCCTATTGCTTGGGCCTGGGGCGGGGGGGGGAGGATATCAATTAAGAAAATAGTCCCGAGACTTCCGAGTAATCATGGCTGGAATCTAGACGCCACATGCTTCCTCTCCCCGGCACCGAACGAAATAGACTACATCAAAGGAGCATAAAAATCACCTTTGGAGGAACAGAAGGACACCCCAGTACTCCCAGTACTCCACAGAGGCAAACGTACGTGGGGCTTGAACATTTCCACACTATAACAAGAAGGAGGAAAAGCTTGCACAGAAAAGTGAACTGAGCCGCCCTTCCCCCACCCCACCTCCCCCACCAAACCAGAGTGAGCTACCTGAGCACTCACCGGGACAGCGAGTGAGTGGGGAACGTCTCTGTCTGGGGGGGGGGGGCACTCCAGGCTCCTTGGGATCTGGGGACTGCCAGGAAAAAACATCTCAGGGTGGATTCACTGGAGAATCCGGCGCTGATTACGGGGGTCAGCGGAGCTGTACTTGGGGCAGCTGCTCTGAACATCCCCTGGAGCTAAACACCAGGGGCGGACTACGCGTTGATTATCTGGGCGGAGCTGAACACCTGGGCAGTGTGGCTGTGATCAGGGACCCAGCGCTCTAAGAAACCTCGGAGGCTAGGAAGAACTAGTCTGAAGCAACCTAAATTCACAGAAAAACCGCCCATATAACCCAGACCCCAGACCAAAAAGGAAAGGGGAATAAAACCACCAAAGGGATGGCTCACATGGCCCAAAATCAAGCCTCCAGGAAGAAAGGGAAAAAAGTGACTATTGAAAACTTTTATGGCGTAAGTACCCAAGGAAAAGAGGAGAATGAGGAGGAAATCCAAAAAAAATCAGAACATGTCTCCCAAAATGGAAACTATCAACAAGCTCTGGAAGATCTCAAACTGGAACTTATCCAAAAGATGGAAACCTGGAAAGAAAAATGGGAGAAAGAGATCAGCAGTCTGACAGATAAGACTGCTCAATTGGAAAAAGAACTAGAAGCATCCAATAGAAGGGCAGACAAGGCTGAAAAGCAAAACCAGTCCCTAACGACCAGAATTAAGCACCTCAAAGAAAGCGAGATGATAAAACAGCAAGAATCAATAAGGCAAACCCAAAAAATTAATGAATTAGAAGAAAACGTAAAATATCTCACTGAGAAGGTCACAGATCTCGAAAACAGAGGGAGAAGAGAAAACCTCTGAATTATCGGTCTCCCAGAAAAACCAGAGATAAACAATAAACTCGATATTATTCTACAGGAGATTATAAAAGAAAATTGTCCTCACGTTCTGGAGCAAGGGGGCAAAATAGAAATAGAAAGGATTCATAGAACACCTTCTATACTAAATCCCCAAAAGACAACCCCTAGGAATGTAATTGCCAAATTCAAGAGCTTCCAAGAAAAGGAGAAAATCCTACAAGAAGTCAAGAAGAGGAGCTTCAGATATAAGGGGGCTCCCATAAGGATCACACACGACTTAGCGGCTAACACACTAAGAGACCACAAAGCATGGAACACAATATTTAGAAAGGCAAGAGAGCTGGGTCTCCAACCAAGAATCAACTACCCAGCAAAACTGACTATATACTTCCAGGGGAAAGTATGGGCATTCAACAAAATAGAAGATTTCCAAGCATTTGCTAAGAAAAGACCAGAGCTCTGTGGAAAGTTTGATATCCAAGCACAGAAAGCAAGAGAAACATGAAAAGGTAAATATGAAAGAAAGGGAAAAGGAGATAAATCTTATCTTTTTCTTTAAGAAAATAGTCCCCAACCTCACAATTGATTTGGCAGCTGAGATATTGATATGAACAACAATCATATACAACAGCAAGTACTAAGTGGATCGGAGAGGAAAGCAGTCAGTACTGCCAGGATGATGAGAGAAGACTGCCTTCAAGAGGAAACATTTTAAGAGGACTTTAAAGGGAGCCATGATGACAATAGTTGGCATGGTAATCTACATGGTGATCTGTGTTTTACAAAGAATTTGACAAAAGTCTTTTCATTTAACCCTCACCAGAACCCTCTGAGAGACTAAGGGTAGTTATTCTCATTCCTATTTTATAGGTTAAAAGTTCAAATCAGAAAGTTGGGGGCATTTATTCCTCTAGACAATTCATGGCAGAACTGGCACCTGAAGCCAGATCCTATAACTCTGACCCAAATGCTCAGCTTTCCTTCAATGCTGCTTCTGTGTGGAGCAATCACCACTGACATTTGACAGCAATCAAGTTACATTTCATATTCCTGCCATTTGACCACCTGGTGGAGCCATCAAAGATGGCTCTATGGCATCACCTTTTCCCCTGAAAGTAGAAGAAAATATTGGCTCCCCTTATTCCAGTCTACCATCTGTCTTCCTGGCATTTTTCTTTCCTACATTTCTATCTCATTGTGTTCCAATCATGGGCCTCAGCTCTTCGTCGAGGAGCATTCCTCAGCCACTAGACCAATGAATTATTGTCCAGGATTCTGTACATACCTTTCCAGAAGCTGGAATTTTGATTGAATGGCTATTTCACTCTTTCCAACAAGCAGGTAACAGTGTAAACTAGAGTCTAATTTATCATGGAAAAATCACTTGTATTCCATCTGCGCAAGGTCCTCCCCTGAAATATGGTTCTCTCTCCATTGCCAAGTCTGCACGTGGATGTTTTTATGATGTTTCAGCTTTTTAGAGGACATCTTACTGATAGATGTCTCTTAGGAAATGATCATTTGTGAATCTATTTTCCCTTCAAAAATGTTTCTCTGGTGATAGCATGGGAGGGAGTAGGCATCCCTGCATAAATCTAATAGCAATAGTATTGAGTAAGGTAAAGGAATTGGACAAGCAGGAAAGGATATTAAATATGTGATTTGGTATCGTAAAAAAAAAAATTAGAGGAGAATAGAAGGAGGTACTCTTTACAACTATAGCCAGGAAGAAAATTCTTAACTTAATGATACTAAGCATGATAAAAAATAAAACAGACTTTTCTAGCATATGCAATTTTTAGAAGTTTATTCATAAATAAAATCAATGCATCTAGAAAAATCACTGAGTTGGAGAAATCATTGTATCAAATATTGCTGGTAAAATTAAAAAAAAAAGAACTATCTAAAATGTATGCAGACACATGTAAAACCCAGTGGAATTGTGCATTGGCTATGGGAGGGGTGGGAGAGGAGAGGGAAAGAACATGAATCTTGTAATCATGGAAAAATAGTCTAAATTAATTAAATAAAATTTTTCAAAAGAAAAAATAAACAAACAAATAAATAAAGTGTATGAAAAATGACAGAAACATATGAGCCATTCCCTAATAAGTAAATAGTCAAAGACTAGGAACAAACAAGTGTTATGGGGGAGAAGAATCATTGAGAACTACAAAAAAAATTTTTCCAAGTCACAAATGTGAAATTATACTAGAAAAGTCCCTGAATCTTATGTACCCTTTAACCCATGGTTACTACTACTACTACTAGTATATGTCCTTAAGGAGGTCAAAGGCAGAAGGAAAGACCTCCTGTATCCAAAAATATTAATAGCATTTTAAATAAAAGGAAAGAACCAAAAGGAAAAATGAGTTCCCAGTGACTGAGGAATGGCTGAATAAGTCATGGTACATGATGGTTATAGAACAGTAATATGTTGTTAGCAAATAGAAATATGAAGAAGTTAAAGAAACTTGGGAAGGCATATAAAATGGCACAGAATTCAGTAATCCGAAGCAGGGGACCACTTCACAATATGACTAGGAAAATGTAAAGATAAAAATGGAAGACTTTCAGATCTCTGATTACTACAATGTTCATTTGGGATTTAGGAAGGCTAATGGTGAAAAGTCTTCCACCTCCAATTCTTTTGAATCTCAATTATACTAATAATATTGTTATAATTAAATAATGATAATAAAATAGATTATGTCTTAATACTTTCACTCACCTACAAAAAGTCATATTTTATTTACCCTCACAATGGTCCATTGAGCATTAAATTAAATATAGGATAGTAATTTCTCCTAGGGCCTTTTGTATCTGTATACCATCCAAAGGAGACAAAATAACTAGAGCAATTCACTTTGCAAAGTGCTATTAGAGGTGGACCTTCACATGGGGTGATAGGGAGTCATGCTTTCTAAGATCTCTTTCAGACTGAAGGTTGGCAGGGATCCCTCAACTTTATTAGGTGTTTTCCTTCCAGTGTTCTTATGAAGCACCTAGATTGGGTAATACTAGAAATCTCAAAGAAGAGGAGTATGCCTTTTCAGATCCTGCAGCTAGTTAGCAATCATAAAAGAAGTCCAACCCAGCTCTTCTGATCTCAGGGCCAAAGTTTGTCTTCCCTGTGCAGATTTGATTTCCATGACATTGGGCTTGTTCCCTTCCATTCCCACTCTCCACAAAATCACATACATCCTTTCCCAGGTCCAGACCTCTCTCTGAGCCCCATTTCTGTTTTCCTGCCAAATAGCCTTTATCAGTGGATGAGGCACTCAGGAGCAACTCTGTCAACTACTCACACCCCAACATCAATAATGCCCATTTGAACATACCAGAAGGGTGTTTGTCTCCACTGAGTAGATCCATGGTAATGGGGCCAGTCTTACAACATCTGATTTAATATCATTAGAAGTGAATCAAAATTAATTAGATGGCTCCCTTTGAAATGTTGCATGTAATTAACCTTACATTAAGCACAATACGGGTTTGATTTTGTCCATCTGAAACACTGTCTTGTGTGATGAAGAAAATCACCACAGACAAGATGAAAAAAGCCTTCCAAAACAGAAGAGACTAAAAGGGCCCTCAGAGTTCCTTGAGTTTCAGAAGGTTTGAAAGCCACCAAACAAAGTCTCTTGGTCAATGTGAGAAAAAATTGGGAATGCATATCCTATTTTCTTAACCTAGGAGCCATGGGTGGAGAAGAATCAGAGTTCTCTGTAATGATGCAGAAATGAAAAGGGCTGTTTGAAAGTGTTGGAGATGATTTCCAAGATGTGCCCTCCAGAAAAAGAAGAAAACTGTGTAGAGAAAAGCCTATGTGCTGAGAAGCCTCCTTTCTCTCTTCATCCTATACTGACCAAGATCTTTGAACCAGCAAAAGAGTGGCAGTACAATCGAGAGAGAAGAGCTAGAGATAAAGCATTCAATGATCTTGGCCATCAGGACCAATTATTAGGTAATCTTAAATCCATCCTAATTAAAAAAAATATTAAGCACTCACAATGTGTTAGGCTAAGAGCCAGAGATAGGAATACACAAAGAAAGACAGTCCCTACCAACAATGAACAATTCTTGGAGTGGCAGGGTTGGAGTGGAGTGTTTAAAATTGTTTCTTTCAATAAACAATTTTTCCCTTTCAAAAGAGAAAAAAAGAACAAAATAATTACAGTGGGAGATAGCCAACATAGAGACATGATGGCCAGAGAAGGGAATGTTGGTCTGGAGTCACAGAGATAATGATGATTCATATGGTGTTTCTTCCAGAAACAATAGTAGTTTTGACTTGATAACTGTTATCAAAAGCTAGAAAGCCAGAATTGGGAATGAGTTGGAGTGGGGGTTGGGAAATAGCATGTCAAAATGGATGAAAGAATGGATAGCTGGATGGATGGTGAGGATGTAAAAATGAAATTTGGTCTGGTGTCTGAGCCCCACTACTTGATATAATGTTCAAAGGAGGTTGTTTTCCATTAAGTCACCCATCAAGAAGGTTGGGCCCCAAAGTGTCAGTTCCAAAGATGATAAATTTTCCCTGGGTCCAGGGGACTTTGGAGGGCCAGATCTAGTGTGAAAGTTGTTGGTCCTGGTGGGGAGATGCACAAAACAACAAGGTGGAATTGAAACAATTGATACTGTGGATTATGCTTTCCTCCTGAATAACCTTTTCTCTCTAGGTTTCCATAACATTGTTTTCTCTTACCTCTAATCCTTCCTGTCTGATCACTCTTTTTTCAGTATCTTCTGCCTTATTATTATTATTATTATTATTATTATCATCTATATATTACCCTCTGAAGGTGAGTATTTCTTCAGGCTTTTTTCCTGAAGCCACTTCCTTTCTTTCTATGTACTCCTGATGATGTCATCTGTTTCTTTGGGTTTAATCACCATTGCTCTTTAGATGAATCAAAAATGTAGCCCCATCTCACCAACTGATTATTGAACTTTTCAAATGGGAAATTTAATGGGCATCTCAAACACAACATACCTTAAAAAGAACACATATTTTCCTCCAAACTATACTCCCTCCGTAATATCCCTATTTTTGTTGAAGGTACAATCACCCTCCCACTTAGCCATCCTTTACATACAATCACAAGCCTGATCTTGACAATTCTCCTTCCATAATATCTCTTGCATCCATCCCCTTCTTTCCATTCACAGGAAGATAACAACATTTTAAGCCATCATCATCTCTTCTCTAGATAAAGGCAATAGGTTCCAAATTAGTTTCTGTGTTTCTTCAAGTCTCCCTCCCAACCACTGTGCAGAATGACCAAAGTTATTTTCCAAAACCTCCAAAATATGTCAATGATCTAATCAATAAACTACAGTACTTTTTATGACCATTTTTAAAGTGCTTTGATCTGTTCTTTTATGTCACTTTGATATCAGAAGTTATCCCTCATTTTTCCCTACCTATACCTTGTGAAAACAGAATAAAAAAGGGTGAGGGGAAGAAGTTCAGCCAAACTACCTGATTCTGGCAATATAGATATGTGATGCTCCTTACCCATAGTCTCCCACCTCTGTGAAGAAAGGAGGGAGATATATTTTCTAACTTCTTCAGAGACAAGCTTGTTAATGATAATTACAAAGTATTACATTTTGTTTTGTTTTTGTCCTCTCAATTTCCTTTGTTGTAGTCATTGGGTTGGGGGTGGGGGCTGCTTTCCTGGTTCTGCATACTACAGTCCCCATCATTCATTTACCTTCCATACCTCTCTGTATTTATGATGCTCATCATTTACATATTATAGTTTATTTAACAATTCTCAGCCACTGAGCAACAACATTATTTCCAATTCTTTACTACTACAAAACATGGTGGTGAAATATTTCAATGAAGACATGATCTTTCTTTCTATCTGTATCTGTGTCATTTTTGAGGTATATGCAAAGCAGTCAAGTAGGAGTCAAAGGCTATGCACATTTTAGTCATATGTCTAACTTTCCTCAATTCTTTTTTATTGCTTCTTTGATCATACATAAAGTCCTATATTGAGAATTTTAAAATATTGCCCACATTCTGGCTTCAGACTATATTATTATTCACTACTCCCTTTCATATTGGTCCATGTAAACTAGCTGTTTTCTTCCCCCTTGCTTCTTAAAATCTCTATTTTCCTTCAAAGCTCAGTTCAAGGACCATTTCCTACAGAGCTCTTCCCTAATTTCTGTAGTTCCTTGACCTGCCCTGACCCAATTTGCCTTAGATTTCTTTTGTAACTTTTTTTCACATACTTACATGTTTATAAACTATTCCCTCAACATGAGTATGTAAACTCCTTGAAGGCAGAAGCAGCAAGGACTGATTTAATTTGTGTTACCAAAATAATTAGATTCTGCCTAAATTGCATTCATTATATCCCTAACAGTTTTCCCCATTTGACAGATGAGAAGACTGAGATACTGAAAGATGATGGCAGAAGTAGCATTTTATATAGTCTATGAAGGTAAACACATAGTGGGCACAAAAGGATCCCTAGATGAGGGGGAAAGCTGTTTGAGGTGAATGGATTTACATGATGATTAATGATGATTGAAGAGGCAAATAATTCCAGAGCATATGGTCAATATAATCTATTTGTTGCTTCCATGTGGTATTTTTCATATCATTAATTTGTTCCATAAATGGCATTAATTTAAAATGGAATCCATACTTTCCTGAGAAAGGCATCACAGCAGGGTTGGCATTTGCATTTCTTCAGAGGTAAGAGGAGTTCTATCACTGCCCTTTTTCACAGATCACAAACACACATGTGGGTATATGTGTGATTTCACATGCACACACATGCATGCACACACACACACACACACACCATGGAATTATATATTCAAACTCACTTTATCTTGATTGTCCAGAATAACAAGAGAAAGTGCATCAGCTTTGACCTAGAATATTCTATTCTTTTCTTTACTTTTCCATTTTTAGGAGTTTATTTTCATATTTCCAAATATATCTCACTCTCTCCCAAGCTAGAGAGCCATCCTTTTTTTACAAAAATATTTTTAAAACATTTAAAAGATCACTAAACAAAATTAATCAACACATTGAAAGAGTCTAACATTATATATAGTGTTCCATTCCCATAGTCCCTGATCTCTGCCAAGCATGAGGGAAGAGGCCCTCTCATATCTTTTCTTGGGGAAGGGCCAACCTTGGTCATTATAATGATCATTTCTTAGAGCACAGAAGTAATGAATTATAATCATGTTTAGCTGTTTCACCATCAATGCAGTCATTTACTTTGAAATCACAGAAGCTCAGATTTGGAAGTCCTATAGACCAAACCTAAGTGAAGTAGGATTTCCTAAGAGTGCCCATTATGAAATGTAACTCAGATTAGAGAAATCACTCCATGGAAGGATCATAGAAAGGAAAAATAAGATTTATGTGAAATGTAAGACTATGATGCCTCCAGGGAAGGGATCAGTTAACATGGTGAAACTTTCCATTATGAGGGACTCAAGGATGATTCATTCTTTCTTTAATTCACTCCACAATGACTAACTATCCATTATAGAACTCTCAGACTTCCTGCCCTCAGAGAGCTTATATTCTTAGGTAGAGGAGAGGGGGCATGTGAACACATAAAAATGAATACAGAATATACCCTGAATAAAACAGAAGGGCAGATATGTGGCTCAGTGGATTGAGAGCCAGGCCTAGAGATGAGAAGTCCTGGGTTCATATGTGGCCTCAGATACTTCCTAATTTTGTGACCCTGGGCCACTTAACCCCCATTGCCTAGCCTTTACCACACTTCTGCTTTGAAACCAATTATAGTATTGATTCCAAGACAGAAGGTAAGGGTTTTTTAAAGAAGAAAACAAAGTAGTAAAGTTAGGAAAATAGGAGTACAATGGTAGTGATGGAATCATGGTAAGGTGGAAAGATATATGCCTCTGGAGTCAGAGCACCTGGACCAAAGTACTACCTCTAGTACAATTAACTATGGTACCTTAGGCCTATATCTTCCCTGGACCTCAAATGTTTCATCTAGGAGTTGAAAGAAGTGAACTAGATGGAACTTGATGTTCTTTCCAACTCTAAATCTATTAATCTTTTGGATGATCTTAGAATAATAGATTATGTTAGAACATAGACTATTATAACTATCAGGGAATTCAGTACTTAAAATTTTAGAATGTGGACTAGCAGAGCTAGAAGAGTTTTTAAAATACAGAAATTAGAATTTAAAGCAAGTTAGAATTGCATAATGGCAGAACTTGGAATAAATATTTTTGTAACTACAAAGTATCTTAGAACATAAAACTTCTGGATTCAAGCTCCAAGACTTCTCTATTCTTTCCTCCTCTCCCCATCAGTATTCTTGTTTAAACCCTACAACCTCTCTCCATCCCAGCACCCAAGATTGAAAATCATCGCATCCTCAAGGGGGTCTAATCGGTACCAAGGACAGAGGCACAATCTTTCCAGTCCTGAACAACCTATGCATTTTGGGCAGCAATATCACACAGGTGACTCATATTTAACTTGTAGGATGGGGAGGCAGGAATAAATTTGTGTTTCCCTACATGAAATCTTGATTAGGTATATCTTTCCCTATTAAATTTCATCTTATCACAGCCCCTTGATACTCAATTTGTCATCTAATGTGGTAAATATACTAGTAAATATACGAGCTTTATGTCAGCTGAAAGCATGACAAGTCTGCCATCTATTTCTTTATCCAAGTGATAGATAAACATGATTAATTCTCACCAGCATTTAAAAGGAAAAGATAAGAAATAGAAACACGGGTTGACTTGAGATGAAACTCTAAATCCCCATACTACAATTGCCTTGCACTTGTCCAAGCTCCATTCAATTCAAATCAATAAGTGTTCATGAATTTTCCAGGTACTTTGTCAGGTATTAAGAATACAGTATCAAAAATTTTTAAGTTCCTTCCCTCAAGGGACTGACATTTGGTGGAAGGGGAAGACAATATGTATGAAAATAAGTAAATATAAAATACATGAAAAATAAATACAAATTAGATGGAGAATAAAGAAAATCTCCCAACTGGGGCATCATGAAAGACCCTATATAGGAAGAATAATTGAGCTGAGCAATAAAGGGAATTAGGAGAATGTTCCAAGCATGAGAGATAAAGCTGGACACAGACAAGGAGGCAGGAAGTGGAATATCATATACAGAGAAAAGTAAACAAGTTAATGAGATTGAGACAATTAATGTAGGAAGGTGATTGTGTGAAAACTCTGCATAGCTAAGTTGGACCCAAATTGTGCAGGGTTTTAATGCAAAACCAAGCAGTCTGCATATCATCATAGACACAATGGAGAGTGACTTCTTGAGTAGTGAAGTGACAAAGTGAGACCTAAGCTTTAGAAATATCAACTTGGCAGTTGTGTGGAGAATGAATGACCTGATTAGGGAAAAGTCTAAAGGCAAGAAGAGTGATTAAAAGACTGGTGAAATGGGTGATTTAGAGAGGATAGAATTTGAACAAAAATCATTTTGTGGCTGTAAAATTGGCAAGACTTATCAACTGAGCGAAAATATATGCTATTAAGTCAATGAATGAATCAATAAACAATAAACATTTATTAAGTACCTACTTTGTGCTGGAGTTGAGGATGACACTGAAACTGGAAGCCTGGGTGAAGGATAGATGATGGCAACTCCACCAAATGACATGATATTTGTAAAAAGTGCACAGTCCACTACTTCAGGATTATTCCCTTGTCTTCCCAACAGATATTAGGAAATTTAGGAGAGGATTAGGGTTAATGTAGAAGATAATGATTTCTGTTTCTGGCGTGTAGCATATGTCTGTGGACCATGCAAGTAGAGATGTTCAGGGGGTGATTGGAGCTGCCAAGACTAGGGATCAGGAGAGAGATTAGTGCTTGGTCTGTAGGTTTGGGAGTCATTTGTATTGAGGGAAAAATTAACTGATCTGAGCTATTGATGTTAAAGACTGAAAGACAGAGGAAGAAAAGGAGACCCAGAAAGATAAAGGATGAAGACAGAAGCAAGCTCCAGACAGGATCTCGTATTGCATACAGAATTAGGGGGTGGGATATATGGATGATATTTCAGCAAAGGAAACTGATAGGAAGAGGAGAAGAGAGCAGAGCATCATAGTCAATAGATGAGATAGTATCTAAATGAAAGAGGATAGCAAAAAGCCTCCAATATTGCAGAGAAGAAGTGAAGGATGAAAAATGGGTGGGGGGAGAGAGGGAAAGATGTTAAATTTAGTCCATTGGAAAGTCTTTGAGCCTAGGACCTGAGTTCATATCAGTCTTCTTGTACTTGATATCTGTGCAACCTTGGACAAATCATTTAGTCACTCAAGTTCCCAGTCTCATCTACTGTATTATGATATATTGAATTAGATGGCCTCTAAGGTCCCTTCTCACTTTAGAATCATTTGGTCCTACAATCCTATGAAAATAGGGAAGATTTTTCTTCTAATCAGAAATCCAGAACTCATTCTCTCTTGGATAGCTGTGAAGGGTTTTCCAGTTCACAAAGTTCTATCCTAGTCTTAATCATATGTGATGCACAAAAAAACCTAAAAGGAGGCAGAGCAAAGGCCACTAGCCTTTTTAATTTTTTAAAGAGGAAGCAAAGTATAATCTGAGGATGCATAACAAGTTAAAGGGAGAGTCAGTCCTGTAATATGAGTCAACTCCACTAGCAATTGGACTCCATACCCATTGGTAATTCATTTTTCCCTCCCTTTGAGTCACAGGGAATAGTGGTGAGATTAGTTCTGCTTGAACCTAGAAGGCTGAATTAACAGCATGGGTGGAAGCTACAGGGAGGCAAATTTGGCATGGATAGAAGGAAAATATTCTTGGAAAATAATGTACAAAAGTACAATGAGTTGTTTTGGAGAGTGCAAAGTTCACCATCACTGGAGGTCATCAGGAGGTAGTAAAATGACTACTTGTCAATGACATCATCAAAAGGATTCCTTTCAATGTGTAGGTTTGTCTAAATGGTCACTGATGAGTTTCTCAGCCCTTAGAATCAGTGATTTTCTTTCCAGTTTATAAATCCCAAATAGCTAGTGTATGACCCTTGTTATGTACCTGATTCCCTTTATCCACAACAGAGATAAGAGGGCTGGAGAGATAGAGCATAGGACAGATTAGTTTTTAAAAAGGTGCAAAAGAGGATAAAGGAAACAATTCAATCAAGGAGCTGAAATTCTCATTGAGGATCCAACATGGCATCATTTGAAGAGGAGGGGAAAACTACAGGAATAAAAAAAGTCTTCTCAGAAGAAATGGTCCATGAGTTGAAACACAAAGGAAGCCAAAGATGCTAAGGTGTAGAGGTATGAAAAGCTCCAAGTCAGCCTATGGTGTACTAAGCTAGCTCAGTCTGGCTGTATACATGCCAAGAATGTATGAAGTAGATTAAGATAGAATAAACTTACACAGGTAGACTGGGGGTGCCATTATTTTTTTAAGATATTTTATTTCATCACTTATATGTAATTATAATTTTCTACATAAGTTTTCTGAAATTATATGATTTAATTGCCTCCCTTCCTCTCCCCCCCCTTCCCAAGCAATTTGATCTGGGTTATACATGAAAAACATATTTCCATATCATTCTTTTAAAACCCCAAAATAAAAATCCAAGTAAATTAAAGTGAAAAATCATATGCTTTGATCTGCATTCCAACTCTAACAGATCTTTCTCTGGGTGTCCATTTTTAAGGGCTTTAGATACTGAGTTGAGGAGTTTGTATTATTTCCTATGAACCATAGGGAGCCACTGAAGCTTTCTGAGAAGAGGAGTGAGATGTTCACAACTGTACACTTGAGAAAATTGCTTTGACATTTGTGAGTGGAAGTGCTTTGAAGAAGGGACAGATAAAAAGCTGGAGTACATTAGATTCCTTAGCTATGCATGTTTTTGTCACCCTGTTGTACTAGAAACTTGATAAGAACTGGTCCTCTCTATGTTTTATTGACACACTGCTTCTTGCGTGCCTCTTCCTCTAACAATATTAATTCCAAGGCCTGGAACAGGCTTGATTAATTTTGGCTGAATTGATTTACCTTGATTTCAAATGAATGATTTAGCCATGTGCTTGTGAACAGCCCTGGTCTGACTCTTTGACATCCATGTTCACTGATGTCTGTGGGGAGAGATGAGGAAAAAAAGGAATTGGGGAACAATCCTGTAAAGGCTGTGGGCAGGTATATTCAGTGGCTGAGTGAAATCCGACAGATTGCAATTGTTTATTTGACAAATGTGACTATGCTGTCAATAAGTTTTCCTTCAAATTATCCTGTCAACATAATCATGAGCCAGTCTAATGATAAAACATCGCCAGGCCCCAAGATGGATTTCTGGATATAGCAGCTGGAACTGGCCTCTGGGGGTGGCTGATTGATGAAGCAATACTTGGACAAGAAAAAAAAATCTAATTCTGGTGTGTATAGGAATGCTCACTTAGTTGCTGAGGTGTACCCATTCCCTAGGGATGCCCTGTGCTTCCCCCTTTACCCTCTGCTCTATCACTTAACCAAAGCACTTTTATGTCCACAAAGCATTAGAAAAAACATTCTGAGTGTCCCCTGCATTCAGGTGGCATCAGAGACAAGGGCATAACAATAATAATAAGGGAATAATCTGATGCATATCAGTGATTCAGTAAAACTAGTCACAGTTTTGTCAAGGAAGGAACTTTGAGGTTCAAATCAATTTAATGACGATTGAATATTAAGAATTCGAATGGACTTTACAACAAAGACTCAAAGGATCACAGATCTCTGTGACCTCCTTCATTTTACATTAGAAGAGACTGAGGCTCAGGAAGAATAAGTGTCTTAAAATCCCACATGTAGTAGACATCAAAGGTGACATATGAACCCAGTTCCTCTGATTCAAAAACCAGTGTTCTTTATCTCAGAAATGGAAAGAGCCGAAGTATCAGACTGAAAATGTCAGAGCGAGAATGGATCAGAAAACAGAGATGCTGTGATGTCAGAAACTGGAAGAACCTGAAAACATGAAAAAATTGAAAAAAATTGATAGACCTGGAAGGAATCTTCCAAGAGTTGGAAGAGACATTAGAATGACAACCCAAAAAAAGAGTATCAAAGATAAATGGGGTCTTATAAAATAGAATGTCATATCTAAGAGGGAACATAGAAGAGAAGATGGCAGAACTAGCAAAGAACATGGAACAAAGAATGTCTGAGATGGAAAGTATCTCAGAACATGGAATATCAGAGCTGGAGAAAACATTAGAATTTCTCATGTAAACTTTGTAATCTGGATGAGGACTTATAACAGAAAATTGAGGGTCATGTCAGAACTGGATGGGAACCTAACAGAGAATGTCAGAGCTAAAAGAAGCCTTACAACATAGGAGATGTCAAAGCTGGGAGGGACTTTAAAGATCATTTCATTCCAACCCTTCATTTTACATGTGAAGAAAGTGAATCTGAGGGAGTTTGACTATTATGTCTAATCACCTAGGTAACAAATATAACAGGGCTGGGGTGACAACTGTGTCCTTTTGACTTCAAATCAGGGATGTTTTCCATCAAATTCCTCTGAGTCCGCATGGCCAAGTTACCTTTTTTTTAATTTTTAAATTATATATACATATATATATAATAACAACTGCCAACAACAAAAACATTTAAATAGACAAATGCATAAAATTGTATTCAAAACCATGAACTCCACGTTGTTTAAATTTTGCTTTTAAAACATGTGAATTATATACATATGTTAATATAAGTATCCTCTGTTTTTGAGTTCCCTGATGCCCAAACAGGCAGTGAACAGGGAGAAAGAAGTAGGAACAGGGGGGAATTAGGGTGTAGTTCAAGTCTTTGCATAGATGGTCCATGGAAGATGACCACAGGCCTAGAGGGGTGTTTGGCTTTGTTTCTTCATTTTCTAGTCCCTTTCTACCTTTCTAATAATTTCCCACGTAATCTGCTACAAACACAAGATGATCCCCCATAGAAACCTTATTTCATTTCCTCATTTCCTCAGGCTCTTTCCTATCTCTATGAACCAGCTGTCCCCAATACCTAGAATGTTCTCCCTCTCCCTTTGCCTCCTTCTGTTGATTGTGCAAGTGCACAAAGGAGTTAGAGTGTCATATTCACTGGTCAACTAGTCCAGTCAGAGTATAGAACGTACACATGAAAGTAGTATTAATATGGCTGGAAAGAGAAATGGAAGTCAACTTGTAGAAGCCCTTCAAGGCCAAAGGGGTTTCCATTTTTTCCTATCAGCAATGGGGAGTCTTTGAAGGTTTTGAGTATAGAAAGGACTAAAGCTATACTATAGGAAAATTTGCTTTGACTAAGTGGAGGATAGGTTGGTATAAAAAAAAAACACCTAGAAACAAGAAAATGAGTTTAGGAGGTTTTCCTGATAATCCAGGAAAAAGGGAAGTAGCTGTCAAAACTAAAGTTCTTTTTTTTTTAAAAACCCTTATCTTCCATTGTAGAATTGTTACTAGGTATTAGTTCCAAGGCAGAAGAAGAAAGAGCAGTAAAAGTTAGCAATTGGAGTTAAGTGACTTGCCCAGGGTCACACATCTAGGAAATATCTTAAGGCAGATTTGCATGCAAGGCCACCTGACTCAGGATCTGGCTCTCTAATCTCTGAGCTACCTAGCTGACCCTGGCTTTCACTTTTAGATGACAGAAAAAATGACTAGCCCTATGATGCTTTTTGTGGTCAAGCAATAAGACATATGGGATCATAGGCTCACTAGAAGCATTGAATATATCGCCAGAAGTTATCTCAAAATAATCTTACCCACTCTACTTACTTAACAGTTAAGAAAACTGTTCCAAAAAATTCAACAGTTTCCCCAAGATCACAAGATAGTAGCTAAGATTTAAAATTCCAAATCCAGAGTCTTTTTCAAGTTTCAGGGTGTAACCAAGTTACTGAGGTTCACCTAGGAGGTTCTTTCAGTACAGGTTAGAGTACTGAAAGCACCTTCCCATAAGGTGATCCTCATCCCTCCCAACTGTCATGCATCAACTGAGCCCCAAATCCCCATTCCCCTCTCAGAACAGCAGCTTCATCCCAGCTTCCCAGTCACAAATACAGTCACACGTTCACACCCCTGCTACTCCCGACCTTCCAAGAAATTCCCAGCAGGATAGAGAAGTCATGAAGATTTTGGGATGTGCTTTCTCCCCACAGTGGACTCAAATGGGTGAGCTGTTGTTCCCTCTATACACTAAATCTCTCCTCACCCCAAAAAGAAAGCAAAAATTCCTTGCTACTGCTTAATAACACTCACAAATATGAGGTAGCAATTCACTGTGAAGGAAAGTCCATTTGATTATTGGGCTTTCAGTTCATTTTCCTAATGTGTTTATGAGAAAAATAATTATTTGTATGGATAACTATATCATTTCTCCCTCTCCTTTTTTTCTCTTGGTGGCCAAATAACCTCCTTACCATATTACCTCCAACACCAGGTTGTGTTCAGATTTGAAGCAGTTGAATTTTGTCCCATATGTTTGAAGCTCTCTGATCATGCAAATCGTTTGATTAAATCTTTAATGAACCATCAAGTTCCTTCTCTCTCTACCTGTGATCTGATTCTCTCCCACAAAAAAAAAAGAATAAAGATGAAGAGAGAAAGAGAATGTGAGAATTTAACCATGTGCAGATCTGGTACTGCACTTACAGTCTGTTAACATACATGAGTAGCAGGAAATTTATTTATTTTTATTATTATTCCCATGGGTTGGTCCTGACCAAGAAAAGTAACTTTCCATGTTCCCACTCTGGGAAACAATCCAACTTGTGCATCTCAGAACTGCGTATGGTGTCAGAACGCTTATCTCGTTAATATCTGCGAAAGCCTTTGTTCCCAGGTTCAGAATTTTGTAAGTTTCAGGAGCTGTCACTCGAGCTTACCTCAGCTGTAAACAAAGGTACTCTTCAATTGCCCAGTGCATTGTGGGACCATTGTCTCATCTGGGGTGGAAATTTGGAGTTCACAAACAGCTCCAAGCTGACTATGACAAGTGACATGAGGATTTGTCGGAGGAATAAAGGTATTGAATTTCAGCTAAAGAACATGAGATTTTCTTCATTTCTAGATTAATTTTTGCAGTCCTATAACACATTGAGTTTGACTGGCTGGTAATGATTTTCCATTTCCAAATACACTAGCAATTTGCAGAGTTCAAAGACTTTTAGGTGTGTATTTTTAATTAATTGTACAGAATTTCCTTAATCATGAATAATTTAATCATCTTCCTTCAATATGTGCTGAACACACTTTTCATTTTTCTTTAAAAGAGAACAGCCTAACCCATTTCACACCAGCTTCTTCAAATGCAATCCCTGAGAACCACTTTTCCGTCCTTCCTCCGACCCCCATTAGTTTTAGCTGTCACTGGAAAACTTATGCATTCCCCCACTGTCAGTGATACAGGCACAGACCTACTTTGGGGCTTGGCATGAATATAAAATGTGGGAAATATTTTCCCTTCCTGATTCTCTCTTTTATACTTATCTTTATTTAATTCTGGGCTATGGTCTGTGGGGTGTGTTCTCAACTGGTGTTTTACATATAGAACAGTTTTCTCTGTCTCTTGCAGGGATTGAATGTGTTGAACCAACTTCAATTTCCAATGTCTGAGTCGGGAAATGAAACTTTGGGCAAAAAATGAAGCCCATTCTTCCATCTATCATAGCCCTAGGCAGTCAAGCAAGAAGGGTTCTAAACCCAGTTAAGGAAACAGAAATGTATTAATGGAAAGGGCCTGGACATACTGGAACATGCCCAAGAGGAGACAGCCAGGAAGGTGAGAGAATTGGTGAGTATAAGGAATCTGGCTAAATTAACTTAGGAAACTTAGCCTAGAGAAAAGAAGGCTTGGGCTGTGATTGGTCAGGGGTGAGGGGGGATGACAAAGATAAGATCAAGGTCTTAAAGCATTTAAAAGACTGGAATGTGAGAAAAACTTGGGTAGGTCTGTCTGTGGAATATCTTGCCCTCTAAAAGAAGGAGTTTTCTCCCTGGAAGAGTCTAAACAAAAGTGGGATAACTTCCTGACCAGCATGCTGAAGAAGGAATACTTTTGTGGGTTGATAATTAGAACAGATGACCTTAGAGGTCCTTTCGAAATGGAAATTCTATTCTGGTATGGCTTCATGGTTCTATGATGACTTATACTTTCAGTGTTCAAGTGAGTGAGAGCTGTCCCACATTTATCTATTAATTCATTCAACAGATATTTCTTAAGTATCTGCAATATTTAATGTCCAGGACTGGGACCTCCCAGAATGTGTGACAAAGTCTGGGCTACCCTAAAAGCAAAGCTGTAGTTTTATGAGAATGAAGTTTGACTGAATTTATTTTTTCATTTACCACTTGACTCAAAGTGCTCTTTGGGGATGAGCCATTGGAGAACCAAGAAGCCTTTAAATGAGCCTGTGTGTGCTTTTCAGTTAATGGGAAGTTCCTTTGTTAAATGAGAATCCACTTGACCTCCAAAACGTTCTACAGGCATGAGGAGAAAGGAGATGAGGGAGTAGGTATGAATATATGAGGGGATTCCAAAAAAATGGTACTGAGAGGCTGGAGACCACATTGATCTCTAAGACAATGACTTCTTTGGAGTTCTTGGATCTTTGAAATTTGCTTGAATGCAACTCTGACATGTTCATCTGCTGCCGTCACCACCACCACCACCCCTCACTGTTTTCCTGACCCTTTGAGATAATAGTAAACATTATCATAATTTAACATATCCCTAGACTACTCATATTGGAAATGCTTTCCACTCCACTCCCTCAGCCTCTTCTTCTGATTGGATGGTTTCTCCCAGAACCTCCAGCTCAAGAAAGACACAACCATGTCTTATTTTTCTACAGGCCATACTCAAGTCTCCATAGGACTTTATTAGTCCCACTAGATACCTTTAACCCTAACCCTAACTTTAATCTCTTTTATCTGTTATTTTTATCTATTTGAATATAAGCTCTTAAAGAGCAGAAATTTTCTTTCTATTTGTATTCCCAGCACTTTGCACTGTGCCTAACACACAGTAAGTATAAACAGCTTGTTAACCTGACTTGTTGATGTGATAAAGATGATGATAATGAAGATAGATGACAGCTAGATAGGCAGATTATATGAAGATAGAGTAAAAATGGCTCAAGTCCTGCCTCTGACACATATCAGTTATGTGACCCTAGGTAAATTTTCACTTGGTCTCTTAGTAGCCCAGGCAACTAAATCTACAAAGTAAAGATGAGATGGTGCCTCCAAGATCAGATTTCTAGCTACTATTCCATGGTGCTCTTCAATGGGGAAGACAATTAATTGGGTACTTACAAGATATAGACAGAGAAGATATTCTATAACTTTAGAGGGTAAGATTCAAATAGTTGGAAGTAAGGGAAAAATTTTCCTGTACAAAATGGAATTTGAGCTTATTCTTGAATGCAGAGATTTAAAGAGGCAAAGATTATGGGGGATTATCCCAAGCACGGGGGACGATGAATGTAAAAGCAGAGGCAGAATATAGAATGCTGTATGCAAGGAATAGCCATTAAATTGGAGCATAGAGTAAGTACAAAGAAGTAAAATATAAGAAAACTGGAAAAGGGAAGAAGGAGTCAGGTTGTTATAAGTTTCAAATGCCAAAAAGATTTTTTGTTGACCCTAGAGGTAACAGGGAGACAAATGAGTTTATTGACTAGGGGAACACATAGAAGATCACTTTTTAAATTGGAATGGAGGATATAGTGAAATAAAGATAGTTAAATTAAGGAACCTGATTAGAAGAGATGTTTGCAATAACCAGGAGAGAGGTGATGAAGGACTGAATTGGGGTGAAGGCTGTGCTTTGAGGGAATGGGATGCATACAAGAGGCTATGAATGTGGAAATAACATTTTACTAAGGATTAGATGTACAGACTGTAAGTAAGTATATGCATGTAGTTCTATAGTTGTAAATAGCATCAGTTAGTGAACTAAATAGTAACAGGGAATTTCAGAAAAGATGAAGGTTTAAGGGAAAAGATAAAAAAGTTCTCTTTTAAATGGATTGATTTGTGATGCCTATAGAATGATTAGTTGTCTAATTGGCAATTGATGGTAGAGAAGTGTGATTCAGAAGAGAGATTAAGACTCTTATATCCCATCCACACACATCCACATATCATACAGACATGGGATTTCTGTGTTTTTTTTTTTGTTTGCTGCTTGTAGATAACATCATTGTGAGAGAAAAAAATTGAGCCATTATTAGAAAGATCAGTTGCCCTGCCTCCCTGGATGTGCTAATATCATCAATGTTTCTTTTAAACAAGTTATAGTATGTTTTAGAGGATATTCAGCATAACATGTAATGACTAAATGCTCTAATAATGTCCCAGAGGAACATCTATTCGTTTAATTCATCCATGTGTTCATTTAATAATATTTATTGAGCAATGTTTTATATAAGTATTAGTATTATGTTCTGTAATGAGACTGTCCCTTGGGTAAGATGTGCCATATGAAAGTGCTTGACTCTGAAATCAAATAAATGTTCCTGGCTTGTGAACAATGTTTAGATTATCCAACCAGCATTGGCCTAATTTGGAAAGCAAGCACTAGAAATGCAGCATTAATTTTTGCATTATGGTACCTAATCTTACTAATTTATATTGAACACTGATGGTCTTCTGATGCATCTTTTCATTGAAATTGGAATACTAGACTAATATGAAGGAGAGTTAACATGAATAATAGAATCTCTGATGAAAACTGAAGCAGTCCTGGAGTCATTTAGAAGTCTCCTTCATTAGACACCATCCCATATTTAAGAAGAACCAAATAAAAGTAGTACAATTAGAAACACTTAAGGCTAATTGTATATCCAGTTAAAAGGAACATCCAGCCCAAACAATGAGATGAAAGAGTCATCTCTAGAAGATAACAGTTGGACAATCCCACAGTATCCATGATCCTTCATTGAGAAGTCACAGAAATACAACTTTATGTATCAAATGTTAGGTATCCAGATCTGTACAGGTTGGGATGGAGTAGGGGACACCTACCCCAGACATGTGAAGACTTCTTCCAATGGTGGAATAAATGAGAAAAATGTGTTCCAATGGCCATGAAAGTGCTAGAAATGGGCACTGTGGAGTAATTAGAAGTTGGTTAGACACTGCAAAAGCATCCCAAGTCATCATCAGTCTCTTGATTTTTGTCTTGCCATTGGACTTCAATGACTGCAGAAAAAAAGACTGTGGGAAATGTCTTGTGACTCTGCCTCATTTAAATACAATTTATGTTCAAGTCAAAAGATATCACCAATGATGTCATTCTGATATTCTTTGAATAATATATACAAAAACCAGCCAGACAAGATCCCTGACTATTGATTGACATGTTTCTCATTGCAAAAATAAATTTCAAATCCCCCTCATCCAGGTTGCTCCTCAGGACACTCCCATCTAGAACTAATCTTCCCTTGGGTGATCTTAAAGGACTTTTCATATATGAGGAGAGTGCTATAATTTGTATTCTAATTATTTGTTCTCATCTTTTATGGTATTCAGACTATGACTTCCTTGAAGGCAGGGAATATGTCTTAATCAACATTATATATCCTTTAGTGTCTAGTACTACTTTAATTAATTTGGTTATTCATTCTTTAATACCCATTTACCAAGAGTGTAAAGCTGGGACCTAAAGAAGCTACAAAAATTGGACAAGATAGGTTACTTGTTACTTGCCCTCATGAAGCAAACAGAGATTATTGCCTACATAAACAGATGTATTATAATAACTGAAATGCAGAGAACAATAAGCTAACGTCATAAGAGAGAAACAAAACATTGTGTAGAACCTAAAGAAGAAAATTTCCAAAGCATAGAAACGATATAAACTGAGTCCTCCATCAATGTTTATTGACTGGTTAAATGAAAAAACAAGTGAATACATGCATATATATATATATATGTATATATATATATATATATATATATCAGGTCAATAAAATGATATATAAAACATGGTGACCTAGATATATACATTATAGATATAATATTGGTGCTGCAGGATAGAAAGTTATAGTAAGAGACCTGATTTTGTGTCACCTGTCATATTTGATTACCCTTGATGCTTTCTTCAAAACCATGCTTATGGGAAAGAACTGGAGAATTTCCTAAATATACTGTGTCCCAGGACTAAGCCTTCCATCAATAGCCATATCATCTGATCTAAGAGGGGTAAGCAACTGGCTATGTAGATGGTATTTTTCAGAAGCATGGAACCATAAAGATTAATTTAAGTGCCCATATTTATTCAGCATCTCCTGTGTACAGAATATTGCACTTGAGAGCTTTAGATAAGACACAGTCCCCAAAATCCTGGAGCTTGAACTATAAGAGAATAAGATACCAATGTACTACCCAACATGATCATTTTGTTAGTTATGGGCAAAATGAAGTGCTCTGAAAGCAAAAATTTGATTGCTACCTGGTAGATAAGGAAAAGATTCCTACTTACATTGACTAGTAAATCAGCAAGCAGAACTTTCTAAGAATGTGGAATAAAGTGAGCAAACCCTGGAACTAGAAGCCATGAGATGGTCCCTAGAATTAATTGCACATGGAGAGCAGAAGTATCGACAAGACTGGAAAGCAGAATAGTACCAGATTGTGGAGTCCTTTGATGATGGTAAGTGGAATCATAGGGGTGAATGAGATTGATAAGACCACTGGAAATAACTTTGGACACCATGTGCCTTGAGGCCTCAGAAAGACGATATGCTTTCTAAATGTGAATGAGTAGAGAAAGGAATGGAGTAAAGAGAGGAGACAGGAGGAAGACGTTTCCCTGAAACATTGCATCCTATGAAATAGCTAGAGAAAAGAATGCAATGGCAATAAAGTCAGTTGAGAAGCATTTATTAACTACTGTGTCAGGAACTCCAGTAAGTAGGCACTGAGCATATATAAAGTGAATATAAAGCGGTCTCTGTCCTCAAGATACCTACATAGTAGACACCTAACAAGTTCTCCTTAACTTTTGCCTAAATACATAAAGAATTTATTTAGTACTTTCTAAGTGTTAGATATTCTAATTGAAGAGCCAATATGACAGGATTTTAAAGGGGAGTTCTATACCCCAAATCCAGTTAATGTAACTAAAGGAGTAAACATCTCTCTCTCTCTCTCTCTCTCTCTCTCTCTCTCTCTCTCTCTCTCTCTCTCTCTCTCTCTCTCTCTCTCTCTCTCTTTCTCTCTCTCTCTCTCTCTCTCTCCCTCTCTCTCTCTCTCCCTCTCTCTCCCTCTCTTTCTCTCTCTCTCTCTCTCTCTCTCTCTCTCTCTCTCTCTCTCTCTCTCTCTCTCTCTTGACTCTCTCTTGACTCTCTCTTGAATCAATTAAAGCATAAACTACCTGTAAATAAGTGCTTAATCAATTTACAGTTAATGAAATACATCTAGTTATCATTGAATGAAATCAGTAAATGATTTCAAATGAACTATAGTTCATTTGAATGAGACAAATGAACTATAGTGGGAAAAGAATCATATATTTTTCAGCCCTAGGAAGGGCATAGAATCCCAGTTTGGAAGTGAGAATTTCAACAAATGACAGCCTAGTAGTTGTCAAAAGAATTTCCCTTGAGGGGAATTTCATGATGATTCTAGGAAGCAAAATTGTAAAACTTCTTACAACCATAAACTGTGTTACCCCTTTGCCCATGTGCTTTTTAAGACTGAACCCATTTTTCCCCTGAGAATTTATCTGTAACTGTGCAAGAGTGTGTCCCAGATTTTTGAAGGGAATTGTTTTCATGACAATTTTCCTTGTTATATCTGCAATGTTAATGCATCTTTCTCAAAGATAATTAAATAAGACATAATTAACAGAGAATATTGGCAGTGGCTTAGAAACAATAGCATTAGGGCAGCTGGGTGGCTCAGTGGATTGATAATCAGGCCTAGAGATGAGAGGTTGTAGGTTCAAATCTGGCCTCAGACACTTCATAGCTGTGTGACCCTGGACAAGTCACTTAACTTCCATTGCCTAGTCCTTACAGTTCTTCTACCTTAGAACCAATACACAGTAGTGATTCTAAGATGGAAGGTAAGGGTTTTTTTTAAAGAAACAATAGCATTAGAAACACCAGTTCTTAGTCCCATAAAATACTGAAGGGATAGTTGACCAAAAATTTGAGTAGTAGAGAAAGAACTGTGAGGGGGTGTTATAAAAGGTAGGTAAGGAAGAAAGTACACCAGTAACTTGAAGGACTCAGAAAAGCTCCCTGAAAAGGTGGCATGTAATGAGTCTTTAAAGGGTTAAAGAAGGAATGTATTTCAAGCATGTGGAACTATACAAAGGCAGTGAGACAGGAGAAGGATTGTTAGGTAGGCAAAACAAGAAAGTAAACAAGTTGTTCATAAATGCAGAAGGCAAGAAGTGAAATAGAACAAACAGCAAAAGTCAATCTTGTGAAGTAATAGAGATCAATGTTGGCCTCAGGGAAAAATGATAAGAAAATAGCCCTTGCAGAGTGGAATACTGGAAAATCATTTTTTTCAATGTTGATTGGTTTTTCTGATTTTTTCTTTTTAATGTTAAAAAAGTTTATCATATAAGGGATGGATCTTTTGGGGGTGAAGGGAAAGATACAAGGGGATATGCAGGCAATGTGACATCAAGATATCAATAAAGGTCTATTTTTTAAGCTAAAATATAATTTATGCCTCATCAGGAAGGGAAAGAAAAAGAGATTGCTTTGGAAATTAAGGTGATTTAAAATAAAAATTTCAATAAAAACACAACTTTAAAATGGAACATAGCAAGTGAAGAACAAAGAAAATCCAAATATTTCAACCCAGCCTCATTTCCTTTTCTGACAGAATTACAAGACTAGTAGAGCAGAGGATTGTCATATACATAATACTGTAGATTTAGGTTTCCATATAATCAATATTTACCTGGTGGCTACTATGTGCACTGGAAGACATTTGGCAAAGTCATCATACTCTTGTGAACAAGATGGAGAAAGCTTGTGAGTTAGATGAGAATACAGTTAAGTAGATTCCAAACCAATGGAATGGCCAAACACGAAGGCTGATAATTCCTTATTTTAAAATACTTTGCAAAGCAGCATCTAATGCAGTGCCCTTGGGCTGTATCCTTTGACATCATTCAGTGACATGCTTGGAATGACGTGAGTATGAAATTAGCAGGTAACTGGAATCTCATGGAGAAAGCTAGGTCAGGGGATCAGAATTAGGGACCAAAAAAATCTCAACAAGCTAAAATAAATGGAACAAACTGAATCCCTTTGACTCTAGTTTAGATTTCAGGAAGAGTCATATCAGATATTCAGATATCATATTCTGGAAAATCAAATTGAGAAACAACATTGTTAAGATAAATTATGTCCATGGAAGTGTAACCAGAATGCTAAGGTTATTTAAAAGTCATTTAATCTAGGCTTGGTTGTTTTTAAGATTATACCTCCCATGGAAATAAGGACTCCATGAAAGCTGTCATGTTGGCTGGGACTGAGGACAGAAGTAAGAGTGATGTTTTGAGTTTTCCTAAGAAGAAGATTTAGGCATAATACAAAAAGAAAGCTTTTAATGAAAGCTGTCCAAATGCAGAATGATCTGCTTCCAGAGGAAAGGAGTACCCTATCCCTGCCTGTGTCCAAATAAAGTCTGATGACCACATATTGCAGATTTCACAGACAGGATTCCTACTTGGAACTAAATACCCTCCCCCTTCTAACTCTGAAGTTCTCTCATTTCATAATATGAAAATAGCATCAAATTCACACATCACCTAAATAGGGACATTTTTATAGTGAGATTGGCAAGTCCAATTGGCAAATTTTCCTCTGTTGTCAGCCCAGTAAACACAATGTGCACCCAAGTGCTGTGTTCAGTGTGGAATGTTAGCCAAAAACAAACTAGCAGCCTTTGATGACTAGAAATCTTGAAACTTCCCTGTTTGGGAGAGGTGGTGAATTCCTCTCAATCTCTGTTCCACTCAACAGCATCTACTCAATTTCAGCCACATTTTCTAATGCTCTCCTTGCTAAGGCCCATGGGCTAGAAAAGGCAGTGATTATTACACCAACATCACAGATAAAGAAACTGAGCCCTTAGAAGCCAAATGGTCTATTATCTGAAGTCACACGTGGAGTCAGTGACAGAGCAGGAAATAGAAACTTGATCTCTTGCCTTCTGCTAAATGCTTTCCACTATACACTCTATGCTACCTCTCAAAGCAACTCTCTGTCCAACATAATTCTCATATAATGTGATTGGCAAATTTTCATCAGTTGTCAGACTGGAAAATGGATTGGGCCTTGGAACTGTGATGTTCGATAAAGAACACATTAGCTGAGAAAAGTTATCAACCTCCTATAACTGGAATTCCTTCCCCAGAAGTGATTTTTCTCCTTCTTCCCTTTATGGAGGTTGTCAACCTTAGAATATTCATTTATTTAAAATCAGTCCAATTATTTCTAGAAATTAGATGCTGCCATTCCAGCCCCCACCACACAGCCCAGAGGAGCTATGGAGTCAATATTGGGCCATTTTCAGAATTGAGGGACAATTTCTTCTCCCCTATTTTTCTCTATTAATATCAGAAATGGAAATTGACAATGTAGCCTGGCAATTCGATTTATTGTTAATTTGCTAATTAAGCCCTCTCTCTTTTTTAATGTTTTCATATCGCATCAGGCAGTGGAATGGTATAATCTAAATAGTTCAAGCCATCTGCTCATTAAATCTGGTGTTTTCATTTTCTATTAATTTCCCCTATTCATCTCCTGCTCATTTTATAGAAGCAGCAAAGAAGGTTCAGGAATGCTGATCTTCTTCACCCTCTGTCTCTCTGCTTCATTCTGCCTCTCCCTCTCTCTTATTGTCCCAATTTCTTTCTCTCCCTTTTTCTCCATTCTCCTATTTCCTTCTGTCCCCATCCCTTTCCTTCCTCATTTTGCCTGTCTCTTCCTTCCCCTCCTTATTTTTGCTTTTATCTTTATCTCTTTCCACTCTTTTTTTTCCTTTATTTTTCTGACTTTATTTTTTTGCACACACACACACACACACACACACACACACACACAGACCCTTTCAGAAGCTCTGTGATTGCTCCAAAAGTACTAGGAGTGTTCTCTAAGTCCCAAAATTCCAGCAGTGAAATACTCTGGAGTCTGACAAAGAGAACCTAGGGTCATAGGCCTAGCAAGAATGAACTATTTGGTGTGTGAATTGCAATTAGAACCTTACTTCTCAAGCATAAATAAAGATGGCATCTTCTCTAAAGACCTGCCTACTTAAAATAGGAGAACTGGATCCAATGCAGTGTGTGTGAGTCACTTGGTCGTACAATGGGCCTTGATGAAAGCCTCTTATAAAGGTAGTATGTTCTGAATTGTCTGCTAAACAAAGTAAAAACATCATTGAAACTTGGCCCTGCTAAGAGCCACAAAGCTGACAGTCTATTTGAGCATATGACAGGGGCAGAGATATTCCACTCTAGTGGACTCATGTTTCCACTGTCGATGGAGATCACAAGCCCCCTGTGCCTGGTGGTCCTGAGGGATGCTAGTCTCTCCCTGGTCCTCCATTGAGGACATGCAAAATGCCTAGAAGGTCCTTCATCAGTTTCTTTAAGTAACTTTCAGGAACTGGCAGGCATTGCATTTTGGTTGCCTATCTGGAGCCCTTATTCTAACTCTCTGCCTGGCTCCTGTCCTTTCACATTTACATAAATTAAGTCTTTAATACCAATTCTCAAACCCAAGATTACTTCCTCTTTACTATCTACCCCAACCCCACCAATGGGCATTACTCCAATGACCTTGGGTCACCTACCATTGAAGTTCTTCAGGAACTCTTGTATGATATGATTCCTAGCCATGGAACATCAGAGGAAGAATGTTGGTGTAAAAAATGTTGAAAAGCTGAACAAGTTGTGGTATATGATTGTGATGGAATATTATCATGTTATAAGACATGGTTTCAGAAAAACCTGGAAAGACCTATATGAATTCATGTAAAGTAAATTGAGCAAAATGAGAACATGGTACAAAAACAGCAATGTTATAATGATGATCTGATGATCAACTATGAAAAACTTGGCTACTCTGATCATTGATCCTTGACCATTCCAAAGGATACCATGATGAAAAAGATTATCCACCTCAAGAGACAGAACTGATGAACTCTGAATACAGATGAAAGCAGATTTTTTTCTCTTTTTTCTTTGGGTTTTTGGCAACATGGTTAGTGTGAAAATGTTTTGTATGACTTTACATATTTAATGGACATCATATTGTTTGTCTTCTCAATGGGAGCAGAAGGAACTGGAGGGAAGGAAGAAATTTAGAATTCAAAATTTAATCTTTAATTAATCTTTAATCTAAATCTTTAAAAATTTTAAAGAAAAATTATTTATAATTCATTTGAACTTTTAAACCAGGGAGGAGTGTCTATTGGTCTCCTAAGGTAAACAGGTGGAGGGGTGCATAGAAAGCTGGGCCTGAAGTCAGGAAGACTCATCTACCTGAAGTCAAATCTGGCCTCCAACACTTCTGAGTTGTGTGACCTAGGGTAAGTCACTTAAGCCTGTTTACCTCATATTCCTTACCTGTAAAAAGAGCTGGAGAAGTAAATGGAAAACCACTCTGGTATCTTTGCCAAGTAGAGTCATACACAACTGAAATGGCCACACAACAAACTGTTCTCCTAAATGGAATTGAGTCAGATCTCCTGGTCCTTGGTATATATAATACCAATTTATAATACCAATACTAATACTTAGTTCCAAGACAGATCAGTATGTGTATATTAGGCAAAGGGTATTAAGTGACTTGGCCAAGTTAACACAACTTGGAAGTATCTGAAGTCACACTTGAACCCAGGACCTCTCATCTCCAGACCTGGAACTCTATCCACTGAGTTACTTCACGGTCTCCATCCCATGTTTCTTTCATTGATTGCCTCTTGCATGACCTTCTACATGAGAATTTTCCTGATTTCCCAATTGTTAGTGATCATCCTCCCTCCCAAATGACCTTGAATCAAATTGTTTGGTTTATTCTTGTACTTACAGACTCCATGTTGATGTGATACACATTTATATGTGTCCTTGTTGTCACTCTCATTTGAATGAAGCTCCTTGCTAGTTGGGAATACTCCTTTGTACTTGGATAAGATGCTAATAAGTATTTGTTAGTATAATCAAATATTAATAAGTATTTTATTAGTAGATTGCATATTAGTAATTTCTTCCAAGAGAATCTAAGTCACTTGATGGTAGAGACTTGAGGTATTTCCAACCCTAATTCCTATCCCAGTGCCTGGCACATAGTAGGTGCTGAATTCTAATTGACAAACTCAATGATCCAGCTCCAGGTGTTATTCTGGACATGGAACTGTCTATTTTCCACAAATAAATATGATGAAAATAATTCATAAAAAGCATACATGGGAATTGTAAGCCTTATGCTTTGGCAGGTCATGTAAGATAGGTTGATGGTTTCCAACCTATTCAAATAAAACAATCCCCTTTTCACATAAAAATCTTCATGATTCATTTATTCAACAAGGATTTATTGAGCATCTACTATATGCCCTGCACTAGGAAGAGAGACAAAAAATAAACAATCTCTGCTCTCAAGTAGTTCATGTTCCATTGCATCATAGAATATGTCACAGAAAAACAGCCACAAATCGCATTTTCAGAGTTGAGTAGGGACCTAGCAAAAGAGAGGATGGGGCAATCAGGAATGACCTTATGTAACATGTTTCATTTGGACTGATCTCCAGTGGAATCTTGGGACTTTAAGTTGTAGAGGTAGGGAAGTAGTATCTAGTACTCTGTGAAAAAATGTACTTTGACATGTGGATTCATGTATTGTCTCCTTGCTGTAACTTATGAGCACATAGGTTCATAGACTAGAATGAGTGTGGATCTAGCCAGAAACCCTGAGATCAAGTTCTGCTCTGACACTTAGAAAGCTAGGCAAAGTCTTAGCTTTCTTTAAGTCTCACATTCCTTGTCTGTAAAATAGAAATACTGGGATTTGGAATGTAAAGGTGTCTATTTTATAGCAGAGGAGATTGATACATAAAGAGGAAAGGACTTACCCAGAGTCATACTGACTCCAAATACAGAGTTCTTTCCAAAATACATGTAGCCTCCATTAAAAGTTGCTGTTTCATAAACTATTAAGAGCTAAAGAAATGTAAGCTTTCAACATTTCCATTGTCACTATCTCCTGACTCCTAGTGAGACTTCACATTCTCATTTAGAAGTACCTTTGCTCATCATAATACAAGGTAGAATGTAACCATTCACAAGTCCTCATGACCCTGAATTAACCACTTTTTCTATCAACCTTCTGGCCTCCCAATTGGTCACACGTGGTCCTATGGGACCTACTCAATGAGTTAGTAAGACAGTCTATTGGTTATTGGTCATTCTTGCTTGCATGATCTAGTCAATACCTCTTGGTGCAAGAAGCAATCTTCCCTCCATCCCTTCCTGAATTGCTCCTGACATCTCCATTTACTCCATCCTCCCCCATCATTGGCTCTTTTCATCATAAACTGAATGAGTACCAGTTTCTCTTCCCCTGATGCATATATTATCATGGGAAACTGTTGAGTAAAACATGCCTGCCCTAACCTTAATGAAAGAACATATGTGTTGTTCTCACTTTCTGGGTGGGGATTATAACACTGGGTGTTTTAGCACATTCAAAAATGCAAACAATTCTCATTTCTTCTACAGTGTGTTAAAGTTTACAGAGCACTTGCTTCCCAATAGCTCTGGGAGGTTGTTTGTGCAAATATTATTATGCCTCCTTTATAGAGGAGGAAATGAAGATGTGAGGAAGTAAAGTAATTTGAACAAGAGTCACCCATCTATCCAGGAAATAGAAGGTCTATTATTCCAACCTATCTCTTCTGATTGCAGACATTTTGTTATGTGTCATACTCCAGAGTTACTCAGTTCTGAAATGTGAATATTGGAAGGCAGTAGCTTCTGCCAAGAGCTTTGAGGAGGGCACCAGCTTCTATAGGCATCAGATAAAACCAGAAAAGCTAGATTCTTGAGGGTTCCAGTCAGTTATTTGGATGCTCATGAAAGAGGAAAAGAGAAAGAGAGCTAGACAAGACAAGACCATCTAATGGTCACAATATGTGATGCTTCTGGTATTTCACTAATAAGCGTGGATGACTAAGTTTAATAATTTCATTTTTCTTAGACTCCATTTCCAATTTTCAAATTTCAAACTATTATATAAAAATACCAAAGCTACAAAAGACTTTAGATATCTTTTACTCCTCAATTCCCAATGGATATCTAGAACTTTCATAATGAGTGGTCAGGCAGACTTTATTTGAAGAACTCTAGGTATGGGAAATTCCCTCCCTCTCAAGAAGAGCCATTCCAGTTTGGGTAACTAATAAATTGAAAGGTATTTTTTCATAATCCAGAGTTAAAGTTTTTATTACTTCTAACCACTGTCCCATGTCTTCTTTGTGACTGATATGTCCCCCTCTCCAGTCCCACTTCAGTCTACTCTCATGTAGTCAAGTCAACAAGCATTCATTAAGCACTCATTCTTTGCTGGGCACTGAACCAAGCAGTGGGATACAAAGAAAGGCAAAAGTACAGGCCCTGCCCTTGAGGGATTTCATTTCTAAAATATAATTCTATGAAATTCTATCACATAAACAATTAGGTAGATGTGTAACTATATACAGAATAACCAGAAGGTCCTCTGAAAGAGAAGGGTCCTAGTGCCATGTTGGTGAACATATGGTACATTGTCAGAGGGCACTGATCCCTTTCCCCTCTCCTGAGGACATAACCCACCCCTCTGCCCAGCAGCCCAAAGGGAGAGCTTCCTCCTTCCCCTGTTGGGGAAGGAGGTGACTCAAATGCAGCATGAGGGTGCAGTTTGGGCACTTAATCTCTAAAAGGTTTGCCATCACTGCCCTAATGGCTGGTTGACTAGGGAATGGCCTCCTGAAATAAAGGGAATTTGAGCTGGGTCTGAAAGAAATTAGAGAAGTTGAGAGGCAGTGGTGAGGGATTAGAGCACTCCAGCAGAGAATGCAAAGACAGAAAAGAGCTTCCACTGATAAGAAACAGCAAGGAAGACAGTGTTTCTGGAGTGGAGAGTGGGTAAAGAAGCGTAAAATCTAAGACTGGAAAGGTATAAAGGAGACCAGGTTATGGAGAGCTTAAATGTCAAATGAATGAGTGTATCTTTGATCTTGGGGAAGCAACATGGTTAGAGAATTACAATGGCAGCTGAGTAGAGGGTCAAGTGAAATGAGGAGAAGCCTGAAGAAAGGAGGTCAGCAAAAAGTCTATTGCAATACCACAAATGAGGGCTTTAAAAGAGTAGGGATCATGTGTCTGGATAGAAGGGGAACTATATGTGAGATGCAATGAAAATAGAAATGCCAAGTTTGGGAATATTGAGAGTGAGAAGTCTAAGATACAAGAATACCAAGATTGTGGTTCCAGGTGATGAAGAGGATGGTGGTACCCTCAAAAATAGGAAAATTCAGAAGAAGGGAGGATTCAGAAGGAAAGATAATGAGTTTGGTTATAGACATATTGAGTTTAAGATACCTATAGGATATCCCATTAGAGATATCCAAAAGGAATTGGTAACATGGGGATGAAGCTCCAAAAAGTAACTACATCTGGGTATTATGGATCTGGAAATGATTGTTATATAGAGGATAATTGAACTCATGAAAACTTATAAGATCACCACACAAGATAATTCAGAGAAGAAAGGAAAAGGGCCCAGGACAGAACTTAGTGGGCATGGCACAGAAGAAAAACTGGCCAAAATAAAAGCTTGAGAAGGAGCAATTGGACAGACAGGAAGAGGACCAGGAGAGAGCAATGTTGAGGATACTAGTAGATAGTATCCAGAAGAATCAGGTGCTCAACATGTCAAAGACTCAGAGGGCAAAAGAAGGAACAAGATGGAGAAAAGTCCATTGGATTTTATAATTAAGAGATTTTGAACCAGTCATTTGAACATGGCGAGTTCAGCTGAATGATGGAGTTAAAAGCTTGATTACTAGAGTTTTAGAACTGAGTGAGAAGAAAGGAAAAAAATGATATCTAAAATGGAAAGTTTCTTGAGAAACAGTGACATAGGCTTATAATGAGGCTTATAACATAGGTTTAATCTCCCAAATTCCTTCACTGATCCTCTAAGGCAGGATCTCCAGGCCACTCATTGATACATTTTGACCTATCACAACCTTCTTGAAAAGCCATCCCCAAAACAGAGAAAATCCTGCAGATGAGGTCTGACCAAAAAGCAGGTAGTCGTGGGACCCCAAACAGACCACAGTTCTATAGCTTCTTAAAGTTGATGAAACCTGGGTCAGAAAGGTTTCTAGTGCTCCTCTGACTCTTTTTTCCTCAGTTTCCCTTAAAATTTTGTGTTTCTTTTTAGCAATGTTCCTGTGGGAAAGCCTAATTTTTTTCTAAGGTAAGCTAAGAGAGAAAAGGGGCTTCTTTCCCCTGGGGCCTGAAAAATCAGAAATCTGGTTAGGTTGCTTTAGAACAGGAAAGTTTCAATGTGGCTAGGGTTGGGCATATGAATCCAGGGCTCTTACTTTATATGTTGATTGTCAACAGAACCTCTGGCCCTCATTGAGAGACTAGTACCATAAATCCAAGATGGCCCATGCTCAACTAAATGGTATCAGCCCCTTGACCTGACTTCCCTTTCAGACTCTTGATCCTCTAAAAACCTGTATCTCAATAGATAAGCTTTGAATCTGTGCTCTGAAAATGACACAGAAAATAGAAAGGATCTTTGATTTTAAAGGTCCATTAAGAAGTCTTGGCCACCCTAACCTTCTGCTGGAAATGCAAGTCAATCTTTTTTATACCAATATTCTTCTGGTGATTTTGCTGCAAGTCAGAGAACACATCAGTCTCTGGAAAATTAAAGTAGAATGAAAACCAAAGGTCATTAAATATATGTGTGTGGAAAGGGGAAGAAAGAGGTTAGAAAGGAAAGAGAAGAGGAAGTGGAGGAGGAAGGGGGGAAAGGAGAGGGAGAATAGTGAATCTGAGCAGGATGCAGCATATGATCAATGATGAATTATTCAGATTACTTTGTGTAAAGGACACCCACCAAAGAAATAAGTGACAAGAAAGAGGAAATAGGCCAGTCGCATAGTAAGAATGAGGAAGAATCACTGTGCAACCAATATGTTCTATTTGTATTCTTATCACAAAGGAGGGCCCCAGCATGTTGGATGAATCACCCTGTGTGTGGTAAAGTTATAAAATGACATGAACAGGAGGGGCATGGAGGGCTGTCATCTCCTTCATTGGAGGCAAAATCCAACATCAATGAGCCATAGAGCTAGTGGAAAAGCAGGATAAGGAGACTGTAGGAAAACAATTTGCTGCTCTCCCAGCTTGCCCCATATCCAGGAGAAAAAAATGAGTCAAAGATTCACAGGATTTTAGAGATAGAAGGGGCCAAGCCCTGTATCTGCTGTTTCATTGCTTTTTCACCTAAAGTTGCTTCTCTGGTAAGTGAAAGGGTTAGAATAGAATAGAATAGAATAGAGGACTTCTACTATGCTTTTAGTCTCTATCTACAATAATAAAGTGAATGCCAGGGAGATTGTGTAGCTTGGGGACAATCATGAATCAATCAAAGCAGTCAATTCATAAATTCAACCATTTAGGAAAGTATCTCCTATCTCGAAGTCCTATTCAGAACATACTTTATCTTACTTCATCTTCACAGCAATCCTCTGAGGAGAGGACAGGACAGGAGAGGAGAAGACAGGAGAGGAGAGGACAGGAGAGGACAGGACAGGAGAGGAGAGGAGAGGAGAGGAGAGGAGAGGAGAGGAGGGGAGAGGAGAGGAGAGGACAGGACAGGACAGGAGAGGACAGGACAGGACAGGAGAGGACAGGAGAGGACAGGAGAGGAGAGGGGAGAGGAGAGGAGAGGAGAGGAGAGGGGAGAGGAGAGGAGAGGAGAGGAGAGGAGAGAGGAGTGGAGAGAGGAGAGGAGAGGAGAGGAGAGGACAGGAGAGGAGAGGGGAGAGGAGAGGACAGGACAGGACAGGACAGGAGAGGACAGGACAGGACAGGAGAGGACAGGAGAGGACAGGAGAGGAGAGGGGAGAGGAGAGGAGAGGAGAGGAGAGGAGAGGGGAGAGGAGAGGAGAGGAGAGGAGAGAGGAGTGGAGAGGAGAGGACAGGAGAGGAGAGGAGAGGAGAGGACAGGAGAGGAGAGGACAGGAGAGGAGAGGAGAGGGACAGGAGAGGACAGGAGAGGAGAGGAGAGTAGAGGACAGGACAGGACAGGACAGGACAGGACAGGACAGGAGAGAGGAGAGGGGAGGAGAGGAGAGGAGAGGAGAGGAGAGGAGAGGAGAGAGGAGTGGAGAGAGGACAGGAGAGGACAGGAGAGGAGAGGAGAGGAGAGGAGAGGAGAGGACAGGACAGGACAGGACAGGACAGGACAGGACAGGACAGGACAGGAGAGGACAGGACAGGACAGGACAGGACAGGACAGGACAGGACAGGACAGGACAGGACAGGAGAGGAGAGGACAGGAGAGGAGAGGACAGGAGAGGAGAGGAGAGGACAGGAGAGGACAGGAGAGGAGAGGAGAGGAGAGGAGAGGACAGGACAGGACAGGAGAGGACAGGAGAGGACAGGAGAGGAGAGGGGAGAGGAGAGGACAGGACAGGACAGGACAGGAGAGGACAGGACAGGACAGGAGAGGACAGGAGAGGACAGGAGAGGAGAGGGGAGAGGAGAGGAGAGGAGAGGGGAGAGGAGGGGAGGGGAGAGGGGAGAGGAGAGGAGGGTAGTGATTGGCTTATCCAGGAGACTGGAGTAACTTAAACAATTCTGTGTTGCAAAAGAATACACCTCAAATTTAACAAATACATGCTTATTATGTGGCTGGTACTGGGCTTGTCATTGTGAACTCTTGCTTTCAAGAAATTTTAGTACATTGGGGCATTCAAGTTGTCCATAAATAAATATAATTTAAGAAAAATCGTGATAGAGATAAAAGACAAGATTCAGACAAAGTGTTCCAGGAAATCTATGAAGGGAGAGTACCACCAGATGGGGAGTGTCTCTGGAGGCTTCCTGATTAAAGCAAAGAAATTAACCCAATCCGAAAGGCATTTACTATTATCTACCATTGTCAAAGCATTTTTCTGGGTGCCAGGGATATAAAGATAAAACAAAAAGCCAAAAACCAGCTTCTATTCTCAAAGAGCTTACATTCCTTTGGGAGAACTGAAAAATGGATAGACAGACAGAGGAGGGAGAAAGCTACAAGTCAGAGTGTTGGGAGCAGCCTACTCTGTCAGGATGCACATGAAATGGACCCTGATGGATGCCAGGGATTCTAGGGACTGAGGATGAGGAGAAGGAGCATTCCAGGAATGGGGAAAAATTTGTCCAGAGACACAAAGGTAGGACAAAGAATTCTGACTTCCTTTTGTGAGCATAAAGAGGCCAGTCTGTCTGGAATGTTGAGTATGTGAAAGAGAATGAAGTGACATTAAATCTTGGAAAGATAAACTGATACCAAATGGTGAAGGGCTTTAAATGCCACATGGAGGAATTTCTTTTATAATTCTAGAAACAATCAGGATACACTGAAGAATACTGAACAGGGCATTTTCAACAGATGTGGTTAATCTTATACTGGCAGCAATGTGCAAGATGAATTGGAGGTGGAAGATATTGGAAGCTGGAAGTTCAATGAGGAGACTAGTGTGACATTACAAATGCAAGGTGATCCATCCCTGAATTATTGTGGTGATAAACTCAGTGGAGAGAAGACAGGAGATGTGCAGAGAAGTGTTGTGAAAATAGAAACAACTTTATTGTCAACTGATTCAATATGGGAGAGATGGGAAGGGAAGAATAAAGGATGACTCAGAGCTTATGGCCCAGGACAACTAGAAGGGGGATCAAACCATCTACAGAAATAGGAAGGTTAGGAAGAGAGGAAAGTTTGGGAGTGAAAAAATGAGTTATTTCTCAAAAATGTTTTGGTGCCTCTGGAATATCTAGGTGGAGGAGTCCAATAGGAGTCTGATGAAGTGAAGAGCTAAGAAAATAAACCCCAAACCAAATTTTACCTTTCTAGCTGATGTTTATCATTTGTGGAATCTTTTGTGATTTTTAATCAAGACTCTGCTTAATTCTTCTGGAAGTTAGCTGAAGCCAAATCTCCAGGGTCCCAAGCATCTGACTGACCAAAAGAGGACAGAAGTCCCTCATACACATTTACATTGTAGGTACATGAGAGACTCTAGGGGTTGCCAGGGTTGATTTTGTTAACAGCTACAGATACCAAAGGTGCAGCTGGTTTTTTGGTTTTTTTTTTACACTTTGGAGGCAAACGTGAGTCAAAGGATGGGAGCTCACCTGGGCTGAGGAATCATGACTACTAGAGAAGAAAGCATAATATAGCTGAACTTAGACCATTGCTGCTGAAGATGAAACCAGAGAAGAAGGTGTTCATTTTGGATTTATCTGCCAGGAGAGGGGAAGTATGTCCCTGAGTATTGCTTTCATTGTCCTCTAAATTTCAGTGCCCTAGAGCAAAGCCACAGTTCTACCTCCCTAGTTAATGCTATGCCAACTATAGTAACACCTGGGCCTCTTTCTACCTTCAAGTGTGGTGGATGGAGTACTGGACCAAGAGTTCAATAGCTAAACTAGATTCAAATTCTTCTAAATTCTCTTTCCTCCAAAAAATTAATTCATCCTTCTGCACCACAATTTCTTCAACAATAAGATGGAGACATAATGACTACTACTGCTCTACCTACCTCACAGGAATTTTGTGAGGATCAAAGAAATTTATATGAAAGTTCTCTGCCCTATTTAGTGGACCACTGTTTTGTTTCACTTCTTTATTAGTTCAAAAAGTGCTTCAATCAATATTTGTATGTTTCTGGGAGCTTTCTTTTTCTCACTAACTTCCTTGGGACATAAGCCTAGCAGTAGAATCTCACCCAAATCTTTTCCAGATTAACTGTTTTCTAGATATATCTTTCCCTCACCTCTGCCTTATTCTATACCTGCACAGTTGTTATTTGGAAACCCACTACACCTGGGTGTACTTCCAAGTGTATTTGCATTCCAAATGCTAGGAATCTTCATTTTTGGTTATTTGAGTTAGTCATCTGTTGACCTCCCCATTCCTCTGGATATTCTCCCCTTCCCCAGGTTTCATTATGCTGCTTTGGTGAGGTTCTTTCCCTAATTATCTTATATGTCCTTCTCAGTCTACCCTGCAGTGTTTATGTCCATATCCAGACTCCAATGGGTGGGGGAGCCCCAAGACTTTCTGAAGAGTCTTCTCTCTCTAGGTGCCTTCTTGCAGCTTTTTCTGCCCTTGAACATACTTTTCAAGAATATTCTGGGATCAGATTTGACAGGGATTTTCAGTTTCACTCTTCAATTAATGAACTTTCCTTTTTTAGTTATCACAGATCAAGTTTGCTAATTTATAAGCAGTGACTTCCCAGCAGAAGACACATCCTAGAGTGCTTACTCGCTTCTAAGAGTGATCTGATATGACATCTGCTTCGGTCCCTTTATCATTAATTGGAAATAGTGCTTTAAAATAGTAATGTACAAAAGTTAAACTCCCCCAAGGAGGGAGAAACTTTGTGTTGTAAAGCCCTGGATTTGGACTCAGAAATCTGGATTCTTGGCTCTGAGATTCACTATTTATGTGTAATTGGGCAAGTCACTTCCCCCTTAGGTCTCATCCTTAAAATAAGAGGGTTGGACTCAGTAATATCTAAGGTCAAGTACCTAGATGGTACAGTAGATAAAGTACTGAACTTGGTTAGGGTCAGGAAGACCTGAGTTCAAATTCTAAGCATCTGTTACCTTATTACCCAACCCATTTGATCCCCTGTTCTACCTGCATGGGGCCAGATTTCTTAAAATGGCACCAGCTAAGCATATTGGTCATTTTGGGAAGTAACCAAACAATAACATTCTACAGTGCTCTGATATTAGAAGGTCAAAATGTGTCCCTCACAATCCCAATCTGGTCCCATCTGTCAGTCTTCATATCAGTTACCAGAGAATAGTGAGCCCCTTCCTTGCCTTCTGCCACCCACAGTTGGGCTTTAATGGAAGGAGAGGGAAGAGTCAGAGTAGGAAGGGTTCTCTGAAGGGATATGGCACAACCCATAGTTAAAAAAGAGTGCCTTAAATGACATGCCAGACAAGTGGACATCCATTCTCTGCTGAAGACTTCGAAAGATGAGGAACTGACTGTTTCCCTAAAGAGATCATTCTCTTTAGAGATAAAACGGCTCATCAGAAAGGGCTATTGTTACTGCAGCTGCTATTGTTATATATTGAGTGAAAATATTCCTCTCTGCAACTTCATCCCATTGGACCTAGTCCTACCCAAGAGTTGAGCAAGAAAAGTCCTTTTTTTTCACATAAGCGTCCTTCATGTATCTGAAGACCACTGTCATGACGCTTCCTAAGTCTTCTCTAGAAGGAACATCTCCAGGTCCTTCACTGAATCCTTGAAAGTCCTGGATTCCCGTAGCCCACAGTTTTCACCATACTGATTGCTCTACTCTAAAGTTGTTCCAATTTGTCATTGGCTCTAGCTAATGACTCACTCTAGCTCTGCTTCTGAATCACCAGACTTTACCTCTGCCCCTTTGGCCTTCTGATTCTGGAAGAAACTTCTTTCCCTGAGTTCTTTTTGTTAACTGGTATAGTCCTCCCTAGAATCTTTATTTGAGGAGAAGTTCCCATGTCAAGCATGATAATTCCATTCTCAAGCTTAGCCCCTAGCACTCCAAGACTTCTCAACTTCAAGTCCAGAAATCTTCTCACCCTAAAAGTTGTCTGTACCCTTAGATCCATTCCTCTGATTGATGGGTTTCTCCCCAGAAACTCTACTTGGAGGAATGTCCAAGCTAACCATGCTTATTCCTCTCTCAGGCTCCATTCATGCCTCGGTAGACTTGTCCCACTATGGTTTCCCCCACCCAGACTTTTCAGCCCCTTTTTAGTTATTGTTTTCCCTTATTAGAATGTTAAGCTCAATGTAATGTAATAATGAGCCAAATCTTTTTGCTTGTACTTACCACAGTTCCTGGCACATAGCAAGTATTTAACAAATTCTGTGTCTATTTAAATATCATAAACAAATCAAATGTAGTAAAAGTTAGAAAAGAAACATAACTGGGAAAAATCTTTGCAACAAGTTTTCGCTGATAAAGCTATCATTCTCAAGATACTATAGGAACTCATTCAAATTTATAAGACTAAGAACTATTCTACAATATCAGTAATCAAATAGGAAAAATCTAAATGACTAATAATTACATAAATGCAAATTAAAGCAACTGAGATAGACAGAGATGACATAAGAGGGAAACAGCAAATGTAAGAATGTGGAAAAGAAAAGATTAGTCCATTGTTGGTAGAGCTGTGGCAGTCCAGTCATTC
Organism: Monodelphis domestica; assembly: GCF_027887165.1. Classification (NCBI taxonomy): domain Eukaryota; kingdom Metazoa; phylum Chordata; class Mammalia; order Didelphimorphia; family Didelphidae; genus Monodelphis; species Monodelphis domestica. Next base: position 11,055,983 of record NC_077231.1, read on the forward strand.
TAGAAAATAATTTGGAACTATCCCCCCAAAGTTACTAAACTTTGTATACCCTTTGATTCCAGTTTACTTTTGCTAGACATATCCCCCAAGAGTAAATGGACTTATACTTACCAAAATAATTCTAGCAACTGGTGTAGTAGACAAAAGTGACTTGGAATATGGGAAATCTGTGTTGAAATACTAACTCAGACACTTACTAGCTGTGTGACTCTGACCAAGTAACAACCTATGTCTGCTTCAGTTTTCTCATCTGGGAATAATGGGGATAACATCTATCTCCCAGTGTTGTTGTGAGGATAAAATGAAATAATTATAAATTGGAAACTAAGAGGTATTCTCATCTTAGAAAATGCCTAAATTAATTGGGAATGTGAATGTAATGGAATAGCATTGGCCCATAAGAAATTATGAAATGGTCAATTGCAAAGGAACTGGGAAAACCTTAATGAACTGATGCAAAGGAAAGTGAATAGAAGTAGGATAAATGTTTAAACAGCAATAACAACATTATAGAGAAAACAGCCTTGAATGATTTTAGAGCTCTGATCAATATAATGATAAACCAAAAGAATAAATATATTCACTTGATTGACAGAGATGTGATTAACTTTAAGCAAGTGGATATAATATAGGAATTTATTTGCCAAACAATGTATCTCTGAATTGAAGGATTTAGGGGTTTTTGTTTTGGTTTGATTTTTTTCCAATTTGCTCAATGGGGAGGGAAGTATAATAGGAGTCCAGATTAATTTTTTTTAATCCTGCTTGAAAAATGAAATAAAACTGTATAGGTAAAAAATGTCTATCTCAACTGTGGTGTTCATAATCAAAAGAGCATTTATTAAGCCCCTAGTCTGTGTGTGGCACTTTACTAAGAGAAATATCCTAGACTTTGAGGAGCTCACTTGCTAAAGAACTCCTCTAGATTTGGGCTGACATGAGCATTGTGCAGTGGGGCTATCACTTCCCTAGATTGTCTCTCTGCAGTGTATTCAGAATCAGAAGACCTGGGTTGATATCCCACCTCTGCCCCTTATTCCCTTTGTGACCTCAGGTACAACATTTAACCTTATTAGGCCTCAGTTGCCTCATCTGTAAAATTAGAGGATTGGACTAGATGACCTCTAAAGCCCTTTCCAGCTCCAGGTCTATGATCTTATAATCAATTGCACCCAAAGCGCTAACTTTGGGTTAAAAACCTCTTATCTAGGCACCCCAAAATATTCACATTGTCCTGACTTAGAGGTGGGAAAGAAGTAGGAATTGTAACCCAATTCCTGGCTTTAAAAAATGTGATGGTTTTTTTTTTCCTCCTCAGTATGGCTAATTAGTCCTCATTAACACATCTGCTTTGCTGAGCCATACTAAGCCCTTAAGTGCCTCCATTTTAATGCCTGCAGCTAATGTTGCCTCTTAGCTTCTAACTGGGGATGAGGAATCAATTTTAGGCTTGGTTCTGCAACCTTTACTAGGGTCAAAAAACACACTCACTTTAGAAGCTGACAGCTGCTCAAAAGCAGCAGCTCTTGATGGAAATCATCCTGTTGTGTTTCTTTTTTTCTGATCTAGAAAATTAAGGGGAAATGGTCCATTATCCACAGGAGGATTGCTTTGAATTAATCGTATTTATTGTTATTGTTACCATTATTAGACAAATACACTTGGGAAATGGATCCACTTAATTGTGTTAACAATGTGATTATCTGATGTCCCCAGTGCCAGGCTGGCCAGGGTGAGAAATGTACTTCTCATCTGTCTCCTTTTGTAACTGGACTGAAGGAAGGAATCAAGGGGAAAACATCTATGCTGCTAAATGGATATGGCCAGCCTCTCATAAAAGTATTTTCTTTTGTATGAAGGAATCTCAGCTTCCTAAAGTCAGAAAAAAAGGACCTGTCACAGGTAGGAGCAGCAACTGGTCCATTGTAACTAGCCCTAAGACCATCTGACCAAGCATGACATCCTTCATTAATAGCAATCATCCATGGTGTGGTCAGCACTAGAGATATGAGCATAAAGAAGTTTGTTCTCAAGAAGCTTACTGTCTACTGGGTTTATAGGCCAGGACCTATTATGCCAGTTAAAATTTTTTAAAAATTAAAAAAATCTGAAATTTAGAATATCAAAAGGAAACAAAGGAGGACTTAAGGTCAACCAGTCTGATTTTAACCAGCAGGGGTCATGGATGGCCATTATGTTGGTCTTGTTCAACAAAAGAAATCAGGTACTAGGCATTGTAAACTCATTTTGATAGTTATGTATTTCAGTAAACCAGAGAAGAAATATTGAGAAAGTTTTGAACTTTCTAGTTCTCAAAAAGTCAATAACCTCCCATCCCTTGTCTCTTTGGTCCTTTCTGCAGTCAAGTGCTGACTTATTTTCAGGGTGTGTGTGTGTGTGTGTGTGTGTGTGTGTGTGTGTGTATACACACATGTGAGTGTGCATTTATGTACACAGGTATGCTCAAAGCCAAAACTATTGTGGATTTACCCAATCAGAAATTGATTCTTGTGCAGAGTGAAAGGAGCAGAACCAGAACATTATACACGGTGGTACAATCGAATGTAATGGACTTCTCTACTAGCAGCAACGCAATGACCCAGGACAATTCTGATGGACTTATGAGAAAGAACACTACTCACATCCAGAGAAAGAACTATGGGAGTAGAAATACAGAAGAAAAACAACTGCTTGATCACATGGTTCGATGGGGATATGATTGGTGATGTAGACTGCAAACAATCACCCTAGCGATTGCACTATCAATAATATGGAAATAGGTCTTGATCAATGACACATGTAAAACCCAGTGGAATTGCTCATTGGCTATGGGAGGGAGGTGGGAGGAGGGGAAGGAAAGAACATGATTTATGTAACTATGGAAATATATTCTAAATTAATTAATTAAATAAATAAAATTTAAAAAAGAAATTGATCCTTGAATCCTTACCCTTAGAAAATCCTTCCTCTTTCCTGAACTTGCTATATTATACATATATAATCATAATTTATGTGACTCCCAACAGAAATGGACTAGCATGCTTTTATGTTGTCAACAATGTTTATACTTAGCACCAGAAAAAATGAAAGACCTGAAAAAATCCATTATGAAATATTTACCAAATGTCTGCTCATTTATGTCCTAACAACTCCCCCAAAAATATACTAGCTGCTCTGAATCCAGAAATTTTAGGAAAGGAATTAATCAGTTTGTTCAGTGCCCAGAGCTATACCAGCCCTAGGTGTAAGAAGTAATATAGCAACACAAATGATTGCCAAATGGTGTTCCAACTCACATAATGAGGACTAATTACTAGATGAGTTCTTAGGAATTCAGAACCCAACTTCTTGACTTGGAGCATGGACTCTAGAGAAGAAACATGTTCCTAGAACTGGTCCTTTTTGTTCAAGTGTTCTGTCATTAGGAGGGATTTTCAACTGCTTCTAATCCATCAATCACGGAAAGTACAATGTAGGTTAGTTCATCAAAAATGGAGCCAGGGAAGTAAACACCAGGACAGGCCAAATGCAGAAAGAAACTGCATTAAAAATTTCATTTTACCTCCTCTGCCCCTTTCTCATTTGTGATCTTTAACCATCAGATGCCATATCTCATTGTTGTTCATTAGCTTTTTTGAAGGGGACTAATGACATTATGGGGTGATATCTTGACTTGAACATGAATTGTATTTACGTGAGACAGAGTTGCACAAAGCCATCAATCTCATTCTTTTCTCCACAATCATTGAAGTCCAGTGGCGAAGCTATATTTGGGATGACTGGCAGTGGCCCAGGATGTAGTGGGTGACCTTGGCATCCTTGATGTCTAACCAAGGTCTAAGCCTTCCACAAGCACTCCTAAAGCTGCCTTCATGGCCATTGGAACAAATTGTTGTTTTCCATTCATTCCACCAGGGGAAGTCTTTACATGCTTGGGTAGACATCCTCCTAACTAACCTATGGGTTTAAGGTCTGTCGGTTATGCTCAGTGCCAAGATAGGCTTATCAGAGTGTGACTGCTACACATACTACAGCTTCTTGGAGCTGCAAGTGAGAGTTGGGTGACAGGTAGATACCAAAAATAGATCAGCATCCCTGAAAATGACTTGGAAAGTCCTCACCCCAGAAGTACCAGTTCTCCCTATATCCCATATATATCTCCATATATCCCCTTACTTATATCCCAGGCATATCTTATTACATACAATTGCAATATATAATCACTCATTTTTCAGTTCCTCCTCTCAAAGTTATTGCTATGTGTCTCTGGAAGAGGGGAGTGAGGTGACATAGATATCACTAACAACAGCTACAACATCCCAGACTAGACTGTATTAGGATCACTTACAAAGTGTTTTTTTTTATTGTGTGTGTGTGTGTGTGTGTGTGTGTGTGTGTGGTGGACCACTTTGAGAGTGAAATTTATGAATCTCCTTTAAAAATATCCTAAATCTATAAAGTAAAATACATATATTTACAAAAAAATAAATTATTTTAAAATAGTTAATATTTTTAATGTCACATCCCCAATATTAAAATTTCCTGAGTTAAAGATACTAAGGTATATTTAGCACATATCCAGAAGCTAGGAAGTATTTCATAGCAGACAGGATGAGAAAAAAAATGTTTTTAACTATTGCTCCAAAGGAGGATGTTTTTACTGAGATTTCATCCCAACCTACTCTAACTCACCACATTTTCTCACCACAAAGATTCATTTTCAGGTGAATATCTTAGAAAGAAATCTTTTATCCCAATGTAATCAAGGCCAATGAGGGAGGGAATGTGGTCTCTTCTAATCTGGAAAGTGACCAAAAGCTGAACTATGGAAGTCAAAGAGCTAGTTGAGAGGGAAAGAGATGCCTTAGTATTATTTTTCTGGCCTTCATGCCCCAGATGAAGTTTAAGAGCAGCCTCAATTTTACAATTGTTATCTGAAATGTGTGATTTTCCAACTTTTATTCAACCAATCTTCTCCTGTGATACTAGCTCACCTCAACCACACTTGTCAGCTCAGATAACAAAGTCTTCCTGATGTGGTCTCAAGATGGGAGAATGGGATAGAGCTCTTCATGATCTGCCCCTGACCCTCTACCTTTCCAACATTTTCTAGCCCAAGAAGATTGTTCTATTTTTGAGTCTTTCAACAAAAATATTTTCCATGGGTTAGCACGTCATGAATGAGGCCATATTGATGAATGGATCCATGAGGGAGGACATCCCAGTCATCTTTCTCTGTTTCTTTAGCTTATCCAAGGTCAGCAAGCTCACAAGCAAAAGTCATTGGCCACAAAGAGAACTTGTTGAAAAAACAGAGCACTTATAGCCCAAATCTCCTCTTTTGGCTGGGGAAAAAAAGAATCAGTTCTTCTGGAGGTGAAACAATAGATTCATCCCTACATTAGAGAAAGAGGCAGGATAGTACAGTGATAATCCCATTGGATTTGAAGACTAGAGATGACAGGATCAGAGATTTGGAACTGGAAAGGACCTCAGAATTCCTGGAAGTAAGGATTAAAGGCATGGATCTGAGACATCCCACCTGGACTATGAAGGACTATAATTTCAAATTCAACATATCCAAAATGGAATTTGTCTTTTCCACTCAAATTTGTTCTTTACAAACTTCCCTGTAACTGCTAAAGGCACCCTCTTTCCCTCAATCACCCAGGCCCAAAACCTTGATGTCATCCTTGATTCCTTACTCTCTTGTACTCCTATATCCAATGAGTGATGAAGTCTCATTAGGTCTACCTAGGAAACATCCCTTGTATGCCTCCTTTTTTCCTTCTCTTACAACTATCCCTCTAACTCATCCTCTCTCACTTGGATTAATATAGTAGCCTTATAATTGGTCTCCCTATCACAAATCTCAACTCACTCCATCTCATGTTCTAATATTTGATATTTAAAGCTCTTCATGGCCTGGCCCCTCTCTACTTTTCCAGAATTTTTGGATCTTATTTCTCTTCATGTACTCTATGACCCAAATACCCTGGCCTATTTACATTTCCCTCTTCATCTCTTATGTCAATACCTTTCATTATCATCCATCCGTGGAATGCTCTGCTCCCTTTCCCCTCTCTTAGTTTCCCTGGCTTCCTTCAAGACAACTTAAATGTTATTTTCTGCAAAAGGCTCTTCATTTACCCCCAGCTGCTAGTACCTTCCCCTTTCAGATTAGCTTTTTATATACCTAATTATCTTGATGTACTTCAATGTTCACATGTTGCTTCCTCCATTTGAAAATGAGCTCCTTGAAGACAGTCTTTATAAACCTTCTTTGTATCCCCAGCACTTAGCATGGTACCAGGTATGTAACAAGACTTACTTGAAGTTACTTGCTCTACTGTTTTCACTTTGAAGAGCAGAAAGCTTTCCTAAGACATACAATCCCAACTATCTGCAAGGGATCTTTTTATGCCTAAGTGCAAAACTCTACACATATATCTCCTTTGTAGTTCATTTTTGTCTAGGATATGCCAACAACTGAGAGTGCTGAATAGCTTTGAAATGTTTAGAGAGAGGATTGTAAGGTCGGTTAATATCATTGAGGGAAAGCATTGCTTTCCATCATGAAGATTATTCAATTTCTAAGAATGGCATTTTAGGAATGGATCACACCAATGGAAGGTGAGGAGGCAACAAAACAATGTTTAAATCAATGGTCAGACCAAGATCATAAAGGAATTTGGGACTGAAAGAAGGGGAAATAAGGTAGGATTTGGAGGAGGGAATGTTTTTGTTTTCTAGGATATGAAAAGCAAGAAGATGAAAATGTCAACAGACTCATTCTCTTGGGTCCCTAAACACTGAATTAGGACTGTTGAGAAGAGCTTATTGGGAAAGAGATTTTAATTTGATGAAATACAAAGATTAATAATGATGAACACTGTCTAAGAATGAAATGGACCATCTTGGGAAGTAGGTATATCCTGCCATTGAATGTCTATCTGTAAAGGCAGGATGATGGAATGATGGATTAATAGAATGGATTCATGCTCAAGTGTGGGCTACCCTAGGTAGCCTCCAAAGTCCCCTTAAGTTCTGACATTCTGAGATTCTAGCTATCTCTTTGGTAGTTTTTCCAGGATACCAACACTTACCAAAATATGTCCCAATTTCACAGTTAAGTTAATTTCACATTTCTTCCAATTTGGGGACATTGATGGTCTAATTAGTTGTGTGACCATGAGCAAGTCACTTCTACTTTCTAGGCCTCAGTTCCCCACTATAAAATGCATGTGACCAGCCTAAACTATCAGGAAGCCAGCTCTGATAGAACATGATTCCATAATTCTGCCTTTACTGGAAAGAATGACTGCTGGATGCCCTCTTCTTCCCATTACCAAATTTCCCCATCCACACTCTGAAGTCATACTCCAGGACATGAATCACTAGAGAGTGCAGCCTGAAAAGCCATGGCCTCATATCCATTGAATTTAATTAACATCTAGGCCCAAAGAATCCCAAAAGGCAGAAAGAGAGATTAAAAAGGGCCAGAGCACAAGCTTCAGAGCTGAGTTGTTAGCCAGGACAGCAAATGGATAATCCAAGGAAATAAATTAGTCCTTATGGCTAAGTCAGAGCAAACACCCATTTTTGGCACTTCCAAGAAATGATGAGAAATGGATGAGAATGGAGGGATGACAGATAGGAAATGAAAAACCCATACATATCCTGAGATGACCTAGAGGGAGGCTCCAAGGGAGATGTTTCCTGATAATGTTCAAATAAACTCTAGTACACCACAGGTGCAGGAACCCTAGGATGGCTGAAGGGTAGAAAATGTGGGTTGAAGCCCCATTCATTGACTTATCCAATGACTTTAGGCAAATGACCTCGTCTCTGGTCCCAGAGTCTCAATTTCAATATCTACAAAATGGTAACATTAATAATTCTCAGGTCCTACCAACAGATGTTGCCTGGATAGAAGTTCCATGCAGGAAGCCACTAGGGGATGAATGGCCCCACTCAAGGCTAGCCAGAAGGTGCCCCTCAGGACTGTAAAAACTTGGCAACGGAAGAACTGTAACTTTGAGTGAGCTCCCTTCTTGAGCTTCCTTCTCTATAAACTAAGGAGGTTGGACCTGATGATTTCTAAACTGAGGCCCAAGGTAGGGATTGAAGAAGGATGATTTCTTCAAAGCCATAGAGCTTGTTGATGACAGAGAAGAGACTGGAACACATGTTTCTTGACTCCCAGTATGCTGTTTTTACCAATACACCAGAAATACTCTGTCCTCTCCTCCATCCAGGGTCTTTTGCTAAATTGTTTCTTTCCCTTATGTTGGAATTAGGATCTTGGAAACAAAGCACCTTAGCATCTTAGAGCTAAACAGGAGCCTACAAGTCCTACCCATACTTGGCCAATTCATGAGATTGAAAGGCCATGGAAAGGAATGTTGGAGGCCAACTTTCACATTTCACTAATGAGGAAACTAAGATCTGAAGAAACTGAGTGACTTCCCCAAGGTTACTCAGTTAACAACAGTAGAATCAAGGTCTAAATTCAGGTCCTTCTTATGTCTCCAAAGGGGATCCTCTTTCCATCATAGTATACTGTTCTACATCCCTGACAAGTGGTCAGCCAGTCTACTAGAAGACCACTGTGATGGGAAGCCCAGTATGCCAGGAGATAGATAATTGATGTAATATTGCCTTTATTTTACCAAAATATCTCTCACATAATTTATGTTAAACTGCATTCTGGAAGTAACAATGTCTACAGAATGCCGGAACTATCACTCAGTCAAATGACTTGGAAATTTAGTGCAAGAAAAGAAATCAGCTCATCTCTTAGCTGACTCCAGTCAAAGTTGTCAGATCCCTCACTTTGAGTAGCCACAAGGCCCTCGAGCCAAGCTCAATTCCCGAAATTAAGCCTGGGAGGAAGAAATGAAGTGCATATATGATGTTTAGAGAATAAATGACTATTCATTTAGGGGTCACTGGGTATTAGAGTTGCTTTCTCTTCTCAGAGATTTCCATTAAGGGAAGTGACTCCAGTATAAGGGGTGGGAGCCATACCAAAGAAACCGATGAAACCCAGTAAATGAATGGTCTCCCTTTATGCCACCCATGCCTTGGCCAACTCAGATTTAATCCCATTATGTAAATCAAAGGCAAGACCAGATGTGACAGAATTCAGAGGTTCTTACTTCCTGGGGGTCTGGGGGGTGAATTTAGAGAAATCACTAACATTCCTTCTCTTTAAGCAAAAGATCTTTTGGGTATTTCTTTATTCAACTCTGAATGGTATATACATATATATGGCCACTCATTATTAATTCCATTAAATAAACATTTACTAAGCCCCTACTAGTGAGCAGTTAGATGGCCTATGTTTGGATAGAGCCCAGTTATCAGGAATACATGAGTTCAAAGCTAGCCTCAGATACTTACTAACTTTATGACCCTGGGCAAACTTCAGTTTGCCTCAGTTTCCTCATCTATAAAATGATAACAATAATAATACCTACCTCCCAGGGATGTTGAAAGGATCAAATGAGATAATAATTATAAAATACTTATCACAGTGCCTGGCAAATAGTGGAAATGCTATAGAAATGTTAGTAATTATTATTAGTGGCAATGGAGAAAGAACTAGAAGTAGAAGAAGATGATGATGATGATGATGATGATGATGATGATGATGATGATGATGATGCCAGGCACTGTGCTAAGCACTAGGGATTCAAATAAGAAAAGGGAATCTGGGAAGGGAGACCACAAGAGGGTATCATGTTCCCAGCAGAACTTCAGACAGAAGGTGGAGATTGTTAAGTCATCATGTTACTGTCATTTTCTAGAGTTTTCTCTCTCATGACAAATTACCTTGAATTTGATTCTCTCTGTAGATACTGAATCTCTCAGAAGAATGTTAGCTCTTTGAGGGCAAGGATTAGTTCTTATTTAAAGTCCCAGTACATAACACATATACACAATAGACACTTTTGCTGAATTGAATGTATTATCAGCATCTAAATTATCATGACCAAGTTCCCAATATCACTTCCACAATTATCTTCTTCATCACCATCATCATCTCCAGAATTTGATCCTTCATAGCTGACTTCTCCCACTCATTCCATCAATGCAAATCCATCCTTGGAAACAAATCAGTGGGGATGAGCTATTCCACACTGCACTGGACTGTTCTTCAGATGGTGTACAATGGCTTACATACAAAGACTTCTCAAATTGTTAAGACCTTACCAAGCTCACTTCTTGGTCACAGAAAAGCATTTTAGAAAGATGATTGTGAGGTGTCATGAAATAATTACAAAGAATAGATACCAACAAAATGTTTCATGACCTCTAAGTTTGAGAGGTTAGCCACATGACCACATCATTTCTGAAGTCCTTTCCAGGATTGTGTTTGTATGTATGTGTGTACATACTTTAGGACTTTGAAATATTGTGATTTCTTCAGTGTTGGTATTTCCTGTACAGATCCACATTCTAATCCTCCAATGAATTTTAGAATGTTCATGAATCGATATAGTTAAATAAAATGAAAAGTCATGGTGACCTCAGCCATCTTTCACTCTTCTCTTGCCCCCACCCCAATCCAATAAGATGTCAGATTGTATCTCAATTATGCCTCTATAGCCTCTCTTGCATTTCCTTCTCAACTCTCAGATAGCCACCACCCTAAGTCATACCTACATTTCTTCCAGTCTGAGTTATGGCAGTGGCCTCCCAATTGGCCACACATTCCCTCTGCAATCCATATTCTATTTTTTTTTATTTTTTTTATTTATTTTTTAATTTTATAGTATTTTATTTGTTCATTTCCATGCATTTTTCATTAAAGACAAAGATCATTTTCTTTTCCTCCCTCCCACCCCCCCGTGGCCGACGCGTGATTCCACTGGTATCATATGTGTTCTTGACTTGAACCCATTGCCATGTTGTTAGTATTTGCGTCAGAGTGTTCGCTCAGAGTCTTTCCTCTGTCATGTCCCCTCAGCCATTGTAGTCAGGCAGTTGCTTTTCCTCGGTGTTTCTATTCCCTCAGTTTGTCCTCTGCTTTTGGATAGTGTTTTTTTCTCCTTGATCCCTGCAGATTGTGCAGGGACATTACACCACCACTAATGGAGAAGTCCATTATATTCGATTATACCACAGTGTGTTTGTCTCTGTGTACAATGTTCTCCTGGTTCTGCTCCTCTCGCTCTGCATCACTTCCTGGAGGTTGTTCCAGTTCACATGGAAATCCTCCACTTTATTATTCCTTTGAGCACAATAGTATTCCATCACCAACATATACCACAGTTTGTTCAGCCATTCCCCAATTGATGGGCATCCCCTCATTTTCCAATTTTTGGCCACCACAAAGAGCGCAGCTATGAATATTTTTGTACAAGTCTTTTTGTCCATTATCTCTTTGGGGTACAAACCCAGCAGTGCTATGGCTGGATCAAAGGGTAGACATTCTTTTATCGCCCTTTGTGCATAGTTCCAAATTGCCCTCCAGAATGGCTGGATCAGTTCACAACTCCACCAGCAATGAATTAATGTCCCTACTTTGCCACATCCCCTCCAGCATTCATTACTTTCCATAACTGTCATGTTAGCCAATCTGCTAGGTGTGAGGTGATACCTCAGAGTTGTTTTGATTTGCATCTCTCTGATTATAAGAGATGTGGAGCACTTCTTCATGTGCTTATTAATAGTTTTGATTTCTTTATCTGAAAACTGTCTATCCATGTCCCTTGCCCATTTATCAATTGGGGAATGGCTTGATTTTTTGTACAATTGATTTAGCTCTTTATAAATTTGAGTAATTAAACCTTTGTCAGAGGTTTTTATGAAGATTTTTTCCCAACTTGTTGTTTTCCTTCTGATTTTAGTTACATTGCTTTTGTTTGTACAAAAGCCTTTTAATTTGATGTAGTCAAAATTATTTATTTTACATTTTGTGATTCTCTCTATGTCTTGCTTGGTTTTAAAGTCTTTCCCTTCCCAAAGGTCTGACATGTATACTATTCTGTGTTTACCCAATTTACTTATGGTTTCCTTCTTTATGTTTAAGTCTTTCACCCATTTTGAATTTATCTTGGTGTAGGGTGTGAGGTGTTGATCCAAACCTCATCTCTCCCACACTGTCTTCCAATTTTCCCAGCAGTTCCTATCAAATAGTGAATTTTTGTCCCAAGACCTGGGATCTTTGGGTTTATCGTATACTATCTGGCTGAGGTCGCTTTCCCCCAGTCTATTCCACTGATCCTCCTTTCTGTCTCTTAGCCAGTACCAAATTGTTTTGATGACTGCTGCTTTGTAATATAGTTTGAGGTCTGGGACTGCTAGGCCCCCCTCATTAGTGTTTTTTTTTCATTATTTCCCTGGATATCCTTGATCTTTTGTTATTCCAAATGAACTTTGTTATGCTTTTTTCCAAATCAGTAAAGAAATTTTTTGGGAGTTCCATGGGTATGGCACTAAATAGATAAATAAGTTTGGGCAGGATAGTCATTTTTATTATGTTGGCTCGTCCTACCCATGAGCAGTTAATGTTTTTCCAATTGCTCAAGTCTAGTTTTGGTTGTGTGGCGAGTGTTTTGTAGTTGTGTTTATATAGTTCCTGTGTTTGTCTTGGGAGGTAGATTCCTAGGTATTTTATTTTGTCTAAGGTGATTTTGAATGGGATTTCTCTTTCTAGTTTTTGCTGCTGAGCTGTGTTGGAGTGCAATCCATATTCTATATAGTTGACAAAATCAACTTCCTAATGCTCTGACTGCTCTGATCACATTACTCCTCTAGTCAAAAGTCTTTAGAATTTCTATCCTGTTTGCTACTTAAAGTAAAAACTTCTCATTCCAGTATGCAAGCTCTCCTCAACTGACTCCAACCTATCTGTTCAACCTTATCTCACATTTCTTTTCTGTTATAAGAAACCCCTTAGTTAGTTATTGTTCACCTCAGCAGAGCTGCTCTCAGCATGCTATCTTCCATGGGTATACTTTTCCTCATCCATTCCATACAAACCTCACTACTCTTCCCCTTCTTTATCAGCTCAGGTGCTACTTATTCAATGAAGCTTTCTTTCATCTATTCAAATATCCCTAAGCATTTTTACAGGTCCTCTCCTTTGTACCATATTCATTTATGTGCTTGTCCTCTCCTGCCTTGAGAGTCTGTATCTGCCTTTGTATGATCAAAATTGAGCATTATGACTTCTAAGTTGCTTAATAAATGTAAATTTCAATGAAAGGTTTCGCTTAGCTGATGGCAATATTAGGGGAATGAAGACTTCTATGTTTAGCTCAGGTGGTTTGAAGGAGGAGATCATAGGAGATGAGTAAAATTGAGGAAATGATGCATAAGGATGTTTAAGAGAGTATCAATATATGTGTTGAAGTCCCTTAGCTTAAAGACAGGGATTTAAGTGGGAGAGAGTCAGAACACTGAACTCAATGAGGATGAGTTAGGATGAGTAAGTTCTGTGGGTTGGCAGATAATAGTGATCAGAATATTGATTGGGTGATAAATTTAGATTAAATGAAAATTGAAGGAGGAGAATTTACCAAGGGATGATGGTAAGTCTGAAAGTGGCAATGGGAAGCAAGGAATATTCTGACTACCCCACCACAGAGTCAAAGTATAAGTGAAAATCCAACCCTTGCTGAAAGGGTGGCCAGGAAAATTGTGTCCTCAGTAGTTAACCCTGGACTCAATGAAGGTGAGAAGGTTAAAGGGTATGACTAAAGAAAAAGGCTTAAGATTAAAGTGAATTAATTCCTTATAGAGTAGGTATTCTAGAGGTCACAGTGGGGAAGGAGGGTAGATATGGAGAGGGATTTGGGTAGATAGAGCTAAGGAGGGTGGGAGTAAGGGGGCTAAGAGTCAGGGAGGAAGAGCAGGATTTGTATAACAAGAGTCAACAATGGGTGAAGCTAGATGGCTGAGTGGGTTAAAAGCCAGTCATAGATGCAGGAGGTTCTAGGTTCAAATCTGGCCTCAGAAACTTCCTAGCTGTGTGACCTTAGGAAATCACTTAATCTCCATTGCCTAAAAGGGGTATATGGGGTGCTCAGGGAGGGGTAGTATCTCTGGTATTGAGGGCTTGTCGTGCCCTCCTAGGGCAGCTCTCCAGCCTCTGACCCCCACCTGACACCCAGCTCTCACTTGTGGTTCCCAGTAGCTGCTAGCATGCGGCAGTGGCCACACCCCGGGCAACGGCGTCGACAGGCCGGCTAAACCTTGTGAGGGTAGCCATCGGGTCGTCGACCCCTGGTGAACCAGGGCTTTGCTCACCCAGCATGTGAAGACTGCTTCAGCGTGAAAAGCAACTGCTTGACTACAGGGTTGGAGGAGATAAGACTGAGGAGAGACTCTAAATGAACACTATAATGCAAATTCCAACAACAGGGAAATAGGTTCGAGTCAAGAACACATGTGATAATCAGTGGAATCATGCGTCGGCTATGGGAGAGGGAAAGGTGGGGGGGGGAAGGGGAGGGGAGGAAAAGAAAACGATCTTTGTTTCCAGTGAATAATGTATGAAAACTACCAAATAAAATAATATTTAAAAGAAAAAAAAAAGACTGCTTCAGCGGAACAGGCGGAAGAAACCAACAAGAAGGTTCAACGGCTGAGATGGCAACGCAGCAAGGCACTGTGGAGTGCTTAGGGCGTGTTGGAGCATAAAAGACAACATGGCCGTCCAATGCAGCTGAGGAAATCTCCAGGTGTAACGACTTTTTGTGCCACTGGACCCAGGCTTCCAATGCTGAGAGAGTGGGACTGTCTCTGTGCATCGACTTTTCCACTTAAATCTCCTTCACGTACAAGTGTCTTTGTGCACAAAAACTCACAAAGACAATCGTCATCCTCGATTACCGAGAGACGACTACCAAACCAATCTCCATTGCCTAACTCTTACTGCTTTTTTTGCCTTGGAACCTAAGATTTAAGGTAAGGATTTTGAAAAAAAAAATAGTCAAGGATATGAAGAAAATAACAAAGTAGGAGTATTCTATTTAGGAATGAGTTATGGCAGAATATCAGTAACTGGAGATAGTTCCCTTGAGGAAAGCAGATGATTAGACTGCTTTACTGTCTCCCTTGAAATCCTACCTAATGGTAGATAGTGATGTGGTGACCTATGAGACCCATGAGGCCCAGCAAGAGCATAAAAAGGTATTGCTTAGGGGAATCTGGGTAAGATCTGGCAGTTCAACATGTGTCTGGTCCAAGGATAGCCTCCAATTCCCTGGAGAAGGATCTGGGATGAAGAAATAAGCTGTGAGGTCTGAATCTGAGACTGACTCTGGGTTCCTTGGAAAGACCTTGAGAGAAAGACAGGGGCTGGTAGGTATATGGTTTGGATGAAGTAGTTGAATTAAATGATTTCTGAGATTCTGTCCAGTTCTGACATCCTATGTTCTATGGTCTATATTCTTGGGCTGTTTCCAGTTTTGACATACCATGAGTAGAAATTCAGGATTTTTCTGACTGCCACATATTACCTATTACTTCCAGGCAAAGTTGCAGAGGGAAGATTTCATCTTGATATAATTACAGACTTTCTAACAATCAGAATGGTCCTAAAATAGAATGGATTTCCTCAGTAAGCTGGGGTCCCACTTCAGCAGAATTCTTTCAGCCAAGGCCAGATGATGACTGGTCAGGTATGTTTTCTGAGGGAATCTTAATACCAGAGATGGATTGGACTGGGTGGCCGCTGAAGTCTCCTCTAATGATGAGATTCTATGACTCTATCATTCTAAATGTGTAGTTAACCAGAGAAAGAAGAACCACAAAAATAAGAAGCATTATCTCTGTGTTTCCATTTGACGCACAATCATGGCACCATCATCTCCAAAGAACTCCTTCCATCCAAATGTTGACAAGTTGCCATGAATCATTTTAAAAGAACTGGACAGAATCATTGATTCAGTTCCTGGAATAATGAGAAAGTGGATTCGGTGGTGTTCTCTGGGTGTTTCCAAAATTATTCTCAAAGCCCACTCTACCTTAGAGGTTTATCAGCTAGGTTATTGCCATTCCTGGAGCTGTTTGAATAATCTTACTAGGAATCAAGGTCAGAGTAAATAGTGGAAGGTAAAGCAGAGAAAAGTAGCGATCTGGGGATATAAATGGTACCCATCTTCATCCGGCCTTGCAAACATAGAGTAAAAGCTAATTAAATACCAGTGGTGTTCTAAAACAGCCTCCAGATCACTCTGGTTTTAAGTGTTACTGTGTCTTTTTATCTGTCTCTGAGCAGGTCTCAAATGGACAAGTTGCCGATGAGAGCGCCATTTGGTTAGGCTCCCCATACCGCTAACAATGCTTGTTAGTGGATTTTTAAATAGCAGTGCTCATGTTTTGAAATAGCTTCTCTCAAGCCATCATCTGCTGCCTATCTTTAATTGGGAAGCTTAGAAAAATCAAAAGCATAGACCAGAACAGTAAGCAAAGCTGGGAAGAACAAGGGGTTACTGGCCATGGGCGTCACACCAGGGTATGGGATAGAGGAAAAAGTCAAGATTCTATATGCCTATATTTTGGAGGGATTCAGCCTCAGGAAAAGAGGTCACCCATGGGCAGAAGCCCCCATAAACCACCCAAATGGCAGAGGGAACAAAGTTTAGGCCGACAGAACAAACACATGCCCTTGGTACTGTCAGAGGAAGGAGAAGTCAATATTTTGCAGGAAATGTATGACTGAACTTAATACTACTGGACTCTGGAAAGACATTTAGAAATATAGTATTCCATAATTGGAAGGGAGACCAGAGAAATTCCAGTTCAGTCTATACCCATGGAAAGATCCCCTCTCTAACATCCCAAAAAGAGATCTTTTATTATCTATTTAAACATATATGCAATAGAGAATTCACCAACCACCCCTTGAAGGAGTGTCTAGGTAGATACTAGGTAGATACAATAGATAAATTACTGGGTCTGGAGTCAAGGAATCCTGCGTTCAAATCCAGTCTCAGATATGTAGTATCTGTGTGACCCTGGACCAGTACAACGCTCTCTCGCTCAGTTTCCCCAACTATAAAATGGAGATAATAACAGTACTTACCTCTAAACATCCTTGTGATGTGAGATATTGGTAAAGTTTTTAGCACAGTACTTGGCACTCAGTAAGTACTTAGTAAACACTTTTTCCTTCTTTTCTCCTCTGCCTAAGGTACTATATCCTATTATTCAATAGCTCTAATTTTTAATAATAGCCCTTCATTTGATACAACAGTTTAAGAATTGAGAAGGCTTTCTTCAAAACAATTACATAAAGCATATGTTGTTTTCTTTTTTGAACCAATCTGGAATTTCAGTGGGGAGGTCCATATTTATGATTTCCTTAGTCTAGGGAACCCCTAGTGTGGAAATTTTATTCACCACTGCTGATTAACAACTCTTCAATTTCTAGATTTAGTCAATATGTGTCAGAGGTAAGAATATTGATGATGACAATGAGAAGGATGAAGTGATAATGATGGTTTTAGTAGACTGCAAGCAGTAAGAAGATAGGCTCTAGGCTTTATTCATGGCTCTCTCCACTCTTAACTCAGGATGCTGAATAGCTTATGGGAATGGTGAATAGTATAATGGTAGGTGAAAAATGGGTAAATGGATGGATGGACAGAGTAATGAGTGGTTAGATATATGAATAAATGAGCAATCTAGTCTTTTGTCTTGATTACTCAACAAATACTCCTGATGTGTTAGATATCTAATGGTTTGTGTCCTACACCTACCTTCTCTTCTCTCTGATATGTTGGTTATATACAGAAAGCTGAAAGTAAATGATGCTTAAACACTATTCTCATCTCTCCAAAGACTGTTTCTGATCCCTTGTCAGAAGTTTTAACAAAGGCCTTTTTTACATAGGAAGAAAAGTGTGTTCTGGTTTTGTGTGAGGCAGAATGGTTTTAATGGGGCATTGTGCCATGGACCCAATCATCATATAATTAAGACCTAGTAAGATGTTTACAAATGATATTATTACTAAGAAGACCAGGTTCTCTCTCATCCCTAATGAGAAGTCTGAAAGACTTTCCTCTCTATTCTTCCTCAAGCCTCTTGGTTGGGTGATACATTAGAAGGGATTTGTGCTTCACATGCTTCATGATCATGTCCTATCCTAGAAGTAGCAGCATGGTATGCTGGAAAGGGAACTGCATCTAGACTCAGAGGACATGGCTCAAGTCCTAGCTCTGCCACTTACTGTCTATGTGACCTTGGACAAGTCAATACAACTCTCTGGGTTTCTGTTTCTTCATCTGTAAAATAAGGAAAATGGACAAGATGGCCTCTAAGGCACCATCCAGCTCTAAATACAGGATCTTATGATAGCATGACCTTCTGCTAAAGCTCTGCTCTCAGGCATCTTTGTGACATGGGAATCACCTTGGACCACATGCCCTGGCCAACTCTACCAAGCTGGAAGTCTTTGAGTATGGGTTAAGTGAGAGCATCTGCATCTGCTGTTCAAAGCCTAATGCTAAGTTTGGGAAAGTCTTACCAACAGGTGGTCTATAAGAGGAAACAATTATCAGGTACAGCAACTTTTGAAGATCATCCCCTAGGCTCACAAGGAGTTGGGGTTCGCATTAGTGGAAGGAAACCCCCACCAAATAAATCACTGATCCTTGACGTATTGAAGAACAACACAACATCGAGACACCCTAGGGATCATCTGCCCTAACCACCTTCCCTCATTTTATAGACGATGAGTTTGAGGTCCAAAGAAAGGCAGGGTTCTCCCCATGGTAGGCTTCTGCTTCCAAGTTGAGGGAGCTCTTTTTTCTATATGACCCTCTCATTTCTCTGAATCCTCTCTTCCATAAAAAGAGAGACTGAGAGAGACCATTTGGGAAATGTTCCTTTAAGTCTTTATATTTCTAAGGTCCAACACAGAGTTTTCACACATAGTAGATGCTTTGTTCTTTTAGGAAATTCCATTGTTATTGGTGAAGTGACGTGAATGAAATGTCATTGACCTGAACGCCCAACCCATCTCTGTTTCTGCTTCTGCTTGACCTTGAGCTACTCCCTTCCTGGATGCTCCAGTGACCTCTCAAAGGAGAGACAGTGTGGATCATTTTTGGCCAAACAAGAGGAATTTGACTCGCAGAACAGCTTGGCTCCACCATACACATTTCTCTCTTTAAAAGCAACAGACCCAAATTGCCTAGAAACATTGGTCCAAACAAAAGGTACCTGGCATCAGGCTTTCCACCCCACATCTCTCTGTCTTTCACGTACTTTTTTCTGTCTTATTAAAAGGGTTGAAAGTTAATTCCCCAAAGTGCCAGAAATCTATAGTTGATGCTGCTCTGTCTTCCATCACACTGCATTATAAATTCACCTAATAGAGTCTTATCCTATTAATAACCAACCATTTGTCTTAATTCAATAAAAAAAAAGATGATTGATCATATTTGCAGTGGTTTCATCGAACTGCTGAAGTTGATGGATGGTGGCCTGGGACCATGGAAGGCACTAGCCAAGCAGTGTCCTTGTACTCTCTCTGCAGGAATGAATTCTCTGTCCCAGTGCACACGTTTCGGAGGATAGTGGGGGACCAGAATCTAGACTCATCTAAGTGCAAACTAGGAGCAAACATTGCATTTTTTTGTAAATTGATGCCAGTCTCAAGGACTTTATTCAACTAGTATGAATCAACAGATGCTATCACCCAGCCATCCGCCTAGTCAGGAAGGTCTGAATTCAAACTGAACCTTTGATACATACTGGCTTTGATACATAAACACATGTGTACAGATATTTATATTTATGCACTGATTACACACATGTGTGTATACATGTACTGATTACACACACATAAATAACTATATTCAGGATCTAGTGCTAAGAATTAGGGGAGATGTGCAGGTAAATAAAATGTGGTTTCTTTCTTCAAAGAGTTTATAAATTAGTAGTAAGACAAATACATGAATCATTAATAATAATATTAACATTTATATGGTACCTATTATGTGACAGGCACCATTTTAAGCACTTTACAATAATTATCTCATTTGAACCTCATAAAAGCCCTTAGAGGTAGGTGCTATTATCATCTCAATTTTACAGATATGGAAACTGAGGCAAACAGAGTTAAAGTGACTTGCCCAGAGTCACACAGCTAGCAAATATCTGAGGCTATGTTTGAACTCAGATTATCCTGATTCCAACCCAATGCTATATCTACAGTACAACACAGGTGCCATTAAATGACAATAATTAAAAATCAAAAGTTCTCAGGGCACGAATTCATACATTTGACATAAGCCAAGTTCTATTTCAAATAACTAGAAAGTCTAGGGGGGAGAACACTGGATTTGGAGTCAGAAGGAACTAAGTTCAAATCCTATCTCAAATACTTTTTGCTATGTGACCCTGAACAAGTCACTTAACTTGTCTGCCTCAATTTCCTCATCTTTAAAATTGAGGAAATAATATCTCCAGGGTTATTAGGAAGAATAAATAAGAAGAGGTGCACAGCACTTGGCACAGTGCTTAGCACAGAGCAGGCACTTGATCAATGATTATTGACTTCACTTTACCTTTGACCCTTCCTCGAATATCGGAGAAACTTCAGTTCCCCAAATAGCCTACCACATTCCTAACTACTTTGCCTAATTCTTCAGCCTATTTTGGACTTTCCAGCATTTTCCTTGGTGGGCAGATGACGCGTTATCTGTCACCCCCTTCAAAACTATACTTTTGCCTCTTTGAGAATAATGAACTGAGGATGAAGAAGCAGTGGAGCAATGAAACCTGTGGCCTCCCTCCTCTGGTAGCCTCCTTGTGAAGTCATTCAGTCATTGGCTCTGCCTCCAACATGGCGCCTCAAGAATGATTCTCCATGATGACTACCTGAATTGACACCCTTGAACTTTTGTGGACAGGGCAAGATTCCTGGGCATGAGGAAGTCAAGGTTAAGGAGGAACAAAGGGACAGAGAGAGTCTTTTAAAAGAAACCAAGAACCCCAGCATTCATGCATCCATGACTATATTTGCATTTGTATAGGTGTAGTTGAATGAATATATTTTTAAATTATTTAGTGTTACTATGTATGCACCAGACTAAGCACTGGGGTGAGGATAGGAGGCCAAAAAGAGAGACCGTCATGGCCCCCAAAGATTCGGTATTCTAATAAGAAAGAAAGAAGGGTTTTCTTGGTGCCACATGGATGTTTCCAATTCACAGTCATACAGATGGCAAAGTTGTTGTGTAAGTCTTTTCAGTTGCCTTTGCCTCTTTGTGACCCAGTCTGGGGTTTTCTTGGCAAAGGGATCCTGGAGAAGTTTGCCATGTCCTTCTCCCAGTGGCAAATCGAGTTAATCCAGATTCAAGCTCGGGTCTTCCTGCCTCCAGACCTGACTCTCTGCCTAGGCCACCTCGCTGCCCTGGTGGTCAAATATCTCTATATAAAGAAGGCAGGCTACTTTGCAAGGGATTCATTTATCTATTTCCATAATCTCAGACAGGATTCCTCTCCAGCCATACTGAGTCCTTCTAATGAATCATCATTTTTGTTGCTGGGAGTCCCCACCCCAATCCAACACACACAGATGGTTGTCTCCAAAGGGAAAAGGAGGAAAATCATTGGAAATTCAATACTCAAAGAAAAAATGGGCTAAAATATCTGCTAATTTATCCAGTTGTTTCAGTCATCAGGTTAATTGGAAAATGTAAGGCAAGGAGACATATGGTTGGTATAAAATGGGCAGAAAGCTATAAAAGGTATGTTTAAAGGGTATTTTGGAAAGCTCTTTTTTTAGGAGGGTGGAGGAGTCTATAGTGGCTTGTAACAATTCCAGGATCCTTATTCCATTAAGTACTTAGAAGTCCAGAGTAATGCTCAGGTTTCCCACCTTCGAATAAAATGTGGATGAATCTGAGGCAGGATGGTATCTGAATAGCTTTTGAAAAACAGACGGTGACTGTCTCTGATTCTTCCTCCAGCGTACCTCAGTGCCAAGCCTGGTGTTCTTGAAAATGGACCTCAACTTCTCTTTTCCGGGCTGAGAACCCCAAGGCTTACTTAGTATTGGGAATACGGAGGGCTTCAGAGAGGAGCAGCCCACCAATGCAAGAGGACTGGGATACACTTACTTTGCACTTACCGGGCAGCACACTGGCCCAGCTAAGCCTAGAATGCTGGTTACCTGACGCCCAGGCTAGCCCTCTTCCCACTGATCAGTCCCTGCTGCCACCTAACCCACAGATCCTTGGACAGATGGAAAGATAAAACACCAGCTGGAGGGACTCCTTGCCGTTGATCTGAGAACAAGCATCTACAACAGAAAGAGCAAGAAACATCAAGAACAGACTCGAATCTCAGCTCAGACAGCCTCTCCCCATCCATTCTCCTGGGGCGAGTTGCTTGTGCAGCCTAATGGTATAGAGAAAGACGGATGAGAATAAAGAATCAATATGCCTTTAACACACAAGGGGCAGAGGGAAACCCTCTCTCCACTCGGATGCTCAAACATATCCAAGGCTGGGCTGAGCCCCTTTTTTTTTTGTCCTGAGATAAACGCAAATTAACATTGAAACAGTGTTAGCTGGGAAATTCCCCCCAGACACAATAGCCCCTTATACACACATAAACACACAGGCACACAAAAGGAGCTTTTAAAGGAATTAAAATAGCCAACTTCGGAGACATCAGCTCCTCCCAGTTTTCCTTTTCAGCAACAAAAGAAGCACCGAGTGACTGGAATGTGTCCATGTGAAGCAGACCAGGTCTCGTGGACCCAAAGCCATGTTGTAAAATGATCGTGAGGTGATAAGGAATTAGGGGTGGTTTAGTCCAGCGAAGAAGAAACGAAGGTGCTGTATGATAGTTGTCTTTGAGGCATCTGAAAACCGGTGTATGGAGGAAGGAGCCGATTTGTTCCATTTTACCCCAAAGGGCAGTATGGACCAGTGAGAGAATGTGGAAGAGAACAGAGAAAAACATTCTAACCATAATAACAATCCCCAAATTAGCTGGACTAACTTGGGAGGTAGTGAGTTCCTCATCGCTGAGAGTCTTTGGAGACTGCCTCCAGATAGAAATGAGATTGCTCTTGTTCAGGAATGGTGCCTGCAAGATTCTTGTCAAAACATGAAGAGAGAATTTCTGTCGTTCGTTCCAACACTGGGATTATTTGGGGAGGGAACAGATGAGAAAAGGTAAGAAGCATTGTTGATCTAGCTTCTTTTACAACTTCTGCCTGGATCCTGTGCTCAGAAGAGCCTCACAAAGCCAAATCTTTTGAAATACAATCAGATGCGTGAGTTATTTTATCCCTTATTCTATCTCCTCTCTCAGACACCCAGGAAAAGAATCTGAATCAATAGGCATCAAGAATGATGAAAACCTATTACCTAGGAAAGAAATACGTTATGAGGAAGATCAAAGGATAATGAGCACTAGAAGTAGGCTGTAGGCCTTTGTAGGGTCTGGGGTGGGAAGTGTTGAGTGAGTCTCGTGTTTCCATGTGTCATCTTTTATGTTCCATCTTTTGCAATTATGCCATCAGGGATGGAACCAAATAGTCCCATTACGACTTTGGAGAGACTCTTAGAAGCCCAAGCAACACGGTTGGTTAGTCAGTTGCACCCCTCAAACTCTGAATCTGAGGGGAGCTCAGAGATCGAGATCCTGAACAGGAATCCCCTCTCCTCTCTACCTGACCAGTGGCTATATGGCCCAAGTCTGAAGGCTCCCACTTATTCCCAAGAAGCCTACTCCATTTTTGAGCAGCTGTCATTGTTAGAAAGGTTTTCCCGACATCCAGTCTAAATCAGTCTCTTTGCCACTCTCCTCCTCCCATTGCTCCTACTTCTATTGCCCTCCAGGGCCAGACAGAACAATACTAATCCTTCTTCTGCCTGAAAACCTGCCAAATACAGGAGACAGCAATCATTTCCTCCTCTGAAACCCAGTGTTCCCTTCTCTGGGTTGAACATCCCCACTTCTTCCTATGGCACCCTCTCTCATTTTTCACCATTGCTCTTCTTTGGAGATACTCCAGCTTGTCAATGTCATCCTTAAAATATGGTGCTCAGAAATAATCACATCCTTCTGGCAAAGGAGGTGGACAGAGCAACTATCCCTCCTTCAGTATGCCTGGGAGCTAAGCTTCTCTTAATGCAACCTGAATATATTAGTTGTAATGGTGTTACTGCTTTGGGGTTTTTTGGCTGCCATATTACAGTTGTTGGCTTATACTGATTTTATAGTCCCTTAACATCTGTTGACCTTAGTTTCCCCCACAATTTCTTATTCACTTCAAATTCATCTCCTCCAGCTACTTCTGCCATCTCCTTTTTTTTCTTCAGAACTCCAAAATGGACTTTTTTTCTCAGTAGTACTAAGAGCAAGTTGAATTAGATAACCCTTCAGGTTCTTTCCCATTCAAAAGTCAGGTAGTTCTTGGTTTCCATCTAACCTTAAAGGGACCTTGAAGAACTGATTCCTACTATCACTTTTGGCTGGGTAATCCTAGATCCATATTGTGGCTATAGAAGTTTAAAGATAAATCATGTGAATTAAGCATCCTTGCCACCCATCCAAGCCTCTACACAGAAATCAAAACAGCACTCGTAGCCTAATCCCAGACTATGATGCCTAAGGTTTTCCTGAGTGAAGGAAAGATGCTTTCCTAGGCTGCAAAGCTTCTGGGGAGCACCTGCTCCTACCATTTTGATGGCACAATCCTGCCTAGCTTCCAAGGAACTTAAATTCCAGATTCCAGATAAAGAACTGATAAATAATAATGACATACTTTTACAAATTCATCTATCTTTTTGTCAAATGATGCCTTCTTTAATGCCCTTTAAAGGGATGAAAGGTTCAAATCTGGCCTCAGACACTTCCCAGCTGTGTGACCCTGGGCAAGTCACTTAACAGCCCCCCCCCATTGCCTATCCCTTACTACTCTTCTGCCTTGGAACCAATACACAGTATTGGATGGAAGGTAAGGGCTTAAAAATAAATAAATGAATGAATACATAAATAAATAAACAAACAAACAAACAAGTAAATAAATAAATGAATGAATGAATGAATGAATAAATGAATAAATAAATAAATAAATGAATAAATAAATGAATAAATAAATAAATAAAAGGGATGAAAGGAGAGAGTTAATTAGGTATTTTAATATAACAAACAAATTTTTTTTAAATATAAGCTCCCAGAGGGGGGAGGGAGAGAACAAGAATCTTTCAACCAATGAAAAATATTTAAAATAAAATAAAATAATTATGTTAAAAAATTAAAATAGAAGCAAAGAAAAGATTAAGCGAGTCAAGCTTCCATGGGATCTGGAAAGTTCTCCTGATACCATTGACAAATTAATCCCATTTTATGGTCAAGAGAAAGGTAGACTCAGAATCAAGAAGACAGGTATTCAAGCTCTTCCACTGACCCATTCTGACTGTGAGCCTGGGCAAGGCTTGGGACTTGTGTGTGACCCAGACACTCTCAAGAATCCCATTGGAAGAATGGGGTTCACATACATTCATAGGGAGAGTATCCTCACTAGTTCTTTCCACCAGTGAAATAACGAATCTATACACAAAGAAAAAGAAAGGAGAAGGGAAGATCCAGAACTCTCTTCCTTTTCTGCCCTTTGGTGTAAATGATGAGTAAGAGAGGGGAGGAAAAAATCACCTCGATTTCGTTTATAAGCACAGCTTGTAGGCACTCCATGTTCCTGGAAGTAGAGATAGGGAAAACCCAGTCTCTTCTTTTCCTTCCTCTCTCCCCAGGGAAAGCCCACAGGGCAGTGGCAAAAGTACCTGGCTGGATATTGGAAACATCCTGACTCCGGCTCAAAAAGTTCTTACACGACAAAAAGTAATAACAGAGTAGAGAGGAAAGTGACAAAAGGTCTGGTGCCAAGAAGATATTTCCAAGTCCTCACTGTGACAGCAGCTGCTGGCATTCTGACAGATTTGCAGCTTCAAACCATCACAGAACAGGTGGAAAATGGGATTTTCCTGGGACCCTTTCCCCACCCCATACTCTTACTCACCCACCTCCCCAGTGAGTGGCCTCTCCCACACACCAGGCATCATCCAATGAGAATTCTTGAAGCCCCCTCCATATTAGTGACCCCATACAGAACTGACAAGCCTCATTGTAAGCAGTTTCTGCTCAACAGCCTCAATGTACATTTCTTGAGCCAGCACATCAAAAAAAAAAATCTAGCAAAGGGAACAAAATGCAGAAACCATCAGTGAGTTTGTGTGGGTGTTTCCTTCCATTTTAAATCTAATTTTTGCTTTCTTTGTTGTTCTTTTCTGACAGATGTTCCTGTCAGTTTATCCCCATCTAGATCACCCACTCCAAAAGGACCATCTGGGCAAGAACTGGAAGGCACCTTAGAGACCATTTATTCCCACTCTTCTCAATTTATAAATAAGGAAACCGAGGCTGAGGATACAAGTGATTTCTTAAAAGTAAAGCTATAGGTAGAAAGTATGTGGAAAAGCCAGGATTCCACTCAAACCTTGGCAAACGTTAATTAACCACTTTCTACATGCCAGAAGCAGTGTCATGGAAGGCATAGAGCATATACACATGGAATGCCTGTATTTGACCCCAAATCCAGTATTCTGGACCTTGTAAATATAATAGAAATAGAAAAGATATTTGAAGAGGCAGCTAGGTAGCTCAGGGGATAGAGAAATAGGTGTGGAAACAGGACATCCTGGGTTCAAATCTGGCCTCAGACATTCCCTAACTGTGTGACCCTGGACAAGTCACTTAACCCCCATTGCCTAACCCTTACCACAATTCTGCCTTGGAACCAATATATAGTATTGATTCTAAGACAGAAGGTAAGGGTTTAAAAATAAAAAAGAATAATTGAGTTGGGAAGTGGCTAGACCTAGGATGTATGGAACCTCAGAGACCTTTGAGTCTAAAAGAAATTGGCCTCGGGAACATCCCTGGCAAGTGGTCATTTACCCTTTGCTGGAAAACCTGCTGTGACAGCGAGTTCACTACTTCATGAAAAAGTCTTCTTTTCCTTTGGAAAACTTTCAGAGAATCCCAGAATTCCAGAGCCTGGAGAAGATGCAATCCATTATCTCTGCTTCTGTCCATTCATTTGTCTTTGTCTAGGTGTGTCTGTCTCTCATATATAGATGCACACACACTTAAATCGTATGTACAGTATCATGTATGAGAAACAAGGAAGCCAGAAATCCTTCATTCTCCCTTTAGTCACTGAGGAACCTCATTAGATTACACTGCTTTCCAAATCAATAAGAGGGCAGTTTGGAATGTTCTAATTCTCCTAAGAATTTGCCAAATGCTCAGAGATGAAGGAAGGTCTCTCTTCTTTCTTTGTCAACTTCCCCAGCTAAATTCAGACAGATCCTCCCTGGTCAATATAACTATTCTCTCTATAAATAATTTTGTCAGGAAATATGAAATCTGGGACTGGGATGGGATGAGACTCTGACTCTGACAGTCTGGGCAAAGTTAAGGGGCTGACTGAGGATTCTGTTTAGATAAAGAGAAGTAGTCGATACCATGATGAAGGAGGGGATCAGGATTTGTCATCATCAACTGAAGACTAGTCAGCAGCATCCACACTCTAGCCCAGAGCAGGCCAGTCTTCCCAGGCATGAAGTGCAGAAAGGTTAACTGGTTCACACAGCTAGCTGCATTCATGTGCCCTCTGAGCCCACAGTGAGAGAGGCAAAAAGAACATCCAAGAGGAGGACCATAATTCTGTGATCCATAGGACAGAGAAATATTCCTGCCATTGTGATATAAGAGACCCCAGAGAAGAGTGTCCAGGGTGGACCAGGGAGTGGAGCCCCCATGCCTGATCTACACCAGCTTTGTCCTAGACTTCATGTCCAGATGTGACCTTCCCTACTTCTTTCACACCTTGTGCTTTCCCTCATCTCCTTGAGCCAGGGGCATGATACCCAATGCCTGTTACCAGTGAAGGAAACTCTGAATTCTCCAAAAAACAGTCTACTAATGTTCTGTGTGGCCCAGAGAATCTGCATGACCCAGGTTAACCTTTGAGTTGGTCCCAGCCTCAAGTCTTTCCTCTCTCTAGTCCACCCTCCATTCATCTTCCTATAGTACAGTTGTGAATATTTCCATTTGATTATGAACTCCTTGATGACAGGGACTATCTTTTGCCTCCTTGTATAACTCTTGTGCTTAGTGCAGTATTTGAGGTACCCAAGTAAGTCTGGGTGGTTTTATTCAATGGGGATGAGTAGTGGCATGGGACAAAGAGCAGAGACCATCCCTTGCTTCTGCAAGTCAGAGGATTCAACTTCAAATCCTGGCTCTGATCCTTATGATTGTGGTGCTAAACCCAGGATTAGTAAAACAGTGGAGAGGGAGATGAAGCCAACAGAAGTCATGGAAGAGAGATTTGAAAAGGAGACCACAGATAAGTCAAGGATAAGGAACAGAGAGCCAAGGAAAGTTTGGGGTAGGGAGTGATGCCCACCCTATTCATCTGAAATCCCTATAGTTCCCACCACCACTTCATATGGTTGAAGAGTCTTTCCCCCTTTTCTCTACTATGAGAACACATTCTCTCAAGACCCTCATTATACAACCCCCAAACAGTCATTCCTCCATCACTTAACTGTCTGTTCAGTAGCTTTGCTAAGATGAATGAAGTCTCCAATTCATCAGCAGGATATCTTATCACTCTGCTTGTCGGTGCTAATGTAATTAACCACAGCTCACTATTGCTGAATGTTAGTGAATATATTTTAAATTTTTCTTCCAAACATCAAATACATCCATATATAACCAATAGAGGTGTGAATGGATAAAAAGAGTCGCAGGCAGACAAATAGATAATAAGGAGATATATGACAATAGATAAAGAGATGGTTATATAGACAGACAGATGATAGACAGACAGATAATAGATACATAGATACATCTAGATGAGAGATAAATAGATGGGTAGACAGGATAGATGATAGATGCTGATGTAAGATGGATAGGCAGATGATATAGAGAGAGATAAGTTAATTTTTAAAAGAACAAATATGTTAATATTTCAAGGATTGAATTTAGATGACACAGAGCTCTTGCTTTGAAAAAACTCGGTCTCTTCGGGACATGGTGCTATGCAGCTACACAGATAACTACAAGGTATGTTGCTTTGGCCATCAAACTCCTCTGATTTGCTCCTACTTGTCCTTTCCTCACTGTGACTCTTTTACTGTTTTATCCTCCAAACCAGCCTCTATAGATCACATCCATCCCCAAGAAGATCTGAGCAATTTAGTTCTGAGATCCCTGGATCCGTGTCTGATTCCTCATGTGTAATTCTCTCCACCACACATACAACATGGCCATGGCCTCAGGACAAGGTGAGACCATAGCCCTATGACTCCACCCAGAATCCCTGTGACTTTCCAGAGAAAGCAGCTCCTCCTCTAAGGCTACCCCTCTCTCCCCCAAATTATAATGTAATATTCCTTGAGGATCATCTCTCTATCCATCCATTCAATCTCCACACAGGCATGAGGGAAGAACCTCTCACCACTTCTTCAGAACAGATGGACAACCTGGTCCCAGGACTCAATCATCCATTGCCTTTGAGTCTCACCCTCCCTACTTCTACCCCACAGAATACTGAATTTCCTCCAAAGCCTAGGTCAGCTGTCATCTTCTCCATGGCCTTCCCTGAATCCCTCCATAATTAGCATCTATCCCTCCTGAAGTGACAGTACAAAGGCTGGAACTCAGCATATCTTAATAAACTCTTCTTGAGCATGTGTCCATTCATGCTTCGGTTTCTTGTAGATATGTTCTATAGCACCAGAAAAACATAAGCTCTGGAGGGCAATAACTTTGATCAGCACCTTCCTCTGCTTAGTGCCCATCACAGATCTTGCCCAGTACATAGTAGGAGCATCATGAATGCACGCTGCATATAAACTATAGACTTCTAACACACAATATCATGTGATGGGAGCATAGCCAAAATCCAAATCAAGTGCAGAGGTCTGAAGAGCGAGGGCATCTTTTACTGGGGCAAAACCAGGAAGGCTTCCTGAAGTAGGAGGCATTTGAGCTAGCCTATAAAGAATGGGAAGAATTTCCAAAGATGAAGATGTCAGCTCCATGGTCTCCTCCGACAAGGACTGCAATCCCTTCAGATATTAGCAGAGGAATTTCTGGAATTGATAGAGTCAAAGTCTTCCTCTCCTCGTGGATGAACAGTGACAACAAGCCTCTGCTAGGCTGGCCCTCTGACAACAGGCGCACAAGCTCCCATCAGCCCTCCAAAGCTCAATAGGACCTGCCAAATAAGTCAATAAATTTTGGTTTTGTTTTTTTTTTAAGGCTCACTTACCAATTCAGTTCCTTTTCTTCCCCAGCAGAAGACTGCCCACACGAGTGCTTTTACAGCCTTTATTAAGAGAGCTGAGAATTGACTCAGTTTGATTCATAATTGAAAATCATCAGCTCTCACCTCTACCTGCTGCTCCTGTGCCTGCAATGAGGGCCCCCGGAGCTAGGCCAGGCCTCTGCACATTACGGCCATGACCAGGTCTCAGGATGCACACCTGCCCTCCCCAGGCCCCGCTAACAAGCTGATCCAACTGCTCCGGCCTGTTGAACAAACACTTGGGGAAGTGCTATTTTGTCCTGATTTGCCATCTAAATTCTGAGCACACACACACACACACACACACACACACACACACACACACACACACGGACAGCTTGTTAGCCTGGGAGGCCCAAGAGCAAAAGATAACTCCACATATTCAGGGAGGGGAGAAAATGGAGAAGTCACTTCCTCCAAATGGACGCAACTCACAGGCCACTGGAAGAAATAAGGCAAATGGAACACGTGCAAGCACTTCCTCCAGAAGCCTGAGCTGGACCTGTGAGAGGTTCAAAGTTTGGACCACACGGGATCCCCATCCTCTTGGACCTCATAGTCTTATGGTGGGAGGAGACAGAGCCTGAAAGCTGCCTGAGGGCAGGATCCCTTCCCATCTGGGCTTGGTCTGCCCTGCCTAGCACAGAGGAAGAGTTGAATAAGTCACAGGGCAGGGTCCCAGGATCATAGATTTCAAGCTAGAAGGAAACTGAAGGACATAGCCCTAAAGGGGTCTGCCCAAGGCACGGCCAGATGGAGGCTAAGGTGAGATTTGAACCTCAATCTTCCTGAAGGTAAATCTGTGCCAAGAACCTTCTTGTGATCAATAAATGAACACTTGTTAATTGATGGTTGATATAAGACCAGAGACCTCCAGGATATAGTCCAGCTAGACCTCTGAGAGGGAGGTCCCATCATTCCCATCCTCCCTGCAGCTGGAATCCTCTGTTTCCATAACTGTAACTTCAAATAAAGCAGATTCCAATACACATGACCATTTAGGGACTTTCATTATTTTTACTAATCCAGAACTATCTGGACAACAAGATGCATTAAGGTACCAGAGAGACGAAGGCTAAAGTGCTTCAGGCCAGAGCTTAACTGTGAGCCTTCTTGGGCAAGGTCACCTCTAAGCTGAATTTAAAAGAGGAGATGGAATTCAGCAGTGGGGAGGAAGGAGGGAGAGAGTCCAAGACAGAGAGACAAAAGGAGAGAGAGGGAGAGAGAAAGGGAGAGAGGAAGAAGGGAGAGAGAGAGGAGAAAGAGAGATAGAGACAGAGGAGGGAGAGAAGGAGAGAGAGAGACAGCTAGAGAGAGAGATGGAGGGAGGAAAAGTAAGAAGAAAGGAGGGGAAGAGAAAGATGGGGAGAGAAAAAGAGGGGGAAGAGAGAGAGGGAGAGAGAGAGGGAAAGAGAGGGGGAGAGAGGGAGAGAGAGAGAAGGGGGAGAAAGGGAGAGAGAGGGGGGAGAGAGGGAGAGAGAGGGGGAGGGAGAGAGAGGGGGGAGAGAAGGGGAGGGAGAGAGATGGGAGAAAGGGAGAGGGGGAGAGAGAGAGAGAGAGAGAGAGAGAGAGAGAGAGAGAGAGAGAGAGAGAGAGAGAGAGAGAGAGAGAGAGAGAGAGAGAGAGAGAGAGAGAGATATTTCTTTGGGGAAGATATTCTCTTACCTAGAAAACCTCCCTCCCCCAGATCTACTTCTAGGCACTTACTCTGATCTCACATGCTAAAGGCTTCTAACCCACCTCCTTCATGAAGCCTTACCTGACCAGAGCCCAGGCTTCAGTAAGCTCTCCTCCCTATGATTACCTCAAATGCATTGCTCTGCCAGGACTGCTCATCATTAATGATCACTGAAGAAGCACTTATTAGACATCTACTTTTTCTAGACATGGTGCCAAGGACTAGAAGAGAACAGCAAGATACCAGAGTAGGAATGATTGTGACTAAATGCCAAACTAAGGAGTTTGTAGTCTATACTGGAAGCAAATGGGAGCCACAGAAGATTCTGGAGCAAGAGAGATCAATGATCCATTATGTGCTTTAGGAAAATGATTTTGTCAGCCATGTTGAAGAGGGATTGAAGAAGGGAGAAAGGGTCTCTCCTGGCTCTGCAATGAGGACATATATAGCCCAACTTCAGGACCATGTCTTTTTCTCTCTTGGGAAAGGAAGCCAAGTACAGAGAGCAGACAGGAGAGAAGGCCAGACAAGACCTGCTTTTGGATCTCCCCTACTATGCTTATACTATATTGCTGTCAGATGGATCATATTACATTTGTCAGCCTTAGTTTTCTCCTCTGTGAAATGGGAATGCCATTCCACAGAGTACCTCCCTCCTTCCCTGAGCTTACAGGAGAAAAAAGTTACTGAATTTCTGTTCAGAGGCTTTAATGGTCTCCTGGTACCAACAGGCTATATAATGTATCCAGTGCCTAGCACAGGGCCTGGCACACAGTAGACCCTGAAAAAGCACTGATTGATTGCTGAGTAAATGCCCCTTTCAGCCTTCTACAGAGGAACATTCAGGCTTCTTGAGTTTGCAGAGAATACACTCATATTGTTTTCTTAATTTTTAAATGAATCTCTTTTGAACGGTTTCTGACTTTGGCTAGAAACTAATTTTCCTTGTTTTTCTGGGCTACACCCACCTCATAGTTAAAGGCGACTGGTCGAATGAAGACAATTCAACACAGACTAGAAGGAAACAGAGGAAGCTGGAGGCATGAATAATAAGTACATTACTCTGCTCTGAATGTTTTGAGGTCTCCTATAGGAGGGGGGTTGGAGGGAGACACAGAAAAAAAGGGTGAGGAAGAGAGAGGGGGAACATTAGAGAGAAGGCAGGGAAGAGCACAAGAGGAGAAGGAAGAGGAGAGGAGCCACTGCAATAATCTCTATGTTACACCTAGCAAGGCACATCAGATGATTTACCAAAGGTCACCCAACAAGGATCAGAGCTGGGGCTCAAACTGACATCTTCTGACAGCAGTTACACTCACTCCACACAACCTTCTGGCTTTTCTGGTCCATGCTGCTGTCCTTGTCAAAAGGCTAACTTTGGCCTTAGGGCTCTCTGGCAAGCCCCTGTCCCACATTCAGAAATTTGTAAACCTGGAGAATTCTAGTCTGGAAATGCCCTATTTCCCAGCTCATGGGCAGCTCAGCTTCTCTCCTATGACCTCAGAGGTGGGAACAAGTGATAAGGATGTTTTCTCTCCCCAGATAAACACCAGAGAAGCCATGATGCCCAAGTTTCCTGAGCTGCCTTGAACCAGGGACACAGGAGTCACAGAGTATTTTGGATTCTCTTCCATGGCTTGAAGACCAATTTTGCTAGAGGATGCTTGGTGCTCCGCCCTAGCCCAGCCCAGGCCTGCTCCAGAAGTATCTACATTGAATGCTTCAGTCTCATCCCCAGGGGGACAGGGTAGATGGGAGAGGGATCCATCTGGGTCCCAGGGCAAAGAGGGGTTCACCAGACTAACCGGTGCCTTTCCTGGGTTTTCCTCCTTCATCCTCAGTATAGTCCTTTTAAAAACATCAGATCAAGGAGATCATGGCTTTCAACACTGACTGACCCACCTAAATTTTCTGCAAAGTCCCTTAAGTCACCGTCAAGAACTGTTAGAGAATAACTAAAGAAGAATAATTAAAAATGTCTCCCTGTCCTCAAAAAGCTTACAATGGACAAAGATGGCAGAGAAGTAACAGGTACAGTACATGGAATGAGATGAGTATTATGAAGTGCCTAATGTGCACCAGCACTGAGACGAGTTCTTAGAAAAGGTACAAACACTTCCGTGAGAAACACATGAACGGAAAGGTCATATATGGAATGCAGGAAGGCCACACTGAGGCAAGTGATTCTTGGGCCAAGCATGGCAGTGGAATACACCTGGAGTCCCTGTTACTGGGGGGACTGAAACTGGTGAATCACCTGAGTTAGGAGCTGATGGGGTATCCTCACTACAACCCAAACCAATAGGATGAACCCCCAAGAGAAGAGTGGTACCAGGTAGGCTGAGGAGGGATGAGTTGACTCAATATCAAAGGTCCCGTGCCATGGAATCAGGCCATGAGAGGTTGTGACACACAACATACCAGGCATTTGGGGCAACTAAGCAAGCCCACTAAAAAAAGTGGGCAAGCAGAACTCAAGTATGCTCTCAACATCAGCCCCTGTAGAGCAAACACTAAGAAACTGAAAGGCCACCCACCATGGAGGACCAGGACACAACAGAGTGTTCACTCTCCATAAATGTTCATGCTCTTAAACATGGGCTACTTGAGACAAAGCCTCAGGACCTTTTTCCTCCAATCAGCACTGGGATCAGGGAAGCTTCACTAGCAACTGATCTGGGCTAAGAGCAACAGAAGAGCAAAGGAGAATTGTCAAGTCCTTTCTACTATCAGACTTCTGCTTTGATAAAATAAAGGCTTGGAACAGGTGGTCTAAAAAACTTCCCCCAACACCAACATTCTCTCTTCTGAGGTTCTTCTTTACAACATTGATATTCCTTGTTCTAAGGCCACTCACAGCTTTTCTATTTTATATTCTAAACTAGGGGTTTCAAACTAACAGCACACCCCTCAGAGTGGTGAACCGCAATAACATGCAATTGGAAAATGTTTACCAGAATAAATAACAATACAACACAAAACATGCTCATTTGTGGTTTTCTCAGACACTAGGAGTCGTACAGGAATCCCTTTCTTTTTTCCCCAATTTATTTATTTATTTAGACTATTTTTCCATGATTACATGATTCATGATTTTTCCCACCCCTCTTCCCTCCCCCATCTCCAAGCTGACAAGCAATTCCACTGGATTATCATTGTTCAAAACCGATCTTCTAATGCCAAAACCCCAATCGTATCCCCATCAAACCAAGTGAAATGTTTTCCTTCTGCAAGGAACCCCTTTCTATTTGAATTTGACATTACTGTTCTCAGGCCCCTCCCAGCTCCACATTCCCTATTCTAAGCTCCCCACCAGCTCTGAAATTTTGTGTTCTATGTTCTAATATCTCTCCTAGAGGGGATGTTTTGAAATTGCAGCCAGTGGAAGAATAATCAAAACCGGAGCACACATATCTGCCCAATGACCCAAATCTTCCTTGGAGATTCTTCGAGGTTGGTACAGAGGATCTTTTCCCTCATTAACCTTTAGAGCATTTGCCCTCTTAGTTTCCATACAAGATAGAAAGAGGTTCTGATAGAGCAAGTGCTTTCCCTTGTTTTTCTCCTTTGTTCATCCTCAGAGGCTGCACCCAGTAGGATTTTAGTCAAAGTTCCTAATGTTGCAGTAACAGGAGTTAAAGTCAGCCAGTTGGCTGTGTCCAGAAATAGCAACAATACAAATTCCAGCCTGTTTCTGTCACCAGAAGGTGACTTTCTTGGTGTGTTTTTCCCCCTTGCCTTATGCCCCATATGGGATGATAGACTTTTGTTTACTCAAGAAACTAAATGGAATCTTATTAAACAGTGAGAGATTTTTAACTCTCTTTCTACTTCCTCCATGCATTTGAGAACAGACCTACCTCAATCCTTTATTCAACAAAAACGTATCCAGCTCCGACTAGAGGCAGGGCCCTTTTCAAGATCTTGGAGACAGGCATAGAAGGAAGGGGGTAGAATATAGAAATGAGTAACTCTCATCCCTCATCCCACAGGCACTCCCAGGCTCATAAAGGGATAATCAAGAACAATGATGGTGATGATGATGATGATGATGATGATGATGATGATGATGATGATGATGGTGATGATGATGACTCTCACATCTGTAGTTTATTAAAGAAGGAAAAAGGACTTTCCTGGAGGGGGAGCCAACATGGTGAAGTAGCAGATCGGCAAGCTGGAACTGCTCTGAGAATCCTCTCAAACCAACCTTAAAATAGCACTTCAAAATGAATACTGGAATTTCAGAACCAACAAAGGGACAGACTGAAGTAACTCTCCTCCAGAAACAACTGGAAAAGTAGGCAGAGAGGGGAGTGAGAGGGCAATGACCTCAGCAATCTAGTGTTTAATATACCCAAAGATCCCAGTTTGGGGGATAAGAACTCACTATTTGGAAAAAAAAAATTCCTGGGAAAACTGAAGAAGAGTATAGCAGAAACTAGATTTAGACCAGTATCTCACACCTTATACGAAGGTAAAGTCAAATGGGTATATTTACACATAAAGAATGGTATTATCAGTAAATTAGGAGAACATAGAATAATTTACTTGTCATATCCATAGACAAGGGAAGAATTTATGACCAAACAAAAGATAGAGAACATTGTCAGATGTAAAATGAATAATTTTGATTATATTAAATTAAAAAGGTTTTATACAAATAAAACTAATATAACCAAGATTAGAAGGGAAACAACAACGGGGGGGGGGAAATTTTATGATAAATTTCTTTGATAAAAGTCTCATTTCTCAAATATATAGAGAACT
The DNA here is from genome assembly GCF_027887165.1 of Monodelphis domestica. Taxonomy (NCBI): domain Eukaryota; kingdom Metazoa; phylum Chordata; class Mammalia; order Didelphimorphia; family Didelphidae; genus Monodelphis; species Monodelphis domestica. Next base: position 11,092,801 of record NC_077231.1, read on the forward strand.
AAGTCAATATATATAGGGAACTAAGCCATTCCCCAATTGACAAGTGTTCAAAGAATATGATTTAAATGGCCTTTCAACCTTTTGTTCTGTCTCAGTCACGCCTGAATCAGAACCTTTCAGAAATTCAAGAAAGTGATCCTTCTCCACCCTTCATGTCCCGTTCCCCAGCAAGGTCTGCCTATGTCACAGCCCAACCAACAGAAGAAGACTGTGAACAGAAATGAGATTGGACTCCCATAATAAACTTTGCCCAATAGTAAGGATAGGACTTGAGCCCAGGAAATCAGGCACCCTGGACAGCAGAAAAGGGCTACTTTATCATAGATGAAATGTTGCGCTACAAGTTGCATATTTGGGGTCCTGATCTTTTCCTGGGACCCTGAGGGCATTTTGAGCATGCTAAATGCTCAAAAGCTTTTGATCTCAAAGGCACTTAAGAGAAAGGAAAGTCTCCAAAGTTACAGAATCACACATTCTCCAGGTCAAAAGTGACCCCAGCAGGTAGGAAATCCACTTCTCACCTGAGAAAGGATGTGCACAGAGCCCCAACCTCCTTCCAAATACAGAGAGAGAGAGAGAGAGAGAGAGAGAGAGAGAGAGAGAGAGAGAGAGAGAGAGAGAGAGAGAGAGTGAGAGAGAGAGTGAGAGAGAGAGAGAGAGAGAGAGAGAAAGAGAGGAGCTCACTCCACAATTGGTTAGCTAAATTTGGTTCTTGGCACCTTTGGAAACCCATTGATCCTAGTTCTGTCCTGTGGGAACAAGCAGACTTGAGATGTTCCCACTCTTTATGCATTCATGTCCCATTTAGGCAACTAGTTAATACAATACCTGAATTCAAATCCTATCTTAGAGGCGTACTAACTGTGTGACCTTGGGTAAGTCACTTAACTCAGTTAGCTTCAGTTTCCTTATCTATAAAATGGGGATAATAATAATAATAATACCAATCTCCTAGTGCTGCTACAAATATCAAATGAGATACCATTTGTAAGTAATAGACTTGTAAGAAATAGCATTATATAATTGCTAACTGGTATTAGTTATTTTGACATTGATCTTTACTCTTTCTACACTCATTCACTAAGTTCCATAATCCAGAAGACACTTGATCATGAAAAGCCTTGAATTCCAGCCTGTTACGGTCAGCAGTGGCATCCACTATCCTGACCTGCTAGTAATTGTCTGTCCTCCTAGAAAGTTTACCAAAACATCTCCAAACTGTGCACATTCTTTGACCCAGTTATACTACTGCTATATCTGTATGTCAAGGAAATCAAAGGAGAGAAAGAATACATGAGTACCAAAAAAATATTCATGGCAATGATTTACTTGGAAGCAAAGGGTTAGAAACCAAAAAGATGCCCATCAGTTGGGGAATGACTGAGCAAGTAATGGCATAGTAGTATGATGAAATATGAATAGGCTATTTCAAAATGGTTTAGGGGACAGTGCCCAGGAAAACTGGGAAGATTTATCTGAACTGATGAAACACCAAGTGAGCACAAGTAGGAGGACAATTTATACCGTAACAACATAATTATAAAGTCAAACAACTTTAAAAGACTTGAGAATGATGTTCAATATCATGACCAACCAGGATTCCAATGGACTCATGATGAAACATATTGCCTGCTTCCTAAGAGAAGGGCGACGGCCTCAGAGTGTAGAAAAAAAGAGAAAGCCACTTTTTGGACAAGACTAATACAGAAATTGGTTTTGCTTAACTATGCATGTTTTGTATCGGGTTTTGTTTTTCTTTTTTTTCCCTGTTGAGGGAAGGAGAAAAAGGAAATAGATTTTTGTTAATTGAAAAATTAAATTAAATTTTAAAAAGACGCAAGCTTAGTCTGGCATGACTTGTTCTTGATGAATTCAGGCAGACTCTAAGCAATCACCATATTCCTTTCTCAATGCTCATAAACTTAAATCCCCTTAATAATTTGGAACCAAAGTCAAGGGCGTCAGCAAATTGTTCAAAGTTTCCACCCTCACCCCTGCTGCCATTGCTACTGTGTAAGTAAAGAATGAAAATATTTTTTAATAATTTATTAAGCTTGTATTATGTGCCATATACTATGCTGAATGCTAGGGCTTCAAAGGGAAATGAGATAATTCTTGCCCTCATAGAGTCTCCTAGTTGAATTTTAGTTGGGGGAGGGGTAGAATATTTCTATAGGAAGGCTCAGCTTCAGGACAGATGGAAAGACTTGGTGGTCCTTGGTTTGTAGTGTAGATGAAAAGGGCACAGTGGTCTACTGCCTAAGGGGTCCATTCAGGCCCCCTTGTCCATTTCAAAACACTGGCCCCCTTACTTCTCAAAATGTGTTATAGCCCCTTAATAGAATATAAACTGCTTTAAGTCATAAATTGTTTGATTTTCCCCTTTGCATCCCAAGAATTTAGTGCCTAGCAAAAAATAGTACTTAAAATCTTTGCTGGTGGGCCAATGGATGGGCCTGTTCTGATACTAATAGAGAGAAACAGAGAAATGAGTATAGAAGTTGCTGTCTCAATTCTTAACAGCATTAGACTGAGAAGGTGTTTCACAAAGAATCAGAAAGAAAAAATATCTATGAATAACTAGTCTTTTATTGTAGTGTGTATTTTTAATGCATACAAGGGGAAACTAGATATTACAATTTCATCAGTCACATTACACTTCTCCCCATGGGTATTCTCCAAGGTTCTATCCTTGGTCCTCCCCTCTCCTCTTTCTATGCCTCTCCTCTGATACAGAGGACACCTAGGGCTACATATCCATCACTAGTCTCTCCCCTGAGCTTCAGTCTCAAACAATAACTATCTATGGGACATTTTAAACTGAATGTCCTTGGCTAATGTGAAAATTTGTTTTTCATAACTGCACATATTAAAATATATATATAGAGAGAGAGAGATTTTTTTTAAACCCCTACCTTCCGTCTTGGAGTCAATACTGTGTATTGGCTCCAAGGCAGAAGAGTGGTAAGGCTAGGCAATGGGGGTCAAGTGACTTGCCCAGGGTCACACAGCTGGGAAGGGTCTGAGGCCAGATTTGAACCTAGGACCTCCCATCTCTAGGACTGGCTCTCAATCCACTGAGCTACCCAGCTGCCCCCTAAAATATATTTTTAATAAGTTTTGTTTTTCTACTTTCTCATTGGATGAAGGATGTAGGTGGAGGGAGAGGATTAGACTATGCTAAGTAGGACTAAGAACTGGAAATACAACAGAAAGACAGTCGTCTGCCTGCAAGTAGCTTACTTTCTAATGCAGTAAAATGATACACAAAAGGGTGCTATTGGGGGGAAGAAAGAAACGATATGGGGGTCGAGGCATTGAAACAAGTCTGGGAGAGTCAGGGTTGCAGCCTGGAAAGGAATGTAGAGATGGAAAAGACTGGCCTAGGTGTGGCCACTGAGCTTGTAGTTCTCTAAACACCATAGATCTTTTTCAGAAAATCTGCTCTTTAATAAGACCTTCCAGTTTTATACATTTGAAGTTGTTTTAATTGAAGATTTAACTGGAGATTCTGGGAGGGGCCAATCAGAGGAGAGACACATGCCTGAAGATCAATTCCAAAATAGGAAAAATCCAATTTGGCTTCAGTGTATATGAAGAGAAATGGGATGAGATTAGGCTGTGAAGTAAAGATTGAGAAGTATCTTAAAAGCAGAAAAAGGAGTGTGAACTTTACTCAGCTGGCCCTTGGAGGCCATTGGAGGTTTTTGAGGGAAGGAGTATCAGGATAAGAGTTATGCACATGGAAGATGAATCTCAAAGCGGTTTGGTTGGATTAGAAGGTCAGGTGAGAATCAAAGCAAATACATAGGGAAAAATCCTTTTTTAAACATAACAATTGGTTGACTAGAATTTACGTGACAAGAGTTTAACTTATATTATTATATGTTATGCATAATATATAACTTATATTAATTATATAATAATTTATATGTACTAGGCAATGGGGATACATGGCGATAAATGACCTAATCCCTGATCTTGAGATTACATTCTATCACAGGAGATAATATATAAACATATGAGTATATACAAAATATAGGCAAATAATATGTTGTATAATTTTTAAGAGCCCTAGAATATTTTGGTTCTATCCTTTGTACTTATCACTTTCTACTTCATATCATATTTTTTCCATGTGTACACATGGATAGGGAGACATGAACTAGATGATAATAGAATTACATGCTACAGATTTTGTTGGAAAACCAAAGTCAAAGCATATTAATAATTCTGTACTCAACATGGCAGAAAGTATCCAGTGAGGTACCCTAGGGATCCATACTTGATCCTGTGCAGTTTCATATTTTTATCAATGATACTAATAACTGCATAAATGGCATGCACATCAAATTTTCAGATGATATAAAGCTGGGAAAGATGGCTAACATGGTGGATAACAGAGTCAAGATCTAAAAGGATAATGACAGGCTAAAGAAATGAGCTAAAACAAAGTAAATGAAATTGAAAGGACTGTAAATAAAATTCCTAAATACAAATTCTCTGCATTAGATTATATATTTGGATTTAAAAAGCCAACCCCACAAGTATAAGACAAGAGTGATATTATTAGAAGGAGTTTATCTGAAGTGTGTAGTGAACTACAAGTTCAGTGATGTCAGCAGTGAATTGTGCTAAGGGGCATACTGGAGCCAGCTCAATTCTCACCTTAGAAATCAGTCAACACTACAAACGAGTTGATTTCTTGTTTTGTTCATTGCCTAGACTTTAAAAGTGATGGTGAAAATAGTAATGATGCAAATTTAACTTAAAATGTGTTGTGCATGCAGTTTATGGGCTTTTGCTGTTGTTTTTCCAGGGAGCCAGTGGTTAAATGTTTAATTGTTGTGCTTTGTTTTGAAGATGATCTATGATATTATGAAGTGGTGTCTTGAATCTTGAGTGAATTGGATTTGTGAGGCAGAGTTGCACAAAATCATCAGCCTCGTTCTCTCTTCCAGAGTCATCAAAGTTCAAGATAAAAGTCTGGATGACTGGCAATGGACCAGGATAAAATAAATGAACTTGGCATCTTTGATAACTAACCAAGCTCTAAGAGCTCCACAGATCCTGCTTCAGCTGCCTTCATAGCTGTTAAAACAAATTGTTCTCATCCACTCATTCTACCAGGGGAAGTCTGAACACATTTAACCCAACTAACTTACCAAAGGATTTGAGACCTATTTGGTTACTCTCAACTTGGTTTAACCAAGGTGGTTTTTATTGAGATATGACTACTACACATGCTACAGCTTCTTGGAGCTTCTTGGTGAGAGGTGGACACCAAAGATGGATGACCAACCTTGGAAAGAGCTTGACGATCCCTTACACTCCAGAGGTGCCAGAGCTCTCCAAACACTCCATATACCCCAAAACATTTGGTAGCACATCACTGAATGTGCAAAGTTATTGAATCTTGAGCTATATTAAGAGAGGCATAACTTCAAAAGAATAAGATAATATATTGCTCTCACTACCAAGCTACAGAATGTCCAAAGAAAGGGAACAAGATGGATAAAGTCCTTGAGTCTATATATTTTAGGACCAGTTGAAAGAATTGGGGGTCATTGACTCTAAAGAACAAAAGACTCATAAAAGACATGAGAGATGTCTTCAAGTAAATGATGGGCTCTTAGGAGAAGAGAGGATAGACTTGTTCTTTCTGTCCTCAGGGGATAAATCTAGGAATAATAGGGGGAAGTCACAAAGACACCAATTTATACTCAATGTCAAGAAATATTTTCTAACAATTAGAGCTGTCCCAGAGTGAGACAGGCCATCTCAAGGGCAGTGGCTTCCTCATCATTGGAGATCTTCAATAAAAGGTTATCTAAACACTCACTGGATATGTTCTCATAGGGATCCCTTTCTTGTTTAGGATTGGACTGGAGGTTGGTGAGGTCCCTTCCAACTCTCAGATTCTGTGACTCTATGATTTTATGATTTGTTAGTTCCCCTATATTAGAATTTATGGGAGATACTGAGGCCTTTCCTAAGCCACCCTCACCATCTGTTATTAACATTCTCCTTACTGTCAAAGTTAATTCATATTTTCTTTGAACAAAGGTCATGTTTGATTGTGTATTCGTGGTGTTTCCCTGCTATTGTATGCACCTTGAAGGTAAGAAGTATTTTTTTAGGTTTTTTTTGAGTTATCATTCATTTATATATCTATATATGAAACCTAATGTAATATGTAATATAACAATAAGATAATATACATGTTTGTAATAACTTCTAATAAATATGCTTATCCAAGAGAAACAAATTCTCATATTAGCTATGTCCAAAAATCTACATCTCATTCTTTTTCCCCTCCCTCTCATCCAATTATTTCCTTTTAAAAAATCTTCATAGTCCTAGTGCTCAGAGTACATAGGTGCTTAATAAATGATCATTGAATTCACTTTGATTGAATATGTAGCCTGTGTCCCAATTCAGGGAGCTACACACAGTAGGAACTCAAGAAATCCTTGTCTCATTGAATTACCTTAGTAATGATGAATTATTTCCCTCATCACTCATACCCAGTGAACAAGACAGCCCAGAGCTCAGAGTCCCTTGACACCCATTCCTGGGAAGCTATGTCATTTGAATTCCATTGTTCTGACTGAGCAGGAGAAAGCTCAAATATAAACCTTGGTTAAAAAAAATAATAGCTCCCTGATCCAACATTGACAGCCATACTCATTAGCAACGTTCTGCTCATGACCGCTTCTGTTCATCCCCACATTTACTAAACATGACATGGGGCTGCTGAGTTGCCATAGAAACCCTTACATTCTTTGCCCCTTTTTGGAGGCACCAGAGCCAAGTCTGATGCCTATTTGACCTGACTTAGTCACCTTTGAAGACATCAATGAAATCAGTGGAAACTCCTGGGAAGAATCTTTGAATTTCCATTGATGGGCTGAGGTCTATAAATCTGCATAATAATTTACTCCCCCCAGAGCCCTCCCAAATATAGTCTTGAGGTCTAATTAATTTTATCTCCCATAGAATGTATAGTTCAGCATTCTGCCTGCTGACTTGTATTCATGTAGTTTGTTTAATCTGGCTTCAAAGTCTTATTAAATCAATATAATTCAATAAGTATTTGTTAAGCAATAATAAGTAATGAAAATATAAGCATTTTATAGGGTGTTTTAAGGTTTGTGAAGGACTCCCCAAATATTATCTTATTTTATCATCAAAATAATTCTGGATGGGTGTTATTTTTAGCACCCATTTTAGTTTACAAACTGAGGCAGACAGGTTAAATGATCTGTAATCAAATTTGAACTCAGGTCTTCCTGATACCAGGTCCAGCACTTCATCCACAAGAACACACTAATAATTCCATGAGATCAACATAGCAAGAAGAATCTTAGATGACAGAACACCTCCTATGTGAGGTCTATCTGATTTCTCACCCCACCCCCCAAATTATTCATGTTTCTTCCTAATGAAATCACCAGGTATTTTCTTTGTATCATTTCAGATTTCCTTATCTGGATACCTCTCCCTGGTGCCTCTCCCAGGAAAAGGGATGCTCTTTCAGAACAAGAATTTATTCATTTTCATTTTTTAGCCCCAGTCCTTAGAATACAGTAGATGTTTAATAAATGTTTCCTGAAGCAATCAGCAAACATTTATGAGACCCAGTGGTTGCCATAGAGTAATCACTTCATCAATTAATAAATAATTAATTACTTTGTTAACTCTGACATTCCAAGGATGAAGAGAGAGATACCAAGGAGCCTCATGAGAACATGTAGAATAAATCTAAGGTCATTGGGAAGGATACTGGGGTCAGGGTAGATGGGAATCAGGAAAGGCTTCAGGTAGGAGCTGAGCTGTGAAGGAAGCACCTTTCTAATAAGGAGAAAAGGAACTCTAGGCAGGAGGAACAATGTGTGGAAAGGCATGGAGACAGACCAAGCCAACCAGAGAATGCACAAGGAGGAGTCACGTCGACAACACCCAGGACGGTGAGGTTATACCACACAGGAATTTTGATCTGACAGAACAAGGTCAGCCCCTGGCGTTCATTAAGCTTCAATGAAAGAACTTGAAGCCTAGCCACCCATGTTTAGATTTTGACCCTGCTTGGCTCCACGCCAGCCTGTGGGAAAGTCACTGTTTGTGTCTAGACCTCAGTTCACTCCTTCATGAATAAGTGGGTTGAGTGAGATGGTTTCTAAGACCTGTGTTGGGAACTTCTGTAATGGACCGCTGAGGAGGGCCACTGTGAGAGTGGGAGTGAGGCAAGCTGCAGGGAAATGAGGGCGACTCCAGGATCTCTGATGAGTCTCCTTGACAGCTCTGGAAGAGTGAGGGTCTCGGAGGCCACAGGAAGGCCCCCTGAATGAAGAATCCCAATACAAATCTTGTGAGCCCAGAGCACTGCAGGCAGTCTGGCAAGGGAAGGAGATTGTTTTCAAGATGAAGCCATTACACCTGCAGGTCTTTGGGGAAGCTTCATTTGGGGCCAATAGCAAAGGGGAGGCACAAGCCTGAGAGTCTCATCATTATTGTGGGAAGAGGCATCGGGGCCAGATGACAGTGTTCAACGAGGCTGGGGCATCTTTCAAGCTCTCGGCACAGGCCAGGCATCACAACAGCGGCGCCTTTTGCTTCCTAGGGAGCATGGATACATGGCCTGCATATAAATCCTGAGCCTTTCTTAATAACTGGAAGTAAAAGTTTGTGTAAACTCCATTGTCGGCGCACTAATCATCTGATTTCTCTTGGCTAGGCAGGTCCTCTGGGCTCAATCTGTAAAACAAATGTTTGTCATCCCCTAGTAAGGGCTTCGTGGGGCTAAATACATCACAGAGGAGCTGATGGAGTGCCCACCTCCCCCACGATTCAGAGTCAGTAGCTCCGTGTCTGTATCAATAACCCCATTGATGCGGCACTCATAAGTTCCCCTTGTCACCACACATTTCTCCAAAGGGCCCCTGAGTCCTCTCTGGATGCTTTCTAGTGCCCTGAAAATGACCTCCCATTCCCAGAGGATGCCCCAGGCAAAGGGATAGATCCTGCCAAGCTGGAGAGGCTGGAGATGAGGGGCAGTGAATGGATGTGGCATGGGCCCTTCCTCACACAAGACCCACCTGGATGGGCTGCTCCTCTCTAGAGACCGGACCACCAGCTGCAGAATATTTTCAGCCCCGCAATTCACAAAGACTGTCTAGCAAATAATAAAAATGGAAGCCTGGGTGCGTGGAAGGGATGAGCACAGGGATGAAATCAGGGATCCTAGAGGACGCCAAATATGAGGTTGATATAATCTTGCCACCCAAAAGAGACAGCAGTGAGGGAGCCCAGACAAGGGAGACTCCCAGTGGACTAGGGACTCGGAGGACATGCTTCCTAGAGCGGACAGCATGGGTGGGATCCTAACAGAGAAAGAAGAGATGGGCATTTGGCCTGGTGAATCCCTCAGCTCTGATTTTTAAGCCCCTACGATGTGCCAAGGACCATGCTAGATCCATAGAACATAATTCCTCTTTTCAAGGAATCTGCATTCTCTCAGAGGAGCTGTCCAAAAGGGACCTCTATGAGGACATACAAGGCAGACTCAAGAGGCCTGAGACTAGGAAGTGGGCAATTGAAGGATGAGCTCTGGCTCACTCCATCTCACTCTGTGACCCTCAGTAGGTCCCGTCCTCTCTGGGCATCAGTTTTTCCACTTCTGAGATAAGAAAGCGGAGGGGGATGGTCACTAAGAGCCATCTGGTTCAGAGATCCAGGAGCTTGTTCCAGGGACATTCTACATTATCCTACAGGGGCCGGTCTCTGTACGTGGACATACGCTTATATTCTGCATGTTGTGTACTTAGACGCACACAGATACCCACGGGGATGTCTAGATGGGTCGCTGGTTTCACTCTCTGGTTTCCTTTTTAACCCTCTGTCTGTATTTACGCATTTAAAAATATCGTTCTGAAAAGAAGTCGTTCAGCTTCTCCCAGGCCATCCAAACGAGCTCTGCCTTCTTTTACTTTTAGATTGGTCTGTGCTTGGAGTCTGGACATTCGTGCAGAGAATTCGGGACTCTACCTGGGTGGAGAATGTGGGCCGCCGAGCCTCAGACTGTCTGAGTGGGCGCACTGAGTCCCAGAAGGGAGAAATCCCCCAAAGGGGCCCCATGCTCTTCATGTCGGGAGGAAGCCCCTAATGCAAGGATGGCAGGAGGGAAACTTTACCCCAGCAGCAGCCACCATCCTAACTAGCATTTCCTTTAACCCCTGTAGATGGTGCAAAGCTCTTGCTATTTCATCTGGTCCCCACAAGAACTATTGTCCTTCTCATTTTGTAAATGGGGAAGCTGAGGCTAACAGAGGTTGGGTGACTTGCCCAGGGTCACCCAGGGAGTCAAGGAGGGAGACTCCTACGCAAGTGTTCCCAGCTCCAAGGCCAGTAGCCCATCTGACAGGCCACTTGGTGCACCCTTCTGTTGAGGAGGTGGCTGCGGGTTAGGAACTCCCTGTCACTTGTCATCTTCAAGAGGAGCTCGCCTAACCTCGTGGAGGGATGCAGTCGAGGGCTTCCTGCCTGCATAGGTTTGGAGTGAAAGGCCTTGAAGGTCCTTCCCACTGGCTTAGAGAAGACAGTCTTAGAGCTTATCCTCTCTTGCACAGCTTCCCTTACACACAAATGCGGGTCACTGGAATTCAGAGTTGGGCCTGGAAGGCAGGCATAAGGAATGAATTTAACATCTCATTGCAGTCCTTCCAACCTGAAACGCATAAATAAATAAATCAGCATACAGAGAGCCAGGCTCTCTGCTCCCGCAGTCCCCAATTGATTCTTCTCCTGTAATGCACTGGCTGGTATCTGTGTTTATTGAAAAGCATACATCGGGAGCAGCATGTGTTTAAACTAGTCAGCATGTCTGGTGTGCACCGACCATCCCTCTTCCCTGGGCCCAGCTGCCTCTGGGAGGGGTGGGGGAAGGAGCTTCCAGGATTTGGAACCTGCCACACAAGTCTCCTCTCTTCCCCCCATGAAGAATCCACAAGGGAGGCTCCAAAAGCAGCAAGGCCAAGTCACTGAAGCCCCATTGCCTAGCCCTGAGCACTCTTCTGCCATCGGTTCTAAGGTGGAAGGTAAGAGTTTAAACAAATTTAAAAAGTGAAACCAATGAGGCAGGGAGGAAATGAATCCTCTGAGGGGAGCCTCTGATGGTCCATCAGCGCCTTCATTGGAGCAGGGCTGCCAACATACTCCGAGACCTTTGGAAATCTGCAAAGAAATTCACCCACGTCTATTCCTGAAAGCCGACTCGGGCTGAGTGACTCCAAGGGGCACCTCGCCCAGCATCCACAAATACCCAGACTGCAGGATGTTCTAGAAGGGTGTTGGGTCACAGGACCTCCGCTAGAACATTTACAGGAATGTTTCCCCCCAAAATATATCCCATTTCACTGCTGGACAGCCATGATTGATAGTTAGGAAAAGGTGTTCTTATCTCTTCCAGATCCATGTCTCCATCAAATTCTCATTCCTCTCACTACACCATCCCTTTTCCCCATCGCTTCTAGTTTCCCCCTTCAAGGCCACGAAGAGCAAGTTTAATCCATCTTCCACATGGCAGCCTTTCAAATGCTTGAATACAGAAAAATGGGTGATAACTCTCAGATAAAATATCTGATATTTTCCTCAATCATTTCCATTCTAATTCCACCTGCATTTATTTCAGATACAGAAAAGAAGGTATCAATAAAATATTTTGAAAAACACGTAGAAAAGTGCAATTTTGCCACTACTCTCTGTTCACTTTAAGACATGTTTTTAAGCCAGCTGCATCTACCAGAAACTCCCCACTTCTTGTACAAGCCTCCTTTTTGTCCTTTGTACATTGGAGTACTTGTGTTTGTTGATGACTGTCAGGTTCATAATCTAATAGCAATATTAAAAAAATACTGGGGCCTCCAAGTCATCTTTTCTCCAGGCTAACCAGCCCCCAGTTTATACAAGGAATCTCTTGGGAGAGTAACCTCCAGGACCCTCACTATCCTGGTCACTTTCCCCTGACCATGGCCCAGCTTAGGGACTTCAAAGACAGCAAGGACATTATAAAAAAATCTTCCTAAAGTCCTCATTTAACAGAGACACAACTAAGGTACATTAGGCCTAATTTATAGATCAGAAAATGGAGGCCCAGGGAATTTACAGGCTTTCTCTGGGCAAGGATGCAAAATCAGGTCTTTGAACTCAAAATTCAGTACTTCTCCCTAGCATACTCCACAGCATTTTACATATTCCAGGAACCCTTTGAGGTTACCCATAGGGTTTTATTCTGAGCAAAGTTTTTTAAATGAAAAAGAGAAAACATTAAAATAGAAAAGTTATTTTTTCTGCTACTTTTACAATTCCATTCTAATTAAAATTATACAAAAGATGGCTTTATTGGAAATTACCTTTATGGTTCATTCCAATTCTAAGATTCGATGACTCAAATAATCTGATTTGTTGGGATTCAAATAATACTATAATTAGATTGTTATAAGATTCTAGATTCTAAGAATATTATACGATAGTGTCAATATTTTAAGAATAGGATTCTAAGAATCCAAGAACTAAAGATTCTATGATTCATAGAATCTAATTTTCTATGATTCTCAAATTGAATGATTTTTAAACATCTTAACATTTCAACATTCTGAAAATCTTATAACTGTAAGTTTCTAAAATGTTATGAATCTGGAATTCTCTGATAAGTGAGCCATTGTTTCTCTCCCATTTAATTGAAAGGTGACCCTCTGTGGACAAATGGCATCCACATAATTATAAAAATGTAAACAGCAATGACTAAATATCCTAAGTATTTGGTCTCATGCTGCTTCCTCTCTACACTCTATCAGACAAGACAAGAAGAGTGATCTTTCAATAATAACGACTAAGATCATCATAATCACTCACATTTCTATAACGTTTCTAAGAAGTAAAACCCAGTGACTTCACAATAATTCTAGGATGAAGTGGGTAATTCAAAGATTTGTACTAGCATTTTACTAATGAGGAAGCCAAAGCCTAGAAATGTTGTTATAATGGCAATAATATTAGTTAAGTTGCTACCTGAGGACCAGTTTGAGAGTTGGAAAAATGAATTCAGATCCAGTCTCAAACATGTTCTAATCATGTGACTCTAAGTAAGACACTATCTGCCTCTGTTTCTTCAACTGTGAAATGGGGATAATAATAGCATCTACTTCCCAAGGCTGTTGTGAAGATCAAATAAGGTAACCTGCATTCAGCACTTTGCAGATCTTAAAGCACATGTAAATGCTATTATTATTGGTGTCATGGTTTAGCTCTTAGCTACTCTATGAATGACATTTTATCCTTCTAGGTTTCCAGGAACAAGGTGTGTATAAATGAGCAAAACAGAAACATTTCAGAAAAGATGTGGCTAATTTGGAATTATGCCCAAAGGGATTTAAAAGATTGCATGACCTTTAATCCAGCTATGCCACTACTGGGTTTTTTTTTTCCTAAAGAGATTTTTTTTAAATGTTGGTACAAAAATATTTATAGTTGTGCTCTTTGTGGTGGCAAAAAATTGGAAAATGAAGGGGGTTGTCCCTTGATTGGGGAATGACTGGAAAAATCGTGGTATCTGTTGGTGATGGAATACTATTGTGCTATAAGGAATATATGCTTGATTTTTATAAGAACTGGGAAGACCTCTATGAACTAAAGTGGAGTGAAATGAGCAGAACCAGGAGACACTGTAGGATGATCAAGTGTATTAGACTCTACTACTAATAGCAATGCAATGGTTAAGAACAGTCCCATGGAACTTATGAGAAAGATGCTATCCACATCTAGAGAAAGAACTATGGGAGTAGAAATGCAGAAGAAAAACATGATTTATCACTTGGTTATATAGGTATATGATTTGGGGTTGTGGCTTTTGAAAGATGACTTTATTACAAATATGAATAATATGGAAATAGGTTTTGAGTAATAAGACATGTCTAAAGCAGTGGAATTGCTTGTCACCTCTGGTGGAGGGGAAGAGGGGAGAGAGAGAACATGAATCATGTAACCGTGGGAAAATATTCAAAAAAATAAATTAAATAATGTGGAATAAAAGAAAAGATATGGTCAAGCCGGACTGAGTCCAGAGGAAGGTGTCCAGGAGGCAGGCAGAGAAGGGTCTGAAGACTATACGATAAGGATTTGCTGAAGGAACTAATGTCTAGCTCAGAGAAAGGAAGACTTGGGGGGGGGGGCTGAGGGGGACCAGGAATGATACTTTCAAGTACTTGTGACACTGTGTGGATGGTAGAAGGATCATGCTTGTCTTTGGAGGGCAGAAAGATGACCAATGTTTGGGAAAGCAATAAGAATACAGATTTCTACTCCATACCAAGAAAGTCTTTGCAAGTATCTGAGCTCTCTTCCAAAGCAATGGGCTATCCTTGCATGCATGAGCATGACGGGGTGGGGAGGGGGGAGGGTGGTCTGGAAGAAGAGCCTAGAGAACATCTTATTATCCAATCTATTAAGGAACTCCCCTCTGTTCCAAGTTAGACCCAATGGTCATTGAGCTTTCTATCATCTGATTTCCGGGGAAACTGGCCCACCCTCAACACTTATAATTTCAATTAATAAACAATAACCATGATATGAATTCAAAGGTAACAAGAAGAAATTGAGTAATACAATAATTTCCAATCAATGCCACTAACCAACCATAACAATGATCTGATATTCACTCACTGTGTAACATTGAGGGAATTACAGCCCTGTTCTGGGATAACAAAACTGGTCCTAGCTCTCTGGTTGGGCTACTGAGAGAAAAATATTTTATTCCCTGAAAAGCTTTAAAATGGGAGTGGTGATTTTTTTCTAATTCCTTTCTCTGACATTTCAGAGATCAGGTTGATCACCTCTGTGACTTGAGTTGCCCAACAAAGGGACTAAATCTTGCCCCAGTTCTTGAGCCCCTCTGGAAGGTTTGAGCAGGAGACACCTGGGGAGACCCCTAGTACAGAGGTCCCTAGACTATCAAGAGCCACCCTGCTGCAGATAGATTGAAACCAGCCAGTGATCTGCTCACTGGCTCCTCAGGCATGAATCCTCCATCTATGGGAAGGTTTCCCCCACTCTTAGCACTAGCTGAAAGAAACTCAGGCAACAACAAAATAGTTGGGACTCTGAACGTGGACCATTCCATTGCTGAAATAGCCTCGGTGGGATGTATTTGACAACACAGTTCACGGAACTACAGAAGAATAAAGCAATTTGAAATTAAATTCTGGTTCCAATCTATCATACTAAACTGGGGAAGTGATGCTGAGTGGTTTCCTGCTCAAGCATGGAATTGAAAAACCTTTGCTACTCATTGGCTATATGAACTTGGTGAAGTCTCTTTACCCCTGAGTACCAATTTCATCATCTTTAAAATGGGAATAATGTTACTAGTATATACTAGTTGACCCACACAGGCTAACTATGAAAGCCTTGGGGGGGGGGGGGGGAAGAGGAATAATAGGAATAAAAGGAAGAATGAAAAATACTGCTAATGGACAAAGAAAATCTGGACTCCGGAGAGAAGGGGATGGAATGCAAAGGGCATTATAGCATCCATATAGTTTTAATTCCATTTATATTGAGGGAAATGGAAAATGGGATTTCACCCCACATTGTGCCAGGGGCCAGGGAGCTATGGGGAGTGAAATGGAATCATGTTTCTAGAGGAGGTAGATGGTAGGATGATGTCTAAGGAAGGAAGGATTACAGAGCTGAAATTTGGATCAAACTTGATCTCAGCTTCTGAAAAAAAAAAAAAAGCTTGTTTTTAGGATGTGATTCTGTGCATCTCAAGACTCACCAGCATCACGCAACCCATTTATCACAGCTAAGCAAGGGTTGGAAGTAACTGGCATGGCCGTGAGTTCCCTCCCCAAGGCTGGAAGATGACGTTTTTTCTTGCTTACTGGTGGGCTATTCTTGTTGCTCAATGTTGATTCATGAGGAGTTTGAATAGAACAAAAGTCAGACTTAGAAGGAACCTTAGAACAGGGAAAGCCAGACCTGGGAGGGGTCTCAGAAATGGTCAAACCCATCATAGGACAGAGAATCAAGACAAAGGTCAAAGGGTTTTAATTCCTTCTCTGCCCAATTGTTGTCCTACCTCCCATCCCAGCACCCTCTTCGAGGCATCGTTCTGGCTTGTTTTGGAATTAATAAACTCAAAAGCAACACCAGCATTTCTGAACAGTTTACCACATACAGGCACCAGAAGGAGACCATAAAGGGAGAGGAAGCCACTTGCAATAAGGGAATATTACCTGTCTCAAACTCATTTACACATGAAACATGGAGGAAATCTCCAAGGCCAGCTCAGATATCACCAGTGTTCAATTCCAAGCTATTGACTCATGCTCATGCTGCAATTTGTCCTGGGACATTTTATTGAGCTGCTCTTATAACAGAAAGTGTACAAGATACACATAATTAAAAGCAATTGATTAAATATTTATGGCAAACCTCAGGGTGAGCGTGTACACAGGCCATACATGAAACAGTCAGACTGGTTCTATATTGGCATAGGGAGTGGGTATTGGGGGAGCAGGAGTGGTGGGGGTGGGGGTAGTTGGAATCTAATGAATTTACCTGCATCCCATAATTCCTTCAAACACTGGAACATCTCTGCCTCATGGAGAATTCACTGGAAGCTCTAGCACATCTCTAATACTGATGGGCCTTTAACTATGAACTGTTGTCCCTTTCTATCTATACACAGGATTCATTTTCCCTGGCAGGGTTGGGTCAGCAGTGGGGTACTGTGAAGAGTTTTGGGGGTGGCTCTAATAGTAAGTAGATGTGTGCTCTGGGGAAATGTTCCTTAATTTCACTAAGCTCAAAATGAGCATAATAATCATTGTTTTTAACCCTTACCTTCTGTCTTAGAACCAATACTGGTTAGGGCTAGGCAATTGGGGTCAAATGACTTGCCCAAGGTCACACAGCTACGAAGTGTCTAAGGTCAGATTTGAACCTTGGACCTCTCATCTCTAGACCTGGCTCTCAATCCACTGAGTCACCTAGCTGCCCCCAGAATAATATTCTTTATATAATTATAAAGTTGGAATGAATCATAGGAGCTGAATTTCTCATTCTGCAAGTGAAGAACCTAAGGCACCCAAAACTAAGGAATTGATCCAAGATCACTGGGTGAAAGAGGAAGGTAAAAAGTAGGAAGACTTCTTGGAGGAGATGAAACCTAACTGAGTCTTAAAAGAAGAATCCAAGGAAGTAGCAGAGCTGGAATTCAAACCCAGGTCCTCTGCCTCCAAAGGCAATCAATTCTCTTTCTCTTGAACAATGATGTTTCTGACAGTCTCCCAGGACTATGGTGGGAGAATCCCTTTTTTTAGGAACCTTCCAGCACCACGGAAATGTGAATGATGATGATGATCTAGGTAGCTACCCTCCCCTGTCAGGGCCAGATGGATGGAGTACACATCTCGTCTATGGCGCAGGCCCTCCAGGATGTGAAACTGAAGCAAAAGAACAAGGTGATTCATGGCTGTTATTATGAAAGAGCCAGGGAAGAGATCCAGAAACAAATTCACTTTCAGCAGGAGAAATCGATTGGTCCACAGCCTCAGGAAAAACATAATGCACAGCACGTGGGCCTAGGGGGCCTTTCAGAAAATCTCAAGGCCAGTGACCAGGAGGCAACTTCATCAATCTCCCACCATCATGCACATAAGGGTGTAATGGGAACAATGAGCAAAGAGAACTACAAGCTATCACTAAATGGGATGTGTGATTAAACACTCAATCAATCAATCAACAACTCTAGATTAAAGCAGCTCCATCAGAGTCCTTCCTAGGGATGAAATCAGAAGACCTGACTGGCTTCAAATCTCAGCTCCAGCTCTTGACATTACAAAATTTAGAGATGAAAGGGACAATGGATCTATCCCCAAAGCCTCATTTTACCAAAAAGGAAACTGAGGCCAAATAATTTGGCTCAAAATCACATAAGAAATGAAGACCAGATGCTCATGCGCATCTTCTGGACCTCAAATCCATGACTCCTTGACTTATTCATCAGCAAAATGGGCATCATGGTACTTGTACTTTTGAATTGAATTCAGTTTCAACAAAAACATATTGAGTGCCAAACCTTCGTCCTAAAGGCACTTTCCTCTGAGCTGGAGGCACTTAGACAAAACTTTCAAGAGTTCTTGCCCCTACAGTAGAGAGTCAATCTCAAAAAATATGAGCAAAGAGAGAACATTTTCATTTCTGGAGAAATAGCCCAACGTTTCCCAGGGAACATTTCACCTGAGCTAAGCCCTGAAGAAAAGGAAGGTATTTTATAAGAGGATATGAGGAAGGAATGTACAAAAGCTGGATACAGAGAGTCCACTCAGGTTACTTGGACACCTAGTACAAGGAAGGGAGGAATACTACTAAGCATAAAAAAGGAATGGTCTAAATTCATCATGTCTAACCCATATTCAGTTGGGTTACAGTAGGTGCTAGAAATATGATTTTAAAAAACCCACCAACAGTCCTCATCCTAAAGGAGCTTGCATTCTACTGAGGAAGACAACTAAGAAGATAAAAGAAGACCTTTTATCATGGTATTTGAGGAAGAAGAAAGACCACCCATTAGAGACTTTTGAGTAACCCCCTTGCTTTTCTCCCAACAAGACAATGGATATCTTTGCTCAGGTTCCTCCTACATGAAATGCTTTCTCTCCTCATCTCTTCCTCAAGTCCCAGCTAAAACCTCACATTCCACAGGGACCCTTTCCTGATCACCCTTCATTCTAGAGTATTCCCTCTGTCAATTATTTCCAATTATTTACCCTGAATGTAGCTTGTTTGTACACAATTGTTTGCATGTTGTCTTTTACCTTTCTTTGCATCCACAGCATTTAACACCATACTCAGCATGTAATAAATACACAATAAATGCTAATTGACTGACTGACTTACAGATGAGATACGCATTATGAGAGGAAGAGAAGATGACAAGGAGTGAATTCTGGGCTCTGGGGATAGAAAAAGTCCCAGAAGCACAATATGAAACATCCATTGAACCTCAGAGAAGTATTGTGACTTGCCTACAATCACATAAGTGACCAATAGCAGGGCTAGGATGATAACCAAGGTCTTTCCCCCCATTGTACCACAATAAAAGATTGATGTTATCTGGCTAAAAAGACTTCGTAGAAAAGGTAATGTTTAAGCAAAGAATCTGGGTAGGCAACAGGAGATGGGAGAGGACTTTCTAAAGGGGGGAAATAAATGAGCAAAGGGTGGGAGGTGAAAATGTAAAAGAACAGTTGATTATCCCCAGACCAGCTAAGAGATGGGCGGGAGGGCCTGAATGCCAAGCTAAATAAATTACATTTTAGCCTGTAAACTTTGAAAAGCCACCAAATGGAAATATTTTTTATAAATCAAAGGAAAAAATGATTCCAGCATCTTGGTTGCTCCATTTCTTCATTTCCATGTCTTTATAATAATAATAATAGAACAAAACATGCAAGTAAACGTGGGGAAAGATTTCTATCAGAAAGAAGGGAAAGGCAAATTCAGATTCATAGAACTAGGCTCAAATCCCATCCCCTCATACTTATCCCCTGGGTAACCTTGAACAAGTCATCACATCTCTCTAGGTCTCCATTTCCTCCTCTGCAACATGAAGAGTTTTGACTAGATGACTCCCAACATCCACTCCATCTTCAAAGCCTGTGACCTTAGTTCCTTTGTCAGTACTAGCTTTATAATCTTGAGTTAGTCACTTGATCTCTATAGGCAGGGCCATCATCTACATTTCTTGACTCATGTGGGAAAATCAGAGGAGGAAGCTTTTTAAGTCATAAACCAGAAGAGGGATGTGAGCTGGGGGCCTGCCATGGTTGTTTTTATAATGATAGCAAAAGACCAAACACCACAAGGATCCATTAGCTGTCTGGGTTCTAAGGTCTCAGGCTCAGTAAAGATAATGTTCTCTATCTTGGGTGCATCATAGATACTAAAGTAATTGTTGACTGATTCTATAATTGGAAGATGGGAAAGGGAAGGGGATAATTGGCCCATGCTGAGTGTCTACTAAAGGAATTGGACTCCTTATGAGAATGGTCGGGCAAGAGCCAGCAGATGGGAGTGATAGATACATTCTCCTCCCAGCCTGAGCAGCAATCACTATTTTATCCTCTTTTCCATGTGTCTCTTTGATTTGGGGCTTCATCTGTTCCCTGGGAGAGGATCTGTCATTCATTTCTGAGGATGTTCCCTTTCAAGTTTGACACATATTTCAGTGGTCTCCCCAGAATAAAGCAAGCTCAGGCATTTGTACTCACCACTTACCTCTGATTTTATTTCAATTTGTATTTTTTAATCTAGATACATACAGTCACAATCCAGGGAGATGACCATGTTGGAAACTAGGCAGAGAAGCAGATGAGGAATATAGGGCTTATATAGTACAGTTCAGGAAGGATATTTGGGAGGCAGAAGACCTGGGACCTTTGATACTTATTAGCTTAATGCCCCTGGATCTGGAGGTGCTTTCTTGACTTATCTCTGACCCTCAGATTCTTTCTTTATAAAACAGGGGTAACAATCTTTCTACTGCCTAATTCAAAGGGTAATTGAAAGAATATGTTTCATAAACACAAAGGGTCATAGAAATGGAAGTATGTCAACTTGATATGGAATGAGAGAAGATGCCCTTTAGAATAGAAGATATAGATATATATAGATATAGAAGGATAGAAGAGCAGGAAGTCTCTGAGCTTCCCCAAAGTGTCTTTAAGTTAGTTAACCATTTTGCAAGATGCTAAGGAAGAAGAATGATTCCCCATTTATGCAGAAGTCAAACTTCCAGGAACTTTCACAATCTAAAACCCAAGCCACAAACGTACAAATTTGTTGGGTTTTTTTTTTTTAATTTACTGAGACAAGGGGGAAAAGTCACAAAACTCATGCATTTGCTTGATAGAGTCAACTCCTAGGCCTTCACACAATTTATTGGGCACAAAATCATGGGGAAGATTAGTCCAAAAAAAGGGGACATGACAATAGCACTGAAAAATGATATCAACAGTCAGGAAGGGGGAAGATGAGCAGTAGAGGAACTGAGAAGAATAAAGGAAAAGAATCCTGGGCCATCAATGTCTAACAGTGAATCTCGTGCATATCTAACAAGAAAAGGATCGATCCCTGCATACAGTTCAGCAAGGCAAAGAGGTTCTGATGGAACAAGAGTCCTGGACTTTAGGTACTTAGAGAATGTGCTTGGAGAAGAAAGGCAACATTTTATGAATCCCATAGGGCAGCTTCTCTATTCTGCCTGACTGACCTTGGTCAGTGCGCATCAGAATAGAACTTAGATTTGAATATGGACCAAAAGCTAGAGAGGAAAACTCAGTGGACCATTGGGAAGAAAGGGGCTAGAAATCTGGAGAAATAGAAGAACTGAGTTCAAAGCTGGTAGGGAGAATCATGAACTTGGATTAATCTAGAAAGTGAGTGGAGAGGACAAGAAAAGGGAGTCTTTCTCTACTCTGTCTCCAAACAGGAAAATTTCTGGGAAAGGAGGGGAGTGAGGGACATTGCTCAAGAGGTAGAACACACGCTATGATGTTTGAGCACAGATGGTGGCCCATGCAAGCCCTAGTAGGGCCCTTGAATTTGGAGTTAGGGAATTAGCATCCACATTTTTTAGGAGTAGTTAATTAATTTTTTATTTTGTTGTATAAAGGTTATGAACAACTAGATTAAAAAAAAACCATACCTTCTATCTTAGAATCAATACTGTTCATTGATTCCAAGGTAGAAGAGTGGTAAGGGTGAGGACATTCCAGCTGAACTAGAGGAAGAAGTAGTTGGGAAACATTTGACAAACTAAATAAAAAGACAAAACAACATAGATAGCATTACATTGTATAGATTAACAGCCTCATTCCTATTTGAGTTTGACATCACTATTCTAGGAAACCTTCTAAGATTAAATTGAAGAAAAGGTACTAACCTGAATCAGTAGAGGAAGATTGTATGTAAAAGGACTTGATTGCAATGAGCTCACAACTCCAGTACTCATCTCTATGTTCAGAGCAAGTTCCCCAGGCATTTTGGTGGAAAGTCACATTTGTTTTTGAATTAATGTCTTCCAGGTATATTTTAATTTTGCACCTTTGATAAATATCCCTCTAAGCATTCAATAAAAACAAAATATGTGTTTATAATTGAGGGGCTAGGGTGCATTCTATTGAAACGCCTTGTTGTCTATATTCTAAAAGGTCCTTTAGAAAAGACAAGCAATCTTGCAACCACCATAAAAAAAAAGAAGCCCTAAACACACTACGAGCAGCTCAAAGGTATCCCTACAGCCCAGGAGAATAGTGCTAAATGTGGCTCAAACTGAGAAGGCAATATATTTTGGGATACAAATGGGATGCATTTTACAACTGGTTCCAAACTCACTTTTTTTAAAAATCAGTACTTAAAAGTAGAATCATCTGTTGAATAGAAAATCTGCACCTGTGGAGAAGTCTATTTTCCACTAATATTGGAAGGTTTCCATTTGAAGGGTCTATGCATTTAGAACTGCCTTAATAAGTGGTTGTTGAATTGAATTCAGACAGCATGAGGCTGTGAAAGGAGCACTAGTCTTGGCAGCATCAGCTCTTAGTTCAAATTCTGATATTATCAATTCCCTGTGAAACTTTGAGTAGATTATTTTCCCTCTTCAGGCATCAGTTTCCTCCTCTGTAAGAGGAAGGAGATGAATTAGATATTTAAGGTACCTCTCCCAGCTCTGGATATTTGGATCTTGGAATCCTAAAATCAATGAGTACAAGTTACAAGAAGGCAATATAAGGCAAGATTGTCAAACAGATGAGAGTACTCCCAATATCAGTGTCTAGCCATCATCCTTATTTTATACCTAGTGATTTAGGTAAGGGCTACATGGAAAAGTAAAAAGAGTGTGAGCTTCAGAGTCCAAGGACTTGGGTCCAAAACCCACCTTGGTCATTGCCTGGGATGCACTGGACAAATCACTTAAAGCCCTTTGCCTCAGTTTCCTCTTTTGAAAAATGAGGTGGTTGTTTTAGATGTTTTCTGAGGTCCTTTTCAGTGCTCCAACTCCGATGGCAAGTGAGATTATGAAGATGAGTCCTGTAAACCAAAGAGCATGGAGTTTCAGACATCCTCTCCATCTTGGTTCAGACTCCCCCTTTATTCCCCCCTTTTGCTAACTTTCAAGTTCGCACTGGCTTCTGAGTGGTGGCAGCTGCTGGAGCTCTGGACAGAGACTAGGCTGGTCAGAGATGCCTTAGAGGACCTTCCTCCACCAGTTTGGAGGTTGGGTCCAATAAGCTCAAAGGTCCCTTCCAGCACAGAGTGGAAGCCTGCCCTTTATGCACTGGAATGATTTCTTCCCAAATACCATCACAAAAAGAGTCTGTACATGCACATGCGCATGTGACCCCTTCTTAACAAAGAAGCCTACCATAGCAACAAAGTATTATTTGTGGCCACTTATGGGTTACTCGGCATCAGTCTGGTCCCCTTTCTTTCAGCTTAGTTAATAAGATCCACTTCACCTCTGCCCTCACCACCCATCAGCCAAGAAATTTCAGAATATGCTGAATATTTTGCTTCCACAAGGACCCCAGCCAGATACAATCAGGCTAACTCCAGTTTTAATCATCTAAAGACATGTAAGAATATATAAGAATAAAAAGGGGGGCCATTCCCTGTGAAGCATGAAGTCGCTTGAAAAGTCTGGGAAAACTTCCAACTTTCTGATTAGTCGCTATTCTCACACCCAGATCTATAATTCCTGGGAGGTTTATGAGTCTGTCTCAATGAGGGCCCAAAAGAAAGCAAGAGGGGGCCAGAAGAAATGAGATAGAAAGGCCAAAAAAAAAAGCACCCCTTGGCTTCTGCTGTCAATCTCTCCTGCCATTTTGAGGAAACAATTAGCCAAAAGCTGATAGGGAAAAGGGGAAAGAGGCAGAAAACCTGGATTTGTAGCCTCTGTGACCTTGAACTAGTCATTTCCTTTCTGGACCTCAGCCTCCCACTCTATAAAATGGAATCTCTGAAATTTATTTTACTTACTTCAGTCAGTCAACAATCATTCATTATGCATTTACTATGTACCACACGCTGTGCTAAGCTAGGGGGAATATGGGTGGGTGGGGGGGAAGCAAATCAGTCTTTGACTTCAGGGAATTTATATTCTAAAGAGGAGATAATATACAAGTCCAAACCTAGGAGACAGAAGCATCTCCTACAGAGATGTGTTTACAGAATTCTTCCAAAGATAACTGAAATAATCCAAGAAGACGTCTGTAATAAATATCTCCTGGATGCCAGACACCAGGCACTGGGAAAGCAAACCCAAATGAGAGTTCCTGCTCTTGATGACCTTGCATTCTGCTAGGTCAGGTGTTTCCAAGCTTTTGAGAACCCTGGATCCCTTTAGACCATCTGGTAAAAAATAGGGGTCCCTTCTCAGAATCCTGTTTACAAATTCATAAAATACATCAACTACAAAGAAACCCAAGAACATTGAGATATCGTTATTAAAATACATTTTAACAGAAGAAACAAGTTCATGGGTTAAGAACCTGTGCATTAAATTGATATAGAAGCATGTTTTAAAATCTAGAGGACTCTAGAAATTATAAACCATAAGATCTCCAAGCTAGAAAGGACCATGTGAGGTGTGCCTGACCCCAGCTGCAGAAGAATGGTCACTATAACATCCACCACAAAAGGTCAGCCAGCTCTACTTGAAGATTTCAATGATACTACGTCATTGCCTATCCAGGTATACCATGCCAGTTTTGGACAGCTCCATATGTTGGGAATTACATCCTCATGTGGAATTGAAAGCTGTCTCTCTGCCAATTCTTATACCCAAATAAGAATCACTCTATAGTATGCCCAACCAATGGTCATCCAGTCTTTTCTTAAAGATCTCCAATAATGGGAATTCCACTACCATGCCTATGCCACTTTGAGGTAGGTCTGATTAATGGGAAGTTTTCATCCTTCTGCCTACTGCTCTTTCTCTTCCCTTTTGACCCCCACAACATAAATCTGATCTTCTTTCCCCACAAGAGTCTTTCAAAGTGAGGAAATACTATCACTGTGCTGGGAAGAGAAGCAATTTCTACAAGATCTGCCAACATTCTTTGTTGGGCATCTCCCAGAATTCTCTAGGGGTTTCCTGTATGTCTCTCCCAGAACTGGGGAGTAGTTGTCTACAGACATCTTGTGGTCAGGCCTAAGAACTCCATCTTCCCCTCTATTTCCACTTCTTGGGGGAAATCCTCTCCCTCAGAAAAGGGCAAGATGTCATGAGGTAAGACTTATGCCCTGACTATCACCTACTTCCTGAAAGGTTCCAAGGATGTGAGTGATTCAGGCTGACTATCCTAGTTCTTCCATACCACTCAGGAATGACCAAGGCATAGAGACTCTAATTCAGTTCTCTATACTTTGATCTTTTCTTTTTAGGAGTTAATAAAAGCTTGTATTAAAGTGCCATGTCATTCTCCATGTTCACCAACCATATTGCCCACAGCATAAAATCTGAAACTTGGCTTTGAAGCCTCCCCCAACTTTGCCAGGTTTTTTTTCACTTTGTTCTTCTTCACATGTTCCATGTTTCAGACAAACTTGATCCCCACCTGACTTTCCATTCCAGCTCCCATGCTGAAAAAACTCTCCCAAATGTCTCTGTTTATAGCCTCAAAGATCAGTTCAGGGAAGCCTAATGAAGGAAGGTTTCCCCAATCTCTCCAGTGCTCACCCTCACATACCTTCCTAGAATCTTCTTGTTTGGATTTTGTTTTTTGTCTCCATTGCATTATACACCATATTGTGCTTATCTATGTTCATGGTATGATGAATTGTCAGAGGAATTGCAGTGGAGATCATGCTCCTGTACTGGTTTAGATTGATGGCTTCTGATATACCTTCCAGCTTCAATCTTCTGTTATTCTGTGATGCCAATGTTTGTTCTGACTGTAGCTTTTCTGGAGCATGCCCCTATCTCATTTCTCTTCTTTTTGACCTGATGGGACCTAGTAGAATAATCTCTTAGAATTAATACACCCAAAGACAGTAGCAATTTAAATTATATTTTTTCCTTTACATATAGAGTCATATCTTCATATCTTCATCATAACCTAACACCTGTAGTATTCTGGGAGCTTTAAATGGAATATTTAACAAGCTAAAGATTATGAAAAAGCAGTAGAACTAGACTAAGGGAAAGGAGGAAAGTATCTATAAAGGAATATAATCTGAGACCTAGATGAGGAAAGGGACAGTTCCAAAGTTATCCAGCAAGCTGGTGGAGGAGCTGGGAATAGACAACTAGTCTCCAGTTATGTAGGCTTCTTCTATTACACTCCAGGTTCCTTGGATGTCAAATTAATAGGGATTTCTGGGGGGTAGTGGGCTATTAGTGCGCCCTCTTGGACTTCAATATACAAAGAGCAGGTAGAAGTAGCCACACAAATAATTGTCACTACTGACCTCTGGAAGAATTCATCTTCTGTCCCTAAGCTCTATTTTGGTTAGCTGAGGCTAAAGCCCTGACTCTTAGCAAATATTCACATCTCCAGTCTGAGGCTAGTGGGGCAGGAACCTGGAGAGTATCCCAGAGAAGTGAAAGCCTGCTTTCATTAACTTCCTCCTAAATGTCTCTGGAGGGGGAGGTACTCTGAGTAACACAGTGATTGATGGTTGTGATTTACCCTCATTAAAAGCTCAAGGTAGAGTGGGACCTGCAGAATAGAGATAAAGACACAATTACATCTCTCAAAAAGTTGGCATTTTTTAAAAGGGCATGACAGCTAAAAGGGGGCCACTCTCTCTGCTGGTTTCACAAGCTTTCATTGGATTCAGAACTGAAAGAGTCCTTAGAGAGTGATCATCTAGCAAAGCCCCCTATGAGGAAACTGGGGTCTGGGAAATGAAAGTGGCTTGCTTAGCATAATGCATATAATTCTATTGGAAGTGACCTATGAAAGAAGAAACGAATGGGAGGCAGCAGAGACAGTATACAGAGCCAGTGCATCCACTTTATACTATACCAGGTGGTCAAGGAAGGGGCATGAAGTGCTGCCCATCAGTCCAGAAGCTCCCTCTAAGAAGGAAACTGAATCCAAAAACAAGAGTCAGAATTCCTAGGTTAGAGCCCTGACTCCAGCACTGATGAACTCTACAACATTAAACAAGCAACTGCAACTCTCTAAGCTTCAGTTTATTCATCTGTAAAATGGTTTGGAAAGCATCTTTTTTATCTGTCCCAAAGGTGGTGAGGACCCACTGAGAGCCATAATAGCTCACATGTCTAAAAGGCTTCCACATTTTCTTTGCAATCTCCTGAAAAGCAACCAAAGACAATAAAGGATGAAAAGGATCTCAGTGACCCTCTGGTACAAACTTCATTCTACATCCAAGAAACATCCAAGAAGTTTCTACTCAGTCTTAGCTCAAAGAACCCCAGTGAAGCAGCATCTAATTCCTATTATCCAGACAGCCAATTCTGTCCTTCTTACATTGTGCTGACATCCAGACCAAATTAACTTATTTGCAACTTGTTCCTGGTTTGTCCTAGAGGAGCCAAGCAGAAGGAAGTAAAGCCATGTTCCACATGACAAACCTTCAGAAATTAAAGGTAACTCTTGTCTTCGGTCATTTTCTTCTATAGATAAAAAATGACAAATTCAACTAATCGTCATATTTCATATTCCTCAGTCCTTTCACTCTGCTACCTGGATATCCTCTAGCCCAGCTAAGTCTTTCCTTAAATATAGTGCCCCAAACTGAAAACAATTCTTCAGAAGTAATCTTACTAGCACAGAGAGCAATGGGACCATCATCCTAAATACTATCACATTCTTAAAACAGCGTGTGTAATAATGAACTTGTCTTTTTTTATCAACACTGTTATAGATGAGGAAAATGATACTGACTGCCTTTAAATATCAAAAGGACTGATAACTGTGAAGGAAATTAAAAATGTCTCACTATGTCCCAAGGGGCTGAATTAAGAGTAATAGGTAAATGTTATAGGGAAGCCAATTTTAGCTCAATCTGCAGAAAATTTCCCAAGAAGAATCAGTCAGAGAATAAACATTTACTAAACATCTACTATGTGATAGATACTGAGAATACAAAAAAGGTAAAAAATCTCTGTTCTCTAGGTGCTCACAATCAAATGGGGGATGTAGCATGCAATCAAATACATAATACAAATTATATATATGTCAGATAAGTTGGAAATGATAAATAGGAAGGATGCATTAAAATTTAGGGAGATAGGGAAAGACTTTATGTAGAAGGTGAGGTTTTAGTTGGGACTTGAAGGAAGCCAGGAGGTGGAAATAGGAAGAGGAAGCATCTCATGCATTCAGGGCAGCCCAGTGAAAATGCCCAGAATTAGGAACATGTTGAAAAGACAGCAAGGAGGCCAATGTCCCTGATTCACAGAATATTAAGGGGATGGGGGAGGGCAATGTAAATTATGAGAGGACTGGAAAAGTGGGAGAGTCAAATTATGCAAAAGTTTTGAATACCTATTAAAGGATTACATATTTGATTCTAGAGAAGATATATACTCTATAGTCTAAAAAGTAGGAGGATGACATGGTCAGGCCTGTTCTTTAGGAACACAACTGAGAGGAAGATGGACTAAAGTGGAAAAAGATTTGTGGCAAGTAGGAAAAAGCAGCAGGCTATTGCAAAAGTCCAGATGTGAGGTGATGTGGTGAAGACCAGGGTGTTTACCATAGAGAAGGCAAAATACGTGAGAGATGTTACAAACATAAAATCAATAACCCTTGGCAGCAGATTGTACATAGAGGGTGAGAAGTTGAAGATGACATCAAATTTGTGAGGTCAGGGGATTGGGAAGGTGCTGGTGCCCTCAGCTGCAATAGAAAACTTAGAAAAGTAGGAGCTGTCCAATAGTAGAATGAGTTGACTTGAGAGGTGGTGAGCAAAACATCACTGTAGATTTTCATATTGTATGCAATGATTGTTCTTAGTATCATAGATTCAGAAGCAACCTTAGAGATCATCATGACTAATGACCTCTTTTTACACATTAAAAAACTGAAGCCCAGATAGGAAAAACAAAACAACTAATAAGTGGCAGAGAGCTAGGATTCTCAACTCACACCTCCTCATTCCAAATCCAGCATCTTTTCTGTGGACCACACTGCTGGCCAGGGGTTCTAGCATTAGGTTGGAGGTCTTTATGATCCCTTCTTAATTCTAAAATTCCATAATTCATTTCCTACATTTATTCTTATAAGCCTTATTTAAAGAAAATTCTAGGAGTCACAGAATTGAATTAATTCACCTTTGTTGGTTCCAGTTTTCTCAAAATATGGAAAATGCCAAAGAGTGTAAGTAGTACAGACAACACAACCATCAGATACCTTGAGGAATTCTCACTGGGAAAAAAAAGAGTTGATGAGTAGTTTAAACAAGCAGGGAGCAAGACTCTGCCTGATCTTTTCTCCACATTTTTTGTTCTGACACAAAGAAAATCCCATGGCTGGAGGGACAATTTGAAAGCCCAGTCAGGGAGCAAGGCACTGCATGCTGAGGGCTGGGAATCCTGGACAAGTAATTAAAACCAGCAGCAGGGTGTGTGTGCCTGCCTTCTGATAGGATACCTTCTCAACTCTGCCATTCCATGACTTTATGAAGGCAAACACATAGGAGGGCTGCTGACACTGCTGCAGAACAAAACAGACTGAAGACTGAGAGTCTCAGAACTGTGGAATCTTACAAAATCAAAGGCTGAGCATCATGGCATGCTGGAATCAGAGGATCCTAGAATAACCAAGCTGGAAGGGACATCCAAGGTCATCTCCTGATTCCATCCTCTATGTAACACATGAAGTCCTTCTACATCATCCATGGGGCATGGTGAGCAAACCTTGGCTGAGAAGTCCAGTGCAAAGTCCAGTGCAAAGATCATACCAAACCATGCTGAAGAGTTGGAAGAGAATCCCATATTCCACTCATGGCCTCCAAATCTAAGCTATTAATCAGAGCAATTTTGTCACTTAATATTAAATTAAGTAATCAATCTATAATCCAAATATTCATTTACATGTCATTAATGGGCAGCTAGGGGACACAGTGGATAGAGTCAGGAAGGCCATTCTTCCTGAATTCAAATCTAGCTTACTGTGTGACCCTGGGCAAGTCATTTAACCCTGTTAGCCTGAGCTGGAGAGGAAAATGGCAAACAACTCCAATATCTTTGCCAAGAAAACCCCAAATGGGGTCGCGAAGAGTCAGACACAACTGAAACAAATGAACAGCAATATAGTAAAATCAAATAGCCTCTGACTGTATGAATTCTATCATCAAGGAACATTCCGTACAGGAGAGAGATCAGGAGGCTTTGTCCAGAATACAGCTGCCACTCTACTTGTGACACAGAATGCCTGCTCTACCATGAGCCTTTCCTTAATGAAAACCACAACCATCAATCCCCAATCCAGTTATTAATCTCTGCGTTCCACCACAAGAGGCAATTTGTCACATGAGCAGACATATAAGACTTATCCAAGGACATACACACATACCATATAAGTTAACAGGAAGATACACAGGAAAAGATAGTCAGAAATAGTGGAATGCAGAACTATGATTTGTTTGTCCAGTTCTCTCTCTTTCTCCCTTCTTCTGAAAGAATCATCTGTACAATAGCAGTGTGATGTTTCAGCCTTAGAAATTCAAAAGTTTGAACAATTAGCTAGGTGGCACAGTAAATAGAGTACTAGACCTGAAGTCAGAAAAGTTTGGATTCAAATCCAGACTCCACCACTTATTAACTGTGGGACCCTAAATAATTTACTCAACCTCTATATGTCTCAGTTTTTTCCTCTGAAAAAAATGGGGATAATAAAAAGGGGACACTATTGCCTCCTAGAGACAATCATCAGAATTGCAGGCAGCATGCTTCAGATGTACTAATCAACATCAGACAATAACTTCTAATTATAGTCATCACCACAACAATTATGCAAAGATAGATAAAATCAGTCTTGCAAGCAAAATTTCCTATTGTATCTTAGACATCCAGTCTGTACTTTACACTCAGATTTTATTAGAAAACCCCTTCTGGATAAAAGTTGATACTTTTTGTGTTTGATTCAGAACTAAAGGTCAGAGAGGCCAGAAAATGAGAAATCATCTGATTATTCACTAAATTTTTCCAAATCTTATTAGGAGTAGTTGTCTGGAGTTTTGATTTGAGACTGAAGAAAAAGAAAGGTAGGTCTTATTTTCCCTCTGCTCTTCCCTGGCTGTTTTAATTTACAAGTCAAAGTTAATAAATTGTTTATATACTCTATCACTCAATGCTGGTAGTGTTCAAAAGTGACTCATTTTCTAATCTGCAGGAAGATGCTACATCCTCCAGTGACATTGATCTAAGCGAAGTCACAGACCAAGTTAGCTCAGACAGGAATGAGCAGCAGAGCTAAGAACAGCTGCTGACCTCACGTGGTCGCTTTGGTACTGTGATTTTTGTCTGACCACATCATAAGCAGGAGGAAGAGACAATGTTTGACCTCTTTATTTCCCTGCATCCATGGCGACCACCACATAGCTCATCGATCATAGAAGGTTAGAGTTAGAAGGGACCTTAGAGATCATCTAGTCCAACCCCTTCGCTTTACAAACTCTCTTGCTTAGTCTTGGGCTGATGGGAGTCATTTCAAAAACTAAATAAAACATTATAGGTATAATGAGACTCAACGCTGCAGACTTGGCCAAGATGTGCAGACCTGGGACACATGAGTTGAAAGCTTGATTTCCCTTTGCTATTAAGGGTAATTCTCATGGATCAGCCTTTTATATCCACAACTTTAATGCTGAGCCACACAACAAAGCAACCCAGGCCCAGACTAGCATAGGCAAGACTGGGCAGGGAATTTTCAAGACTCTCGAAACCCCCTTTCCAGGGTCCTCTCCTCTTGAGGCTTTAAAGTACACTCAGATGCCCTTCCTACTTTTATTCCATGCCAGAAAAAAACTGAACTAAGGACCATGGACAATTAATTTGAATTAGTTATATGTGTTAACCTTCCACAAATATTTACACATTTGAATGCCATGTGTGAGAAAAAATCAAAAGTCTAGTTTGACTGACTGCAGTGTGTAAAGTAGAACAATATATAATAAATCTGGAGAGTTATGTTGGGGCTAAGCAAAGAGCTTTAAATGCTAAACAGAAGACTTCTTTTTATCTTTGAGAGGTAATAAGAAGCCACAGAAGTTGATTGAATAGGGTTATTGTCATACCTATGCTTTATTAATATCATGTTAGCAGCTCTTTGGGATATATTGGAGAAAGATCTGAGACAGGGAGGTCAGTGAGGCAGTTATTGGGATTGACTGTTCAAGAAGCAATAAGGGTTTGATGTAGGGTAATAACCATATGTGTCAGAGGCAATCAGAAGGGATGGATGTGAGATGTTGTGGAGACAAAGCTGATAAGGCTTGGCTCCCAATTGGATATGTGGGGATATAGACATTAAGGAGCTCATGGTGACTCTGTGATTATAAAAAAAAACAACAACATAGGACTGGACGGACAATGGTGCTCTTAACAGAATAGGAAAATTCAGAAGATTAAAGGGTTTGGGAGAAAATATAACCAGTTCTCTTTTGGCCACATTTAGTTGGAGACACCTATGGGCCACCTACTTTGCCTAGAGCTCAAGAGAAAGAGTAGGGCTGGATATATAGTTAGGTGACCCATCAGTGAAGAGATGATAGTTGATTCCATGAAGAGTGGTAAGTTCACTGAGCGAGTAGAGAGAAAGAAGAGGTCCCAGGATTTGGGAGGCGTGGGGGAACCCTAACCATTAAAAGAAAGGTAGAGGTGATGACCCAGCAAAGGAGGCTGAGAAAGAGTGGTCAAACAGGAAAGAAATAAATCTAAGATATTAGAATGTCATGAAACCTTAGAGAGAGGAAAGAATATGTAGGAGGAGAAAGTGATCAATAGTGTCAAATGCAGCAGAATGGCCAAGATGGATAAGAATTTTTAAAGCCTCATAGGATTTTGGCAATAAAAAAAATCATGCTAACTTTTTGGAAATAAGTTTTATTTGAGTGATGACATCAAAATCTAGAGTTTAAAGGGTTGAATTTATATAAAGTTTTTCTTGGGAATTTGGCTGCGAAAGTGAAAAGAAGTGGAAGGTGATCATTTGAAAGTATGATATACTCAAGTAAGGATTTTTAATGATGGGGAAGATATGAATATATTTGTAGGCAATAAAAAAGAATCTAGTATATATGGAAAGATGGAAAAATGAAGAGGGATGATTATGGCTACAGGAGCAATCTGCTCTAAGAGAAGAGAATGGAAAGGAGGAAAGGTGTGCAATGGTTTCAAGGTATGCTTAGATGTGGAATAGAGGGAAAGAAGGAGCTCATGGCTTGTCTCCCTTGTTAGACTGTGAGCTCCTTGCAGGCAAGGTCATGATTTTATCTTTCTTTGTTAACCCAGCAATTGGTACAGTGTCTGGTATATAGGAAATGCTTTAAAATACTTGTTGATTAGACCTAATATCTCAAAAGATTTGGGAGTTCAGTAGTCTCTCAATTAACTCCACTCACATAGATTATCTTTCTAAGCTGCCTGCTATATGTTCTTCAAAAATTTTTAAAGGAATTTTGGTATAAAATCAAAATTTTGAGTCAGAATATCTAGGTTTTATTTCCAACTCAATTCTTTACAACTGATGTGATTTTGGATGGATTCATGTCTCTTGGCCTCAACTTTAAAATGAATGGTTAACTAGATCAAATGCTTCTCTAAGTGTGGTCTAAGAATCCTTCAATGTCCATGTGACCCTTTCAGGGGGTCCACAAAGTCAAAACAATGTTCACAATAATATTCGTATACTTGCTAATTAAAATACTCCTCCTTTTCCATTTACAAATCTGTGCAAGGACAGATTTTTTCATATATTTCAACCAAAACAACAGATTGCATCAGATTAAGTGAAGAAGCATATATGAATAACCAGTATTCCTTTATTAAACAAAATAATTATAGATTCCAGAAAATATGTAAAACAATGCTATTTGTGGAAAAAGTAGCTTTTAAAATAAAAATTTTACCTTAAACAATATAAAATACTTAGGAATATATCTGCCAAGACAAACACAGGAACTATATGAACACAACTACAAAACACTCTCCACACAATTAAAACTAGATCTAAACAATTGGAAAAACATTAACTGCTCATGGATAGGATGAGCTAAAATGACCATCTTACCCAAACTAATCTATCTGTGCTATGCCCATTGAACTTCCAAAAAACTTTTTTACTGAACTAGAAAAAACCCTAACAAAGTTCATTTGGAAGAACAAAAGATCAAGGATATCCAGGGAAATCATGAAAAAAAAAATACAAAGGAAGGTGGCCTTGCAGTCCCAGATCTAAAACTATATTACAAAGCAGTGGTCATCAAAACAATTTGGTACTGGCTAAGATACAGAAAGGAGGCTCAGTGGAATAGACTGGGGGTAAGTGACCTCAGCAAGACAGTCTATGACAAACCCAAAGACCCCAGCTTTTAGGGGGAAATTCACTATTTGATAAAAACTGCTGGGAAAACTGGAAGACAGTGTGGGAGAGATGAGGTTTGGATCAACACCTCACACCCTACACCAAGATAAACTCAGAATGGGTGAATGATTTGAATGTAAAGAAGGAAACAATAAGTAAATTATGTGAACACAGAATAGTATACATGTCAGACCTTTGGGAAGAGAAAGATTTTAAAACCAAACATGACTTATAAAGAGCCACAAAATGTAAAATAAATTATTTTGACTATATCAAATTAAAAGTTTTTGTACAAACAAAACCAATGTAACCAAAATCAGAAGGGAAGCAACAAACTGGGAAACAATCTTCATAACAAAAACCTCTGACAAAGCTTTAATTACTCAAATTTACAAAGAGCTAAATCAATTGCACAAAAAAATCAAGCCATTCTCCAATAGATAAATGGGCAAGGGACATGGATAGGCAGTTTTCAGTTAAAGAAACCAAAACTATTAATAAGCACATGAAAAAGTGTTCTAAATCTCTGATAATCAGAGAGATGCAAATCAAAACAACTCTGAGGTATCACCTCACACCTAGAAGATTGACTTACAGCTATGGAAAGTGGCAAAGTGGGGACATTAATTCATTGCTGGTTGAGTTGTGAATTGATCCAACCATTCTGGAGGGCAGTTTGGAACTATACCCAAAGGGCGCTAAAAGACTGTCTGCCCTTTGATCCAGCCATAGCACTGTTGGGTTTGTACCCCAAAGAAATAATAAGGAAAAAGACTTGTACAAGAATATTCATAGCTGCACTCTTTGTGGTGGCCAAAAACTGGAAAATGAGGGGATGCCCTTCAATTGGGGAATGGCTGAACAAACTGTGGTGGTATATGTTGGTGATGGAATACTATTGTGCTAAAAGGAATAATAAAGTGGAGGAATTCCATGGGAACTGGAACAACCTCCAGGAAGTGAT
Source organism: Monodelphis domestica (assembly GCF_027887165.1). NCBI lineage: Eukaryota > Metazoa > Chordata > Mammalia > Didelphimorphia > Didelphidae > Monodelphis > Monodelphis domestica. The sequence continues at coordinate 11,128,390 of NC_077231.1, forward strand.
GCAGAGCGAAAGGAGCAGAACCAGGAGAACATTGTACACAGAGACCGACACATTGTGGTACAAGAGAATGTAATGGACTTCCCCATTAGTGACAATGCAATGTCCCTGAACAATCTACAGAGATCTATGAGAAAAATTGCTATCCACATTCAGAGGAAAAACTGTGGGAACAAAAACATCGAAGAAAGGCAACTGCTTGACTATAGTGGCCAAGGGGATATGATTGGGGATGTAGACTCTAAATAAACATCCTAGCGCAAATACCAACAACATAGAAATGGGTTCGAATCAAGGACAGACGTGATATCCAGTGGAATTGCTCATCGGCTATGGGAGGGGTGGCAGGAGGGGATGGAGGAAAAGAAAATTACTTTTGTATTCAATGAATAATGTTTGAAATTGACCAAATAAAAATAATGTTTAAAATCTAAAATAAAATAAATAAAAATGTTATTTATATTTTTAAAAAAGGGAAGAACTCGTGATTAATAGGTTCTGTTTTTTAGTCAATTATTAAAGTAAAATCTTATAGGAGAGAGAATGGGAGGATAGGGAGGATTGAAAGGTGTTAGGAGAGAAGAAAAGGTTTGGAACAGTTTGTGATGAGAGTGATAGAGAATCAGTTATGAAAGAATAAAAGTCCTGCCTCCCTGCAATGAGCATCCAGTTGAAATTAGATAAGATAAGTAATATCATCATCATAGTTATTAGTTTTCTGGCTTCCTCCAGTTCTGTTCAGAAGCATAGGCCCGGAAGTAGAGAAAATGAATGAATGGTAGAAGTAATCCAGGGTTGAATTATGGAGAAGCAGACATAATGATATTACAAGTCATCAAGGAATTTGAAAGTAAAGGACAGCATTACTTTGGACTGATTAATTATAGATGGTCAAGTTAGGGAAGGGAGGAAAGTGACTGATAATGAAGAAAGTGAGAGATTTCCTGTAGAGAGAATTGACAAGACTTGGAAATTGATTGAAGAATTGAGCATGCCTAACATTTTTCAGATTTCAGATTGTATTACAAAGCAGTAATCATTAAAACAATCTGGTCCTGGTTAAGAAATAAGAGTCGCAGATCAGTGGAATAGATTAGGTACACAATAATACCCAGTAACAAGTGAGCATAGTAATCTAGTGTTTGATAAACCCAAGATCCTCGCTTTGAGGACAGGAACTCACTACTTGACAAAAATTGCTGGGAAAATAGGAAAACATTTCAGCAGAATCTAAGTCTAGACCATCATCTTGCATAGTATAACATGATATGGCCAAAATGTACACATGGTTTAGAAATAAAGGGTTATATAAGCAAATTAGGAGAGCAAGGAATAGTGTCTCTGTCATACCAATGGATAGGGAAGAATTTAGAACCAAGCAAAACAGAGAAAGTAAAAGAAAGTAAGGAAAGCAGAAACAATAACATTGTATGACGATCAACTGTGAATATTTTAGCTATTTTCAGCAATGCAATGCTCCAAGACAGTTCTGAAGGACTTGTGATGAAAAATGCTATCCACCTTCAGAGAAGGAACTGATAGAATCTAAAAGCAGACTAAAGCAAAATTTTTTCATTTTCTTTATTTTTCTTGCTTTTTTACAACATGACTAATATGTAAATATAGTTTGCATGATTTCACATGTATAATTGATACCAAATTTCTTGCTTATACAATGGGTGAAAGAAGGTGGGAGGAAGAATTCAGAACTCAGAAGAATTTTAAATAAACGTTAAAAATAAATAAATAATCTCTAATTTAGAGTAACAGAATTGAATATGATTGGTGCTATAAACTTAGGTGACCAAAAAGACAGTAATTCTCTTGACATTCAGAACAGGAATCTAGAATCATACAAAATCCAGAACAGAAAATTCAGAATTATATTATAGGAACACCCATTTGGATGCATTTGAGGTGTCTGTGAAATATTCAGGTGGAGAAATCTAACAGGCAACTTATGATATGAAACTAAAGCTCAGGAGAGGCCATGAGAAAGAAATTCCCTAAAACAGTGGCTGACTTAATCTTCTTTACTCTCCTCCAGCCCCCTATACATCTCTAGACCTCAAACCCCCTTTTTTCCCTTAGCCGACTAAGTTATGTGCTTGGAAATGGGAACCAAAAATAAGAGAGGTAGAAATGAGGCAGAGTGGAAATGTTCAGAAAGAAGATGAAAGAGCCCTGGACAGAATCATTGGAAACATCCTGTCATAAGAAGGAGGACACAGATATTTCCATAGAGACTAATGATTCAAGGGAGAGGAGAATCAGGACAAAGTGTCACAAAATCCAGCCACCTTAGGGGGTCCAGGAGACATGTAGAATATAGGAAATATAGGATGTACTGGCTTAGTCAACCATGCCAAATGTTACACAGAGATCAAGAATAATGAGGTCTAGGAAAAGGCCATTGGAAAAAATAATTGGGAACCTGAAAGAGAGCAGTTTCAATCAAATAGAGAGCAGGTGGAAAAGGGTTAAAAAGTAAAAGCTGCTAGGGGCAAAAGTAGGGAGCAATGAGTGTGATAACTCTTTCTTGGGCTATGAAAGGGAAAAGAGACATAAAATGGCAGCTTAAGGATATGGGAGGGGAAAGCAAAGACTGTTGGGGATGAGAAGAATATGGGATCCTTTGTCAGGAGCCAGAAAATAGATCGAAGATTAGAAAAAGGGTGAATGACAAAGGGAGCTAACTCTTGGAAGAAATGGGAAGAGATAAGAGCAAGGACCAGAATAATGGAGCTGGTTTTGGCAACTTAAAGTACCAGTTCATCCTCTAATACAGGTGCAGAGGAGAAGTCAAGGGGTCCTAAAGAGGAAATTAAAAGTGGGGATTTAGAGAGAAGAAGGAACCTACAATGTAGAGTCTGTTTTTTTTCTTTTGATAAATTCAGAGGTAATTCCTCTGCTAAGGAAGAAACGGGAGCTTTAAATCTTTAGATATGTAGGGACTGTGGAGAAAGCAGAGAAGGTTTCGTCAGGATCTGCTAGAGAGTATGATGGGGGGCTGAGGGAGAGGCATGGGAAAAAAGGAATCAGGGAAAGGAAAAATGTTGAGTAACAATCTAGCTGACATTAAATAACAGTAATTTATAGAGTTGGTCCAATCAGTAGAATTGGGTGATCCAGGGCAATTCATCAGCACATGCACACACACCCACAAGTGGGAAATGAGTGTCATATAGTGGGACTTGCCTTTGGAAGGTGCCAAAACAAAGCATAACCCTTGGGATTTTCCAATGGCAAGAAATAATAGAGGAAAAGAGCCAGAATGGAATAATCCAGGAAAGGAGGGAACCCTAATTGGACAAGGAAACAAGGAATTCAGCGTATCAAAAAGTTTAAAGCTGACCTGAATAAATGCATCAAGACTACAAAAAAAGGAAAAGGAGGCCAGAAGAATAAAGATGTCCATGAAAGCAAGTGGCAGAAGAGGGATTGGAAGTTGAGCCACTCCTCCGAGGATTTAGGTGGGGGGGGGGTCTGCAGAGCTGAGGAGAGAGGAAATAATGGTCAAATTGTTTCAGATTTTTCTTTTGTGGAAGAAAAGCCTTTGTGCGTGATAGAGAGATCAAGGATATGAGTAAGTAGAGCCAAGGCAGATATAGGGGGGATGATGAAGTAGAAAGGGTAGGAGTTGAGGAGACACTGGTATGTATACTGAACACTCCAAAGGGAAGAGAAAGTGGTGGGGCAGAACAAGAGACTCAAAGGTAAATTTGGGAAGGTCTCAAATGCATGGTTTGAAATCCCTAATCGATTAAAACTTAATCGGTTGAGGTATGTTTCTCCTGCCTGTATCCAACTGTAAAAACATGTCCATTGTTATCATTTATTTGATACCTGCATCCCTAAGAATATCAGTCAGCTGTGACCAGATTTGGTACTTTGCCATTATCTGGGGGTAATGTGATTCCAGGGCCTGAGACTCCCCTCATCCCCCAACATCAGGGCAAGTCTGAGAATCCCAAAAATAGCATCAGGGCAAAGAAAGATACAGACAGGAGAATGTAGATACAAGCCAAGAGCTTCCCCAAGGGGCTCTCTCTATTACTAACTAGTGACTCATCAGATCACTCCTTATTACAGCTTTCAACTAGATCAGTTTTAATAGTTGTTTGGTATGAGTCTTAAGGGACCAAATTCTAAGATTTATAACTATCACAGTCAGAGCATGTGTCAATGAACAAGCATCAGGAAATATCAATTTTACAAGGGAATTAAAGTAAGTATTATGGTGAAATTTATCATTTAATCCATGCAAACACCATGGACTGTTAAAGGTTATACCTCTTCTTTATAAAGAAAGTATGTCATACTCATCTCAATAAGAATAGACCAAAGACATAAAGTCACAACGGGCTGAAGGTGATAGAAATATTGCCTGGGTCTGTCCAGGGTAAATCAAGTCCTGCGGATTTTGTCTGGGAAGAAGCATCCCCAAAGCACAAGATGTTCCTAAGTCCCTCTCCTCTGATCAAGGATGATTTGGAATTCTGGCATCCCTTCCACATACCTGCTTTTGGGAGGTGCATGGCCCTTGGATTTTTCCAATGGCAAGAAATAAGAGAGGAAATGAGCCAGAATGGAATGTCCTTGGAAACTAGGGGTCAGGCTTTGCCATCAACTCAATGGTACCGGGAGCACTGAGAACCTTTTCTAGGTTTTAGTCTTCCTTTATGAAAGGGTTGCGTGAAGTGAACTTAAGGGCTTCTAGTACTAACCTTTTGTGTTCAATGTACCAAGTCTCCTCCCAGTTCTGACATTCCCTGTTCTAGGTCGTCCCCAGCTCTGACATTCCCTATTATAAGCCCCGTCCCCAATCTCTGACCTTCCTTCTTCTAAGGCATTCTGACATTCCTAGTTCTCATCCCCTTCCAGCTCTGTGACATAGTAATAAATTCGGAGCATCAGCATCCTTTCCAGAACACCGATCATCTGGAACAACATTCTTTGTATGTTTACGTAAAGCTCACTCTAAGATCACAGCCCAGCTCCTTCTCCTTTTTTAGCAAATTCACCCTAGCCTTAAGTCACTCAGTGCTCCTCCTGTAATAGATTCCCTCTTTCATATTTTCTCAATAATTTGCCCTATGGAGCTTCTTTCTCAATCTCACACTAACAGACACCCTAGAAGTATGGAGAACTGTTACCAACTGCTGTCTGCCTAAGAAGTGTGGAAGAATAGACTTTTCCCACCATGTTTATTCATATTCTATACTCAATTAGTTCAGAAACAGTTGGATGCCCAAACTCAGAAGAAAAACTCTACCCAGGAATCATTAAAAATTCCCAGCCTGGCAGGAGGGTTTCTTGAAACAAAGGCAAATGCACTTACCTTATTATTGAAATTGATTACCCATTTTTATCACTCCCTCTTCCTTTCAACTTGTCTCAGCCTGTTGACAACAGCACCAGGTCCATAGCTGGCTCAGGGAGGGAGGCAGGACCTTTTTCAGAGGCAGGACCAAGGTAGGCCATCCCACTGAGTGACCTAATGAGCCATGCATTCATGGGACACTCAGGGACCTCAGGAAGAAACATGGACCCAGGGGAGACTTGCAGCTCTAGAAATGAGTTTGCCTGGGGGCATCATCACCATAAGGGCCTGTTTAAAAAAAAGAGGGAATAGAGTAAAGCAACATCATATGGAACAGTACAGGGTAGGGAACAAGGAAGCCTAGCCTTGACAATTGGCTCTGCCTCTACATGTCATGAGACATGGAACCAATCTCTTCAGCTCTCTGACTCTATCCTCCCACTTGTAAAATGCCAGGATTGCCTTTTTCTCCCTAGAGAAGCAGTGGCCCACAGGCATGTAAAGTTAAATCTGATATCACTTGGGTATTACATTATTTTGTTTAACTATTGTTGGGTATTGATGGGAGTTGTTTTTGTTTTCCTACTGATAAGGAAGGCACTAGAGGGATAGAGGATTTATTGGAAAGGGGTTGTGTTATAGACATAAAATATTTCTAGAATTAAAAAATTAACATCATAAAGGGATTGGATCTGGAGATCTCTATGTTCAATTCTAATTCTAATATTTCCTGTTCTCAGGATTCCCTCAACTCTAATATTTTTTGTCTTAAGGAATGCTCCAGATCTTACATTCATTGTTCTAAGATTTCTTCCAAGTTTGACATTCTACATTCTAAGATCTGGCCCAATTTTGTCTTTGCATGTTCTAAGGGCTCTCCCAATACTAATATTTCCTATTCTGAAGACATTCCCAAATCTGGCAGTCTATACTCAGTGTTCTAAGTCACCTCTCAGCTCTGCCATTGTTGTGTTCTATGTACCACTCATTACCTGATTTTCCTCTTTCAGTTTTTGGTTCCCCTTTCAATTGGCCCATTTCTTCTCACATTGTTTTCAATTCTCTTCCCCACTTTCCCTCTGCATCTCTTAATTGATTTTTGAAGTCTTTTTTTAGCTCTTCCAGAATTTGTGTCCAATCCATATTTTTCTTTTGGACTTTATACATGTTTTCTTTGCTTGTCTGTACCTTGCTCTTTGTCTCCATAAAAATTCTTTAGAGTTGCATGCTTTTTTTTGTTGTATACTCATTTTTCCTACCTTATTATAGGCAGGCTCTGTTTTCTGGGAGGTTGGGGTACCTTCTTAAGCTTCAGTCCTTCCTTGATGCTATTCTTAGCTTATTTTCTGGGTTTTTACATGTTTCAGTTCCTTGAAGATGATGTGATGGCCTAAGGGCTGAGAGCTCTGAGAGCCTCCTCCCCCTGCTGATTCAGTTAACCCTTGAGATCCTGATAGCTCAGATCTCCTTCATGCACAAGTGTCTTTGTGCACACTCATCTATCACAGATGAAAACACACAAAGACAATCATCATCCTCGGTTACTGAGAGACTACTACTATCCCCAGACCTATTGTCATGTCCTAGAACAGTGATAGTGAACCTTCTAGAGACCAGGTGCCCAAACTGCAACCCTCACATCAGCATGTGAGCCCCTACCACCACCTTACCCCAGATAGAGGAGGGAAGAAGCACTCCCATTGGACTTCTGGGCAAAGGTGCAGGTGATGTGAGAAATTTACTCAGGTATGTGTGGAGAGGGGGAAGAAAGCAGTCCCCTCCAGCACGCATGCCATAGGTATGCCAACATAGTCCTAGGACATTGCTTTTCTCCCAAGATTTTTTCTCTTCCCTTATCTTGAGGCCTTTCCTCCCTCTTCAACTGAATGACTTTTTTCTCCTCATTATCAAACTTCATAGAATCTCAGTAGTCATCTGGGTTCAGTGATATCTATAGGAAAATCTCCATATTCACACACACACACACACACACACACACACACACACACACACACACTGTTTCAGGGCTTTACTGGATCTGGGATTTCTTATGAACATAGATACTTCATATACTTAAGTAGACTACAGCCCATTCACCCTTTTCCATCCAAGATAACTCTTCTCAATGTCTCCCAACATTAACCACCCTAAGAAAGTCTACCCAATCTTCTATTCCCCTCTTCTAGGTATTTTCCTATAATTGTAGGACAACTAGAGCACTAATTCACAGCACCTGATAAAGCCCACATCATTTTCCCATCCTTCATCCCCTGGATTTTTCCAATACTTCTTTTGCATAAATAATTCTATGTACAATATATATTATATGAATTATATATCATGCAAATATAATTCATACATAATGCATAACACAAATAATAATCCTGACATTCTACTATTCTCTATTACCCCATATTCCATATGTCTCTCTATTGCTCTTGAATTGCCCATAATTTTGACTCTGTAAACAATGGTGTTCTATGACATGCAATCATAGGACATCACCAAAAGAACATTGATGTTTAAAAAGTAGATCTGTTTCAGAGAGTAGCTTAGAATCATAAAAATGCCATGCTATTCCTCAAATGTAATACATTCTATTATTATAACTATTTTATCATATTATTATTACATTATATTATTATATTCTGGACATAGGATTAATGTCTATCTAAGATGTCCATACTGATGGACTAGCTCAATTGGCTGTCCAGCCATCTAAATGCCATAGGCATTATGAGCAATAAACATTTATCATTCATTGATTTGGTTTTTTTCCCAAGGGAATTGATAGGCCAAATTTTTTTGAGTTGTCATAGATATCATATAGGAGTTATAGCAGGGCTAAAAACAGTCAATATAATATCTTCTGGAAACAGGAGCAGTTGGAGGACTTTGCCATCTATGATGGAAGAACCCCATTTCATTTCAATGAACATTTAGTGAACATTTTTCATGAGAGCAGTGTGGTAAGCACAATATAGTTTCCTGATTTGTTTCTCATTTGATGTTAATAATCAGAAGTTCATCAAAGATTTCCTATGATTGCATCAATCAAGAACTCTTGAATGATCTAAATACATGGCTAGAAGATATTTTCACACATGGGTAAGAGGAAGAGAATGAACAGGATATGGATAGTACAAACACTATATTTGTCTTCATTTGAATCCAAGTGCCCTGTTACTGGGAAGAGTTAAGAGTAAACTTGAAAGGTATTTTTGTTATTGGATTCTCATCAGCCATCTCAGGGGATCTCATTCATAGTCATATGACAGAACAGCAACTTGGTTTCTCCATTGGGATAATTTAAAACGGAAGAAAAATAAACAAAAAAATAAATAACGCCAATGGTTTTATCCAGCAGCCATAAACTATGATAAATATGTGCTGAGGTGCTACCTATTGCCTCGACACATATGAATGGCTGCTTAAACATGCCTTTCATCATCTCTGGCAGTGATGTTTTTATTAAAAATGCAACTCAGCACCCCTTGATTATTTTGTTCTTATTTCTTGGCTTTAATCTGTCTTGTCTTACATCTATATCTTTCCTCTGTCCTCCAGCACCTATTTCCTCTCTAATGAAAGCAAATGAGATCTTAGGCTACATCAAGAGAGGCATGAGGTCTGGAATGAAGGAATAGTCCCGCTGCATACTCCCTTGAATAAACCACATATGGAGCTCTGTGGGGTTTTTTAGGGGGTGGCATTTTAGAAAGGAAATTGAAAAGCTAAAGAGCATCCCCCAGTAGATGTATAGAGTGGTGGAGGGCCTCAAAAACAAGCCATGTGCTGGTCATTTGAAGGAATTGGATTTGTTTACCCTAGCAAAGATGTGAGAACTGTCAGTATTTGTGGAGCTGGAAAATGGAAAGGAGATCCTGCTTATTCTGCATGGCCCTAGAAGACAGAATACAAAGTGGAAGGAAGTTGCAGAGAGGAAGATTTTGCGTGATATAAGGAAAATAATTCCTAACAATCAGAGCTATTCAAAAGTGGAATGGGCTGACCTTAAAGATAGAGGGTTTCCTTTACATAAAGGGCTTCAAGTTCTTGCTGTATGTCAGCCCTAGTGGGAACATCAGCAGGAGGCGCCTTGGTCAAATTCAGGTTGGAGAAAGTCTCAGAGACTCATGAATTCTAGAATGTCTTTTAGACATAGAAGTAGGCAACAAGGTCGCCCAATGGATTAAATGGTAGGCCTGGACTCAGGAATATTTGAGTTCAACTACAGATGCAGCCACTTACTAGTTATATGACTTTGACCCAGTAAGTCATTTAACCTCAGTTTGCCTTAGTTTCCTCACTTATAAAATATAAAAGTAGCAACTATCCTTTGCAGGGGTCTTTAACTATCCTTAGCAAGGTGCTATGCTTGCACATAGCAAGCACTATGTAAATGCTTTCCCCCATTCCCTTCTTTTAATTCATACAGGGAAGCCCCCTGTTCCATGCCTTAGTCAATGTGTCTGTAGCAGAAAATATCCAAACGTCATCCTCTGGTAGCTAACCAGGCCACGGGCCTCTTCTCCCAGACCCAGACTTCTCTGTAGAAGACAAGCACAGAATTCATCCACTTCTGGATCTGCTCTTTCTTTCTATCTCACTAGGACTTTACCAGGCTTGCCCTCCACCTTCCCTCATCTTCAAAAACCCAGGACCATCCCCTTGAAAAAAGAGGTATTTAGTGAAATACCATTCTCTTTTTAATGCAAGAAAAAGTAGTTCCTGGAGGAATTCCACGTGAACTGGAATGACCTCCAGGAATTGATGCAGAGTGAGAGGAGCAGAACCAGGAGAACATTGTACACAGAGACTGATACACTGTGGTACAATTGAATGCAATGGACTTCTCTATGAATACCAATGCAATGATCCAGGACAATTCTGAAGGACTTATGAGAAAGATACTCTCCACATTCAGAGGAAGATCTGTGAGAGTAGAAACACAAAGGAAAACAACTGCTTTATCACATGGGTCAATGAGGATATGATTGGAGTTATACACCCTAAATGATCACCCTAGTGCAAATATCAGTAATATGGAAATAGGTCTTGACCAATGACACATGTAAAAACCAGTGGAACTGTGCGTCAGCTATGGGAGGAGGTTGAGGGGAGGGGAGGAAAAGAACATGATTTTTCTAATCCTGGAAAAATACTCTAAATTAATTAATTAAATAAAGTTTAAAAAAGATTTTTTAAAAGAAAAAGTAGTTCCCCAAATCTCTATGCTGTAGGATTCCAATCCATCTTTTAATGAGCATTAATTAGGTATTGCTCTGTGCCAGGTATTATGTTGAAGGCTGGGGACAGAAAGACAACAGCAAAGCAGCCCTTGCCATCAAGGATCATTGTTAGTGGGTAAACAATATGGACGGGCATAAAAGTATACAAAAAAATGTTCAAAACCAATATAATGTCATTGTTGTTTGGGAAGAAAGACCCTAAAAGTTGTAGGAATAATGAAAGACCCCTGTAGGAGATGGTACTTTAGCTGATCTTTGAAAGAAAATTGGGATTCTAAGAATGTCTTAATCTGATTCTGGGGAAAACCTAATTATCCCCATTGGTATGGTAGAAAGAACTCTGGATGTTGAGTGAAAGCACCTGAGTTTTAGTCCTGACTCTTTTGACTTCTTCCTCATGGGACCTTGGGCAAGTCACTTTCTCTCTCTCTGCCTCAATTTCTTCCCCTATAAAATTAATAGGTTGGATCTGTTGACCTCTAAGGTTCCTTCCAGCTCTGCTTTGAATCTATGATCCCATTACTAGATGGTCCCCAAATTCTCTTCTAGCTCTGAAAACCATGATCCTCCTCCTATCCAGAGCACCTAATGGTTCTTCCCACATTCCATTCCTTTTTCTACTTGGGAAGTCCTTTATTCCCCATTCGGTTAATGAATGTAGGAGGCAAACAGGGTGATGCCCAACTCCATTAGGTGGATATTTCTTTGAATGGTTTGCACTAAACTCTGAAAATGCAAATCAGGGTCATGAACGATAAACAAATTCCATGGATCATTCTTGCACATCCCTGGCAAAGCTAGAGGCAGTCTCAGTGCTCTACTTCTTCATGAATTCCCTTGTCTCCAGCCATCTAGGCCTATTTGGGATTCCTTATCTGGGCCTTCCAAATTCATTGTCTTAATTGATGGGTTTTTTATGACTTTAGGCTGTAATTACCAACATTCTCCATTATCACTAGGCTTATTAAAGGGAGAATTTCCCTAGGCTTGCAAATATAGAGCTTAATTTATGTTGAATCTTCTCCCCAAACACCTGCTGAGTGGGTTTGTGATATTTAGGAAGAGGGGGAGATGGATAAGAATTGCCATATGATGGAGGCTTTATTGAAAAAATTGACTTTTTGTGCAGGAATTTTCCAGCACATAAAAGGTGAAAAGGTAGAGGAAGGAAGGTTTCTGGGTAGACAGCAAGAAAAGGGAGAAGGGAGCTTTTATGTGGAGGAAGGAATTATTTTTGGCATGTGAGAAAATCACAGGATCATAATTTGGGGGCTAGTGATATTCTTAAAAGGCTATCTAACCCAATACCCTCATTTAACAGGTAAGGAAACTAAGGCTCAGAAGTTTTCATTTACCCAAAACCACATAGGAAGTAGAGTAGCTGGGCTAGAATGCAAATCGAAGTCCTCTCACCTCCAATTCAGTGATCCTACCACAGTAGGATCCATGCCTAAATTCTTGCCTTGGAGTACAAAAACTTTGGTTTGAGGCTCACTCTACCCAATAACAGCCAGTTGATCTGGACAAAACAGAGAACCATAGAATGTTATAATGGCATGGAAACTCCATAGTCATCAAATCAATCAATTGACTGAGAAGCCTGTCTGCAATGATGCTTGGAAATATAGCTTCACCCAGTACTTGAAGACCTCAGTTGATAAGAAACTCACAACTTGTTGTCCACACTCAAGACAGTCTACTCCACTTTTGACTAGGAAAAATACTGCTTCCATCCATCCAAAATCTGCTTCTCTCTGAAAATTTTCTCCCATTGCACCAAATTCAGCCTTTCAAACCCAAGTAGAACAAGCTTTTCTATCTTCCATGTATCACTTCTTTAGTTTGAGATATAAGGTTAACAATAGGGGAGATAGAAGAAGTTTCACTTTAGTTATACTTGAAAGGATGGGGGACCAGGAGCAACTAGGTAACACAGTGAATATACCACCAGGCCTAGAGACAGAGGTCCTGGGTTCAAATTTAACTTTAGTGCACTATATCACACCAATCTTTTCTTTTCCAGGCTAAGTATCCCCAGTTCCTTCAATCAATTCTCATAATTTGTGTTCTCTGGCATCATCTTCAATTTAGCTACCCTCTTCTAAGTGCTCCCCATTTTTTCAATATATTTAAATGTAGCACCAAAAATTAATAAATCTGATAAGATGTTTGCCCAAGGCAGAGCACAGAAAGACTACCAACTCTATCATCTCACTTCTTAGAACCTCAGTCTCCTCATCTGTAAAATGTACATAATGGCATTTTGCACTCAACACCTCAAAGGGTTGTTGTGATGTACCCATAAGATTACTTGTTGAATAAAGGCACATAGAAATGTAAGATGAAGGTCTAATTGTCCTCCTTACTATCGCTTTCAAATATTTAGGTTCCATTCTCTAAAACCTCAGTTTCCATTCAAAATACATTTGCAGTCTGCCATCCACAAGCCTATCTAAATCTTTAAGAGTCATGATTATTTTTAGCCTATACCAACTTAGGCACTTATTCCATTGGTTACTTTTTGTAGGATGAGGTGCCATTACATACCTCTATTCATTTTTCCATTTGGTCTGTCTCTTGAGCTCAAGTATTCTTACTCTCTATAACCCTAAGTCAATGACAATGCTCCTTGGTTGAATAGGGAAACAACTGTGGGCTCAGTAAGCTTATCCCTTTAGTTATGTAGCAATAATTTAGCATACTCCAAGAATGTGAAGAGTTAAATTTTGGGTGTAGGAGTTTGAGCAAAAGCCAGTGAGCAGTTTATTAAACACAAAACATTTGGTTTATTATTAGGAAATATGGATTAGAAATAGAAAGGAGGAAATTAAAAGTAATCATAATAGATTATAACTATACCCCAGATCCCAATCCTAACTAAATTTCTCTAAAAAAAAAAAAACTAAATCTATCTGCTTCAAAGGGCAATATCTTCTGCTAGGTCAAAGCCCTCACCTACTCTCCTACTCTTACTATCTAATGATATAACCATTATCTATCTACCTTATCTACCCAAGTTATTAATAATCAATAAGGCTATTGAGGCCTTAATTCCATTCTCTATCTCCAACCACAGAGAGTGCTAGCAGCAAACCTCTCCTCAAGAGACCCAGAGACCAAAAAAACCTCTTTCCAACCGCCATCTGTAACTAACTCTCAGTCATACCCTTCTAATTGTCACTAACTGACAAACGGCATAGCAGAGGGTCTCTCACTGAAAAATATGATTGTTCCTTTTCCTCTTAAATATAAAAATGAAAACTCTCTTAACAGAATATAGGATTAAAAGAAAGGGTACAGGTTCTCCCTAAATGTCACAATGAGAGATGAAAATATGACTTCTGAATTGGAGGAAACACAGTAGAGAAGAGAACATTTCACTGCTACACTGAAGAGAAAGACTTCAATGTCACAGAGATGGGGACCAGCTCAGGATATGGACAGCACAGAGTCCCTCCTAGTCTTTGAGATGAAGCCAGAGCAAACCAGAGAATCACTAACTGAGAGCCGTCACTTCTGATTTTTCTGATATCTGACCTCTGGCCATTTTGGAAGTAAAAAGGAGAATATAGGACTCTCCCAAAGATCTGTCCTTTCTTCCTCCTTGTCTCCAGTTAGAAGGTTTTATAGAATCACAGGCCCATCATAAGCCATCTAATCCAGGCTGAGCAATTCCCTATGCGGTCATCAAGCTTGAAGATGGAGGAGGAGGAGGAGGAATGTGCTGTCTCCAGAGTCATTGAGAACTCTACTCAGTAGGAAGTTTTTCCTTACCTATAATCTAGCTCTAAACAATTTTCACCTGTCCCTCCTTGTCTGGCTTTGGGACCAACCGGAACAAGCCTTTGGAATCTGAGGACAGAATTTTACATTTCTCTTTGTTAAATTTCTTCATTAAATTCAGCCTTTGTTTCTAATCTCCTGGGATATTTTTGGATTTCAACACTGTCATGCAACATATTATCTCATATAAATATTTTTTCAACAAGGCTATCTTTACTTCACATTCATTGATGAGAACGTTAGACAGTCCACAACAAGGATAAATGCTAAAGTACTCAACTAAAGAAGTTTCTAAAACAATTGACATCAATCTATCACTATATTTTGTTTCCACTTATTCAAACCATTCTGAGTTTATTTAACTAAACCATAATAATGTCCACATACTCCACAGTGAGAAACTGTAACCCAAAATATTACATAGCACCTATATTAGAGAGATATAAAATAGTATGAGATTTAAGGTTAACAATAGGGGTGATGGAAGAAGTTTCACTTTATTTATATTTGAAAGGATGGGGGACCAAGGGCAGCTAGTTAGCACAGTGTATAGAGCAGCAAAGCCTAGAGATAGGAGGTTCTGAGTTCAAATTTCGCTTCAGACACTTCCTAGCTGTGTGACCCTGAACAAATCACTTAACCCCCATTGCTTAGCCCTTGCCACTTTTCTGCCTTGGAACCAATACCCAGTATTGATTCTAAGACTAAAGTTAAGGGTTTAAGAAAAAGAAAGAATGGGGACATGGGATAAATGAAACAAATTAGGTAAATCAGGCCAAAAAGCAATTAAACAGAGTAGTATTTGGTAGATCCCAAGACAGCAATTACTAAGAAAACTGGAAAGCAGTCTGGCAGAGATTAGGTTTAGACCAATATCTTGTAGCACATGGCATGATAAGTTCTAGTTGGTTCATGAAGTAAATGCAAAAGATCAATAATAAATTAGAAGAGAGAGGAAGATTAGAAATGCAAAACTAGGACGGCAAAATGAGTTCTGTATTTTAAAATCTGACCAAGGTGTGGATATCTGCTTTGCTTGTCTATATTCATTTGCTATAAGGGAAGGTTTCTATTTGGTGTGGGAGAAGTCGTGGTGTTAGCGATGCAAAAAGAGAGAGAAGAAAAGGGCACAAGTGAATCATTTAAAAGTACTCAGAAGAGAGTAAAAGAAAGTTCATAAAAAGATATACATGCAGGGACATTTTGTTGCTCTCATGTCTAGACTTAATATCCACTTAAAAAGTAAATTCTGCATAACAGAAGTTCATAGTTTCATAAATAATATTCCTTTTTCTGTTCATCTTTGCATATTTTAGTGTTCATGCTTGTTAGTCGTTAGTTCATGCCCAAGTTCATACTGAAAAAGAAAATATAAAAAGAGAAAGGTAGAAAATGTGGAGTCCAAACATTCTAGGCACTGGAACCAAGACAAAGAGAAGCAGGAAATGCCAAAGCATAGGATGAATAAGGAACCAGAGCCATCAAATAGATTGGCGGCACGCAAACACAAAAAGGAAGGGAAGCACTTTGACAGCAATAGGTTGTGAGATGGTGGGAAGTCTAAAGATCAGGTGAAATGAGTTTAACTGTACCTAGAAGACATTTGGGAGCCACTGAAAATCTTTGAGCAGATAATCTAGCTGATATTTTCCCTAGTGGCCTCTCTGGGACCTCCATTCGCCCAGGCTTGCAGATTGAATCTACTTTGTTTCACTCCCTGATGTGAGTTTTGTTTTGATTTGGTTTTTTTGGATGGATGGGGTCAGTAGAGGAAGGCCCTTTGCTTTCTCTCTTTCTTTTCATCATTGAATTGGGGGGGGGGTTAAAACTTCCAAATATTATGGTCTCACATAATCCATTGGAATTCAGAAGAGAAATCTACTTACAATATATTTTTTAAATATTTTCTATAGATATAATATATATAATAAATTATTTACAATTTAATTTTCTCCTCCCTGGAGCTATGTGTGGATGCCAATATCTTTCAGTTTAGTGATATAAGTAGATTCCCAAGATATGATATTTATAAGTCAAAGTCACCATCATTCTTCCAGTTACCCATATTTGAAACTCCCCTCCCCTCCACCTCATTTCTCATATTCAATTAGTGCCAAAATCCTGTTGTTTCTGCTCCTTTTCTTCTTCTTCTCTGTATCCTGGAATTTCCTATTCAACTAGGGTTAAGTGTAGTTCAGAAGCTTTAACCTGCTCCCTTCTCCAATACCATTCAGTTTGCCCTTCTTAAGGTAGCCTGCTGGTCCTCCATTCCGGGTGGTTGATCGCCCTGGTACCAGGTTTGTTGCTAATACTTCATTTACATTAGCCCATCAAGTCTATCTCAGCTCTCTCAAACCAAAGTGATCCACCAGTCTCAGCCTTCTTAGAAGCAGGGACTACAGGCATGTGTCAGCACAATGAACCTCAGTTTTAATCCCTTAGGTTCACTAATTTCCAGTTCTAACTCAATTATTATTTAATTTTAATTGGCTCCTCACTCAATACACAAGTTATCTTATAAATGTCTGAATGCACTATAGGCATTATGAGGAAACTGGTTTTCTTGTTTGTCCATCATTTTTTTAAACCCTTATCTTCCATCCTGGAATCAATACTATATATTGGTTCTAAGGCAGAAGAATGGTAAAGGCTAGGCAATGGGGGATAAGTGACTTGCCCAGGGTCACAGCTGGAAAGTGAGGTCAAATTTGAACCCAGGACCTACTTCTCTAGGCTTGCCTTCATTTTTTTTTAATAAAAAAATTCAAAACCTCCAGAGGGCAACTCCCCCCTAATGAATGCTCAATTTAAAAATATATAACTTTTACAGCTAATTCTTCTGGAATTTTAAGACCCATTTTAAGACTTCAATGAACCTGGGTTCCTCAGTCTCTTGCTTTCTGACTGCATCTTTATCAGTACTGCTCACTGTCTGGGATGTCTCATCCCTCCATCTCTGACTAGTTATGCAGCTCTAAGTGTCCCACTCACCTAAGCCACCTCCTCCTTTAGGTTTTCTCTAATTCTCCCAAACAATCAATCTTATCTCCCTTGCTTTGTGCCCTTGAACCTATATTCTTCTTTGTATTGTAGGTATCATACTTGTGCCCACGCCCTATCCTCCCAGTAGAATGTGAGCTCCATGAGGGCAGGGACCATGTCCTCTTTACTTGTCTGCCTCAATCCCAAGCATAATGCATCAAATCTAGTAGATGTTTAAAAAATCAGACATTTACTGAATGAAGGGATGAATGACTAAGAAATGGGGTCAGCTCACACTGGTCAACAGTTCTCCCTCTTAACTCTACAAACCCTTTCATCCATCTCTCTATTCAGTAAACATTGTTGAGAGGCTACTGCATGCAAATATTGAACCATCCTTCCATGGAGCTCCATGAAGCAACACCTCATTTAAGAAAATAAATTTCCTTTGATTTTTTCTCTGGCATCAAAACAAATTCCAACTGTTCAGAAAGAAACAACTCCAAACTTTGTGAGCTGACATCAGACAAGTCAGATAGGAAGAAGGATGCTCTAAATTTAAATGGATTTGCATAAAATATTCAACTATTCAAGTAATTCAGTGACTATCAGAGCAAACCTGGCTTATAAAGAGAACCAAGACCTTGACTTGCTTGAGGCTTTCAGCCTCATTGATCTTCCGCACTCTTTGCTTCAGCATTTCATTTTCTAGACTTGATTTGCGATTTCTCAGTTCAAACCCTGAGAGCTGAGGCAAGGTGTCAGATGCTCAGGGGCTTCTAGGGCATGAAAGCCAACAAAAAATAAAGGGAAAGGGTCAGCCTTTCACTTTCCTCCTCCCCAAATAGAACATGTGGATAGTGGACAGAGTCCTGGTCTGGGATACTGGAAGTCTAGGTTTGATTAGCAGCTCCAGCACTGTGTGACAGAGATTAAGGCAAGGTACCTAGAAACATCATGGGTAAAAAAATGAGGTAAGAATCCCTCTGTCCTCTCTCCAATCAGACCCAGCAGGAGCCCTGTATTAAGTTGACAGTGTCATGTTTTAGAGTAAGAGACATAGATAAACCAAAGTGTGTCGAGGAGGGGACTTGAAGCCATACCATATAAAGATGGGCTTAAATAGTAGATATTGATATTGAGACCGAAGAAGAGGAGACCATACAAATATGATCATTCCTTTAAGGTGCTGAGAGGATTGTCAGGTGAAATAAGGATTAGACTAATTGTGAATCCATGGAAGCATTCTAAATGTTGGACAGAGCCTTGGAAACCATCTAGTCCGACTCAACCATGTCCCCAACAATATACACTCTAGCCAGCCTCCGCTTAACTCCAATCCATTTAACTCTAATGGTTAGAAATCAAGGGATTGGTCATCCTGCCAGCTTTTCTTTGAAGATCTCCATTGGAAGGAGGGAGCCTGCCTACTAATTTTCAAGGCAGCCCTTTCTACCTCTGGACATCTGTCATTGTTAGGAAGGTTGCTTTATATTTATGTGTATGCTTTTGAAGATTTCTTTTCTCCAAGCTAAACATCTAGTCCCTACATGGTGTGGTCCTTCCATAGCCTGGTCCCTATCCTTCTGAGTCATTCCATTTCATCAGCAATCCTTCCTAATATGTGATGCCTAGAATTAACCGCAATATTCTAGAGGTGCTCTGAACGCTTGAGAAGTTATGTATATAACTGTAACAGAACACTATTGTGCTATAAGAAATGACAAACAAGATGATCACCAAAAAACCTGAAAAGCTTTCTATGAAGTGACACAAAATGAAGTGAACAGAGCCAGAGAATGTTGCACACAATTACACTACTTTGTGAGGATCAACTGTAAAAGTAAATGTAGACTATAACAACAAGTCAAGGATCCAGGACAGCTCCAAGAGACTCATGACCAAAAAGGTCATCCACCCCATAGAAGGAATAGACAGTCTGAATGCAGGTTAAAACATATCATTCTTCATTTTATTTCCTCTGTGAATTTTTCTCTCTAATGTGAGTAATATGTGTCATTTCACATGACAAACAGGAAAGTATGGATGCAATGATAATATATGTACAATCTAGCCACATCATCTACCTTCTTGGGGAGTGGGAGAGCTAGGAGGGAGAGAGAAAGAGCAGAGAGAGCAAAATGTCAGAAAAATGATGTTAAAAATTGCATTGCCTATGATCTGGGGAAAATGTGATTTAAATAAAGTTGTGTCCTTACAGATGTGAGATTCCAAGTACCTTTTGGATACTTATAATCTGACTTACATAGAAATAGTCATCAAGTTGCTTCCAAAGTGGCATGGATAGAAGTTCTTACTGGGTTACCTCTCCAACTATTAGACATGGCAGAAACAGCCCGCTCCTGCCCACATGTTAGTAGCAGATGAGGAAAAATCCCCAAAGGAAAGAGCGTATCGTCAGAACTTAGTGAAACCTCCTCACCTCTTAAAATACGGCATTAGAGGGAGTATTATTGACAACCATGGAGGCTTCGAGCCTAAGCCTCAGACCTACTGACTGACTCATTTCTCTCCTGAGATGATTAATGACAGAAAGTTGGTCCCCCCGTGTAAACAATACAATTGTGTTACTGAGAGTTATTGGGGAAATAAAGCCATCTCTCTCTCAGCCCGAGTGGAGAGCATGAATTATGATGGGACATTAAGCATCCTCTTTGCGGGGCTGTAATCCATTGATTTCTGCTTAATGTGCCAGGTTGTTTCCTTGGGGTGGTTATTGGAAAAACTAACCCAAAAATTTAAGACTTCTACCCCGTGTCTCTGCTATGGGTGTTGATCCACATACATGCCTCATTCTGGTAGCCATGTTGGGGATGGGCCAGGTTACAGTAATCATCAGTGACCTGGCCCAACCTAATTACTGCCAGGTGATGCATCATATATTCTCCAAAGGTCCTAAGTAGTTTTGAGAATTGCTAACTCACCTCCTCTAGGAAGTCTTCCCTGATTAATGTTGCAATGCAATGCTTAGTACATAAGCATGGCAGCTACCAAAGAAGCTGGAGGTAGCTAATCTGTGCTCCTGAGGATATCTTTGGATCATATTACAAGCAGCCCTCTGAAGCAGGAGAGGATAGGAGGTTTTTCAATACCCTTAGGTGGACTAAGGGACAATATTGGGAGCTTCAGCCACTCTCTGGACCCTCTGGGATTCCTCATCTGGACTCCAGCCTCTCCTTGCCAAAAGACTCTATATATAAGATCTCTGAACTTTCTGTTGGACTGGCCCTTAGAAATGTATTGTACTTAAGATGGGATTATTAGATAGTGGCTTAAAATAGGGGTTAAGCTGTCAGATCTCCCTCTACCTCATTCCTACCTCCTCCGTCCTTTACCAAACTTCTAATCTCTGTGAAATAAAAGCAAAATATTTATATGTTTTCCATCCGAAATCCCCTCAAAATTAATATTGTTATTTTACTAACCTAACTCCATTCTGCAGCTCTGAATCAGGAGAACTAAGCTTGAATTGAAGCAACCTGATACTATGTAGGCACTGACTTTAAAATCAAAGATCTTGGGTTCAAACTCATTTTTTATATCTAAAGGAAGATGAAGGAAAGGAATTAAACATTTATACATGTACTAGGCACTCTGTTAAGTTCTTTTCAAATATTACCTTATTTAATCCTCACCAGAATGCTGGGAGGTATGTGCTATTTTTTTTAAACCTTTACCTTTCATCATGGAATCAATACGATATATTGGTTCCAAGGCAGAAGAGTGGTAAGAGCTAGGCAATAGGAGTTAAGTGGCATGCCCAGGGTCCCACAGCTAGGAAGTGTCTGGGGTTAGATTTGAACCCAGGATCTCCTGTCTCTAGACCTGGCTTTCAATCCACTGAGTCACCTAGCTATCACCATTTCCCCCCACTCTTATGCTATTTTTTTAATAGTTAAGGAAGGTGAGAAACAAAAGATAAGCGATTTGTTCAGTCATACTACTATGTCTAAGGCCAAATTTGAACTCGGGTCTTCCTGACTCCAAGCCAAGCATTCTCTCCATTGTGCTCCCCTCACTCCAACTACTTCTATATATCTACCCACTGTGTGACCTTGGTCAAGTCAGTCACTACTACTTCCCTGGGCCTCAGTTTCCTAATCTATAAATAAGGATGTTGAACTAGATGGACACTGAGGTCTCTTCCAGATCTGTGATCCCTAGACCTTGATCCCAACTCTTTTCTAACTGAATAACCCTGGAATAGAAACAAACTTTCATAAAATCAAATGCCTTTCCTATTTATAAAATCAAAACAATACTTTCTGCTCCTGACCTTATGGGATTGCTCGAGGAAAGTGCTTTGTAATCCTGAAAGAGTGAGAGCAGGGATTCTGAATTTTTTCTGTGTCTCAACCCCTTGGGAGGCAGGCTGAAAAAGCCCACAGGTACAAAAACACTTCTCCGAGTCATGTTTTAAAATGGATAAATATACAAGATTACAAAGGAAACCAATGGTATTGACATATTGTTATCCAAATATTTAAAAATTTAAGTGCATAGATTTGTGGTTAAGAACCCCTGCTCCAGAGCAATGTGAGTTATTATGTAAATTTCTGCTATTATTCTGCATTCTGTTACTGCTTGTGTATGCATGGTTTGTATCACAATAAAACTTGAGTTTAATGAAAAATTGGGGGCCATGGGTAGTTGTGTTTCATTGTTGTCTGATTAACTAAATGTTAAGACAATATGCTTTGGATTTTTAATCTTTCAAGAGTCAATTCAATTCAGTAACCATTCCCTAAGCCCCAGCTACATGAATAAACAACAGAGAATATAGAGAATCCCTCTGTGCTTGGGGTTTGCAAAAAAAAAAAAAGGGTTTGGAAGAGCCTGCCCACCTCCTAAAGGCTTCTGTCATGCATATGTCAACATTATACAAGATCCTCTGAAAGAAACCTCATTCAATGACGGTGTGATCATGAATAGCAAGCAAGGAGAAGATCCAGGTGACAAAAGGTATTCCCCTCTGTCCTAGAGGACCTCCCAAGGAACATCCAAGGTAAAGAGGAATTCCTACAGACAAGGACAATGAGGTCCTCCAGCTGCTTCTGTTTGTGGATGGCATTGTTCTGATCACATTAAGGCCAAGACCACTGAGGAATCTCCTTAAAGAGATTCATAATCACTATTCAAAGAGGAAAAATAAGAAAAGAAAGAAAGTCTAACAGGCAGATTTTATATGCATGTGCATGTGTGTGCGTCTGGGACAGACACTCTAAATGGACAATAGTTCCTGAATTGAGCAGTTATTTAACTTCAATGACCCTTTCCCCCAAAGGGACTCCTTAAAATGAAAGCCAATCCATTTAGCATCAACACCGGGAAAAGCGTTTCTGAATGGCTGTGAATCAAGCTGCCTGCCAGTTCCCAGTGGTCTGAAGCTGAGCAGCACCCAAAGGACCATGTAGAGAACATGATGAGCATAGCCACAGCCTAGGACAAGCAAGGAGAGGTCAGGTAAAGGATATCACCAGAGAAAAGAGGACCCAGAAGAAAGCAGGCAGAGCCAATGAGAAGAATAACAGACTGCTCCACTGAAAGCCCTGCAAAGTCTAGGGATCTGCAGAATGACACTCAGCACCATGGACAGACGTCCTAGGGCATTTTCAAGACACAGATGAGTCCACTGGGATAAATAGACATGGATGGGCTGCTACCTATATTGTTGGAGAGCATCTTTACATCCCCTGAAATCCTTGAGAGAATCCAAGTCTTTGCAGAGTTCTGTGCTGAGCACAAAGATAAAAATGAAACAGTTCTTGACTGTCCACAAGAAGTTTACATTCTGCTGGGAGGTTATAATGTTTAGAGATCAGCAAATCCACAGCAATGTGAGACAGAAGAAAGCATCAGCAAGGGAATTGGGGAGAATTCACTGAGACGTTAGCACCTCTGCTGATGAAGTGGTTAAGTGGAACTAGGGTGCTTAGAACCCTAAAATTGGAGACATAATTGGTGAGGACTTGAACCAGTGGCAGAAATGAGAGCTCCCCATCCCAATCCCCTCAAAGACATTGGAGAAACTTGGGGAAGGGATATTACATAAAACAGCTGGCCCTCAGGCTGAAGACACATGCACACAATGATTGTCTCTGTGTGTATCTGAGTGTGTATGTGATGGTGTTAAAGCACAAACACAAGACAAAAATTGCAAGAGAGGGAGAAGAGGAGTTTGGCTTCAGATGAGCAAACAGTGAGAGGCAGCTGAGTGGCTCAACAGATAGAGCTTCAGGCCTAGAGACAGGAGCTTGTGGGTTCGAATCCAGGCTGAGACACTTCCTTAAGCTGCGTGTCCTGGGCAAGTCACTTAACCCCTATTGCCTTTACCATTCTTCTGCCTTGGAATCAATACTTAGCATTGATCCTGAAACAGAAGGTTAAGGTTGATTTAAAAAATAAAAACAGCCAGGAAATCACAGACCACGGACTATGTGATTCATGCCCACTCCCTTCCACAAAGGGGCTTCTCCACATAGACAAATATGTATACCCATATGTATATATGGGAATCTTCAAACAGGTATGCATACACCTAATTTCATACATGTGTTCCTGCATATGCCCCGAAGTACATGTGTTTGTGCTTTAACACCATCACATACACACTCAGATCCACACAGAGACAATCATTGCGTGCATGTGTCTTCAGCCTGAGGGCCAGCTGTTTTATGTAATATCCCTTCCCCAAGTTTCTCCAATGTCTTTGAGGGGATTGGGATGGGGAGCTCTCATTTCTGCCACTGGCTCAAGTCCTCACCAATTATGTCCTCCAACTTTAGGGTTCTAAGCACCCCAATTCCACTTAACCACTTCATCTAGATTAACTTTTACAAAGAAATGTTTTCTTTAGAATTCTAACAAGAACAAACATAAAAGAGTCCCCCCAATAAAGGGCATAATTGGCCCTTTATATGCCTTCAGGCTCTGGAAAGAGGAGATAGACTGGGTATACAACGACTTATTTCCTCCATAGTATTACTCACACTGAATTCCAAGCCCAAAGCCTCCCCTGGGCTTGTGTCCAGGATCCCAGCTTCTCAGGCTTTCCCTACTAGGCTACTGGCAACATCTGGTCTGGAATCCTGAGCTCTCAGGTCCCCAAGGTTTAAGCTCCCAAATCCAAAACTCCATTCACCATATTTGGAACTGAAAATGGCAAATAAAACAGACCAAAACCCTAATCCCATTTCTCAGAGTCATAGGGCTGTGGGAGGAGAAGGTGAACCTCAGACCCTTCCTTCTACAGGTTCTTACATGCTATTAGATTTTTCAACATTGGACACCAGAGGAAAGACAGTGAGACACTATGCCTCTGTCATAGAGATGGAAAGACCCACACAATCTGGCTGCCAAGCCAATAGAAGGAGACTGCCCCAACCATCTGGTAGGAAATAGATGGTATACTCATGTGCTAAGCATCTTTTTTCATAGAAGCAGATTCCTAGAGTCTCCTACATGGGTGCCTTCATCTTAGGCTGTCTCAATAGGCACCAAAGCTCCATCAGACATGCAGGAAGTATACCCAAAACACACACATACATCCCCAGACAAAATCACTCATACACCCACATAGGAACATGTGTATTTTATGTGCATATTATCTATCTATATAAGTGATAATATACACCA
This sequence comes from Monodelphis domestica, assembly GCF_027887165.1. Taxonomy (NCBI): domain Eukaryota; kingdom Metazoa; phylum Chordata; class Mammalia; order Didelphimorphia; family Didelphidae; genus Monodelphis; species Monodelphis domestica. The sequence goes on from NC_077231.1 coordinate 11,153,383, forward strand.
AAAAGTATGTATGTATACAGATACATATAAAAATATTTATATATATGTGTGTATATATATATATATATGATATGTGTGTGCATATGGTTCTAGGGGTCCAAGGAGGGCACCAGTAGCTTCCTTCAGAGCAGTCACAAGCCAAGTTTATACGGGGGCCCCTTGGTGTAACTTCTCATTTGGTTTCACGATTTTTTATCCTTAAGAAAAACCATCTCTACCCTTCCTCCTCCCCTTCTTTCCTCCTTCACTTCCTTCCTTTTTTATTTCCTTTATCCCTCCCAACTTTGATCTTCCTCCCTTCTATTTTTGTTTCCTCCTTCCTTTGTCTTTCCTTCCCTTCATTTCATCCTCCTCCTTTCCCTCCTTCCTCTCATCTTCATTCTTCCTTCCTCCCTTCTTCCTTCCCCTAACCTTTCCTGAAAGCTTTTCTCCAGACTTTTTTCTCCTTGGAAACTACAGAATCCCTAACATACCTAGCCTTCTTCTGGGTCTCTGAGCTCCTCCATCCTCCCAGCTCAGGGCCACTCACTCCCTTTCATTAAAATCAATATGTCTCAGGACGATTACATTTTGTTCCATTTTGCCTGTAAAATGGAATTGAGAGTTAATGTTCCAAAGCAAGCAAGACTGATGAAAACGGTCTCCATGTGGACACAACCACACAGCAAAACAACAGCAGGGAACATGGGGCTCTCAGCAAGAAGAGCCCAGTGGGATGTTCTGAGGGGCAAAGAGATTTCACCACTTCATCACATGGTCTGTGACTAAGAAAACTCCCCAGCTCAGCTCTGCAAGGGAGGGGCTTCCCTTCTTGGGAAAGGATGCCCCTGGGCTTTGGGAAAGACAATGATGAAAGAGAAGAGGAGGAGCAAATGGCAACATGAGTCTCCAGTACGTGAAGGGCTACAAAGCATTGTCCACAGCCCAAACTCAAGAAGAAAAATAGTGTAAGGGCTTTGGTTTTAATGTTCTGGAAATGACAATGATGATGATGATGATGATGATACCCTGTATTCATAAAATGCTCCCAAGTTGGCAAAGAGTCTACATTTATTATTGCATTTGTTTGTCACAAAGATCCTGGGAAGTAAAGGGATTTATAGATGCTTTATAGATGAGGAAACTGAGGCATATATATATAGATGAGGAAACTGAGACTTGCCCATAGCACATACCTAGTAAATGAGTGAGGCAGGATTTGAGTATTGATCCCCCTGTCTCCAATCTTAGTTCTCTGGCACTGTGTGGCACCTAGCTGCTTGAAAAACCTAAGGTTCAGAAATGTTAAATGACTTCCCCAGAGTCATACAAGGTATTTTCAAGAATCTGTTCCTTTTTCCTTGTGGTTCCTTCCTTTTGTTGTTGTTGAGTCATTTTCAGTTATGTCTGACTCTTCATCATCCCATTTGAGGTTTTCTTAGCAGAGATCCTGGAGTGCTTTGCCATTTCCTTCTCTAAATATTCTCTAAATATTTAACAGATGAGAAAGCTGAGGCAAACAAGGTTAAGGGACTTGCCCAGGGTCACACAGCTAGTAAATGTCTGAGGCCAGATTTGAACTCAAGATTAATTTTTCTGGCTCCAGGTCCAGGCTTCTATCCACTGCACTACCTAGTTGCCCTTCTTCCTCAGACCCAAACCTAATTATTCCTTGCTTTATTAGACAGTTTTTGTGCGTTTGGAAGTATTTTTGTTTGGTGTTCATTTGGTTAGTTGCTTTGTTTTTGTCCTAGATCTAACTTCTAGGATAGAAACTACTGACCTAGATTCAGGTCAGACATTGATTTATAAGCCACTCTTAGCAAGTTGCCTAGGATATTGAAGGGTGAAGGGACTTGTCAACAACTGCACAGCTAGCCATGTCTGAGGTAGAACTTGAACCTGGACTTTGTTGACTCTAAGGCCAGCCCTCTATCTACTAAACTCCCTTTTTTTTTTTGGTAAATTACTGAAATTTTTAAAAGCATTTCCTGATGCACTGAGATGGCCTAAGAGGGGGGTGTCAAATACTCCATGATATGAAGACTGAGCCATGAAGCCTGCTGTACTTTATATTCCTTTACAGAGCATCTAGAGCCCTGAGCAACTCATTTGCCCTATAAGGACCTCAGTTTCCTCATCTCTAAAGCAATTGAAGAAGACTCAATAACTTCTAAATTCCCTTCCAGCTCCAAGTTTAGGTCCAGGTCAGTTCCTTACTTAGCTCCATTTCTAAGGCTGCAAGATCAAATACTAATAGCTGTGCTCCCATACCAGTAGAAGATGCAGTCTAAAGAGCCTCACTATATATTGTTATTATTATATACATTATATATTATATTAATATTTTAGAATGTACCCAGACTGAATTCTTGCCTTGGCTCTTAGCTTTCATGGACTCATCATAGACTTGACAAGACCTTAGAAATTACCTAATCTCATTGTCTCATTTAAAGAGAAGAGTGACTTGTCCAGGGTCACATGGGTAGTAAAGAAATGATGGAGTTGGATTTCAGAGTCAGGTCTGACTCTATCCCCAGTGCTCCTACCACTAACCTCTACTTGTCTCCCAGAGGCAACCAAAACCAACAAAAATTTCACCTTTCAAGCACCCATATACACCAGGTCCCCAAAGCCTAGGCTAATATATCCTAAAGGAAGTGGGGGGAGGGAAATAAATCTCTGGTCTCTTTCCTATGAAAAAGGAAGAGCTCTTCTTTTCATTAACATCTCCCACATCAAAGGGAATCTCTTCCCTCTTCCCAGGTAGATAGGCATAGCCAAGGGCTCAGGAGTCACTCCTCACTGAGTCCAGCCTGATATTGATTTCTTGTCAGAAGGCAGTGATGAAGCCCCTCCATGCCTGGCCAGTCACAGCAGATAATGGTCTCGCACTTCTGCACACGTGCCATTCTCCCAGGCTGAAAATTTATTTATGACTTGACAATCAAATCCACTCCATTCCTTGGCATTTTATCCCACACAAGAGACTGTGCACTGTTGTGGAAAGATTATACTGGCAGGCAACACTTGGCCACTCCTGGCTCTATTCCCCATTTTCTGTGTGCCATTCAGCAATGGACTTCCCTTCTTGGTCTCAGTTTATCTCCCTGTAAAATGGGTGGCAGGAGGGAAAATATGTCAAGCTAAATTCTATCTAAGATCCTTTTGAATAGCCATATTCTATGACTTAATATTTCTTCTGACCCTAATATTCAATTAGGTTAGAAATAACCTCCCTCCAGGTTCTGATTTCCTATATTCTATGCTCCAAAATTTCTTCCAACTCTGAGATTTGATATTCCATGTCCTGTGTTCCTTTCAGCTCTGACATTATGGTTCTATAGTCTAAGATGACTTCTCCAGTTCTGCCATTCTATGTTCTAAAGCATTGAGTTCAAACAATGGGGATCACTAATCTATACCTAAAGATCCCTGCCAATCACACATAAACAGTTTCTAGATGTAATGGTATCTATATTTTCTTGTATTTTGATTTATTTTGTTTAATATTTCCAAATTATGTTTTAATTTGGTTCTGTTTATACTGGCAACTCCCAAATTTGACAGATTTGTTCTAAGGTTCCCTTCAGCTCTAACATTCTTTGTTCTAAGGACCTACTAGGCCCTGACTTTCTATATTCTAAGGTCTCTCCTAGATTTGGCAGACTTTGTTCTAAAGCTCTTCCTAGCTCTGACGTTCTGTTCTTTCCTGTTCTCTTCTCTTCTTGTCTAGTTCAGTCTTGGCTACTTTTGTCTATTCTGATATCCTCTATTCCATTCTTATAGCCTTCTCTTTTAGGTAAATGGGGAAAGTGGAGAGAGAGAGAGAGAGAGAGAGAGAGAGAGAGAGAGAGAGAGAGAGAGAGAGAGAGAGAGAGAGAGAGAGAGAGAGAGAGAGAGATTGTAAAGGGAAGGGAACAGGAAGGGATAGGATTTGGAAGATTTCTACAACTCAAGTAGATGCTTCAATCCCTGAATCACTTAGCAGACTCTTGAACAAAGTCTGGCCCAGATGCCCTATCCAATTATTTAAAGCATGGAATCTCTGGTCGCTCCAAAGATTGAACAGGATTGGACATTTATTAGATAACTGAATGGCTGTAATAAGATAGCCCATCCCAAATAGAAGAAAATTAAATGTTCCTGAGTTATCTCATTGAAATATCCCTTCTTCTCCCTTTATTGTCAGTGACGGGGCCAGACCCTAAAAAGCTGCAATGCTCCTCAATGGGGATAACTAGCAAGAGCTGAAGTCATCAGTGAGATTCTGTGATGGAACACCAGGGGCCATCTGGCTGCAGGAAGGCTTCTGCAGATAAACTTGCCCATCATTCCACAGGCTAATCTAGACCCACTTAGCTATGTCCAGGGAATACTGCACAAATACCGCATATATTCAATTGATGACTTCTTTCTATGTAGACATTAAATTTTACTGGCTGAGTTCACTATTTTATTCATTGAATTTTTATTACTTTATTACCATAAGAAAATGCATTGATTGTATCACAAAGACAGTCCTGATACAGCCCAGAACAAACTGCTGGTGGACAATTATGGAGTTGATGTCTATGGCAGGAAGTAAAGGTAGGGGTTCGACATATTATTTATTAATTATGGAAAATCATTCAAATGCTTTGAGGAATGAAAGAAATGGGGATGGGGCAGAAATGAGTGAGGGAAGGGAAGAGGAGAGGGCAAAATAGCAGCTTAAAGAAGAATCACAGAAGAGCAAAGCTGAAAGGGACCTTAAGACTTGGGAAGATCATGAAGACTAAATTAAGAGAGCATAGAGGGCACTTTCAATATTTTTGCATCATGGTATCAAGCCCAATCACCAGTTGGCAAGAATAGTTAAACTGAGAAACTACCAGATGGGATGATGGGAACACCTCTCTGCCCACTCTGTTCCATTCAGCAATTGCCTTAGTTTGTAGTGGCTGACCTGAAGACAACATTTCTGGTAAAAGTTCTACTTACAACATAGAAATGAACTCACTAATCCAGAGCTAGGACGGATCATGAAGGTCCTCTCTACACACATCCTCATTTTAACTAAGGTTATTCACTGAAAATTCCCTTTTCTTCCTTTCTTATACAATATAGTCAGATTCCCCTATCTCCTCCTTCACTTCAGTCTCCAAAGAAGAAGTGGCTCTTCTCTTTGACAAGACAAACCCTTTTACACATGCCCTTAATTCCTTCTTCCAGAAGGAGGATAACTTCTCATCAAATGCCCCCATTAGCGTCCTCTCTTATCTTTGAGATTGCCTTATACACTGGTTCATTTTCTGATGTCTAAAGTAATCCCAGGGGCATCTAGATGGTGCTGTGGATAGAGTGCCAGCCCTGGAATCAGGAAAACTCATATTCCTGAGTTCAAATCTGGCTTCAGACATTTACTACCTGTGTGATCCTGGGCAAGTAACTTAACTTTGTTTCCTTGTTTCCTCATTTTGGCTAACCACTCTTTGCCAATCTTTGCCATAAAAACCCTAAATAAGGTCATGAAGAAGAGGGAGACGAAGTGAGTAGGAATGGATTAGAGGGAAATGCATAGCTAGGAACATTAAATGGAAATGGGATGAAATCACCCATGGATAACAGAAAGGATCGAAAACCAGGATCTGACATTATAAGAAACAAACTGAAAATGAGAGACACACATAGAATGAAGGAGAGGAGCTACAGCAGAATATACCATGCCTCAGCTGATCCAGAGAAGGCAGGGATAGTAATCATGATCTCTGACAGAGTTGGGGCTAAAATAAATAAAATTTAAAGGGATAAATAGGATAACTTATGTCTGGGGATACTATGGATAATGAAGCATTATCACTATTGGTCAAGTTTTATAGCATCTAGATTTTTTTCATGTTTTATTGTCATACAAAACACAATTCGATATTGGTTATTGTTAAAAGAGCAAATTCAAACATAACCAAAACCCCAATATAAAACCACAAATAAACTGATGTGAAAGATGAATCCAACAGTTATTTCTCTGGAGATGGAAACTATTCCCCATCATAAGTCTTTCAGGATTATCCCAGATCAGTGCATTGCTGAGAATAACCAAGTTGTCACAGATAATCATCATCCAATATTAGCTTCTAGATTTTTAAAAGAAAAACTGAGTTACATATGGAAATAGATAACAAAATAATAATAGTCATTAATTTCCCCCTCTCAGAACTAGATAAATCTAACCCTGTAAAAAGAAGAAAGAAGTTAGAGAATAGAATAGAATTTTAGGTAAATTAAATATGATAGCTATCTGGAGAGCCTCCTCACACCTGCATGAATCTAGTAATAGATTTAAGCCTGAATGTACTATGGGGAAAATTGCACATAAAGGGTTTGGAATGTTGGAGTGAGGATTTATTGGCAGCAAAAGCAGTTGGAGGGGGAAGACTGGAGAGTGACAATTAATTACTCTTGAGTGGAACTCATTCTGGACCTGGGGATGGGAAGGAGCTCCCCCTGCCTCTCAGGATAGAAACTACCTCTATTCCTGGGTTTTTCCCAACTGTTTGCTCTACCTGGATTCCTGTAGATCTTGCCATCAAATAAAAGGATTTAAGGGGAGCTGCTTGAACCAGTCTTTAGAGGTGTTAGTCTGAAGAGACAGGCCAACCAGCTCTGAAGGTCAGAATCTCTTTTCCTTTTGCCGCCTACTCCTAAAGACTTTGAGCGTAAGAAAGCTAGCATAGATATAGTATAAAATACGAATAAAAGAAACCCTCCACAAGCCTGTGAAGCTGAGGTTCAGCTCAAAAGCTGAGAGACTTGAAGACCAATCTGTGCTAAATTATTGGGCAAATCCCTATTCCCTCTACCCTTTCCCAATTTGAATTTGTTATTAAATCATCTTTAGTTAATTAAATGCAGTCAGATCATCTTTGTAAGGGTGAGGGGGCCTGAAGGGAGAAAGGATTTCTTGGGGGAGAAGGTTCTCTGTATCCTCAAGTATGCTAATGCTTGAGGTACCCATCTATGCCTCTCCCCCCCTTTCACCCTGGTATAATATCTGTAAGAAGAGTTTTTTCTTCCAATACACATCATCCAAACACAGTTTCTGGTGGGATAATAATGGTTTTGAGAGCATAAATATTCCACAAAAGTCTTACTTTACTAGTCATCATACTATGGAGGTGATCAAACAGGGGTTCTAGCATTGAAATAAAAATTCCACTGGGTATGACCAAGCTGGAAAGATTTGGTTTGGGAAAGCATATGGGAACAGATTGTGTCTACTGCTTAAGTACCAATCTAGCTAAATAGGGCACTGATTGAAATGATAACCATACAGATTAAATTGAACAAATTAAATACTGATAGGAACTTGGAGAAACAGGACTAACATTATATGCTAGAGTAATTGTGAAATGTTGTTTAGAAAACATGATGGAAATATACATTAAGAGCTATAAAGCTGTTCATATTCATTGGCCTAGGGATCACATTGCTAGGATTAGGCCCTAAGGGCATTATTGAGAGGATAAAAAGCTATGTATGTATAAAAGTATTGAGGGAAACTTTGTAATGACAAAATTATTGGAGATAATACAAATGCATCAATTGAAAGAAATGCTGAATTGATTGTATTATTGGAATGTAATGGATTATATTATGCTATTAGAAATGACAACTATTGAAAATAAGGGAAATATATGATGAAAAGAGAACAAGAATAATATATACTATGATTACATTTAAAAAATAACAGTCACAAAATCAAGAGAAAATGCCATTTATCAAAATAAAACAAATCCAAAGGAACGCAAAAACTGAGGATGTTGATATTAGCACACTTATATGATTTACATATTTTTAAATAAATTGTAAATAATTCAGTTTATGGTTTAACACATAATTTTAGGTATTTATTTAAATGTTTTATGGTGGTGATGATGACAGCTACTAAGTATATAATTTTAAAATGGAAAAATAAAAATATAATTTTGAAAATGGAAAAAATATATGTAATCCAAAAATATGTAAAAATAAAAATAAAAAACAAGTGGTCTTTTCTAAATCCTCAAACCACTTGACCTCTCTGCAGCATTGTACTATTGACCACCTCCTAGAGGCTCTCCCCTCTCTAAATTTTTGTGATAACTCTCTCTTGTTTCTCCTATCTGTTGACTTCACAATTTCCATTCATGTCCATTAGGTGGCCATGAGTATCCCCTAAAGCTCTATTCTAGACTTTCTCCTCTTCTTCTCTAGTATGCCACTTGGTAGTCTTATTAACACTCAATGTTTCAATTATCCTCTAAATACAGAAGTCTAGAGCTATAAACCTAGCCCTCCTGAGCTCCATCTCCACCTACCTCAGATATCAATGAACATTCTATCTCCAACTCAACATGTTCAAAACAGAATTCATTCCTTTCCCCAAAAATCACTGCTCTCTTTCAAACTTCCCTATTTTTGGAGAAATGGAGAAAGCCATTTTATTAGTCGCCCAGACTCAGACCCTTGGTGGCATCCTCTACTCACTAAATTCAACATAATCAATCTGTCACCAAATCTTTCTACCTTTACATTCTCTCCATTGACACAGCAGCCACCATGGTTCAGATAACATCATCTGGATTGCCTCCCTAGCCCACTAAATGGGCTCCAATTTGCCTCATCTTTTTTTACTCCATTTTATTCTCCATTTAATTGCCAAAGTGATTTTCCTGAAGTATAAATCTACCTGATTGACTCCCCCAAACACACTTAATAAATTTTAGTAGTTCCTTACAACCTCCAAAATAAAATTAAGTCCCCTCATTGGCATTTAGAGTTTTCCCACTCTTTGCTTATTTATTTGTTTGTTTAAACTCTTACCTTCCATCTTAGAATCAATACTGTGTATTGGTTCCAAGGTAGAAGAGCTCTTACTAAGCTAGGCAATGGGAGGTAAGTGACTTGCCCAGGGTCACACAGCTAGAAAGTATCTGAGGCCAGATTTGACTTCCTGTCTCTAGGTCTGGCTCTTTTTTCCTACTCTTAATCAGAAACTTTCAAATGTTAGGATTTTATTATAAGGTATTTTCCAACTCTGACATGCTATATTCTAAAGTCCCTCCAAGCTTTAATATTCCATGTTCTAAAATCCATTAGTCTTTCCAAACTCTATACTCTATTCTCTGCCCTAAGGTCTCTCTCAGATTAAACATTCTATGTTCTTTGTTCTAAGGTTCTTCCAGTTTTGAAACTCTATGTTCTTTGTATGACATGGGTTGTACTAAGAACTTTTCCAAAGGAAATAGGTATCATAACTTCTGTAACATTCATGAATAGGGAAATTAAATTTTAAACTATTCAAGATACTTGTAAATTTAATATGTATTTTCTTTCTTTAAAAATAAATTTATTTTGACCTCTGAATGCACATGTTGGTTCTACCACTCAAAGGATGGAATTTTGGAGTCATAGTGAAAAATAGCTATGAAATGACCTTTTCCCTACCAAGGTCCTACCCACAAAATTCAGTCAAGAATGTCCACCTACTAATCTTCAGATAGTGTTTTCACAAACTATCATTCCAAAAGGCATTCAGGATAAAGATATGAAAAAAAACAATGAAAGCAGGAGGATATTAGAGTTGGATTGATCTTGAGGAGAAACATTTATAAACCTTTGTAGGTAGGAAACTACCTCATGAGCCTTTAAGAGACTTTTCACTGAGTTTTCCTGAAGATGTGACCCTAAATTTTTTTCCTTCTTAGTGAAGTGAAGTACCATACTTGGAGGATGGAGAAATCCTGCTTTGCCACTGATTAGTTGAGTCATCTTGGACAAATACTTCTACCTCCCTAAGCCTACACTTTTCCATATCAAAAATGTGTACAACAAATCATATCAACAAATGTGTACAAAAAATTGAAAAGGATATAAAAAGTCATTTATTCCCAGTAGAATTGCTCATTGGGTATGGGAGGAGGGGTAGGAGTAGGGGAGAGAAAGAACATGATTCATTTAACCATGGAAAAATATTCTAAATTAATTAACAAAATAAATAAACTTAAATTATTTTTTTAAATATATTTTATTTGATCATTTCCAAGCATTATTCGTTAAAGACATAGATCATTTTCTTTTCCTCCCCCCCCCACCCCCCATAGCCGACACGTAAGTCCACTGGGCATTAGATGTTTTCTTGATTTGAACCCATTGCTTTGTTGATAGTATTTGCATTAGAGTGTTCATTTAGAGTCTATCCTCTGTCATGTCCCCTCAACCTCTGTATTCAGGCAGTTGCTTTTTCTCGGTATTTCCACTCCCATAGTTTATCCTTTGCTTATGAATGGTGTTTTTTTCTCCTGGATCCCTGCAAGTTGTTCAGGGACATTACACCGCCACTAATGGAGAAGTCCATTACGTTCGCTTATACCACAGTGTATTAGTCTCTGTGTACAATGTTCTCCTGGTTCTGCTCCTCTCGCTCTGCATCACTTCCTGGAGGTTGTTCCAGTCTCCATGGAACTTCTCCACTTTATTATTCCTTTTAGCACAATAGTACTCCATCACCAACATATACCACAGTTTGTTCAGCCATTCCCCAATTGATGGGCATCCCCTCGTTTTCCAGTTTTTGGCCACCACAAAGAGCGCAGCTATGAATATTTTTGTACAAGTCTTTGTGTCCATTATCTCTTTGGGGTACAGACCCAGCAGTGCTATGGCTGGGTCAAAGGGTAGATATTCTTTTGTCGCCCTTTGGGCATAGTTCCAAATTGCCCTCCAGAATGGTTGGATCAGTTCACAACTCCACCAGCAATGAATTAATGTCCCTACTTTGCCACATCCCCTCCAGCATTCATTACTTTCCTTTGCTGTTATGTTAGCCAATCTGCTAGGTGTGAGGTGATACCTCAGAGTTGTTTTGATTTGCATCTCTCTGATTATAAGAGATGTAGAACACTTCTTCATGTGCTTGTTAATAGTTTTGATTTCTTTATCTGAGAACTGCCTATCCATTTCCCTTGCCCATTTATCAATTGGAGAATGGCTTGATTTTTTGTACAATTGATTTAGCTCATTATAAATATGAGTAATTAAACCTTTGTCAGAGGTTTCTATGAAGATTTTTTCCCAATTTGTTGTTTCCCTTCTGATTTTAGTTATATTGGTTTTGTTTGTACAAAAGCTTTTTAGTTTGATGTAGTCAAAATTATTTATTTTACATTTTGTGATTCTTTCTATATCTTGCTTGGTTTTAAAGCCTTTCCTCTCCCAAAGGTCTGACATGTATACTATTCTGTGTTTACCCAATTTGCTTATGGTTTCCTTCTTTATGTTTAAGTCTTTCACCCATTTTGAATTTATCTTGGTGTAGGGTGTGAGGTGTTGATCTATTCCTAGTCTCTCCCACACTGTCTTCCAATTTTCCCAGCAGTTTTTATCGAATAGTGGATTTTTGTCCCAAAAGCTGGGATCTTTGGGTTTATCGTATACTGTCTTGCTGAGGTCGCTTTCCCCCAGTCTATTCCACTGATCTTCCTTTCTGTTTCTTAGCCAGTACCAAATTGTTTTGATGACTGCTGCTTTGTAATATAGTTTTAGGTCAGGGACTGCAAGGCCCCCATCATATGTGTTTTTTTTTCATTATTTCCCTGGATATCCTTGATCTTTTGTTCTTCCAAATGAACTTTGTTATGGTTTTTTCTAAATCAGTGAAGAAGTATTTTGGTAGTTCAATGGGTATGGCACTAAATAGATAAATAAGTTTGGGTAGGATGGTCATTTTTATTATATTGGCTCGTCCTATCCATGAGCAGTTAATGTTTTTCCATTTGTTCAAGTCTAGTTTTAGTTGTGTGGCGAGTGTTTTGTAGTTGTGTTCATATAGTTCCTGTGTTTGTCTTGGGAGGTAGATTCCTAGGTATTTTATTTTGTCTAAGGTGATTTTGAATGGGATTTCTCTTTCTAGTTCTTGCTGCTGAGCTGTGTTGGAGATATATAGAAAAGCTGATGATTTATGTGGGTTTATTTTGTATCCTGCAACTTTGCTAAAGTTGTTGATTATTTCAATTAGCTTTTTGGTTGAATCTCTAGGATTCTTTAAGTAGACCATCATGTCATCCGCAAAGAGTGATAACTTGGTCTCCTCCTTGCCTATTTTGATGCCTTCAATTCCTTTATATTCTCTAATTGCTACTGCTAGTGTTTCTAGTACAATGTCAAATAGTAGAGGTGATAATGGGCATCCTTGTTTCACTCCTGATCTTATTGGGAATGCATCTAGTTTATCCCCATTGCAAATGATATTAGCTGTTGGTTTTAGATATATACTGTTTATTATTTTTAGGAATGACCCTTCTATTCCTATGCTTTCTAGTGTTTTTAATAGGAATGGGTGTTGTATTTTATCAAAGGCTTTTTCTGCATCTATTGAAATAATCATGTGGTTCTTGCTAGTTTGCTTGTTGATGTGGTCAATTATGTGGATGGTTTTCCTAATGTTGAACCAGCCCTGCATCCCTGGTATGAATCCTACTTGATCATGGTGAATGATCCTTCTGATCACTTGCTGGAGTCTTTTTGCTAGTATCCTATTTAAGATTTTTGCATCTATATTCATTAGGGAGATTGGCCTATAGTTTTCTTTCTCTGTTTTTGACCTGCCTGGTTTTGGAATCAGTACCATGTTTGTGTCGTAAAAGGAGTTTGGTAGAACTCCCTCTTTGCTTATTATGTCAAATAGTTTGTATAGTATTGGGATTAACTGTTCTCTGAATGTTTGATAGAATTCACAGGTGAATCCATCAGGCCCTGGGGATTTTTTCTTAGGAAGTTCTTTGATGGCTTGTTGGATTTCAATTTCTGATATGGGATTATTTAGGAATTCTATTTCCTCTTCTGTTAGTCTAGGCAGTTTGTATTTTTGTATATATTCATCCATTTCTCCTAAATTGGTGTATTTATTGCCATATAATTGGGCAAAGTAATTTCTAATGATTGCCTTAATTTCCTCTTCATCGGAGGTGCTGTCCCCCTTTTCATCTTTAATGCTGTGAATTTGCTTTCCTTCCTTTTTTTAATTAGATTGACCAGTACCTTGTCTATTTTGTTTGTTTTTTCAAAGTACCAGCTTCTTGTCTCATTTATTAAATCAATAGTTCTATCACTTTCGATTTTATTAATTTCTCCCTTAATTTTTAGGATTTCTAATTTGGTTTTCTGCTGGGGGTTTTTAATTTGATCGCTTTCCAGTTTTTTCATTTGCATTTATAAACTTAAATTATTAAAAACTCATTTATTCCAACCAATGGTTAAATAAAAAGACCCTCTAAGGTCCCTCCCAATTTTGATATTCCATGTTTTTATGATGGAGGAAGATTTTGAGGGCTATGCTGCCTTCCTTACACATATGTTAAGATACAAAACCACAGCATCCCTGAGCTGGAAGAGATTTCAGATGAGATCTGCCCAAAATTGAGCTAGAAAATATTCTTGGAAAGTGGCCATCCACCCTATACTTTCAGGATTCTACTTAGTGGAGGAAGAGAGAAGTAGAAAACATCAATCATATAAGTTCCTTGAGGGTTGGGATTGTCGAGGTTTTGTCTTTATATTCCTAGCACAGAGCACAGTGAGAAGCACATAGTATGGTCATTACTAAGTGATTCTTGAATGTCTGACCAACAGGGTCATTGTAAAAATCTAATAATGTCATATATGTGAAACCACATGAACATAGGAAAATGCACACTCTAAAGATCCTACCACTTCCCAAGCTCTCACTTTTCACAAATGGAAACGATGATACTATTTCTCCAAGGGGAACCCAGATTATTGAACAAATAAGTTATTTCTCATTTAATGCTTAATTCTTGGCAAGACTTAAAGGGACAGCTATATTTTTAAGCATTGGCAGCTAGGTAGCATAGTGGATAGGGTGCCAGCCCTGGAGTCAGAAAGACTCAACTTCTTGAGTTCAAATCTGGCCTCAGACACTTGTTATCTATGTGACCCTGGACAAGTCACTTAACCTTGCCTCAATTTCCTCATCTAAAATGAGCTGGAGAAGAAAATTGCAAATCACTTCAGTATCTTTGCCAAGAAACTCCAAATGGGGTCACGAAGCATCAGACATGACTAAAATGCCTCAACAACAATGATATTCTTAAGGGGGAAAAAAGCAGAGTAACAGAATTCCATAGTTTCTGCAGAACAAGATGGGATTTCAGAAGCTCATTAGTTCATTATTTACTTGATCTAACAATGGATTATCCATTTTCTACCATGGTAGATATTTCACTAATTGCCCAAAGTTACCAGGGACAGATTGGTCTAATTTTTAGGGAGTTTTTTTTTGATGTTTTTAAATGCAAATCTTGTCATTCAATATGTTCTCATTCTCTCCCAATTTCCTATGTATAGATTTAGTAAGCACAGCTTCTGAGGCTTGGTTCAAGGCATGGATAAACAGTGCAGTGTGGCTTCTAAAGTTAGAAGAGCTGAGTTTGAACTCTGGATCTTCTCTAATTGCCTATACAAAGGTTAACCTCTCTGGACTCAAGTTCCTCCTCTATGAAAGTTAAAATGGATGGAAATCTAGATGCTCTTTAAGTAAAGTTTCAAATTAATGTAATAGAGCCATGTTAGAATAATAATAACCATTAATAAGTAACATTTGCATAGTTTTATTATGGGCGAGGCACTGTGTTCAACTTTTGTTTTTTAAAAGAAGAGCTAATATAACAAAAATAGAACCAAACTCTAGTACTCTTGTATTTCCTACTCATAGTTGTATTTCTCTAGCACTCCATTGACAAAGCACTTTCATCCCCAGCAATTCCATGAGGTAAAAGTTTCATTACCCTCAGTTTTATAAGGAGGAAGTTGAGTCACAGAAAGGTAAAGTGAATTCCTTAAAGTCCCTTGTAATTAGGTTCTCCTGACTTTGCACTCAGGATTTCAGAACCCTTCTTCAGACAAACTGCTATGGAAAATTTAGTTTCCATCTCACAAGTAACTTCATTATCCTGTTTGCCTTCAATTCTCTAGACCTCAGTTTCTACAACTGTCAAATGGAAGCAATAAAATCTATGATTTTAATAAAGTTTATCAAAAGAAAAAGATAAATATTCATGCCAAGAAACATTTAGGTGGCTCCCTTTTTTTGTACCAATGAGAAGACAGTATAATTTCCAAGCTGTTTTTTTCAATAAGTTTTGCTTTAATTTAATTGAAATCAAATTAGATGCTATTCAATTAAAAGCATTTAGAAAGCTGAAGTTTCTGGGTATATAAGTGGAACATAAAATCTTGGGGATAAAAAAAGCAAATTTTGCAAGCAATTAGTTCATTATGTGAACTAATTGCTTTTATAGTTATAAATACCTTCCAAATACCACGCATCTAAAGTACACACCTGTGCACTAATTACTTTTCTAAGAGATGTTACCATGGTGGTGGGGTAGGTTGTCTAGCCCCCTGAAGTAGAAATGGTACAGATTGGGAACAGGCAACCCACATCAGAGAGGGTCTGTATTGGACAAAGGGCATCCAATGTCTAGCAGCACCACTTTCCTTCAGCACCATGGCTCTTTGAACAGCTCCCCAGCCCAACTTCAAAGGTCAAAATAGGGGCTTTTCACATAAGAAATGTTTAATGAAGGAAGGAAAGATTGTAGCATTTCGGATTGAAAGGAATCTTAGAACAATCCTTTTTAAAAAATAAATGAGGAAACTAATGCCTTTAGAGGCAAAGTGACTGACCTATCTTCATATTGTAGTTACTGGTTGAGTGAGGATTCAAACCCAGGTCCTAAACACCAGGTGACTCTGAGAATGGGCCAGAAATAATAATCATGTCAGTAAGAGTCGGCAGCCAGGGCGGACCTACACCTGAGTTCACTTGCTATTCAAGAAGAAAGAAGTTGAGTTAGATGGAGTAACAGATTTGGAAGGAAGATATGTTTTTGAATCCTGCCTCTGATAACAAAAAATTATGTAAATATGGGAAAGTCACAGCCTCTCTCAGACATTTTTTTAATCTATAAAATAGGGACAAATTCCTATAGTAACTCTCTTACAGGGCTGAAAATCAGAGATATATGTAAAGCAATTTTCCAGACTTAAAATGTCAAAGAATATTATTCATTTTTCATTTATAGACCATGTTTACCTACAATAGGTCCTCAGAACTCTGCCAGAATATCTAGTCTTTCTGCAGTAAATTTTAGTTCATATTGCTGAAATAAATTAACACATCTTAATCATTGGGGGAAAAAATCTCCTCATGATAAGAGATCCTTCCTTGTGCATATACCACTTCACACTTCACAAAGTAAAGCCACATCTACCCACTGTTCTGAAGTGTGATATGGGACTTGAAGTCAAAAGACTTGACACTGAGTCAGAGCTCTGATAATGTGTTAGATGTGTGACCTTGGTGAAACCACTTTATTTCCAGAGCCTTTATTTCCTGAAAAATGGTGAGTGTCTTAGACCCACCCTGCCTAAGTTTCAGAGCCATTTAGGAGGAAGACATTTCATCAGTGGGTAAAACATTATGGAAAGGAGAACTTTTCTTATTAGTAGCATTCACCCTATGGTCTCTGCCAGTTTCGCTACCATATTGGTAAGGGCTGGACCCGTGCCTGAATGCATTAAGAAGTTGTCCAGACATTATGATTTAAAGGACCCTCCCATCAACAAATATTTCTCTTGCCCCATTGATTCATCTGATATTCACTCCCCCATTCAATATCCATTCAGAAAATATGCATGAAGGCTAACAAGTCAAGTCCTTTATTAGATTTATACATGCAAAGAGACTTGAGTGTGGCAAGAACTCCCCTTGGTGACCTAGAATGCGCTCTCAAGACATCCTCTCATCTGTGTCTTTGTCTTATCACCCCAGTTAGACTGAAAGTTTTGGCGGCAAAGGGGGGTGGGGTCTGTTGCATCTTATTGTTTCCAGTCACTTCCTTGGCATGTAGCACTGAACCCCACTTGGCCCCTACACAAGTAGAGGGGACTCAGTAGGTGACTGAAGTCTGCCTCTTTCCCATTGTGACCGAGGACCAGAAGAAAATCATCATCCCTGAGGAACATCTTTTAAAAAATGTATCTGAAGAGAGTCTCTCTTGTCTTGTGTGTGGCTCTTGGAAGACTCATCTCAATCTACATTTGAATGATAATAAAAATAATAATTTGAGTAATAATAATTTAGATAGCACTTTAAGGTTTATAAAGCACTTTACATATGTTAATTATTCAATTTGATTCCCATAACCCAAGGAAGTGGGTGCAATATGATGGACCTGGTTATCACACTAAGTATGAAGGGAAGACTGAATTGGAACTCAAGTTTTGCTGACTCCAAGTTCAGTAACACTCTCTTCACTGCACTATCTAGCTGCACCATGAGCTCAGAATCAGCATTTTCCTTCTGATTTCAGCTCAGGTGTCCCTTCTTCCATGAAGTCTTCTTCAATTCCATCCGCCATGGCTCCTCTTCAGCTAAAGGATGCCTGCCTGGCATTTGGGGCTTTGACCAAAGCAGAAGCAAGAGTATAAAGTCTGTCTGCAGCCATCAAGCCTCAGCTAATTGCCCAAGGACAAAGCAGGAATTTACCTGAAACTCCATGGTCATCAAGGGCTTCTCCAGTTAGTTTTTCCTTTTGTTAAGCTAAAATCTGCTTTCTTGACATCTTTCCAGAACTAGAAGCAGGGAATAGAGGAAAGGGAAAAAACTATTACAAGGAGACAGATTTCAGCTAAACAAAAGGAAATTTTGCTAGCAATCAACCATCCCAAAGTGGAATGAGATAGCATAAGTGAGAATTCCCAAGATTAGGGGGCCTTTCAAGCAGAAACTGGAGGGCCACTTCCCACAGATGATGAGGGGATTGTTGCTTGGGAACAGTTTGGTTTGGAGAGCTCTGAGGTTTCTCTCAACAGGGCACTACCACATTTTCCTATGTTTGCTAGAGTCTAGGATTTCCTTATAACTAAGGTTGATAGTGTCATGGATACAGTGGTAGGCCTGATTTCAGGAAGACCTGAGTTCAAATCAAGCCTGAGATACTGTGTAACTCTGGGCAAATCACTTCACTTATTTGCTTCCGTTTCCTCACCTGTAAAATGAGGATAATACCTTCCAGGGCTGTGGTGAGGATCAAATGAGATCATAACTATAAAGCACTTAGCACAATGCCTGACACACAGTAAGTGCTATATAAATGCTATTTTAATGCTGTTTATTTCCTCGATTATTTCTTGCCTCATTGCTGCCCTGAGCAGCCTACCCAAGGCCTTAGGTCTGAGGGGCCCCTGGAAAACTCGTATTTGTAACGGAGGCTGCTTCAACAATTTGATCATCTTGGTCTGAAAATCTTCATAGAAAATTGCCCGCTGTCTTGGTTTAGTGCTCTGTCACTGGCACTGGACTGCCACCTAAAAGCTCGACTTCTTTTGAGCAATATAATCTTTCTTCTTTCTTCCAGAGTAAAGACACATCTTCCCACTGGAACTTCTTTCTTAAGCTTGCTCGTACCCATACTGCATCACGTAAGCAAGCACACTGTTCTGTGTGTACAGGAAGAAGCAGGCTCTTTGCTTCAGAACAAGTTCAGTCTTCTTCCATCTAGTACCAGAGAGCCCAAAATATTCTGGCCCACCGGAGGCTTAGGATGGGCTTGCACTCTGATTCCTTTGCTTTCTGAATCTGAGCCAGGCTAGATTTGAACTCAGGTCTTCCTGACTTCAGGTTTGGCACTATCAACCTTTTGCTAAGTAATAAGAAGGTTTAGAGTCCAGCAAGCTCATGAGACAAGGGGGTGATGCTTTTAGTCAGACTGCAGGCTTTTTCTCCCTTCCTGAAGACCTCGTGAAATTCCCCTGAGGTATGGAAAGTTTTCTGCTAGTCCTTTATAGTTGGGAGCCTAGTGGAATCCTGAAATTCTGCTCTTCTCTGACCTGAAGAGGCCACCCTCTCTGAAAGTACGTTTAGTTAATTCTCTCTCAGATTCAGGCTTGATAAATTAATCATTACTGATCCAACCTCTCCAAAGACAAGGTCAGAGACAGTGGTTGGGGGTCTATGTGTGGAAACACAACACTACATCTTGGCTCTCTCTACCCATTCCCACAGCCCCATAGTGCAGGCACAAGAGGTCTGGCATCTCAAAGCTCTCCCAAAGCCTGACTCCTGAAACAACTGCTTGAAAATGCACCTGTTAGGGGCAGCTGGGGTGACTCAGTGGATGGAGAGCCAGGTCTAGAGACATGAGGTCCTGAGTTCAAATCTTACCTCAGCCATTTCCTAGTTGTGTGACCCTAGGCAAGTCACTTAACCCCCATTCCCTAGCCCTCACCCTACACAATATTGATTCTAAGACAGAAGGTAAGGGTTAAAAAGAACACACCTGTTGAAATGTATTTCTCTGATCTATGTAGAATCAGGGAGGTGAGTCTAATTCTTCCAATCAATTCAAATACATTTTTTCATCAAATTGCATCTAATGGTCCTTGAAAGTCTTTACTCCTTCCCCCATCTGGATTAACCAGGTTGTTTATACCCAATTTATACCTTTGATTTATTGACTGATTGATTGATCCAATCAAGATGGCTAAGAAGTGTTCACACCTGTTTTAACTTTTGAATAATTGGTTTTCTTATCTAATTCAAGTTTTCTCACATAATAAAGTGGGGGCAGGAGAGCATCTGGTTAGTTACATTAATTGATGGTAGCAGATGTGAAATACCCCCTCTCAGAGAAGAGCTATCCAAAGAACCTGAGTAATGGCTGCAAGAGTTTGAAGCATATTCTTTCTTGGACAAGATGGGCTGGGAGAGGAGGGTACACTCTCAGGGGTAACTTCCCCTATCTATTGATCATCAAAATGTTACGCACAAGGTCCTACCATCTGGTAAGCCCTTAATGAACATTATGTTGAGTTAAAGATAAATAACAAAAAAGATATGTCAAGTGAGTAGAATGGGCAATGAGGTAGGTCAAGAATATGGCTGTTTCACCTACGATGATCACAGAGAACTTCCTGGAAGATGTACCTAAGTTAATCATTCACCTAATTAATTTGTCAAGTCAATCTTTTACCTTCCCATTCAGAGTGCCAATGAAAACTCCAGCTGGACCCAGATTTTGACTGGTCAAGAGATATTTCATGAGGAGGGAAATGGTAAGGGTTGGAACCACCCAGGAGGCAGAATTTGATCAAGGCTTTTAAAAATATGCAAACATTTAGCAGCTGCTGATGAGAGGGAGAGTCCAGTAGTAGAGAATGATGTGAAAAATAAAACTGGACAATGTGAGACATATTAGTTCTTAATAGTAAACAGATGTTTATGCATGTACATTACACATACATTATATATATATGCATATATATATACATACAAATGCATGTAAGGTATGTGAGGAGTATGTGTGTGCATAAAGGACAGTGATGGATCTCTTGTTACCAAACATCCAGAAGGATACTGGTTCTGGAATCAGAAAATATGGATTCAAATCCTACCTTTAATTCCCATTTCCTGGATGACTAACCTCCAGCAAATCACATCTCGACTCTGGGCCTCGATTTCCCCTTATATAAAACCAGGGGCTTAGACAAGGCAATCTCTGAGGCTACTTCTAGCTCTGCATATGGGATCCTTTGATTGTATTTCTCCCAAGCCCAACGTGGGGAGAGTAGACAGTATTAAAAATATGTTTTGTGAGTTGTGCATCCCTATCACTTTAAGACCTGAAAAATGACCAAAGTTGTAAAATATTGGCTGAGTAAAAGCCCAGGTCTGTTTCTTAGCATCTACAGGGCTTAGTTCATTCCTGCCGGTAATTGAATAGGAAGGGCCACTTGCTCTGGATTTCACATTCTAGTTGTTATTGTTATTCTGAACATGGAGGTTGTATGTCTGCTCCTCTCTCCTGTTTGCCTGTCTGGGCTTCAGTTTCCTTATCTGCAGTACCAGAGTAGGGATCTTTTCAAGTCCAGGCTTCACAGAGTCAGAGCAGGATCATAGATCCCACAGAAGACTTCACTGTAACCTCATTAGGAATCTAGTTTAGCCTGTACCTGAGAATCAGTCCTTCCCCAGCATCTGCAAGAAGTGCTTGGAGAAATGAGGGGATACCCTCCAATTGGGGAATGACTGAACTAATTGTGGTATCCGTTGATGATGGAATACTATTGTGCTCAAAGGAATAATGAACTGGAGGGATTCCATGTGAACTAGAACAGCTTTCAGGAATTGATGCAAAGTGAAAGGAGCAAAACCAGGAGAACATTGTACACAGAGACTGATACACTGTGGCACAATCGAATGTAATGGACTTCTCTACTAGCAGCAATGCAATGATCCAGGACAAGTATGAGGGACCTATGAGAAAGAATGCTTTCCTGATCCAGAGAAAGAACTGTGGGAGTGGAAACACAGAAGAAAAACAACTGCCTGATCACATGAGTCAATGGGGATAGGATTGGGGATGTAGACTCTAAGTGATCACCCTAGTGCAAATATCATTAATATGGAAATAAGTCTTGATCAACGACAAATGTAAAACCTAGTGGAATTGCTCATTAGCTATGGGAAGAGGGTGGGGGGAGGGCAGGGAAAGAATATGAATCATATCATGTATCCATGGGAAATTTTTCTTAATCAATTAAATAATTTTTTTTAAAAAGTAAAAAAAATAAAAGAAGTGCTTGGAGACTTCCAGGGATGGAGCATCTCCCTACCTACCTCTGGAGGGGGATGGGATTTTCCATTTTTAAACAGCTCTCATTCTTAAGGAGTTTGATCCTTCCAGGCAGTCCCATCTGAAAGATCAGAAGAGAGCTTACATCTCTAGGCTTCAAAGTGAATTCTTTATCGTGCTCTTGTGAAGTAGGTAAAGAAAGCCTTATTGTATCCATTTTGCAGTTAAGGAAGCTGAGGATTGGAAATTTGAAATGACTTGCCCAAAGATACCCAGTTCATTAGTATCAGAAATAGAACTTAATACTAGATTTCCTGTGCCTCTGTTCTCATTTTTTAATGCTTTTTTTCCTACTATGCTCATTTTCTACTATGTCTTAAAGTGCTAAATAAATGTGAAACCTTTCTCCATATTTGTGACTAAATCAGTGAGGAAAGTCCCTGCCTGCATTTAGTCAGGCCACAAGCAATTATTAAGCACCTACTATGTGCCAAGCAGTATGCAACACTGAAATAGGTCAACAACAAATCTGTAATTGATAGTAGTCTCAAAGAGCTGCCTAGATCACTCAGAAGGCAAATGACTTGCCCAAGATCCCATGCACCCCAGGTAGGACTTGACTCATGTCTTAGCTGACTCTAACCATTATACAATAATACCCACCCTGAAGACCACTGCCATTACGGAAATCCATCACAGTTTTCCCTTGACATCATCTCTGGACTTTGGGACAAGGAGGGTCTAGGTATATAGGAGCACTAATTGAGGGAACCATCTCCCAATGCAGACCAAGACCTTTTCTGTAAGTTAGTCTTAGCAAAGTAGGGCCCCAGGCACCAGTGACTCACCCAGGATCACAGAGCTAGTACATGTTAGAAGTAAGACTTGAAATCTAGGTTTCCTGTATCTGAGAATGTCTTTTTAATCATTAAGCCATGCTGATGCTAATCTCCCTTGATTCTTTCTTATGTTTGTAAAGACATTTTCTCTCTGCCATGATCATACACAGTCTGGGATTCCAGGTCCCTTGAAAGAGAAGACCCATATTATACTCATTAGGAAGAGTTAAAAGGTATGGCAGGGACTGTGATGTGATAAATATCTTAATAACAGGGTTGGAGTCCAGGAATCCCAATAGATTCCTAACCTTCAGAGCAATGAGCCAATCAGGCAAGGTGAGGAAGAGCTCTTAGATCACAGATTCCATTTTTATCCAGTCCCAGCTGACTTCCCAGAGGCTTCAACATGTATTAGCATCCCAAGGATCAAGCTGCTGCCTGGCTATGTTTCTGGCTTAGCAGAGGGATTTTTAGTACATAGTAAAGACAATTAGACTTGGAGTCAGAGGAAATGGATGTTTATATCCTAAGTCAATGACATATTTCCTGTGTGATCATCAAAAAGTCCCTTCTCTCTGCCTATGTTTTCTCATCTCAAAAATGAGAAAATTGGATTTGGAGATCCAAAATATCAAGTAGTAGTAAAAACATTGGATGCTGTCATGGGACTTGAGCACAAATTCAAATTCTGCCATGTGGGTGACATTGAGCAAGTCAATAATGCCTGACTCAGTTTTCTCATATGTGAAATGGGTTTCATAATATCACCCACCTTCTAGAGTTGTTGTAAGCATCAAATGAGATGACATTATATACTAGCATTTGCAAACCTTAAAGTGCTAGTTATATAATGCTGTGATTTAGAGGCAGGTAGGTGATACATTAGCTAGAGTACTGAACTTAGGGTCAGTAGGAACTGACTTTGAGCCCAACTTTGGGCATTTTTTTCAGCTTTAATCATATAATTAACATATTGCTAGCTGTGTGACTGTAGACCAGTCTCTTAAACTCTGTACCTCAGTTTTCTTGTCTCCAAATGGGAATAACAATAGTTCCTACTTCCAAGGGTGTTGTGAGGGTCAAATGAGATACCATCACCTCCATTTTACCAAGGAGAGGAAGTAAATTTCCCAAAACCACACAACAGGCCAAAATGGTGGAGGAACACAGAAAGCTAAAATCACTTTGTGAATCCTCTCAAATCAACCTTTAAGTAGCACGTCAAAGCAAATACTTGAGTCAGAGAACCAATATGGGGACAGAGTAAAGTAATTCTCCTGAAGAAAACAACTTGAAAGGTAGGCAGAAAGGGTCTATTTCATGGGTTAAAGAGGTGAACTGGAAGTAAAACTGCACACAGAGGAGTATAACCCACCACCCCTCTCCTACTGTGCCAGGTTCCAAATCTGGGCACAAGCCAACTTTGAGATCCCAGGACCCTGCCTAAGTCAGCAGCAGAGTACCTCACATCTACCTCTTGAAGTCCAAAACTATGGCACAAGCCTATACCAAGGCCCACAAGTCCATGTTTCTTGTCCCTTTCAAACCTGTAGTGAAGTCCCTAGCCCCAGAACAAAGTAAGTCACAGAGCTCTGAGGCCTGCAACAACCAGAAGTTCCTACAGGGATTTGAATCAGGAGCTTCCAGAGCTCTCAGACCACAGACCAACATTCCACCATGAAAGAACTAAAACTTGCAGAAATCTAGAACTAGAGCTGAGGTTAGCATCAAGGAAAAACTCAAGTTTAAGATAGTGGACTCTATACTCTAAAAACAAAACCCACCATTAAATTAGAGTAAAAAAAAGATTGGGAAAATGAGAAAACAGCAAAAGAAATATATGACCATACAAATATTTTATAGAGACAAAGAGCAAGGCACGGATTCAGTAGGGGACAATGAGATGAAATCAGACCCATGGATAACTTAAAAGAAAATGGAAATTGGTCTCAGGCACTGGAAGAGCTCAAAAAGAAATTAAAAAATCAAATGAGTGAGGTGGAAGAAAAATGGGGGAAAGAAATTAAAGTAATGCAAAAAAGGAAAGGAAATAGTATAAGCGGAATTAGTCAAATGGAAAAAGAAGCACACAAAAAATGAAGAAAAGAATCCCTCAAAAATGTAGAATTAACCAACTAGAAAAAAAAGGTAAATAAAATCCAATGAAGAAAAGAATTCTGTGAAAAGTAGAATTAACCAAATGGAAAAGTTCAAAAGCTCATGGAAGAAAATTCTTTTAAAATTATAATTGGGCAAATTGAAGCTAATTACTCCATGAGAAAACAAAAGAAACAATAAAACAATGTCAAAAGAATGAAAAAATAGAAAAAAGCATGAAATATTTCATTAAACAAAAACAACTCACCTGGAAAATAAGTCCAGGAAAGACAATTTAAGAATTATTGGACTTCCTGAATGTTATGATAAAAAAGTAGTCTAAAAATCATATGACAAGTGTGTACAAGAGAATGACCAGAAACAAGAAAATTTGAAAATTTTAAGAAATGCATCAGAAGAGGAGCAGATGGAACCTCAACAAAACCTGGAGGGATGGGATGGAATTATATCCAGGCTCAAAAGCAGTTGGAGGAGAAAACCAAAGTTCTTCTGATCTTAGACTCATTGGAGCTGGGAGGGAGAACTACTTGGCTGGGGATATATACAAATCTCTAAATCCTTTGCTTGAACAGAGGAAGATCTCAATTCTCACCTTTAGACAATCTTTGGGATAAAGACTCTTTTCCCCTTAGGGGAACCCAGAGCTTATTCCTGAAAAAGATTACCTAGGTCAAACCCTCAAAATCTGTATAGGAAAGAAATCTTAGGGACTTCCTCTTTCTTCTGTCCTTTTATTACTTTTTTTTTTACTTGAAGAGGTTTATTTTATTTTTTTTTAAACATTATTTTATTTGGTCATTTCCAAACATTGGACACAAAGATCATTTTCTTTTTCTCCCCCACCACCACCACCTCTCCCATAGCTGACGCGCGATTCCACTGGGTATCACATGTGTTCTTGATTCAAACCCAATTCCATATTGTTGGCATTTGCATTAGAGTGTTCATTTAGAGTCTCTCCACAGTCATATTCCCTCAACCCCTGTAGTCAAGCAGTTGCTTTTCATCAGTGTTTTTACTCCCACAGTTTATCCTCTGCTTGTGGATAGTGTTTTTAGGTCCCTGCAGATTATTCAAGGACATTGCATTGACCCTAATGGAGAAGTCCATTACCTTCGATTGTACCACAGTGTATCAGTCTCTGTGTATAATGATTTCCTGGTTCTACTCCTTTCGCTCTGCATCACTTCCTGGAGGTTGTTCCAGACTCCATGGAATTCCTCTACTTTATTATTCCTTTTAGCACTATAGTATTCCATCACCAACATATACCACAATTTGTTCAGCCATTCCCCAATTGAAGGGCATCCCCTCATTTTCCAATTTTTGGCCACCACAAAGAGTGCAGCTATGAATATTCTTGTACAAGTCTTTTTCCTTATTATCTCTTTGGGGTACAAACCCAACAGTGCTATGGCTGGATCAAAGGGCAGACAGTCTTTCATCGCCCTTTGGGCATAGTTCCAAATTGCCCTTCAGAATGATTGGATCAATTCACAACTCCACCAGCAATGAATCCCTACTTTGCTGCATCCCCTCCAGCATTCATTACTTTCCATAGCTGTCATGTTAGCCAATGTTCTAGGTGTGAAGGGATACCTCAGAGTTGTTTTGATTTGCATCTCTCTGATTATCAGAGATTTAGAACACTTTTTCATGTGCTTATTAATAGTTTTGGTTTCTTTGGCTGAAAACTGCCTGTTCATGTCCCTTGCCCATTTATCAATTGGAGAATGGCTTGATTTTTTGTACAATTGATTTAGCTTTTTGTAAATTTGAGTAATTAAACTTTTGTCAGAGGTTTTTATGAAGATTTTTTCCCAATTTGTTGCTTCCCTTCTGATTTTAGTTACATTGGTTTTATTTGTACAAAAACTTTTTAATTTGCTGTAGTCAAAATTATTTATTTTACATTTTGTGATTCTTTCTAGGTCTTGCTTGGTTTTAAAATCTTTCCCTTCCCAAAGGTCTGGCATGTATACTATTCTGTGTTCACCTAATTTACTTATAGTTTCCTTCTTTATGTTCAAGTCATTCACCCATTCTGAATTTATCTTGGTGTAGGGTGTGAGGTGTTGATCCAAACCTAATCTCTCCCACACTGTCTTCCAATTTTCCCAGAAGTTTTTATCAAATAATGGATTTTTGTCCCAAAATCTGGTGTCTTTGGTTTTGTCATAAACTGTCTTGCTGAGATCATTTACACCAAGTCTATTCCACTGATCCTCCTTTCTGTCTCTTAGCCAGTACCAAATTGTTTTGATAACCACTGCTTCATAGTATAGTTTGAGATCTGGGACTGCAAGTCCTCCTTCCTTTGCATTTTTTTTCATGATTTCCCTGGATATCCTTGATCTTTTGTTCTTCCAAGTGAAGTTTGTTATGTTTTAATTCAAGTGCCTCTGTTTCCAGATGACTTATCTTAGTTTTTAAGTTCTTTTCCCAATTGTCTTCAGCCTCTCTTAATTGTGTTTTGAATTGCATTTTGAATTCTTCCAAAGCCTGTATCCAATTCACTGGGATTTCTGATTTTTCCTTTGCTGATCTCTCCCCCTCTGTTTCGTTTGCTCTTTGCTCATTACCTGTGCAGAAGCTGCCTATTGTAATTTCTTTATTCTTTTTCTGTTGTTTGCTTGACTTTACCACTTCTTTGCTCCCCATATTTGTCTGTGCTCTTGCTCCTCTCATTTTTTTTTGGTTTGGGGGCTGTCAGTCTCTCCTGTTGGAGCTTTGTCAGATCTCTTGGTACAGTCTCTAGGGGAGGAATGGTAGCTTTCCTGTCCTCTGGAGGCTTTTGATCAGATTAAGTTCAACTGGGTTGGGCTGTATGTGCTCTGAGGACAAAGACTCCTGGAAGGCTGGGCCACCCAGGCTCTCTCCAGTTCTCTCTAGCTGCTTCTCCGCTGTCCACAAGGTTCCCCAGTGCCTTTGCCCACCCCAGGTTCCTGTCCTTGCCTGAGGCCATGCACTCTAGGTAGGGGAGGGGTCCTGGCTTCCCTGAGCTCTGAGGAGTCCTGATGGGATTATGTTCAACTGGATTGGTCTGGATGTGCCCCGAGGCAATAGTGAGACTGGAGCCAGATGGAAGGATCCAGCCACGGGCCTGTCTCTCCCTGGCTTCCTCCCCACTGTCCACGCTGGATGCTCTGAGCCTGGTGCCCCACTGCTCACAAGGTAGACCCTCCAAACCAGCACCTTTGCCCGCCCAGAGGTTCCCGCTGCTGCTGGGGGCTCAGCCCTCTGGGTTGGGGGGGAGGGGTCCTGAGACCTTCCCTCTGCCTTCCCCTTAAACCTGAGTGTTCTCAGATTCTGGTTTTTTGGGGGTGTACCTTTCGATTTGAGTCCAGAAGGAGGGTTCCCCGCCTCTGTCCCATTGTTCAGTTTGAATTTCAGTGCCCTAGGAGCATTCAGTTTGTGATTGGTAAGGAAGGGTTTTCAGAGGTCTGAACTTTTGCTGCTTCTAAGCTGCCATCTTGACTCCATCCCCCCTTTCATTACTTTTTTCAATCTTTTATGTCCAAATAAATTAAATATGATTTATAATAGAAGTTTAATCAGAGTCTATGTGTTAGGAAGGGAGCTTCAAATTCCATCATTACAATAAGGAGGATGAAGGAAAATCTGACTTACTCTTTAGTCTAGCCTGACTGACTCCATTGGTAACATCTCAGCTTGGGGATGGGGGAGGGGAGGTAGAAAGTGCCATGTAATATTCAATCCCCAAACAGCTAAACTTTGATTTCCTCCTTTTCAAAGTCCCCCTTGCTAATACACAAGACATATCAAAGAAAACTCCCCTTGTATGCTTGAATAAGAAGGTAAAATAGAAAAAGAACCCTCTGATCACCTCCTGCAATAAATCCCCAAATGACAATTCCCAGGAATATTATAACCAAATTCAAGAGCTCCCAAGTCAAAAAGAAAATACTGCAAGCAGCCAAAAACACAATTCAGTTATCATGGTGCCACAGTCAGGATTACACAGGATTTGGTAGCTTCGACAATAAAGGATTGGGAGCCTTGGAATTTGATATTCTGGAAGACAAGGGAACTGAGTTTACAACCAAGAATGACTATATTTTTTCAGAAGGGAAAATGATCATTTAATAAAATAGAAGATTTCTAAGCATTCTGGATTAAAAGACCAGACCTAAAAAGAAATTCTGATGTCCAAATCCAAGATTCAAGAGAAGCGTAAAAAGGTAAATAAGAAAGAGAAAATTTAAGGGACTTAAGATCAAATTGTCTATATTCCTACATGGAAAGATATTCGTAATTCTTAAAACATTTATCCTTATCATAGTAGTAAAAGAAGTATATATAGACAAAGGGTGTGGGAGTAAGCTGTAAAGGATAACAGCCAGACTCACATAAGTAAATATAATATCTGGAAAGGAATTCTATTTTTATAACACTTACCTTCCATCTTAGAATAAACACAATGTATTTGTTCTAAGGCACAAGAGCAGTAAGGGCTAGGCAATGGGGTTAAGTGACTTGCCCAGAGTCACACAACTAGGAAGTGTCTGAGGCCAGATTTGGACCTAGGACCTCCAATTTCTAGGCCTGGCTCTCTATCCACCAAGAAACCACCTCACTGCCACTGATAGGAACTGTTTTTTATCCAAAGCAAAAGATTTCTACACATATATGGGTTGAATAAGACTTCTGAGTTCCTTTTTGTGGCTCTAAGTTTTAGGAAGCTGAGCAATGTAGCTCATAAACATGGAACCATAATGTATACAAGCTGGCAGAATCTTCTAGAATCATCTTTTTCATCCTTATCATTTTACAAATGAAATACAATGTAAAATTTCAGAGAAGGAAGAGTTTTTGGAATATAAATCAGAGCCAGAAGGCACCTTACCAATCATCCAATATGGTATTCCCACTTGGTGCATGTATAAACTGAGGTCCAGAGAGGAGAGATGGTTTGTCCATCATCATGCTCCAAACTGAAGGCCCTGCTGACTGTACCATAGTGGTTTGCAGCTGAAAATTTCCATACCAAGGGTGTTCTAAATTGATCTCTCCTAGCACCTTTGAAAATTTCCTGTATTTCTAGAAATGCAATCAATAGTAATATGGCAGTAAAAATGAGCTCAAGGCATAATCATGGGCAAAGAGGAAACAAAATTATCCTTATTTGCTAGTGACATGATGGATGTTTAGAAAACCCCAGTGAGAAAGTGAGACAATAAATAATTTTAGTGCAGCATCAAAAATCAAAATAAATCCACACAAATTAACAATATTTGGTTTAACAACAGTACAAAATTCAGGAGGAAATAATAACTAGGGATGTCTCATTTGATAAAACTAAAAATTCGCAAAATATCTTTAAGTCAATCACTATAATGTAATCAAGACTGAAGTACAATTACAAAATACTCTTTATAGAAATAAGATGTAATAGTCAACATTTATACATTATTTTTAAGGTGTACAAATGTTTTGCATATATAATTTTAATAGCTGCTAGCATGTGGCAGCAGCCACACCCCAGGCAACGGCTTCGACAGGCCGGCTAAACCTTGTGAGGGTAGCCATCGGGTCGTCGTGGACCCCTGGTGAACTAGGGCTTTGCTCACCCAGCATGTGAAGACTGCTTCGGCAGAACAGGTGGAAGAAACCAACAAGACGGTTCAACAGCTGAGAGGGCGACGCAGCAAAGCACTGTGGAGTGCTTAGGGCATGTTGGAGAACAAAAGACAACACGGCCATCCAATGCAGCTGAGGAAGTCTACAGGTGTAACGACTTTTTGTGCCACTGGACCCAGGCTTCCAACGCCGAGAGAGTGGGACTGTCTCTGTGTATCGACTCTTCCACTTAAATCTCCTTCACGCAAAAGTGTCTTTGTGCACACTCATCTATACACCATAGATAAAAATGCACAAAAACAATCATCATCCTCGGTTACCGAGAGACTACTACTATCACTACTACTATCATCACAATGACTCTTAAATATTTATTTTAATTTTACAGATTAACAAACTGAGTGTGAAAAAGGTTAATGGATTTATTTGCCCAGGATCTCATAGATAATAAGTTATCATTCCTTAGAGGAAGTATTTGAAATAAGGTCCCCCCGACTCCAAGTCAGCATTCTATTCATTCCACTGCCTAGGTGAACAACTTAAATAATTGAAAAAAATGATTTGTTCATGGTTGTATCATCTCAACAATTTTTAAAATGATACTACCAAACTTGATTTACAGACAGTGCTATAGCAATAAACCATGAAACTGATATTTAATAGAGCTATAAAAAAAATCAACTTGTTTAAAGGAACAAAAGATATTGCACCTCAAGAGGAACCATAAGAAATAAAAATAGGAATGGAGGTTAAAATAGCATATCTAGCTCTCAAATTATGAGACTAAGAGAAAGAGGGAGGGAGGAATGGAGAAAGAAAGAAGAAGATAGTGAAGGGAGAAAGGAAAGTATACAAAGGGAAAGAGGAATAGGAAGAAAGGGAGAAAGAGAAGGAAAGAGGGAAAAAGGGGGAAAAAGTGAGAGGCGAGGAAAAGAACTGAAGAGCCACAGTCAAAATCACACAAGAGTTGGCAGCTACTCCTCTAAAGAGAGCTTAAATTATAATATTCCAAATGGCAAAAGATAAATAACTTCCTTGGCAAAACTGAGTATGATCCAGGGTTAGAGTAGGGGAATAGAAAGGATAGTCACTGCTTTTTAATAAAATAAAGTTTCCAAGAATTTTTAATGAAAAAAAATATAATAAAGGTAGAAGTATATTATTTGCCTGGCAGACAAAAACATATTTCTCAACTGGGCTTGATATCTTTATGAAAACTGACTATCTATACAAGCAAATGACTATTTGCTAAGCATTTATTCTAACTTTATGGGAATCTTTTTGTTTCAAGGGTTAATTTAACTTAACACTTAACACAGTACCTGCTCCATAGTAGGCACTTAATATTTATTGATGTATATTTAGATTCTTATCCAGTCTGTTCTCTTCTTCTATTTAGTGAGTGGTTTCATTCCATTCACATTCAGCTATGATTAGTTGTATATTTCCTTAATTCTGTGCAATTACTTAATTCTTGCACTATTTTCTTCTCTTTTCTTCTTTACAAAGACACATAAAAATATCACAAAAAAATAAGGAAAAACAAAAATATCACATATCATTTACTGGCCATAATGTTCAAAAAATTGCAGTCAATAAGGAACTTTTGGAGAAAGTATTAAAATTAATTGGAAACTAACTTTAAAGAATTGCTAAGTGTAAGAGAAAATCATAGAAACAACAGAAAATTGCATCAAACAAAATGCCAATGAAATATCTACCTAAACTTTTGGGATGTAGCTATAGGAGTAAAAATGAATAAATACTCCTAGTATTTAAAAATATAGAATTTTTTAATAATAAGTCACAAGAGAAGAAAAAAGAAAATGGGTTCTTTCAATCAAGTGAGCAAAACAAAAAGAGTCAGAGACTCACACCTGCAACACTTTACCAAAAGCACAAGCTCTCCCAAAAAAAGCTGTGATGATTAAAATAGTGGGAGTCATAAACTGTTACAGATAAAAGAGTGTTTGGCTTAAATTGTGACCACAGAAAATATGGTTTCAAGACAATGTCTTGTTTTGAATCAAATATAAGGTGGTCACCAGGGAAAAATTCCCAAATATTAAATATACCCAAGTCAGCTGAGTTTTATAGAGATTTTAATTAATACAAATGAGGAATTAATGAGAGAGAGAGAGAGAGAGAGAGAGAGAGAGAGAGAAAGGAAGTAATGAGAAAAGAGGCTAGACCAGCCTAGGCTGAAAACCCTAAGAGAGAGATCAGTCAGTCTTTTATCCACTCACCACAAGATTTGTCCAAGCAAGATTCTAGTGTTCAGAGAGACACCAGCTGCCTCCTCCAATTCAGCTTTTCCCAGCTGAATCTCTCCAGAGAGAGTTCTTCTGAGACAGTCCCTTCTCTCAGCTTTTCATCTCCTTTTAAAGGGAATTTTCTCCTATGTCACCTCCCCTAAGTTCTCACATCTACCAATCACAGTAGACATTCTCCAAAGGACAGACCATTCTTAATTCACACCTAAGTAGACTTAAACTTTTGATTAAGTTCACACCTGAAAAACCTCTGAGTAAGTTCTCACCTCTTTGCTCCTTGTAAATTCACAAGTTGCCTGACCTTTATAGGTACTTAGCACCCTTTTGTATTAGATCTAAAAATAGGCACAGCTTAAGAACTTTTGCCTTACTATAAGTATGGGTTTAAGTATTTTTCATTGTTCAGCAAGAAGTTTCTTCCCCTAAAGCATGCTTAAGTAGGGGTGGAGTAGAGGTCTCACATTCCTGATCTAAGTTCCTTCATTGTTTAAAATGGGGAATGGTCTTAACCAAGCGTTCTGAAGTAGGGTCTGAGAATTTTAAGGTTTACAAGTCCTACAACATGAGTCAACCAGATTTATCTCCCAAGCCCCCTTATGTAAAATGAAGATACAATTTAAAAGGAGGCTGGGAATGTCATTCAGATGTGGCAAATGTGCAAAACTGCACAAAGCCCCTGTGATCCTTTGGGAGACTAGTCTCCCTAATGAATCATTTTTAACATAATTAACTAAGGTACATAAAATTTTACACAGGGAAAATATAACAACTTGGGAAGAAGGAGACAAAAAGGAATCAATAAGAAAATCAATTAGGGAGCAGACCCCTTTGGTACAACAAATTACATATAAACAAATGTATTCAACCCCCCAAAGTTTAATTCTGCGCATTCAGTTTTGCTCAGGAACTCCTGGAACAGTAATGTACTCTCCGCTGGCTCTCCATGGCATCTTCCACAAGGAATTCAATCTCTGAATTCCAGGAGGCAAAAAATTTATTATCCTTTAAAAAATTTCTCAAAAGGAACTTAAAACTTTTCATTACAAAATAAAAACACATACCTTCCTGAGGAAGATAGCAACACATTCCCCTCCTGAAAAGGAAGCAGGGATACACATAGGGATCATACAGGGATATATGGTCAAGTCATAAGGCTTATGAATCAATTCTAAAGTTTTGATTCCTAAAATCATGTTTGTAATTATTATTTCAATAATTGTTTCTGTATCTATTGTTCCATTGAATGTTATTTCTAATTGCTTGAAAGAAATTCCTATGATTTTTCATTATGTGACCTTTCTTTCCACAGAAGTGGCAGATAAGGAATTGATAATTAGGTTCTTGTAGCAATCCATGTCTCATAAGCCTGAAATGACAATCAATCACTAACTCAATTTAGCAGTCTGGACTATAGTAAGTTGTCACTTCATGAAAGAAAATAGAAAAAAAAAAGACTAGGTCTCAAAACAAATGGGAAATAGCATTCCCTGGTTTGACCCTGTTGTTTGGTTTTAAGGATAATAGAGCCAAAACAATCGATGTTATATACTTGATAAAGAGTATGGTATAAGGAAGTCCTGCATTTAACACATGTTAAACAGCCACAACCTTGAGTCTCACACATGATCAAGTCCTGCACATAGCTAAAAAAGTTCTTGAAGAAACATATTTTAAAATGTATTCCTCAATAAAATTTAGAAAGTATATATCAATGAATTGGAAGTGTAGTTTGAAAAGCTAGAAAAACAACAAATGAAACAAATACTAACTGACTTCCAAAATAAATATTTTGAAAATCAAAAAGAGATGAACAAAATTAAAAGCCAAAAAATTAAACAGCTTTTTAAAAATAATAAAATTGACAATAATAGTCTTGTTTATAAAAGAGAGGAAAGCCAAATTGTGTTAAAATGGGAAAGGAAAAATCAAAAAATTGAATATGATTTTTTTTAAATCTGATGGGGGCAGCTAGGTAGCTCAGTGGATTGAAAGTCAGGCCTAGAGAGGGGAGGTTCTACATTCAAATCTGGCCTCAGACCCTTCCCAGTTATGTGACCCTGGGCAAGTCACTTAACCCCCATTGCCTAGCCCTTATCACTCTCTGCCTTGGAACCAATACACAGTATTGATTCCAAGACAGAAGGTAAGGGTTTAAATTTTTTTTTAATCTGAAACTTTTTTTTGCCCAAAGATAAATATTTTTATATGGAAATGAACTTTTTGTTATAAATTGAAATGAAATTTTTATTTTGAAAATCATATTTACAAAATAAGAATAAATTATTTAAATAACCCAGTTTAAAAATAGATGTGGAAGATGAATTCCTGAAGGAAAAAAATTCTGGACCATGTGAACAAGTGAATTTTGTCAAACATTCAAAGAACGAATAATTCTTACACTACATAAACTATTTGCAAAAATAAGAGAAGAGATACTTCTAAACTCTATGACTAAAATATTGTCTTGATACCAAAGTCAGGAAGCAAAAAAGCAGAGAAAGAAAACTATAGACTAAGTGTTCTTAATTTAGTGGCCATGAACTTGATTTGTTCATTAGTTTAATATTTTGATATATGTGTTACAATATAAAATGTCATTTGTAACATTTGGTATTTTAGCTTAAGTATTTAAAAGTATTATTGTGAGAAGATACCATTAGGCTTCACTTTTCTGTGGAAGAGTCCATGATGCATTAAAAAAAAAAATTCAGATTCCTCCTCCCCCACTATTGATTGATTTCCTGAATATACATTGCTGCAAAAAAAAATAAAGAAAATATTATCAAAGAGTTTACAATAGCATATATATAATGATTATACACGATGACCAGTTTAGATCATAGGAAAATAATAAGCACAGTAGATCATATTAAAAACAAAAATCATAAAACTGCTATTATCCCAAAAACCCAATCCGAGATTCTGTCAAAAATTCTAGAAAGCATAGAACTTTATATATTGTTCCTCATTTAGTATAAGTAGTATCCATATAAAACTGTTAGGTTAACATTACCTGAAATAAAGGCCCACTATGGCCAATCATAAACTAAGATGTCTATTATCATAACTATTATTTTAAATAGTTCTGAAATGTTGGCTATATCAATACAATAAGAAAAATAAATTAAGGGAATAAGCAGAGAAAAAGAAAAAACCAAATCATACTTTTTGTGCAGATGATAAGGGTCTATGTAGGAAACCCAACACAGTCAACTAAAATTAATTAAAATATTAAATAAATGTTATTATTATATTCTATAAATATATTTTTCAAAGTTGTGAAATATAAAACAAGCCAACATAAATCATTAGCATTTTTATATCTTGGCAATAAAACTCAGCAAGAAAAGAGTGAAATTTGGCATAAATAACTCTGGAAAGTATAAAATATTTGAGAATCTTCCTTCCAGGACTTGCACAGGGATTTTATGCATACTCCACTAAAATCTTCAGAAAAACAAAAGCAGAATTCTCAAAAATTGGAGGAATTGTCATTTGATATTGTTAGATAGAATCAAGATTCTTTAAAATTTGCATGCTGTTTAAATTATTTATTCATGCCACAGCAAACAAATGACTGAGGGTTTGTTTTAAAGTTATAAACAATGCTAAAACTGATCCAAAAGAACAAAAAGTAAAGACCATCAAGAAAATTATGGGGAAAAAAAGATGGCTAGGGAAAAGGACTGGCAATAACGAATCTCAAATGATATAAGACTGCAACAATCATCAAAATTAGTTAGTACTGCTTTTAAAAGAGACAAGTTGATCGGGGAAACAGATTAGTTCCTAACATACAGAAGCGAACATAAATTGGATCAATTCAAAGACCACAACTCAAAAACTCAGTACTGGCCAAAAACTATTTGAAAAACTGATTAACAGGTTGGCAAAAGTTGTGTTTTGAATACTAACACACCATATACAAAAATTACCTCTGTGTGGATATATAACTTAGATATAAAGAGGCACATCATCACCAAATTAGAAGATCAAGTTAAAATATAACTCTTGTAACTATTGATAAGAGTTCATGACCAAAGAATGAAAAGAATCATGGAAGACAATGTGGATATAAAACTAAATTGACTATTTAAAATGTTTGCACAAACAAAAGAATATAGTTAAAATTAGAAGCAAAGCAGGAAATTGGAAAAATATTTCCAGACAAGTTTTTCTGATGAAAACCTCATATCCAGAATATATAAGGAACTGATTCAAATTCTTTTTGTTTTCAGACAAACATTTATTAAGGACCTGAGAACAAAATACATTCTGCAGTAAATAAATGGTCAAATGGTAAGAACAAGCAGTTATTAGTGGGGTGATGGGTGCGGAACAAGTTTTCAGTGATTATATGAAAAATATTACCCAAATAAGTAATAATTAGAAAAATAAATCCTAAATCATGCCAAGGTTCTACCTCACACCTATCATATTGTCAAAGATGACAAAAAAAAAAGGATGTTAGTTGTTGGAAAGGCTGAAGGAAAACAAGCATACAAATGCACTGTTGGTCCAGACACTCCAGAAAGCAATTTGGAAATATGCCCTAAACTTTTAGGACATATCTTTTAGCCCAACTATATAAATACTAGACTTACCTCGCCCCCCCCCAAAAAAAAAAAGATCAGAAATGATGAACCGAAGTAGCAGAACAAATCAGCTTTTGGGGGCACAGTCAGTGTGAGAATCTGGTTCTTTTCACCAAGCAAATGAGTTACAAAGGTTTTGTTTGTCTTTTTTTTTCCAATGGAAGGGGGTGGTAAGTAGGGAGCATAAAGGAAACTAGGGATGAGGTAGTTGCCAAAAAAAAATGAAAGAAAGAAAAAGTATTGTTGAAATGTTTTTCATTTGCACAGAACAGAAGGACCAGAAGGGATTACTAACAAGCAAGACCAACTTTGAAAGTAACATGCTGAATTTATTATAAACTTGAGGATAGTAAGCTTTTACATAATAGGGATCCAGAGCTTCATGTACAACTCTTTCTGTTATATTATGTATATAGAAGTGCTCATTTTAGTTTATGTTTGGAAAAATAGGAAAAAGAGAAATAAAGAAAATGTCAGTAGTTAGAGAATATCTGTTCAGAAATATTAGTTTCCTGTTAATGACTTTTTTTGCATGCAATAAGTAAGATAGACAATAAGTCATTAGTCCCAGGCTCCTGAAAGATTAAAACAAGTATGCTACTATAATCCTTATGTCTTGGGGGGGAGGGGGGTGATATACATCTATTATCATGCAAAACATACTTCCATATTGGTCACTGTGGTAAAAGGATATTTATATAAAACCAAAATTATGAAATAAAAACACAAATAAACTAATATGAAAAATAATATGCTTTAATCTGCATTCTGACTCCAACCATTCTTTGGAAGCAGATAACATTCTTTGTCATATGTCCTTCAGAATTGTCCTAGATAATCAGTATTGATAACAGTAGCTAAGTCTTTCACAGATGATCATTGTACAATATTGCTGATATTGTGTATATTGTTCTCCTAGTCCTGCTTCTTTTACTTTGTATCCATTCATGTAGGTCTTTTCCAGCTTTTTCTGAAATTATCTTGTTCATCATTTCCTATGGGACAATACTATTCTATCACCATCATATACCACAATTTGTTCATCCATTCTCTAGTGGGCATCCCTTTAATTTCCAATTGTTTGCAATTACAAAAAGAACTTTCTATTTTTTATACAAATGGGGCCTTTTCCCATTTTTTAAAATCTCGTTGAGATGCAGACCTAGCTGTAGTATTGCAGGATCAAAAGGTGGGCACAGTTTTATACCACTTTGGACATAGTTCCAAATTGCCCTTAAAAATGGTTGGATCATTTTACAACTCCACCAACAATGCATTAGTGTACCAATTTTGTCACATCCCCTTTAACATATATCACTTTCAATTACTATTATATTGGCCATTATGATTGGTGTGAGGAGTTACCTAGGAGTCGTTTTCATTTACATTCCTCTAAGCAAGAGGGATTTAGAACATTTTTTCATTTGATTATTTATAGCTTTAATTTTTTTCATCTGAAAAAATGATTTGACCATTTGTTAACTGGGAAATGATTTGTATTCTTACAAATTTGACTTAGTTCTCTATATATTTGAGATATTAGCCCTTTATCAGAGAAATTTTCTATAAAAAAATTTTCCCAAGTACATGAATAAAATCTGGCCTCACACAGTTATGTAGTTGGAAAAAGGAGGAATATTATAAAAGTCTTTTCAGATTTTTGCAAAGAGTCTTCCTTAATATTACACCAAAACTCAAATGGGAGTTTCTTAATGGTTAGCTGCAATGTAGAATCTGAAACCAGGTCAAGGAATTTTTTTGTGCTATGTTACATTAAAGTCCATTGTTTTCACTGATGCTATAATTTGTTATTTGATCTACCCCTTTTTTAGAATCATATTATTTAATTTTCAATTATTTTTAATTTGTATTTCCAAAGATATTTATTGATTATAATTTTATTGCATTGTTTTCTGAAAAGGATACTTTAGTTTTGTCTGAGATCATGATTGCTATATCTGCTCTTTTTACTTCAGATGATGCACGATAAATTCTGCTCCAATCCCTTACCTCTATTCTGTCTGCGTGTGTCACCCTGCCTCAAATGTGAATCTTTGAAACAACATATCAAAGGATTCTGGTTTTTAATTCATTCTTATATCCACTTCTATTTTATGGGTGAGTTCATCCCATTCACATTTACAGTAATGATTAACAACTGTATATACCCCAACCTCGCTTCTGGTCTTTTTTCCCCTTTTGATACTGCTCTTCCTCCTTTCATTCTGTCCCTCCTCATGGACATTTTGCTTTTAATTAATCCCCACATTTCCCTTCCCTTCTATTGCCCTCCCCCATGTTTTATTCCTCCCCTACTTCTCTTTGGGTAGGATAGGATTCTATTCCCAAATGAATGATTATTATTCCCTCTCAGAGCCATGACAGTAAATTTTAAGCATTGCCCATCTCCACACATCCTTCCCTCCACTGTAACAGTTTTTTCACGCCTCTTTAGATTTCTACATCCCCCTTTCCTTTTCTCTTGGTGCAATCCTCTTTTTCACTCCTTTATTTTTTTTTTGCATATCATGTCAGGCTAATAAACACATTCCTAACACCCTCTGTCTGTGTATACTCCTTCTAACTGCTCACTCCTAGTAAATATTTTGAAATTTATAAATATTTTTCCATGTAAGAATATGAACAGTTTGACCTTATTGAATTCGTTAAATTTTCTTTTTCTTATTTACCTTTTTGTACTTCTCTTGAGTCTTGTATTTGAATATCAAGTTTTCTGTTTAGGTCTGGCCTTTTCATCAGGAATGCTTAGAAATCTTATATTTTGTTTTATTAAATGATCATTTTCCCCCTGAAAGAATATAATCAGTTTTGATGGGTTTCTTTGCCTTCTGGAACATCATATGCTAAGCCTTCTGGTCCTTCAATGTGGAAGCTACTAAGTCCTATGTAATACTGACTATGGCCCCATGATATTTGAATTATTTCTTTCTGGCTGTTGGCAGCATTTCCTCATTGGTCTGAGAGCTTTGGAATTTGGCTATAATATTCCTTGGAGTTGACATGTGATGATTTATTTCAGGAGGTGGCCAATCAATTCCTTAAATTTCTATTTTACACTCTTGTTCAAGAATATTAAGGCAGTTTTCTTTGATAATTGCTTGTAATATGATATCTAGGCTTTTTTTTTTCCCTGTTCGTGACTTTTAGGAAGCCCAGTACTTTTTAAATTGTCTCTCCTGGATCTATTTTCCAAATACATTGTTTTTTCAATAAGATATTGCTTGTTTTCTTCTATTTTTTTTTCATTCTTTTCATTTTGTTTTATTGTTTCTGGATGTCCTGTGAAGTCATTAACTTCTACTTGCCTATTTCTAATTTTTAAGTAATTATTTTCTTCCATGAGCTTTTGAACATACTTTTCCAATTGGTCAGTTCTACTTTTAAGAAATTCTTTTTTTTTTCAATAGATTTTTATACCCTTTTTTCCATTTGGACAATTCTGCTTGTCATTGCTTTCATTTCTCCTATCATTTTTCTTCTGCCTCCTTTATTTAGTTTTTGAAATCCTTTTTGGGCTATTCCAGAGCCTGAGAGCAATTCCCAGTTTTCTTTGCAGTTTTGCACATAGCTGCTTTGATCTCACTGTCCCCTCCTCAGTCAATGCCTTACTCTTCTTTCTTTCTATAATAATTTTCTATGGTTAGGGGTTTTTAAATGATTATTCATTTTCCTAGCCTTTTTGTCAACTTTTATTGGCTCTGTTCTGAGGGTAGAGAAGGC
Organism: Monodelphis domestica; assembly: GCF_027887165.1. Taxonomy (NCBI): domain Eukaryota; kingdom Metazoa; phylum Chordata; class Mammalia; order Didelphimorphia; family Didelphidae; genus Monodelphis; species Monodelphis domestica. The sequence continues at coordinate 11,194,206 of NC_077231.1, forward strand.
ACTTGAAAACTTCAGTTTTTCCTTGCTCTTACCCTCAGCTCTTACTTTCTCAGTTTGCCTTCCAAGTTGTTTTCTGCAAGAAAATTGCTTCACTCCAACCCTTTGTTGGTTCTGTAACTCTAATATTTGTTTTTAAGTCTTATTTTAAGGTTGGTTAGAGAGGATTCTCAAAGTGGTTAAAGCTTTCCCTGATTTTCCATTCTTGGCTCCACCTGAAGTCTAAAATTGTGTCCAGCATCTCTTTTGGGTAAAGAAATAAATAGCTGTTCAATAACTGATATAAAATGTATCCTGAGTCTCTTCCTACTCCCTGAAGCAGCTAAGTGGACCAAAGGATAGAATGGTGGACCTAGAGTCAGCAAAACTCCATATATGACATCAGAAACTTACCAGCTGTGTGATCTTGGGCAAGTCATTTAACCTCTGGTTGTCTCAGTTTCCTCAAATGTAAAATTGGGATAATAACAGCATCTAATTCACAGAATTTTTTCAAATGAGATATCTGTAAAGCACTTTGCCCAGTATATAATGAGTTCCAAATAAATATCTATTCTCTTCTGTTTTGGGGACACTCTAGACATGAGCCCAAACTAAAGCTTTAAGTAATTTCTCCCAGGGATCTGGGGCATAAAAAGCCAAAAAATATGAAAAGTCATCTGAGATTTCTTATGAGTTAATATCATCTTGGGCTGAGCCCAGCACATGTGCACGATGAGTGAATTCAGTCACATAGTCGAGGGAAAGAGAGACCAGTAGTGGCTCTTATTGTGAGTTTTGCCAATCTAGGGTTTTTTTCTCTTTTATGTTCTTCAGCATAAAAGATGATTCTTTAGGATGGAGAAGGGATGAGATATGTTAGGAAAATCAGGTGATATGAAATCAAAATATATCTCTATTTCTTTCAAAGCTAGCAAATATGAAGAATCAGAGAGACATGCAAAGACAAATATGATCCAATGCTAAGTAAACAGAAGCAAGGAAACAACTTACATATCCACTGTAAATGTACCCTGTAATTTTGGTTACCAAGCTTAAGCTTAAAAAAGAGATTGGGGGGAAAACCTTCCCCCCTCAACCTTCTTTATGTGGTATTACATATCCTATTTGGTACTTCAAGTCCTTTTCAGGCTGCTCTCAACCTACTTCTCCAGTCTTATCCCACATGACTCTCCTCAAACACTATGATCTAATCTTACTAGCTTGACTATTCTCCAGACACAGCAATCTACCTTCTAGCTTCCATTTCCCAACCCATAGACTTCCTTCCTTACCTATGACTCCTGAAAGCCCTGATTTCCTTCAAACATCACCTCAAGTGCTTTCTTTTATATGAAACTTTTCCTTCCTTCCTCAAGGTGCCAGTCTTTTCCCTAAAATTATCTTCCATTTATTTTGTAAGTACATTGTGCATTATGTCTCCCCCTGGCTACAATGGAAGTTTCTTAAGGAAAGGTAACATTTAACTTTTGTTTTTATATTCTCAGGCACCTGGCACTTAGTAGGTATTTTTAAATGTATATGGACTGATTGATTGATACTGTCAGACTATATCAATATATAATGATATAACAATTATTCTTGATCACAGGGAATGATACTCTACAGGGAGAGTGCATATATTTATAAATAAATGTAATATAAAATTAGGAGACATCAAAAATATTTTTTTATGGTTGGGGGGGGACAATGCTTTTATTGATACTAATTCTCTCCACCAGCATTGAGTAGTTTTTGCATCTGTATCTATGGAGACATACAGGCAGTCTGGTATGGGGGATGAAGCCCTAAATTGAGAAGCGAAAGACCTGGGATCAGGAGTTGGCTTTGCTACCAACTTGCTTTGTGATCTCTAGTATTCTTAACTTCCCTGGGCCTGAGTTTCTCTGTGTGGAAAAGAAGGGACTTGGCCTTGATAGCTTCTGAGAGTCCATTCACTTCTAAATCTATGACTATGTAACTAAATGATCCCTAATTCCCCTTTCAACTCTAATATTCTGGATCCTAAACTCATCTGTGAAATGAGGGAGTTGAAAGAAATGATCTCTAAGGTGTCTTTTGTTTCTCATATTCTATGACAGTTATAGACCTTAAAAGGCATCCATTTTATTAGCTACTCAATCCAGAACACAGGGAAGCTGTCATAATTCTTTAACATTAAATGTTAAAAGCTCAAAAAGGACCTTTGAAGCCATCTAATCCACCTCATAACTGAGCAGGAATCTCAGCTACAGCAGAACCCCAAAGTGTTCATCTAGCATTGGTTTTTAGATATGGAAAAAAAAACTGATCCCCTTCTCTCTCTAGAAGACAGTTGGCTCACTTTTGGAGATCTCTGCATCATTGGGAGTTTGTCTATGCATCTAACAAAAATCTACCTCTCCATCACCTTCACCCATTGCTATGGGGTCAAGGAGGAAAACCATTACATTTAAAATATCCCAAGACAGTTATTATTCCTACCCCATTAGTCTTCTTTTCTTCAAGTTTAGTGCCCACAGTTCCTTGGATGGCAGGGCCTCCTTGCTATTGCCCCTGTTGCCCCACCGTACTCTGGATGTGCTCCAATTTGTCAGCATCTTCCTTAAAATATGGTGCCCAGAACAAGGCACAATACTCCATATTGTGACGGGGAGGGGAGTCTAACAAGTCTAGCATCACTTCTGTTTTATGTCAACAGCTGAAACCTGAGCCAGGTTTAAGAAAAGACTAATTGAGCTGCAAGGAACCATTTTATTCTGTTGACCCAAAGTGACTCAGTCCAATTCTGCCTTTGCAGCAAAAGCCATTCCTGTCTGCAAAGCATCTACCAGGCGATGTGTAAGCTTGCCTTGGCAGCGCACTCCCTGCCGAGAAGGAATGGAAGTCAGACCACACACCTCTATCAAGAGTGGAAAGAACAGGAGACTGAACTGATTGCTGTCTCTCCCCTGCTGGGCTCATCATTGCCCTGCACAAACCTGCAGTGGCAGGAAGGCAGAAGCAGAACTGGGCTGAAAGCTCAGTAAGCAATGGAATCTAATAGAAAGAAGCCTGCTCTGGGCAGCAAAGGACCTGGTACACCTGCACTTCCCCAATGGCCTGAAGCAAGATGCTTTTTGGACCTTAGCTTCCTTCTCTGTAAAAGGAAGGGGCTGGGCTAGATGGTGCCTGAGCTTTCTTTGAGCTCCAGAAGGAGGATTCGATTATCTCTTCCCTTCCAAGGACCTCAGTTGCCTCATTTGTAAGATATGAGAATCTGATCAGGTTTTCTCTATGATCTTTTTCAGCTGAAGGTCTTATGTACTATTTATTCAATCAATTTCAATTCAACATACAATTATTAATCACCTGCTCTATAGGAGGTCCTACATTCCATACATATGGTAAGGCAAGGGGAAGGATACAATGCTAAAAATAGACATAGTCCCTGTCCATCACAATCTGGCTGGAGAAGCAGAATGAGATATGTAATGATGAGATCATAGGAGAAGGCAAAAAAAATGTTGGAAGAGAGAAGACTCTCTTTTGAAAGGAAGACTAAAGAATAATTCCCAGAAGAGGTGCCCATCCATTGGCTAACCTCAGGTTTTGGTTTGGAGGTTCTAGGTGTGGGGTATTAAGGAATCAGCTTGGCCCATCAACAGACTCTGAAGCCATCAGCTGACATTTATTAAGCATCTAAAAGTCATAGGAGAAGTGAGTGAAGAGTGAAAATTTATTTTTCTTATATGACATAATAATATGATAAATGATTACATAATAATAAAAACTAATATAGAAATATAATATAAACTAAATTATTTAATAAAAATGAAATGTAGTAGATAAAATGGATATTTTGTGTGCAATGGTAACAAATGTTATTATGACTAATACATGAGATCTATATGTGCTATTGTATAATCGAAATTCTGTTACCCTAAAAAAGAACTACATTTCCCAGGAGCCCACTGACTTCCTGTCATGATGTACTTCCTGTAGACAGAGGATATTAGTGAGTGGGTAGTCCTATTGGGCCTCTTTCTTGGGCTTGCAGCCAGCATGGCGGTGGTGGTAAGCTAAGCTCTGGGATTTTAAATGGACTAATCAGCCATGGGCATGTGGTCTTTATTTGTATCCTCTTTATTCCTTGATTTCTAATGATCATTAATCCCTTAAAATATACAATTTTTATATTTGAGATTTAATTTTAATTTTTACACTATGAAGTATCTTAGCATCACTGTAATGTGTTTCTTTGCTACTTCTGAGAGTATTCTATGTTATGTCATGCTATTTGTGGATATAGTATGTTTCTATGCATGCTCTTTGCATTTGTTCACATTAGTTGAATGTCCTTCAGGTAATCCTAGTGTAAATATCATGTACTAGACACCTGAATGAATGCATTTTGCTTTGAAGTTGAGAGACTCGACTATTCTAAGTCAGGATGCTTATTGCTGTATGTCCACAGCGATTCACATGTACTCCTCTCATTTGTAAGGATTGGAAAACTTTTCTCTGTGGGAATGTCAAATACTTCTTTTTCTATAGGCTCTATCCCCCTGCTGCATCAGGTGGCAGGGATTCAGCATCAAGAAGAGGGAATTAGGAAAAGGGTGGCACAAGAAGTGACATGACATCTACCTGAGCATCTCAGAGTAAAAGGTCAGAGAAATTCATGGGTGGAATATCAGAATTGTCCCTTGCCAGGTCTGGCCATAGAATCCACTTATTTTTTCTGCAAAGGAGTTTCCATGACAAGACTATAAATTGGAAATTCCTGCCAAAGATAGGTAATTGAATGGAAAAGCACTGACTTCCAAGTTATCATTCAGACCAGATCTCAACATCTTGTCCAAAGCTGGGAAAGATACCAGATTCAGAGTTTCTACATGGTTCCTAAAATGTCACCTGATGTCTGGTCCTCCTAGATGTGTATATGTCCAAATATTTTTTTCTCTAACTCAAAGAAGGAGAAGCCATGAAGTATAAGCAAATCAAGCTGTATATTCCCTAAAATTCCCAAATTCAGAGTAGCTAAAGTTATGGTAAAGGGAGGGGAATTGCCAAGCTTTAGATATTTTATTATTCATTGCTATGCCACTATTTTGCATCATCTTATTCTTTTCTTGATTTTATGCTAGAGTAAAATTGAATATGAAAGACCTGATCATATATGCCCAATAGAGAGTCAACTCCTTTCAGTCAAAGACAAATGACTAAGCTCACTGAACAAAGAATATTCTAGAAAGATGTAAGATTTGCCATAGGTAACAGCTCAAGAACTGATCCAGATTAGGTAAATATACAATGATCCATATGCTTGTGCATTCACTTACACACACATACCACATACAGATAGTGTTGCATATGCCCCATGAAGAGAGACAGACTAAGAGATAGAAGGCCATTCACTCTCTAAGTACCATGGAAAAGTCAACATCTCCCTAGCACCACATAAGCATAGGATGCTGCAGATCCTTTCTATTAAATTTAGGATTAGGGGCAGAGTCATAGGCTTATGGAGTATTCAGAAAAGATTAGTAGCCCTGGTATGCCAGACCTTTTTAGGGCTGCTTTCTTCCTTTGCCACCATCTCTCACAAGTGGTTCCAAAAAGTTAAAACACATACATCATCCACACCCTGGTAAACCATCTCAGCAGCCTGGCTAAACCAAATTGAGGGTAATCAACAACCCATCAGTGAGTAAAGATGATACAGAAGGGGCAGGCATTATAGAGCATGTAGAGATTGCTTAGACATTCAAGAAGCCACTGCATCCTGAGCCATCACCAGATTTTTTATTTTTCTTTTGCCACTGGACTTGATTCTAGAAAATCAATACCTTTGTGTAACTCTGCCTCACTAAAATCCAACTTATATGTGAATCAAAACACATCACCTGATATCATTTTGGTCCTCTTCAATTACAAAAAAAACCTACCAAACATTAAGAGGATCAGGATAATGGTAAGCAGCACCACCTGGTGGTTAAAAAAAAATCCACCCTTGTCATTTAAGTAGAGGGGAAGGGAAGCATTGATTAACTCAAGTTCACACATGTGAACTTGGAATGGAATGGAAGAATCAATATTCCCACCGACAGGTGGGAATTCTGATTCCAAGTCTAAATCTCTTGGTACTTTCTACCACATTGTCAACAACATACTTCAAATTATTAAACGATCAAATTCCTCTTCTGAAAAGTCAAGATGATAATCATTTGAACTCCCTGCCTCACAGTGCTATTGTGAAGAACATGCTTTGGAAATCATCAAAGGCTAAAGAAATAAGATATGGCAGGGGGATGCATGCACACTGAATACACATACACTCTGACCTGCCTTCAAGCCCATAGCTGGGAAATCTTACTTGGGGATTCTGGGTGAGTGTCCTCTCTTTTCACCCTGTGCTCTGGGAGAAGCTGCCCTCAGATATTGCCAATTGATGCAGTCCCTCTCCCTGTTTCCACTAGGCACTATCTCTGGAATTTAACCATCGTGGAAAATTGCTCCATTACATTTTAAAAGGTTAAATGCTGCTCTGAGATCAAAGAATCATAGACTCTTAGAGCTCAAAGGAACTTAGAAATCATCAGATTCCATCCCCTTTCTGAAAGAGGCATTGCTGGGGCAGGGAACTCTAGATTCAGAACCAGGGAGACCCTGAGGGTCATCCAGTGCAAACCCTTCACTCAAAAAAGAATATGATGTGACCAAGGTCAGGCAGGCAGCAAGTAACAGAGATCTTTTTTGGGTAGGTGGGAAGAATGCTAAGAAAAGCTTGTCACTTCTTAGACAGATATTTACAATAGGAGCTGAATATCTGTCTCCAGGTCCACAGCCTACCTTCCTAGATAAAGGAGCAAACCTGGATTCAAGTCTCAGTCCACCCCTAACTGGTTGGAACCCAAGAATTTAACCTGGCCACTTTTATTCCTCCATTAAGACAATAAAGTGGGGGCATCTAGGTGACTCGGTGGATAAAATACCATTCTGAAATAGAGAGGACCTGGGTTCAAATCTGTCCTCAGACACTTCCTAGCTATGTGACCCTGGGCTACTCATTTAATCCCATTTGCCTACCTCTAGCTGCTCTTCTCTCCTAAAATTGATACTAGAACAGGAGATAAGGGTTTTAGAAAAAAGGAAAAGGCAGTGGACTGGAATGGAATGTTTGCTGACTCATAGTCAAGAGACCTGGGTTTTAGCCCCAAATCTGATATAAACTTTTTATGTGATCCTGTCCCAAAGTATTCTCCAGGTCTCGCCTGTGTCCCCTGCTTGCATTCTCTACTTTAATTGGCTATGTTGAGGAGACAACTTGATCTGGTCTGTGCAAAGAGTTTCGGCTCTCTGAGGATTGAGGAAAACATATATTTAGAGAAATTATATTTTTCTTTCTGCCACAGACTTCTACAACTCCTTACTCAGCTCTCTAGCTAATGACTTCTCTTCTCAAAACCTCATTTTAAGGGGTAGGAAGTTCCAGCTTTTCTGTGCCCATTTTGTTTCCCTAGTAAATTGTTGAGAACACTCTCATTTTTATCTGTTTCATCAGCACTCATCCCATAGTATGTGTTTAATAAATGCATATTGAATGTACAACAGTCTTCTGAAGTGACGTCACAATTCCTATCATAATTTTAGAGATGAAGAAGTTGAGGTACAGAGGTAGGGAAATGACTTACCCAAAGTCACACTGTAAATGGCAGGGCCAGGACCTAAGCCTACCTCCTGATACCAGACTGGCTGCTTATTCTATTATCCTCAGCCACCTCTCTTCACTGCTGCAGGTCCTCCCAAGCTCTGCCCCTTTAAGCTATTAGATAATGGGACATCTAAGTCCCTGGGTCATATTATCTTCAGCTCCATAAGAATAGCCTCACTGTGTTACGACTTCACTTTATGTCCTTGGCCTTTATGGGGAGTCGATCTAAGAACTGCCCATTTGAGCAGCCAAGTTGTATCTGTCTGCTGTAAAACCTCAGCTTGATGAGCCAAGCCAGTATATGGCCAAGTGTTCACTGTACGATCACTTAGAAAAACTTTCTCCTAGTGTTTATCGCCAGAGAAAACTTTGTCACTGCAGATGGGGCTGCTGCTGGTACTCTGATAGAGCCCAAATCTTTCTTTTTTAGACAGAAAACTGAATCCCAAAAGCTAAAGGGGATTTTGAGCTCCACTGAGGCAAACCCACATGGAAACCAAAGTCCTCCTCCATGACATCCTTGACTGGTGTTTGAGTAGCTTCCACTTGGTCTCCAATGAGAGGGAAGCCATGACATCCTAAAGTGGCCCATCACAGGACAGCCACTAGTTAGCAGTTCTGTGAGTAACATTAACTCCCCCCTCCCTCTGAGATAAGTGGGACACAAGGAAGCCACCTTCTCCAGAGCAACCCACAGATACTTAAAGGATGCTCTCATGGCACACACTGAGTCTTTTTCTCCTCCCAAATTTTCCCAGTTCCCTCACCCAGTAGTCACGAGGTATGATCTTATTTATTATCTTGGCTGCTCCCCTAACCTGTGGTCAGTAGACTACCTCCAGTGAGATACCCAGAACTGATTAAAATCCTCCTGATGGTCCTGAAAGCTTCCTTGTTCTGGATATTATTAGCAATGATAACCATCAGCATCCTCCTCACCATCACCATTTCAATAGCACTATAAGGTCTGCAAATCATTTCATTTATTTTCATTTGTGTGATTTTCACAAATCCTATGTGATCTAGGTGCTATTATTCCCATTTTACAGATGAGGAAAATTGAGGGAAGATTATATCACTTTCCACACAGTTAGTAAGTGATCAAAGTGGCTTTGAACTTCGGCCACCTGGCCACCATCTTCTTTTCAGGCAGCCTGAAATCTCAGGAGCTATATTTGCCCACCATGTTACACTGCTGGCATATGCTGAATTAGCAGTGCCCTAAGACCCTCTGTTCTCTTTTCAAAGCAAATACTATCTCTCCAGGATTTCCCTATTTCATTATTATGCAGGTGGTTTTTAAACTCCTTTGTAGAGCAAGGTCTAGAGATAGGGGAATTCCTGGGCTCAAATCTGACTTCCAACACTTCCTAGCTGTTTGACCCTGGGCAAGTCACTTAACCTCCATTGCCTAGCCCTCAAAGCTCTTCTGCCTTGGAACTAATACACACTATTAATTCTAAGATAGAAAGTTTAAAAAAAAAAGTCCCAGCTCACACCTGGGTTACTTTGGGCTAGCTAGGCCCTCTCCTTCTCTAGGCTTCATCTTCCTCATCTGCAAAATGGAGATATGATCCCCTCACATGCCCTACCTCACAGAAATATTGTAAGGAAAGTCTTCAGTGAACCATATAGAAATGGGCAGTGTTTGGATCATTGTCACAAAATCTTGGGGTTTGAAAGGACTTCCAAAGTTATCTAAGCTACCTAAAGCATGAACCTTCTCAACCACATCCCTAAAAAGTTGTCATCCAGTCTCTCACCATCACAGATGTGGAGCTCATGTCTTTAATGGTACATCCTCAGGGATGGGGCTCTCACTACCAGTCATTCTGGCCTTTGTTTAAACACCTTCATGGATAGGGAACTGAGTACCTTATATTCTACTTTGTGGAGGCAGTAATTAATTACCTGGCTTGGCTGTCTACATAACCCAATTTTCCAGACAAATACTAATATCCCACATAAAACTGTGCCACATTGGGTTGGTCCTATCTATTACATCTCAGCTAAAGGAGTTCTGGGTTTCTTGCTGGACTTAATTTACTGAAAAATCAGTTCAGTGTACTTGTATAAATCAACACCCAGCCAACAGGAGAGAGTCCGAGGTCTATTATTCAAGAAAGGCTCCCTTGTCATTCAGCACTTCTAGCTCTCCTAATTAAAAAACACTCTGCTATAAATTTCTCCCTCACCCGCAGCCGCTTTGGTCCTCATCTGAAGAAAGAGCTTGGAGATATGTGATGCACAAGGCCCAGAAATCTCTAGATAACTGCTCGTGTGCAAAGGAGCAAAGCGAGTCTAAAGACCTGGGTTTAATCTCTGGGACTTACAACTTCAGGAAAACCACTTGGGACCCAGAGGCTGTCTCCATTTCTTCTTTAAAATAATGTGATAGGACTAGATAGTGACTAATGGCCTTTCCCATTCCAAAGCATAGCAGGGAAGAGAAAGTATGGGAACTAGAGTCAGGACCTGCATTCAGATCCCTTTGGCTGGCCATATGACTTTGAGCAGCTCTCTTGGCCTCAGTTTCTTCATCTGTAAAATGTGAGACTGGATTAGAGGAGCTCTGTGAAGGTCCCTTCCTACCTAAATCTCTTGGTGCCTAAAGCAAGCCCCAGCACAATGCCACAGACCATGTTCTCCAGGGAAAAACAATCCCTTTGGTCAGAATGAGCTTTCCACTGGTCCTGAGAGCAGCCCAAGCACATGAGGTAGGAAGGAGCCCATTCACAGCATATTCTTTTTATTTAAACCTATATTTTCTGTCTTAAAATTGTTCCAAGACAGAAGAGCAGTAAGGACTAGGCAATTGGGATTAAGTCGTTTGCCCAGGGTAACACAATGAGGAAAGGTTTGAGTTTAGATTTGAACCCAAGACCTCCCAATTCTAGATCTGACTCTCAATCCATTATGACCACATTGTCCCTACATAGCGATTCTTTTTTTTTTAATCCTTACCTTCCATCTTAGAATCAATACTGTGTATTGTTTCTAAGGCACATGAGTGGTAAGGGCTAGGCCATTGGGGTTCAGTTACTTACCCAAGGTCAGTCTGAGGCCAGATTTGAACCCAGGACCTCCCATCTCTGGGTCTGGCTCTCAATCCACTGAGCCTCCCAGCTGCCCCCCCCATTAGCAATTCTTAAGGTCTTTGATCACCCTGTTGGATATCCTATAATTGTCAATGTAGCATTAAAGCTTAGGGTAAATGGGTCTGGGATGAGCAGAACTGTTCTAACTCCATGGTAGTACATTCTGATATTCCCCCTCTCTGATCATATTATCCCATGCTTCTACCCTTCTAGCCTTTGCCCTCCTTTCAGCCTTCTCCTAGCTTCTCTCTGCTATTATTTCTGCCAGCCCATCTTGAAAACAATTGTGCCCCACAAACCTCCTCAAATTAACTTCCCTCAGCTGTGAAATGAGAAGGTCCAACGGGATGGCCTGAGATCCCTTCTGCCCCTCAATCTGTAACCTTATTCACTTTATACAGATTTTGCCCTTTTTCTCTTTCTCTCCCCACAAAATGTAAACCCCTTGAAGCCAGAACTTGTTTCTTTGTTTATCTCTCTCTGCAGGATCTGGCACATAGTAGATTCTGTTGGGAGATTCAGTCTGGAATGACTGATGACAAAAAAAAAGTCATAGAATCATAGCACCCTAAAACATCGAGGGATGAAGCCCTAATTTGACTGTGCTAGAAGAGATTTCAGAGCATTAACCCTCTCCAAAGAGGAGTTGTTTAATAAATGTTTGCTGAATTAAATGGAATTAAATGTTCAGCCTGCCCAGTCTTGACCTTGCAGGTAACCAGTCCAAAATAGAGGTCTCCTTCTATCTGGTCCTCCAACCCCATATCCTCTCTGCTGTTCGTGCCTTGTCATGCTCCTTCCCTGGGATTTCTTCATCTTCCATCTTCTCCATTCCTTCTCAGGAGCTACTAAATAGGACTGGAGGTTTGCTCCACTACAACCTGATATAATCTCATTGTACCTGGGCTGGTCCCTCACTGCTCCAGGCAAGCCATTTATTCTCCACTGATTAACCATTGAACCCACTCCCTGAAGCAGCTGGTCCAAGCCTTCCCTTCTTTCTTCAAGGAGCCCAAACCATCCCCCTAAGAGAGGATCTTCATAATATCATAGGAAGGTATCATAAAGGAAGGAGACTTGGACTTCAATGGTATTTCTGAAACTATCTCACTTAGAAAGACAATAAGCTATATAGTGAATGTTGAAACACATATTGGCCATGTGATCTGGGGAATCCACCTAACCCTTTTGTCTCCGTTTCCTCATCAGTACTCTGAGAACTTCAGACTAGATAGGCTTTCAGATCCCTGCTAGCTTTAAAGCTATGACCCAAGATCCTATGATCCATACAGAGAATGCCACAGCTGAAGAGAAATCACAGAACCAGACCTTCATGGCTCCCAAGAATAACCCATCCTTGAAATGAGTCTCCACTAAAAGGTATCTGAAAAGTGAAAGAATCAATGGATGGATGGATGGATGGATGGATGGATGGATGGATGGATGGATGAGCATGGATTCAATGTTTATTCTATGCCAGGGACTGTGCTAAGTGCTGGAGATGCAAATATTTTAAAAGATACAATCCTGTGCTCAAAGGACTACATTTTAACAGAGGAACACAATGAACATTAGGGAGAGATGACCTGGGAAAGGAGTTTTTTTCTAAGGAAACAAAAGCGGGGTGTGAAGGAGGGATGGCGGATGATGGTCCAGGCAGGAAGGAAGTCAGGGCCTCCTGGCAGATGACGAGATGGTTGGATGCGATGTGAAGCCAGAGCATGCCTTGGGATCTATGTCCAGGGAGTGGGCCAAGAGATTTTGCAACCACTTGATCACCTGGCATGGACTGTATGCCCTTCTTGTTTAAAGACTTCCCACAAAGGGAACCCACCACTTCTTGATTCTAGCCTAGTCTACTTGAGTAGTCCTCAAAGTTAGGAGGTTTTTCCTGAACAAGTCTGATGACTCTCCAACTAACAGTCCTTCAGACATGTGAAGACATCTATCTCTTGTGCCTGGAATCTTAGAACACAGAAGGTCTGAGCTAGAAGAAACCTTTCAATGTAGGGAGAACCTTAGGACAGGGAATGTCAGACCTGGAAGGGATCTTAGAGCAGAACATCTGAGCAGAGAGGGGCTTTTGTGCACAGAATGTGAAGAACTTTTAAACATGGAATATCAGAGCAGGGAGAAGCCTTTGGACAGAGAATGTGGAATGTCAGAGCAAGGAGGGGACTTGGAAGATAAGGCACCGAAAATCAGACTTCAAAGAACATGAAGCATAAATTTGCAGAAATTGAGAGAGAGAGAAAGTGACTTGCCCCAAACCAGACAGCAAGCAGGTAGTCCAACTGAGGTATGAAGCAGGGTGCTGTAAAGCCAGCCTAATGCACGCCATGAGTGATGTAGCCTCTCTTGTGGGACCATATGGGCCTTCACCACCCACTCCCTCAGACTCCCCACTCCCTGGCCTGGCCTGTTGTCACTTACCTCTTACTATGCACACAGTGTCTCTTAGAGATGGATGGGCCCCAAAGCCAAGACACAAACAAATAAATATTTGTTCTAGAAACTCTTGTGATGTCAAGTTTTATTGTAAGTGCATTTGGTGAGTGACAAACAGATAAATCTTGCCTGTGTTAAGATTCCCTAAGCTCTGTGTCCTCTTCCCCAGCCTGCTTGGTATTCCATGATTGTGTGGTTCTCTCATCCAAGATGGCCCTTCCCTGCCTTCCTTAGAGCCCTGGAGTAGGGCAGACTGTCCTCCAGCCTCAAGGTCTGCTGACCATGGCAATGCTTTTCCCATTTCTCCCACGGGCCCCCAAGGACAGTCCTTACTATCATCAGCAAGAGAAAGAGCATTGATTGCCTCAGAGAAAATAATAAGAAGAGGCCAAATTTACTGAGCAGTTTATGGTTCCAAAGGAGAGATTCTCAGCCTCTCATTGGAAGCTCAAAACAGCCTTTGTCCCGAAACCTCTCAGAAGAGCACTGGATTTTGCACTTGTCATGAATATTATCACATAATATTGAGTATTCGCTTTTTCTGTGCCCGTGTCTCATCTCCCTTCAACATTTAATTCCATGAAGGCAGAGAACGAGGTCTTACTGAAATATTATATCGCCACTGATGCCTAGCCCAATGCTCTGTGCACACAGAAAGCATTGATTAAGTGTCTCGAATTGAGGCAGGTAATGAGGCGCTACCATGCAGTGAAATAGGTAGACTTCTGGGCTTGAAATCCTGAGACCTGGATTCAGATCCCATCTCCCACGTTTAGCACCTTTGTGAAGCCAAACAAGATGCCTCTTTCCTCTGAGGGACCAGATCTTACCCTGATAAAGTGAAGGAGTTGGACTAGATGCCTCTATGGTCCTATCCCCGGACCATATGATCCTACCATAGACAAGATTATAGATGGGTTACAATCTACATTAGTGGAGGGAGTGTCAAATAGCTTTCCAAAGCTGATAAAATCAGTGTCTTTACCCAGTACCTACTATAGGATGCCAAGACAAGACATGAGTCTCTTGACCCCTCATTTAACTTAACTTATTTAAATTAATTTAAATTCAAATTAATTTTATTTAAATTCTATTCCACAAGCACTTATTGAGTGCCTGTCATGTACTAAGCACAAAGAGACAAGTGCAAATAGTCCCTGCCCCAGGAAGTTTCTTTTCTCTCCTTTTTTAAAGGAATCCTTACCTTCTAACTTAGAATCAATACTAAGTACAGATTCAAAGGCAGAAAATCAGAAAGGGCTAGGCAATGGGGAAGTCACTTCAGACTTCCCCAGCATCACACATCTAGGAAATGTCTGAGGCCAGGTTTGAACCCAAGACCTCCCATTTCTAGGCCTGGCTCTCTGTCCACTGAGTAACCTGGCTACCCAGGAACTTTCTATTTCTGTGGAGAAGTCAACTTGTCCATCTATAGGTCTATCCTGTGAGAAGGGAATTTGTATTTTGATTTGATCAATCAGGGATTTAGACTTCCCTTCCATTTGTTTTTAATTTGGGTCAACCAGCAACCAGGGAATTGATCCCACAGGCACTGCCCCTCTGGGTGGTGCCAGGCTAATTGAGGAGTTGTGATTGGTTCCTGGGGGAGTGATGTAAGAGTGTAGTAAAGATTTATAAGATAAGACCCAGTAGGAATCTGGACTGGGCGGGGAGGGGGTGTATTTTCTGAGGCTGAGTTGTTAGGCTCCAGATTATAAGGCTGGGAAATTCTTCACCTCCTTTCTATAGTTCTCTCTTATTTTCTTTTCCTTACTAATTATTACTAACTATTAACAGACTTAAGGGTTAATTACAACTTTGGCGACCACACACTCTAATCATTACAATACTAAACACAAACAACTTGGATACAGGGAGTTATTATTATTATTAAAGATATTTTATTTTTAAATGTATTTATTTATTGCCAATTACAAAGCTATTTTATTTTACCAATCACATGTAAGAGCAAATTTCCACAAGTTTTCTGAAGTTATATGTTCCAAATTGTCTCCCTCTCTCCCTTTCCTCTCCTCTCTCAGAGGTGGCAAGCAACTTGATCTGGGTTTTACACGTATTATCATGTCCAACATATTTCTATATGGGTCATTTTGGTAAGACTTCTCAAAGTTCTAAGATAAACCATGACCTTGAATGGCAGGAACAGAGAACGAGAGTCTGGAATGGATTTTGAATGCAATAAGTTCATTGGAACTGGGAAGGTTCAGACCCCAGATCTCTGGTGGATTTGGAGACAACATAGCACAGCTGGTTAGTGTCTCTCTCAGGAAAGAGAAGAGAAGATCAAAAGAAGGGAAAGGATGGACTTCCAAATTATAGCAGCTAAAGTGGAAGCTAGAAATAACAGATTCTGTGGTGACTGCCAAGGAAGAAGTCTAGCTGAGCAGAGAAAAGACTGGAAGCAGAAAAAAGAAGTCATTCAAGACCTCTGCTGGTTTGGCAGAGACCTCCTGCCCAGTGAGGTGTTAGTCAACACAGTATGCATCAACTCAGCTTAACACCTAAAGTTTCCACTTCAACACAGACGTTCTAGTCACCCATGAATATTGATGAGCGATCCCTGAGACCAAAAGAAGAGCCTGAAGTTTAGAATGAGGGGCTTGTGAATGATGGGGAGTGGGCTGGTCCTCACTCTTGTGCATTCCTGGCTTGATTCTCTAAGTGTGTACCTACTCTTTCCCACAGACACTAAATACAGTAGTAGGTACAAGAGTGTAACCCAGGTTTACATATGGATTATCACTATTATTTATATATTTGCCTCTTTATGAACACATATAATTTTCTTTACTGTCATGCAATTGGCTGTTTAGTAAGTATCTCAAAGTAGCACTACTATGAGTGGCACAAGAGCTAGAATGGCATTTGGGAACAATGGATTTCCTCTCAACAGGATTTTCTCTAGAACTGTAAGAAAATTGAAGTCATGTAATGGTGGGTCTTCTTGAAATCCCAAACCAAGTGGTACTAGGGTGGGTTGGAATAAGCCAGCCAACTCAAAGAGTAAGTATCCACATGCCAGGTAAAGGGCAGACGGGGATATCATCCTCAGGTGTTCATTACAAAGATAATCTTGATGAGGGAGAGACCCTCATCACTGAGCTGGTGAGGGACAGGTAAGGCCTCCTGCAGGAAGGTGATCCGTGAAGGTAATCATAGGTACCAAAAGGTGGAAGTGAAGAGAGAAATCACAGGTCCTTTAGGACAGTTGCAATAAGCAATGCACTATTCTTCTCATTCACAGATAAGGAAACAAAAGTTTGCAGCTTATTCCATTGTTGGACATCTCTGCTGGAAAGGAGGTTCTTTCACAACTGGCTCCCATGTGACTTCTCCTTGCTGCTAGTTCCACCCTTGGGACTCCAGGAGAAACATCAATCCTCAAGCATCCATTAAAGGAATACCATGTGTTGAGCACTACACTGGGTGCTCAGAATACAAAGAGTGAAACAATCCCAGCTTTCAAGGAAGTTCCATTCCCTTTTTGCACACAGTCCTTGAAATATTGGAGGTCAATCTTTCCACAAGATCCTTTACTAGTTTGAGTTCAAGTACCCCCCCCAGCTCTAAGCTCACAAGTCGCTGGGCTCCTTATTACATGGTATTTCCATTACACAACAACCATGAGGCGAGTCCCAGACCAAGATCATTTGGTGAAAATCTTTGAGAGTTCAAATAGTCTCAGTAAAGTTCATTTGTTGGATGACTTCAAGTGTGGGTTGAGAAGAAAGAAAAGTATCTATTTTCTGTGACCAGAATAAATCATTCTTTGGTCATTCATTTTAGTTCTTGCTCTAAATGTGAATCCCCCACCCTCACGCCAAAACATCCTTAGCAAATTTTTCATCACAGAAGTAAGTCTTGCAGTGTTTTTTTTTCTTTCATGAGGCTATACATTCAAGATACAGTGAATGAAAGATTAGATGGGACTAAACAATTAATGGACAGGATAGGGGTAGTGAGGAAAAAGGAGTCAAGGATGATGCATATCACATGGCTAGATGACCATGAGGAAGTTGATGCACTCAGAAGAAAAGGAAATTAAGAGTAGGAAACATTCTCTCACCAAGTGTTCTCTACTTCAATCCAGCTTCAGAACATCTTATATTGATTCCATCCTCCATGTTGCCACTGTTACCATCTTAGTAGAGGGTCCCACCCCTATCCCTTCTTCAATAAATCATTCATCTTCTGCTTCTATCCATTCATTTCTTTCCTGGTTGGCTTCTTTGATTGTCAGATCCAGATTATATGGACATAACCAGGGAGAAAGAGAAAATGAACTTCAGGGAGCCCTGAAAAGACCACTCACTCTGTCATTATGAATCTGACTAGGCAGAAAATTATGGCAGGAATTTTCTGATTCTCTTAGCTAGTATTTGTTCTTTGGGGTCCCATTATACAGAAGTGGCAGAGTATGTGTATTGAAAACTAGGAAAGACAGTGAGACATATCTGCAAATGAATAGTGCATCCAAGGGGGCCTGAGATCTTTAGTCTGCTCTATGCTTCTCTGTATTCCCTTGTTGTCATCTTCATATACCCTAGAGATGCCTTATTTTCTGGACCATCCTGTAAAATGTCTGAGGTCCTAGGCTCAGAGAACCCTGAAGGGTTTGAGCAATAATTCCATCACAAAGTCAGTGACAACTGAGTTCTTGACAAGTTAGGTGGATTTCCCTATTCTTTCAGTTATACCTGGGTCAAAGTTAGATAGTACCCTCACAGGTGGGACTACAGAGCACAATATCAAACCATTGAAACCTGGTAACTTAGGCAACCAAGGTCTAGGTCTGACTTCCAAATTTCTCAACGTCCTCAAAAATACACTCAAATAGGCAAAAGTTCTTCATTCGTGCACACTCAAAAATATGACAGGTCTCTCCTAGTCTAGTGCCCAGGAATCGGGCCCAGAAAAGAATATATGGACTCACACTATAAAGGAAGAGACTTTAGACACCAGAATCAGAGGAGGTAAAGGAAATTCCACAATCAAACTCATCCAAAGCAGACCTCCACTACTGCATTCTCCTTCAGGGGCACAGATCCGCAAACAATCCACAGTAGGTGAGAAAGGAGCTAGTTTGTATAACCAGACCGAAGGGTTTGGGGGACTGATTTTGACAGTTAGAGTTCCTTTCAAAAGGATAAGATAGCTTCCCAGCAACAGCTCAAGCAGGGAATAAACAAACATTAAAAAAACATAGCTACTCTCATGCCTATGTATTTTCCTCTGTAGCCACCAGCAGAGATTTCTGAATCACCTGGGAAGGAATGATCACTGAATGTCCAAACTAGGAGGGATCTTCTGGATATTTTAGTCTAATCCCTTCATTTTACAAATGGGGAAGTTGAGGCCCAAAGAGAGAGAGAGAGAGAAAGAGAGAGAGAGAGAGAGAGAGAGAGAGAGAGAAGGATTTGCCCTAGAGATGGAATTCAAATCTAAGTCTCTAAATTTAGCACTTGTTCTAATTTCAAAATGAAAGCACTAGGATCTTTTCTCTTGAATCCATCCTTGATTGCCAATGGCTGATTGGAGCATGTGTCAGTGCATAGCCCCACAGAACTTCATATGATTGTACTCAGTCCACCAACCTCCCTGGGGTCCTCACTATATCCCTAATAAAGAAGAATTTATGCTCAGAACACAGTAATCAGGGTCTGAGGACTTCTCAACATATTTCCACTTTTAAAAATTAGTGTTATCGATTTACGGTACACAGCTGCCTGCCTGCCTACAGCAGTAGTATTTATTTGTCATTGTGCTCCTGATGTAATAACACTCAGATTACAATATTTTCTGTAATGACTTAAATATGACAATGCTCATTGGGTTAGTGATAAATCAGTGGCAATTTAAATAGCGTCACCCATGAAACAAGGAATCTAGAGTCTCTAGGTCTCATAATGTCGAACTTGGTTTTTATGGAGTGTGTGGTTCACTCCTTGAACTTTGAAATAGACTCTGTAGAGAAGCTGATCTTAGCCATGGGTGGCTGGAGAAGGTTGGAGATAGAAATAGCTCTAATACATGACAATCTTCCATTGATGATCTTGGGTGACCCTGTGCTCTTAAGCGCCATATCATTGGCATGAAGTTTCTGCCAGATCCTATCAAGTGAAAAAAGCTTTATAGATGTCCTTTGTGACTAACCATCTGCCACCAGAGGTTCAGTCTGACCGAGGAGAGTGGTGGCCATGAGGTGACCTCAGAATCCTAGATGTTGAGAACTGAAAAGAATGTCAGCAGCTACTAGTACTTTCCATAGTATTTGAAGAGAAGTTGCCTAATCACTGCTTGAAGACCTCCAAAGAAGGAAACCACCTTTTGAGGTAACAAATTCCCTTTGGAGAATCTCTAATAGTTAGGAAGCTTTTCCTGATGTTAAATCAGGAAATTTGCGAAATTTGCTAAAGGAAGCTAAAATTGCTTCCTTGTGACACCCTCTTCCCTTCCTAATGCAGAGAGTTCTACTCATTAAGGGTCGAATAGAACAACAAATCTAATATCTTTTGCACTTGATATCCCTTCCAATAATTATAGACAATTATCATCCAAGTTCTCTTCTCCAAACTAATCAATGAACTCCAAACTAATTATGACATGGACTCCAGCTATAGAAATGAAGTTTATTTGGCTAGGTAGAAGTGTCACCTGACATATAAAAATCTTTTCAATTATTTCAATGGACAAATGAAAATTGCATTCCTAACACTGGCTTCCTCTGAGGCTATGATTTTCAATTCAATTCAGTAAACATTTATTGTCATTTAGTAATTTTTTCAGTTATATCTGACTCATCATGTCTCCTTTAAGGTTTTCTCAGTAAAGATCCTGGAGTGGTTTACCATTTCCTTCTCCTGCTTATTTGACAGAAAAAGAAACTGAGGCAGAGTTAAGTGTTTAACCCAGGGTTACATAGCTAGTAAATGTCTGAGGCCAGATTTAACTCAGGAAGATGAGTCTTCTTGACTCCAAATTCAACCTAGCTGCCCAAATGAAAAAGTATAGAGAATCAAAAATGGACATTCTTTGTGGTGATGAGATTTCAGGTGATCTGGTATTCTATAGAATCAAGCCAGTGACTATAACTCATCCTTTTCTCATAGATTGCACAGATTTGTGAAATAGACAATGCAAGTGTTCTTGGCCTCTCTCCTTTTGAATTTCTGAGCTCATATGAACTTTCCTATATTTGAATTATCTAACTTATTAATTACAGCTATTCTCATGTTGGGTAGCTAGGTGACACAGTGGATAGAACACTGGGCTTGGCATTAGGAAGGCTCATCTTCTTGATTTCAAATCTGGACTCAAACATTTACTAGCTGTGTGACCCTGGGCAAGTTATTTAACCCTATTTGCCTTCATTTCTTCATCTGTAAAATGAGGTTGAGAAGGAAATGGCAAACTACTCCCATATCTTTGCCAAGAAAGTCCCAAATGGCATCATGAAGAGTCAGCCATGACTAAAATGTCTGAACAACAAAAATTCTTATGAATATCAGGTAAACTAGTAAACTGTGAACTCTGTGAGAACAGGGATTAGTGCTTTTTAACTTGGTTTCTCTGATGCTTAGCACAGTGCCTAGCATATAGCATGCCGTTAATAAAGGTTTATTGAATTGAATCTCTGATTTACAGAGAAAAAAACTGAGGCTTAAAGAAGGTAGAAATACTTGCCCAAGTCATCCTGGTTTAGGGAATCAAATCCACATCTCCTGACTCTACTGTTCTCCCTATTATACCCAATTGCCTCTCACAGTGTGTTTTTGGCCTCTCTTCCTCTAATTCATGACTTTCCCATTAAGCCAGAAAAATCATCTGGCTCCTTCTGTTAATTCTTTGGAAATGCTTGGAAGATGGATGCTTTATTCCCCACAAAACCAAATGGTTTCTATTAATTTCACACCAGCCCACCAGCCTGTGGAAGTTCACTCTGTAACACTGACAAGTTTTTATACATGTCTCATTTGATCTCACTGAGGAGAAAAATAAAAATCTGTTGAACAAAGTCAATTAATTCCTAAATGGGACTTTAAAGTTCAAGCAACTTTAAAATATGAATTCTGTTGCTTTTTCAAGGAGTCTTGAGCTGAATGGACTTTCAGTCAACACAGGAGCTTTAGATAAGGGCAAAGATCAGCACCTTTTAATCATCAGGTTTAGATTCTTCTAGTTTTCATTCAAAATTCACTGTAATTCAATATAATGTATGCCTCCTTAAAATAGACAAATGCCAACTCTACATATAATAAGACTCAAATAATCAGCTTCACCTTTATAAATTAGGGGAAGCACGACTGCCTAAGCAATTCATGTGAAAAAGTTTGGAAGTTTTAGAAACCTGAACTCTCAATAATAGTCAACAGTGTGGCAAGATCTTAGGCTAGATTAGGAAAGAATGACTATGATCAGAGAGGTGGTCATCCTGACCCTCAACCTAGTCTAATCCTATCTGAAATATTATATGCGGTTCTGGATATCATATCTTGAAGAAGGGAGGGTATTGAAAAGAAAGAGAATATTAGTCAGTGGGTATTTCCACTCTAAAGAAATCGCATAATCATTCTAAAAACTGTCTCATTTAGGAAATGCTAATACATCTAAGAATATCCAATGAATCCCAATGTAAATAGAGGTCTTCTGCCCACTCCACACCCTAATTCATGTCATCAAAAAGGCCTAATCACCTTAGTTGAATCAATCTTGATAAAAGTAAGTTAGCCATAATCTTATCTCCATGTTTGGACAAGCCTTTAACAAATCTGAAAGGATTGTGAAGGGTTAAATTTGGGAGGTAGGAGTTTGAACAAAAGCCAGTGTATAGTTTATTAAATGCAAAACACTTAGTTTATTATTAGGAAATATGGACAGGAAATAGGAAGGAGGAAAGTGTAATCTTATAATAGCTTATAACTATACCTAAAACCCCAATCCTAACTAAAATTTCTCTAAAAAGCCCTAAATCTATCTGCCTCAGATATCTTCTGTTAGGTCAAAATCCTAGCTTATTCTCCTACTAATCTAATCTAATCTAATAATCTATCTATCTACCTATCTACTCAAGTTATTAATAATCAATAAGGCTATTAAGAACTAAATTTTGTTTCTCTGTCTCCAACCAGAGAGTGTTAGCAGCACACCCTCTCCCCAGGAGACCCAGAGACAAAACGCCCTTTGCAACTCTCTCCAACTGACTAACTCCCCTGGGTCACATCCTTCAAAATGTCACTAACAAGCAACACAGCAGAGGGTCTCTTACTCAAAAATTTCATTGTTCCTCTTCCTCCTATATGGAAAAAAGGGAGAAATTAATAACAGGATCTTGGTACTTTGGACCAAAGGATCAAAAGCAGATGCCACCCAGGATAAATCTTGTAATTGGTTGAGATCAAATCATATACCAAGACATATGGCCATGTCATAGGAACCCAGTAGAATTTCTAGTGTTCTCATTTTATCTTTTTATTAAATACCTTTCTTAAAAACTAGTTGAGGTGATTTGTGGATAATTAATGGGAAACACGGGCAGAAACTTGTGAGTGACAATACTAGAAACCAAACCCCTCAGAGTAACCCCTAGAACACATAGTGCTAGTAATAACCAGCCATTTTCTGGGGTCCAATCTGCCAGTGGGATTGGAAATTGGGGGAATAACCTCTGGGATGAGGTGGGGTATATATAACATAATAGACCAATGAAGGCTCAGAGATAGAGTATTTAAGTAGGACAACTTAGCACCACAGCTCAGAGTCATGGTGCTCAGAGTCATGGAGGCCAGTCCTCCGAATCCAAGCCATCTCTCCTATCCCACTGAAATAAAAAGGCCTCTCTTCCCAAATGAAAAGACCTGGAGAATCAAACATGTTAAAAATGCAGAAGAATATGAAAAGTTTAGAAGACAACATAAACAAGGCAATGTTATTACGACTTTGTTTAATTTAGTATGTATTTTTAAAACCATATGTAATAAAATGCTTTTTTATTCTTTGTATTTTGAAATGCATTTGTCAACAATTAGATTTATAATAAAAAAGCAAAATATTTAAAATATAAGCAGTCCTCAAGGTCAACCCCAGTGCCCTATCCTCGACATAAAGACTACCCTCTCCATTGAGTTAAGGGTGAGAAATGCCACCTCAGGGACACCTCCAGCCCAATCAGCATCATTTCCTACAACACTCGATAGTTAAATCCTCCTCAAATGTTACTTGCAAAGTGATGAAAAACTTGTAAGATGGATCGTAGGGAGAGAGAGGAGGAGGCATCCCACCGTTATCTCGGGTGATAAATCTCCCTCTCCAAGAGCCCCGGTGTCTACAGTATTTCATAATTGGCGAGACGAAGAGCTCCCATTTCCCAAGTTCTCCAGGAATAACTCAGGTTTAAAGACCCCTCCTAACAAGTAGAGCGAACAGATTATGCCAGCAGAATCCATGGAGAATTGTCAGCATGCAAGGTTCAGAGATGGGCCTGAATTATGGCTGAGACTTGACTAAGAGAGTCACATTTTCTGTTACCATTAGAGACTTAAATGCCTATTTATTAAGCAACGTGTTAGAGGTTTTACTTACAGTGAAAATATTTGTTTTATTTAAGTATGTCTTATAGACAGCTCCTGAAAAGATGTTTACCTTGGACAAAATTCTTCCTCGTGGCTCCTAGGAACCAAAGAATTAGCCTGAGCCACCAGTTCTACTTCCCAAAGGGGTCTCTCAATGCTTTTAGGCCTCAGCCACCTCCCTCTCCCCCAAGAGCTGACTTCTCACCCCCCTAAGGCATCACACTATGTAGTTCTGTGACCATATGAATTCACTTGACCTCTGTTTTCCTCAGTTTCCTCAACTGTAAAATGGGAACAACAAGAACATATGCCTCATACAAATACTATGAGGATCCAATGAGATATATTTGTAAAATACTCAGCAAGGGTTCTGGCACATAGTGGGCAGTTTATCAGTGTTGCTTCCCTTGTCCTTCCCTTTACTGCTGCTCCCTATGGTCTATGGGACCCATCCACAAGACTTTAGCCCTGAAATCTGTGTAGTTAGAATGTTGTACCCCAGGACTACGTTCCCCCGAATTCCTTTCCTCTCTCCACCACGTGGCATGCTGATATTTTGTATATAGTTGGATGTTTTCCTGTGACCATGGCTGTGTTAGCTCCCTCTTTGTTCTAGCTTTTATTTTCCTTTTCTTCAAGTTATTATTATTAATAAATCTTATTAAATATAATACTTGATGTAATTGGATATTAATTTTTAATCTTACAAATCTATATGTATTATCTCCTATTAGAATGTGAGCTCCTTGAGAGCAGGGCTTTTCTATTTGTATCCATAGCATCTAACACAGTCTTAGGAACACAGGCTTTAATGGGTAATCTTTCTTTCATTCACCTCTTAAATTTCAGTTGTGGAAAGGACCTCAGAAATCATCTGGTTCCCCTGTGTTTAAGCAGGAGTCCTCTCTTTGCCATTACCAACAAATGGTCAGTCTCCAGGTGGCAAACAGTGATATGGGACTCCCTAGGCCTGGAGGCAACGCATTTTATTTTGCACTTACAAGAGTCATTTTTGTCATCTCCCTGCTCCAAAGCCTGCTGTAGTTCCCCATCACCTTCAAAATAAAGTCTAAGCTCCCTGAGGGGAGGGATGTGGAATGAGCTTCCTCCAGAGGCTTTGGACTAAAGGGATCTTGAAGCAAAAGCTGGATAATCACTGGCATGGGATCCTCATTGATTTAAAGCTGCAAGGGAGCAGGGAGGTCACCTACTCCAATCCTCTCCTTTGACAGTTTGGGATGAATTGAGGTGTTCCAGATCCAACAAGAAAGGAAGCCAGGCAAGCACATAAACCCATTTCCTCTAATCCCGGAGGTAGAGCTGCATTCATTGCTCCCTGTTCAAATGACCTCTGAGTCCTTCCAGCCCAAGAGCAGATGATCATTGTCTTATCCAGTTTCTTTGTAGCAGCTGGCCAGAGCAGAAAACATGGCACACCAATAGATGTTTAATGTGCTGAATGGATGGATGAAAGAACATAGCCCCCAACAGGGCCATGAGCAGTGTCTCGTGGTTCTTGGATCCTAGATTTAGAGTTATTCAGGGGATGGTAGAGGAATGGGAGGACATGCAAAAGGGGAAACTTGCCCAACTCCCGCAGTTTATAGATGAAACCAAGCCCCCCCCCCCCCAGAGTGGAGGCATCTTGTCCCAAATCATCCAGGTGGTCAATGGCCAAACTGAGCTTCAAACTCATCTCTTCTGACTCTGAACCCCACACTCTAGGCACAGGGATTGTCCTGGCCCTCCCAAGAGCGCTCTAAGGAGACAATGACAGCAGCTAGGCTCTGTGGTTGATAATAAGACATTTTTAGTAACTAAAATAACATTTTCATTCCTTGCCCAGGAGGAAAGGCAATAGAACATGACTGATAGGGTACTTGCCTTGGAGTCAGGGAGGTTTGAGTTCAAATCTCCTTCAGGTACTTTCTAGCCATGAGATCATGTAGAAGTCCTTTCACCTCTCATAGCACCAGGCCAATTCTAAAGTTGATAGTGAGCTGCTCATTGGAATATTTTCCAACACAGATGGAGTTTGAGGTCCTTGAGGTATGGAGTCCTCAGGGATTCTTTGGTGGGATCCTTCCCCTTCTCAGGTGTGGGTAAGATCAAATGATTCCCTCTAAGCCCCCTCATGCTTCTCAGGGTCCCCATTGAACTGTCTGAGCAGCCTGGAGTCTCAAATATTGAATTTGTCTCTGGCTTTTTTAGGCAGATGTTTTCCCATTTCCTGCTCCTTTACCCAACACTGGATGCCTTTCTGAGAACTAAGATAAGTCTGTATTGAAGAAAGAAGGGTTCATCTTTCCCAAGAAAGCTCAGTTAGGGTTTCTTTGTCCTCACGTCCCTGCTATGAGAAAGTCAGAACAAGAGGAGGCCAGAAATTCATTCCTATGGATTGGAAAAACCACAGAACAGAGAGGATGAGTGACTCACCCACAGATACACATTCAGACATAGACAGAATCAAAGAAGTCACAAATCCAACTCTTCTGCCTGTCCCATGAGGTCCTTCACAACTGGGTGCTAATCTTCCCACCACATCCTGCGTGCCTCAGCCTTCCTAATGCACATCCAAGAGGCCTTATGCGTTTTTTTCTGATTAAAATGAATCTTTTTCAAAGCTCAGCAGTGCTCAGAAACGTATTCCCCTTTGTCTTAAAGAATCCAGTGGACGTGTTCATCATTTTCCCCTTCATTTGCAACAACAACAGGTACATTTAAAAGGATGGGGGGGGGCAGCTAGGTGGCTTCATGGATACAGCACCAACTCTGTAGACAAGAGTTCTCAGAATCAAATCTGGCCTCAGACACTTTCTTGGCCTTTACTGCTCTTCTGCCTTGGAACTGATACTTTTATCAATTCTGGGGTTTTTTTTAAGTTAGTTACCTCTGGTGAAATAATGGTGTGGTGGTGATGGTGGTGGTAGCAGCTGATATTTAAGTATTATTTTATATCCATCATCTCCCCAGTTCCTTATTTCAATAACACCCCCAGGGGGCAGGAAAGGAAGGGATTATGATCTGATTTACAAAAAGAAACTGAGGAACAGAGATTTAGTACTAGAATAAGCCTTGTTGTTATTTCAGTTATGTCCGACTCTTCATGACCCCATTTGGGGTTTTCTTGGCAAAAGATCCTAAAGAGGTTTGTCATTCCCTTCTCTAGGTCATTTTACAGATGAGGAAACTGAGTTGTCCTGGATCACACAGCTAAGTGTCTGAGGGCAGATTTGAACTCAGGAACTTGGGTCTTCCTGACTACATGCTGGGTGCTCTATCCACTAATCACTCAGTGGCCCACATAAGCCTTAGAGATCATCTCATCTAAACTGTTGATTTCACAGAAGAAAATTGAGAAAGAGGAAGTGACTTCTCCCAGGTCACAGTCAAGGGCAGACTTGGGATTCAAACCTAGGCCCAATGACTAAGTCTTTTTGTATTGCATTTCTTCTGTCTCTTGGAGAGTACATGCCAACAGAGGGATGCCACCTAATCTTGCTGAATGGAGACAATTCTCTTCAAAGTCTTATCCAAGGCTGGCTGTCAATCTGTGAACTTTCTCCCTATTATGACATTAATGAAATAATAATTGCAGAGTGCTTTAGCACAGTGCCTGGCATATAGTAAGCACTATATAAATATTAGTTAATAATAATGTCATCACTTAGTCAATCAACACATCTTTATTAAGCATCTACCACAAGCCAGGCACTATGCTAGATATTTGGCATTCTAGGAAGAAAAAAGAAACGTTCTCTCCCTGCAATAGCATCCCAGTAAGGGAGATAGCTTATACATATAGAAATAAATATCTACATATATGGAGAGACAGATGGGGGGAGAGAGAGGGGAAAAAAGAGAGAGAGAAGAGAGAAAAGAAGAGAAAGGGAGGGAGGGAGAAGAGAGAAAAGGAGAAGAGAGAGGGAGAGAGACAGAGAGAGACAGAAAGAGAGAGAGAAGAAAGGAGAAGAGAGAGGGAGGGAGAAGAGAGAGTGGGAGAAAGAAAGAGGGAAAGAGAGAGAAGAGAGAAAAGGAGAAGAGAGAGAGAAAAGAAAGAGGAAGAAAGAAAGGGAAAGAGACAGAGAAGAGAGAGAGAGAGAGAGAGAGAGAGAGAGAGAGAGAGAGAGAGAGAGAGAGAGAGAGAGAAAGAAAGAAATGCAAATATTTGGAGCAGAGTTCAATCCCATCTGAAGTCATCAGGAGGAAAACACTTAACTAGGGACTTAATTTGGGACAAGATCAAGTCAGCCATTCAGAGAGACCAGAAAACAGTTGCTCGTCTCCCTTACCACAACTTTTTTGGAGATCTGGTTTATCTTTCTCCAGGAGGTAAATGCTGTCTCTAATCAGCTTCTCTTCTGCCTTCATGAAGTTTGATGCCCCCCCCCCCCAGTGAAGGGGACACATGCTAGCTAGAACAGGGCAGAAAGTCCCTAACAGAATGGGTACAATCCTTATTTCTCCCCCTCCTACCCTGCCACACTGGCTGTCTGCTCTGCAACAGAACCAGATGTCCATGAGGACGTAAGAGAGTGGGGACTGGGTTTAGGAGGAGGATCACACACTAGGAGGAGGGCAGGAGTGGTTGTTAGATTGGGAGCCCCTCCACTGCACAAAGAGAACCCCCACACACACCCTTGAAACTATACTTAAACACCTGCTTCAAGTTCAGCAGGTGCCTCTCAACTGAGTTGCTTCTCCTTTGTGTTTGCCCTCTTCCGGAGGAGAAATGAAATAGGCTTGCTTCTTTGTAATCTCTTTTCTTTTTGTCTTTTCATTTTGAGTCAGTGGGCTCGCATCCCACCCATCAGGAAAAATGACTATTTTGTACTATGTTTGTACTGGTATTTTTGTACTTTGGGGTATAAAGGAAGGTCTCTCCCAGTGCTCGGGGTCATGCCCAGGGGTCCAGCTTTGTGGTGGGATTGGACTTCCCATAATAAACCCCTTTCTTTATGGCTTGGATATTGGATATTTTGCTTATCATTTCCTTACCTGTGCTTAGAAAAAATTCTACACCAAAACTATTTGACAGACACAGAAAACAAGATTCAGAGACTCCCCAAAGGCAATACAGCAAAAAACTGGACCACAAGAGGCAGGATGGGAAGCCTAAATCCAACTCTCTTGTCAGCACTTCACCCTGCCTGATGCACTTTCCTTTTACATAGTGGCGCCACTCCCTGGAGCTCCTCTTGTGGCCATACACTGGACCACAGACAGCATCGAGCTCCTTTCTTATAGGATGACTTAATGAGCCATGTCGTAAATGTATGAGCATGCAAATAGGCCAGGGAGCTGAGTTTTCATCAGCTTGGGAGACCTTCAGGTGGGGGAGTTCTTTCCACCAGCACAGCTTGAAATCTCTCTTTAGCTTGCTAGGCAAGCCCTCAGCTAGTGATCCTCAAAGCACAGTGTTCTTTGTTGGGAAGAATTTCGATGATTATCCAAGAGAGAATTATGTATTTTCAAATAACATCTGTATCATGAGAAAGCCAGTGTCCGTCTGGTAGGAGCAGTTAGCCGAAGTCAAAGGCAGCAGAAGCATCATAGAGGTAAACCAGGATCTAGGGAGGAGAACTACGGTTTTTAGAGATCTGAGAGAGGAGAGTGGCCCCAGAGCGATGATGCTACACGTACTTATCACGTGCCTTTACACAGGACAATTGGCTAAGATTTGGGGAGGGAATGGTAAAAGGGAAGTAACAGGTGTAGACAGCTTTTTCATGATGTCTCCAGTGTGTCCATTCATCAAGCATCTCAGGTTAGAGCTGGAAGTGATCCCCATGATGCTATTTTCCAATCAACTGAGGCCATATTTTATGGTGGAGAAATCATTAGACTTGGGAATCAGTATTCTGTGTGATCTGAAGCAACTCATTTCCTGCTCTGAAAAATGAAGGGGTGATACAGGAAGCTGACCTTTTTGCCTCCCCCATCCAGGCTGGCTGCTGCCACCTCCCAGCCCCCTCCACCTAGACAGGTCAGATTCATTGAAGTTTCAACATCATTCCTAAGTGAGGATTTTGGAGAGTTTGTAACACCTCCCTGAGCCCATCCTCATTATCCAGGAGCTGCTTCTAGACTGATTACCAAGTCTCCCTGGGCTATGGACCCCAGCAGACCCTTCACATTTCTAGTTCTCTCTTCCAGACAAAAAGGATTTCTCTCAGGACTACTGAGAGCCAATGGTGCCAAAAACTCTTGATAAGGAGTCTGGAGACTGGCAACAGAGTGATTCAAAGTCACACCTACCTTATCGTGCCTATATAAATATTTATCCACTTCCACAGTACAGAGGTAGTGTGTGCTACCTCCTCCAGGAAGTCTGCCTGGATGCCCCCAACTTAAAGGGAGCTTTTTGACTTCAAGCTATACATGAGAATTTTGATGTCTTGAGAGTCCTAGAGTTGGGAGAGAACTAAAAGGAAATCAATCCAAGTTCCTCATTTTACAAAAGAGGAAGGGGAATGACTAGTGAGGGGGTCTGGCTCTAGCAGCTGGATTCAAGTTTTCCTGATTTCAGGCTCTTTACCCTCATCTCTACCTCTGTCCCATTCTACCTTGGATACCTTATCAGGTGACTCGGTTTTCCTCATATATAGATGATATATGTCCCCTTAAGGGGTGTGCTCTGATCTTTTTCAGGTCCTGATCCTCACCAATGAGCAAGTGAAGGATGTCTGGCCTCTTAAGGACCAGAGATTTCCTCTATTTGGCTAAAACCCCCTAGCTTAAAAGCCAGTGTCCTTGGGAGAGGGTAGATGGGACTAGTCTGAGGTTGTGATGGCTCCTGGTAGAGGAAGGGTCTGTTGGGGAGAGAGAAAGGGCAGGAGGACACCCAAGGACATTGGAAGGGCACAATTACCTGGTGAATCGGACTCAAGGTACCAGCCAGGGACCACATCTGGCTGAACATTAATTATACTATCCTATTGCACATCCATTTTTTTGTCCTGTTCCAATGTGTTCATAAAGTGATAAGATGCCAGAGCTCAGAGGGGCTTAGAATAGGGAATGCCAGAAATTAAAGAGCCCTTAGAAAATAGAAATTCAAATCTGAGAAATCATCACACGTGAGGCCCTCCCTCATTGTAAAAAGAAAGAATGGGGGCCCAGAAAGGGGGGTATCCTGCCAAAGGTCACATGGTAAAAGTATCTTTGCTCCTGGCCCCAGGTGAAACAGAGAAATTCTGTGTCAGGAGAGAATCTTGTCTGAAATCAGTTGTTTGCTAAAAATTGTGTCCCTCCAGGCCTTCTACTGATCTGCATTTTCCTGCCGGGGACTTCCTGTGAAATACCAATCATCTCTAATTAGCAGCAACAGCACTGCTAAAGTATTTGTATATCCTCCCCAGCAGAGCAGCCCCTTTGTTCCTCAGTGTCCCACTCTTCTCCCCAACTCTCAGCTGCCCTCCCTCATCTCATTTCAGAGTAACTTCCTGACATGGAAGCAACTATTCATCTAAAATTATAATTAGATGATAGAAAATGGAGTATCAGAGTGGAACCTGAGACACAGCGCATAAAATGTCAGAGCTGGAGTGGGGGGAGGGCATAGAATATAGAACTTCAAATGTACAAAGTTAGAGCCATTCAGGTAAAAGAATTGGACATATTTAGTTGAGAAAAGAAAACTTGGGTTGGAAGGAAGCATGATAATTGTCCAAGTATTTGAAGGACTACTATATGGAGGAGGAATTAGCCTTCTTCTGCTTGGCCCCCAAGACCAGGGCAAGGAACAGTGGTGGCAATTATAGGAAGACAGATTTGGGCTTAACAAAAAAGACAACTTTTTAATAAACAGAACTATACAAAAATGGAATTAGATGCCTAGGAAAGTAGGGAGGAAGGCAGCCCACAGGATGAGGAATGAAAGTTTCCCAACATTGGACATAATCAAGAAGAGACTGGTGGCTATCCTTGTGAGGGATGCTATATAAAAGGGATCCTTGTATTGTGTAGAATCTGGTCTAGGTGCCTTTATAGCTCTTTCCACCTCTTTTGCTTTTGATTCTTTATTTCTGACATCTTTATTTTCTACCTTAACTGTTAGCTGTTGTGAGAAGTAAATGAGTATTGTTTGTGAAGGTGCCTTGTAAACTGTGAACCCTTAAACAATCCTGAGGTGTAAGTTCTTAGAAGCACAGAGAAGCTAATTCATAGTTGTTCTAAAGCTCCTTTGCTGAACTGGGCCCAGAGTGCCTTGATAAAGGGAAAAAAAGACAAAGTGCCTGCCCTCAATGAGCTTTTGATGTCTTTTGACCAAGAGTAACACAAGAAATTTTGACAAACAAGGAGCAGGAAGAGGCAAGTGTAATGGTGGAAGAAGCACACAAGAATCCTTCAAATTTTAATCAGGACCCTGGAGAACAACCTTTCTGACTGAATTACTCCATTCCTTCCTCCTTCTCAAGTTCACCTATAATCAATGAACATCTTCTAAAGATCACTGAACTTTTTCTTCTAAACCCATCCCATCTCTTGTCACCTTCTACAAGGATTGGCTTCTCCTTTCCCACATACCTTCATGAAGAAGAGACTAAACTATCACTCTTTGCAGATGATATGATGTTCTACTTAAAGAATCCTAGAGAATCAACTAAAAAGCTAGTAGAAATAATCAACAAAGTTAGCAAAGTTGCAGGATACAAAATAAACCCACATAAGTCATCAGCATTTCTATATATCTCTAACACATCTCAGCAGCAAGAGTTAGAAAGAGAAATTCCATTTAAAATCACCCTAGACAACATAAAATACTTAGGAATCTATTTTCCAAGACAAACAGAGGAATTACATGAACACAACTACAAACCACTTTCCACACAATTAAAACTAGATCTAAATAATTGGAAAAAATTAATTGCTCATGGGTAAGATGAGCTAACATAATAAAAATGATACTCCTACCCAAATTAATTTATTTATTCAGTGCCATACCTATCCATAATTTCAATTTTAACAAAACTACCAAGAAACTTTTTTATTAAATTAGAAAAAAATTATAACCACATACCTTCATGTACTTTCAGCACCAGGAACAGGAAAGGGCATAACCCTTGCTCTCTACTACCACTTTCAGGTTCTCCTATTACCTTCTGGTAACCACCACCTCTTTTCCTTCAAATTCCCTCCACTCTAATTGTGTGTTGGCTATGGGAGGGGGTAGGAGGAAGGGAGGGAAAGAACATGAATCATGTAACCATGGAAATTTCTTAATTAATCAATAAAATTAAATTTTTTAAAAAATAAAGCAGTTGCAACCTCAAAAAAAAATTTCCCTCCGCTCTGTATAGTTCCTTGTTCCTATCATCTGTTGGCCTTCAAATCAATTTCTCTACCCCATACCAAATAGTTCAGTACCTGACTCATAGTTTTCTCCTATAGTTTAATCTCTACCTTCTCAACTTCCATGAGCTACTTAAGCCACACATAAGAGTGGTCAGACTTCAGATGCCTATTTCCTACCCTGTTCAATTAAATTTACCCAGGGACAGCACCTAATTATTGCTAGTGGAGGTCCATTACTAGCCCCTTCCCCAGGCAGTCCATTCCACTTTGAGACTGTTCCAATTGTTAGGAAATGTCTCCTTATGTGAAGTCAAAATCTACCTCTCTATAACATCAACCAATGTTTCCTAGTTTGGACCTCTGAAGCCAAGGAAAATATTCCTAATCTGTCTTCCATGTGATAGCATTCCAGATAGTCCAAGAACACTGAACCTGTAATTTGCTATACTAAAATATCACTAAAATGTGTCTCATGGAGATTGAGAGAGCCATTGGGGGGGCGGGGGAGTCCAAAGCTTCAAGAAAGGAAGCTGAGTGGATGCAGAGCAGGGGCTCCAGGAATCAAGATGGCTGAGCCTCAGTGGTGTCAAAGCCTAGCTTAAGGGTGGAAAAAGCTCTGGAATGCTCAATGGACTTTGAGCAGGGGCCATGGTGATGGACCTTGTAGAAGCTCAAGAATTCCTCTGAAGATAGGGAGATGTATTTTTTTAATTTTTATTGATTAAGAAAATTTTTCATGGTTATATGATTCATGTTCTTTCCCTCTCCTCCTCCCCCTCCTACATACAACACACAATTCCACTGAGTTTTACATGCTTTGTTACCTATTTCCATATTATTGATATTTGCACTAGGGTGATCATTTAGTCTACATCCCCAATCATATCTCCATCAACCCATGTGATCAAGCAGTTGGTTTTCTTCTGAGTTTCTGCTCCCACAGTTCTTTCTCTGGATGTGGATAGCATTCTTTCTCCTAAGTCCCATAGGGAGGTATATTGAGAGTGCTAGAGGAAAACACCTTATGCCATGGCCTCCCTTTGTCTCTATCAGACCAGTGGCCTAACTCTTTAAAGGTCAGAGCTTTCCATTCGAATGTTTATTGGGAATGGGGGGTACAATCATAAAATTCCTCACTTCCCACCTTTTTCTGCTGAAATAAGAAGGGAGAAGTCCTGCTAAGTTTGTTGACATGTTCTGTAAAGGACACATCACCAAAATAATATTAGCTCCCATCTGTAGAGCACTTCACTGATTACTAAACACAGTCTCCTTCATTCTTTCTACTTCACTGGGCTGCCTCAGGGCATGACTCATTTTTTTTCTCCCTTAATCACTGGAACTGCATGTTTCTATGTGCACCTAAGCATCCAACTGGTACCAGCTGGTTCCTATGAATTTACTCAACCCTGATTGAAAATTCCTTTTGAAAAAGACCTCTTGCTTTTTCCTTCATTCTGAGCCTAGTAATCCCTGACTTTTGGCTTTTTTTTATTTTTTAGAAAGATTTTTTTTAATTTTGACAAAGCTGGTATCAAGTTCCCAGGATCTCTGACTTTAAGGGTTCTTGTGACCCTTCACATAGGAAAGCTCTGGAGAATAGGGGATCCTTTCCAAAGAGATCCAAGAGACTTTATCAATCATTCAAAATAAAGTTCCCATTTAACAGATTAGAAAATCAAAATCCAGAAAGGCAAATTAGTTAACCTAATATTACAGTTACTGGATGACAGAATCAGTATATGGACCCAAGTCTCCTGATCTCCCCCCTACAAGCTCCTTCCTATTGACATGGTCATATTGGACCTCCTTGTTGCCCCTGTGACACACAGGCATTCTTGCCCAGCTCTTGGGTTTCTGTAACTTAGGATCTCTAAAATCTCAGACCACCTCCAGAGAAAGAACTGATGAATATAAATAAGCAAGCCAGAGTTTTTTATAGACATCTTTTTGCCAAATGATGCCTTCTTTACTGGGGGGAGAGGAGGAAGGGAGAAAGGAGTTACCTAGGTATTTTAAGATAAATAAATAAGTAAATTTAAATCTAGAAATAAATAAAAATTCATTTAAACTTACATTTTTAAAATAAATGAAACAGAATAGTCTATTGAATGAGATACACTTCATAGACCCAAACAGTGGAAGGGAATGTGGATACAAATCTCCAAAGAAAGCCATTTGGGGAACTTGATCTCCCCAGATCCGCTGTGCTTTGTCCTGGCTCTTGGGCTGCCTGACTGTCCTTCCAATCAGCATCATCAGCTCTACAGTATGAGGCCAAGTTTAGAAACACTGACTCAGTAGCCAGGGTTAATTTTGCCTTCCCACATTGTCTACACAGAGTCCAGGGGAAAGGGAGAAAGACTTTTCTTCTTGAAGGCAACGCCACTTCTCTTTGCTATCTTCAAATTAGCTTGTATTTCCTTACTTGTGTACATATTGTGTTAAGATACTTTTTATTTTTTATTGAAAAATTTTATCTAATTAATTTAGAATCATGGTTACATGATTCATGTTCTTTCCCCCTTTTCCCCCATCCCATAGCAAATGAGCATTTCCCTGGGTTTTACATGTCATTGATAGGATAGTTTTTATTAATTTCTACTTTTTATATTTATGAGTAATAAGTTTTTTCAGTAGAAGACCCTCTTCTGTGCAGGTTGACAGTTGGTGACAGTTAGAAGGGTGTGGCTGAGTGTGATTTGGTAAATTGCAGACTGTTGGAAGGGGTTTTTGTCTCTGGGTCTCCTGGGGAGAGTAGTATGTGACTTGATCCCCCTAGTTGGAGACAGAGAAATGGAATTTAAGGCCTTATCAGCCTTATTGATCATGAACTTGGATAGATAGGTAGATAGATAGTGATTATATTATTAGATAGAAAGAGTAGGAGAGTAGGTGAGGGCTTCACCCTAACAGAAGATACTGCCCTCTGAGGCAGATGGATTTAGGGTTTTTTTTTTTAGAAAATTTTAGTTAAGATTGGGATCTTGGGTAGAGATATAAACTATTAGTAAATTATTTTCACTTTCCTCCCTATTTCCTATCCAAATTTTCTAATAATAAAATAAGTGTTTTGCATTTAATAAACTGTGTACTGGTTTTTGTTCAAACTCCTACTCCCCCAGAATTTAGTCCCTCACAGTTGTAAACCCCCAAATAATGCAAAGTCCTTGTAGGCAGAAGCTCTTTGGTTTCTCTCACTGTGCCACCAGTGTGACTAACACAGAACAGGGAGTTGTTTGATGTATGTTTGAATTGAAAGGAAGTGAACAACTGAATTGAGAGAAGCTGATGACCTCCTCAGGCTATTGGCAACAGCTGCTTTCTCCCCACTCTATTGATCAATTGTCCCACCTCCTTGACTGTGATAAAGGTCTGTGGTTAGCTCCAAACTCTGAGATTGTCTTATCTCGGATTTCAGGGCTGAGCCAATCAAAAGCATCAAGAAGCTGTTTAAGCAATTATTGATTGAGTTTTTCAAGTTACTGGCTACAAAGCCAAAGTTTCAGAACTCTTCAAGTCACAGGAGAGCTTGGGCAAAAGCCACATGACCCAACTCATGTCTCATGAGATAGTGAGTCATCTGATACTAGAACATTTGTTCTAAAACTGGATGTCTACAGAGAAAAAGAAAAGACTAATACTCCAGATAAAATTTGAACTCAATACCATAGGAGTCCTCTTAAACTCTAAGGTTTTAAAAGATTGTTTGATTCCCTACCTGGTTTCTTGTTTTTTGGGGAAAGCACTGACCTCAGGCACTCAAATCTTCCAGGAAACTGGAATCTTTCTACGAATCCCCTTTCTGGAAATGGGTCTTTTTTCCAACTTTCTGTGGTCCTCTACTGACACCTTGATGTCAGATTCTGTCCATGTACCAGGATATCTAACTGCCATAACTATGGGGGTCTCTGTGATCTAATATGTATGACTCATTAATTCAGCCAGATCTCATGCTTCTTGCAGCCAAGGATCTTGTATTCTAATTCTTGGTGTCCTCCTGCCATCCACTCCCTTAATAATTAGTACAGTGCATAACAAGGCATCATCATCATCATTGTAGCAATAGTAACAACTCATGTAATATTTGAGATAACTTTTTCTAACAATCCACTAATTATTAACATCAAGTGAGATATAAAGTAGGGAGATATTCTCCACATTCACCAGAATCATGGAAGATATGTTACATGCAGTCCAGATGGAATAGGGTTCCCCTGTAGCTGGTGAGGCCCTCCAAATGCATTTTTGGAAGATGAAAGTGTATTGATTCCCCGGAGTTCTAGAATACTACAAAGCTACTTGGTCATTGGAAAGAGAATGGACTAGCTATCCACAAAAGAAAAAACAAGGAGAGTAGAGTACCCTACCCTGATTATTGCAAGCAACTGAACAGGCAGCCTATGAAGTTAGTTAGAACATAGATTTTGGAGCTAGACCCAGAATTGAACAGGAAGAAGAGAATGAGCAGCATTCTAAGTGAAAAATTGGACAATGTTTTCAATGAATCCAAGTTTTCCCCTGCTTACACAAATCAATGTTTTTGGTAATAATGTTTCCCTGGTGTTACTGGATAAATAAAAGTCATAGACTGCCACAGATATAGAAGAATCCTGCTTTCAGGTGACCCAAAGGGCAATAAAGAAATATAGAGAAGATATTAAAAAATTGCAATATATTATCCATATCCATATATCCTTGCATGAAGGAAATGGGAGTAAAAGACACCATCTAGGACATATAATAGGGAAAGGGTGTGGCCCAACTAAGAATAATTGCCAATAGATGAAGCACATATGTGCTATATATAAATAGTGCTCTTGACAATCCCTCTGACATGTTTGGTGGACCCTCCATGCAGGAGTTACAGAAAAATAAGGATGTGAATTACACAGAATCAAATGGCATTGATGTTATTAATCAAGGAAGTACCCATTTCAGTGAAATCACAGGTCCAAAAAATAGCCTAAAAATAATTTATATTTTCTATATCCATACAAGATCAACAAAGCCCTTTTTTCAACCTTTGGAAGTGGGGAGTACAAATATTATTTTCATTTTACAGAAAGAGAAACTGAGATTTTCCTAGTTCCTAACCCTTCCCATCACATTTCCTAGGATTTGTCCAAAGTCACCAGGCTGATAAGTGATATGCCCAGGTCTCAAGCCCTAAACTCTCAACTATAAAGTGGGGAGGAAAAGCACTGGATTTGGAACAAATGACCAAAGAATCTGGTCATAGGATTATAATCTCAAGACAGAAGGGATCTATGTATTACCTAGTCCCACCCCTTCATTCTAGGGATGAGTATACTCACCCAGAAACTCAACAGAGCTGGGATTTGAACTTGGATTCAGTGGCTCAACACCCAATACTCTTTCCACTATGCCACATTAATTTCTTGTCAAGTTAAAATCATAACCCTGGTACTTACTACTTGTAGACTTTGACAGTTTTCTCATCATCCAACAAGGGTTTTGGACTCAATAACCTTCTTTTTCAGCTCTAAAATTATGATTCTATTGGTCCCTTCACCTCTTTTATCCTCACTAGAAAGTATCCCTCTATAGAATGAGAAAGAGATTAAAGGGATCTCTAAGCTTGAAAGGCAGCATGGAATACTTACTTACATATAAGACTCGGAGTCTGAAGGAATAGTGCTCAACTCCTACCTCAGACATCTCTTCCTTGTGTAATATTGGATAAATGACTTAATCTCTCTGGGCCTCATTTTCCTCAACAGCAAAATGAGAGGGATATACTAGATGCCCTCTAAGGTCTAAATCTTTGATCCTAGGTTCCTCCCAATTTTACAAATTGGAAAAACCTGTGATTCCTTTTCTACTGCTCATCTTGCAGGCCCATTGGTTAACAAATACTTTTTTATTGATTTATCTGGCCTGGCTAAAAAACAAAAAAGACAAAAAATTGTTTCCCAACTTGGGATCATTGTTCGGCTTTAGACCACTGCCAGATGGGAACGTCAGGCGCAGCATGATCCCATTTCCCAGAGTTCCAGCCTAGTAACTAATATTCATCATGGTGTTCAACAGGCATGCTGAATAAGAATTTCCAGAATTAGTGAAATATGTATTTACATGAGAGTTGCTAATGGCCCTGTGAAGCTCTCCCAGCCCATCAATCAGCCACACATACTCGCCCAAATTGACTAAACACTTATTTACAATGCCAATCAGAACAGCTTAGCAGTCACGCTGAGTGGAGCTGCTAGCCAATAATTTGCCTTTAGAAAGCTCTTTCAATCCAAATGATGCTTTTAAAAACTTCTATAAATCCTGGTTATCAGGCCAGCAAGAAGAATCGTGCCCCAATTTGGTCATTGCTGCTTGTTCCCAATAGGAATCCTTCTGTATGGAAAGTTACTTTCTCAATTTTCCCATGGCTTTTGTAGAAGGGAGCCTCAGTTGAAGAAGCGAGGTCATCACCCTTAACAATCCTCTCTGCATGGTCCTTCCTAACCCTTCCATCACATTTAACTCTTCTTCCTTTGTAACTTGCCCCTGTTGGTTTTCCATTACCCATTCTTATAGTACACTAAAGGTCAGAGAACTTGATCCCTGGCAAGATTCTAGACCTTATCCTTAAAGGCCACCACAAAATGCTCTTATAGATGTTTTCATCAAAATGGATTCCTAGCAGGAGAATCTCTGCTAGAAAATGGGGACCTGGAAGGGAGAGAAAAAAAGGGACTTGGGAGAGTCACCAAAGCAGATCAGAGACTGAGTTTGATATCTAGGATTTCTCAAAGAGGACATAATGTTGACCTGGAATTACCCAGCCATGCTGACCCTTAGATAAATCAATACCCTAATTTTATAGTCAAGGAATTGAAGCTAGGGCTAAATGATTTACTCAAGATCACACACCTAGGAGTAACTAAGACTGGGTTTGAACTCAGGTTTCCTGACTCCTAATTCTAGATCTGAATCTCATTAACAGAAAGGAATTTGTTTCTAGGATGACAATAATTTAAACCTTAGGGGAATGAGGCCATTTCATTCTAGAGTTTGTGACAGAAGAGAGAAAATCTGGGCATAGCCTGAAATGTACCCAAATTTGGAGAAATGATATTACAAAGGTTCAGCGGAAAGATAAGAGAAAAGATGTTCCCATGAAATAGTGTTTCATAGCAAGTCAGCTCAGGAGAGCTCAAGATTAAAATTCTCAAAAATTCAACGAAGCAGTTCCAATCAGGAGGAAAATGGGATTTATCTGAAGAAATTAATATGGGTACATATGGAACTCACTAACCAACTTTTATTTTCAAAAGAGCCTGGGTATGATCTGCAAACATAGTTTCAGTGTCTTAGAATGAACTGCACCTGTCAAAGAATGCTAAAGGCAACACAAAGGGCTTCTTTAGCTTTATCTGAAGGGAAAGAGGGTCCCAAGAAGGCTAGGACTTTTGTTTGGTGTGAATGGTACAATGATGACTGACAAAAGAGAAAGCAGAGCTGACCATCTATAGTTGTGTCTGTTTTTCTGCAAAAGGAGAATGACCTTTAGACAAGATTCAATGGAACAGAAATGACTAAGAGCTGTTGATACTCAATACAAGTAAGCAAGCACTGGACTGCCCTTGGTGACTCCATGGCACTGGAGTAGATAAATCATATGCTCAGGTTCTAAAACAATGAGATGTTATTGCTGAGTCAACATCAGTGCTCTTTGAAAAATCATAGCAAACAGGAAAGGTACCACAAGACTGGAGAAGGGCAAACATTCTGATATCTGATAAAGGGAAGAGGGCAGAGAACACAAAGTTTAATAAGCCAAAGAACTTGACTTCGATCCTTTAGAAGACTCCAGAAGGGATCATTAAGACACATGGTTGTCAAATCTCTAGAAAGGGAAGTTATAATTATCAAGAGCTAGTAAGCCTTCAACAAGCACAGATTATGCCAGACTAACACCATTTCCTTTTTTGACAGGATTACTCAGTTTAGTTGATGAGGAGAATGCCATTTGCCTAGACTTTAGCAAAGCATCTCCTGTGATTTCATAGATAGGCTAGAAAGATGTGGATTAGACAACAATAAACTCAACTGGATTCAGAATTGATTAGATGGCTGGACTGAAAGAGAGGTTGTGAATAGTTCAATGTTAACATGGCAAGAAGTCTGTAGTTGAGTTCCCCATGGATCTGTTCTTGGCTCTATGCTATTTGACATTTTTATCAATGATTTGAACAAAGGCATAGATGGAATGTTAACCAAATTTAGGGAGACATAAAGCTGGGCATGGAACAAACATAGTGGATGACTGTCAGAATCAAAATCTTGTCAAGCTAGAGCAGAAGTTGCCAAACTTCTGCCCAAGAACCAAATCCTACTCCAACCTGTTTCTGTTCAGCAGTGAGCTAAGAAGCATGCCTCAGATATTTATTAGTCATTTGACCCATGGCAAGTCGCTTAGCCCCGTTTGCCTCAGTTTCCTCATCTGTAAAATGAGCTAAAGAAGGAAATGGCAAACCATTCCAGTATCTTTACCCAAAAAGAAAAAAAATAAAGTGGTGTCATCTAGAGTAGGATAGAGCTGAAACAAATAAACAACAGAGAAAAAAGCTAAGAATGTTTTTTTTTTCCTTTATTAAAAAATACAACTTTTATTTTAAAATGTAAAACCCTCTTAGCTAGCCTGGTCTTACAAAAGTAGGTGGAGGATCTGGTCCTTGAGACTTAGTTTGTTGATTCCTAGCCTTGAGCATGGTGTTAAATCTAATCAGATGAAATGAAATAGAGACAGATTTAAAGTCTTGCACCTGAGTACTAACAATTCAATCTCACAAACAGAAAAAGAAGAAAGGTGCATGCTTCTCTTTCTGCGGATCCCTTACCTTCTAAACCATTGCTTTTTCTCACTGAGACCTTCATCAAACTCTTCTGGAAGAGATCACCACAGTTTAAAGGATGCTGAAGAACTGGAGAGTGACCAAAAGAGGCAACCACGTGGGTATGGAGCCTTCAGTCAATGACACACAAGAATTAGTTGAAGGAACTTAGTATGCTTAGCCTGGGGAAAAGAAGGCTCATGGGGGTCATGACAGCCATGGTCAAGATTTGACA
This sequence comes from Monodelphis domestica, assembly GCF_027887165.1. Lineage (NCBI taxonomy): Eukaryota > Metazoa > Chordata > Mammalia > Didelphimorphia > Didelphidae > Monodelphis > Monodelphis domestica. The sequence continues at coordinate 11,236,397 of NC_077231.1, forward strand.
AGCTGTCATGTGAAGGAGAGATCAACCTAGTTCTACTTGGCCCCAGAGAGCCCAGTAATAGTGGGGGGAAATCGCAAAGAGACAATTTTAGGTTTCATGTTAAGAAAAATTGCCTAACAATTAGATCTGTTCCAAGAGTGGAATGAGCTGCCTAAGGAGTGGGGTAGGTTTCCCTCCTTGGAGGTCACCAGGCAACCAATTGTCTTTTATGGGACAAAGGAGATTGCTTTGTGTGTGGTTTGGGACAATTATCAAAATTCTATGATTCTGGAAAAATACAAAAAGAGGAGCCGATGACCTCCCAGGTCTTTCTGAGTCCTGACACCCCCCCATGCTGTGTATCAGGCAATCCTTTGCTCCCCAGTGACCTCCTCCACCCTAACTGTGAGGTCAGCAGATCCCAAAGGAGGATGGGGCTGGCTTCACCCTTGTTCAGTGGAGAATTCATCACCTCAGAGAACTGTCTGGATTCTATTAGCCCTGAAGCCTGAGACCTGACAGTAGCTCACAGAAATGATTTTTTCCCTGTGACTGCATAGTTACCCAACTGATTTAATTAACAGCAACCATGTTTTAGATTCTGCGGCACTGGACTGTGCAATAAATCACGGAAGTATAGAGCTTCCCTGGCACCACCCAATAGACCAATGAAATGGAGGCAGCCTGGGGAGGATGAGAGCAGAGGTAAGGGCCATGGGGGGGGGGGGGGGGAAATACCCCTTCCCTTTGTTTATTTAGCTCAAAGATAACCTGAGCAATATAAGCCTTCCTTCAGGGCAAGAAAGCCTAAGGATATGCAGGACCTCCCTGTTCAATAAAGTTATCTCCACACTTGTGACAGGCACATAGTTCAACCATTTGGAGGACAGGAATCCAGGACCCTAAATCTACAAGAAATTTTAAAGCCTTTCTAGTCCATTTCCAATCTAATCCAGAAAATGATTTCCCCATAATTTTACAGAAGAGGAAACCAAAAGGCAAAGAGGAAAAACAAGTCCCCCAAGTCCACCCAAAGTTTAAGGGGAAGACACAGGATTCAAACACAGCTCTTCTCATCACAAAGCCTTGCCACACACAACACTGATAGTCAGGGACCAGACTGAAAAACAGACCACCAGAGGCTAAGGGGCTCAACCTGTTTGCCAAAATACAATCAAGAACTAAGTCAACAAGCAAGTTAGGTGCCAAGTCCAGTGCTCATACCTAGATCTCCCTTCTAACTTCTAAACCCATAAAATCAAGAACTGAGGGCTGCAGAGGGCATGGAGAACCCCTGGGTCTGGTGCAGAAATCCCCTCAAATGGTCATGAAGGATCCCCTGAGGCAGCCACCTAGCTCCATTCTTACTCAGGTCTCATTCACTCTTCTATTAATCTCTCATCTTCACATTTCCACCCATTGGTCCCAGTTCTGCCCTTACCCAGGCCAAACAAGACCAAGGTCATTTCTCCTCAAACACGTCAGAGCTAGAAGGGGACTCAGAGATTATCCAGGCCTGGCTCCCTTTTTACCTATCAAGCAACCAAGGGGAAGATTTAGGAGGTGACAGAAGGTCCAGGACAGCACAGAAGCCCAAAAAGCCAATGTGATTGAGCAGAACCAAGACCACCTTCTCCCTGGAGGTAAAGGGCTGGGTGGCTGTCTTCCTAAAGGAGGTGGCCTTGCTCTGGCTGCTCAGAGACCTTCCCAAGCCCAGAAATCCACCACCCATTACTAATCCCATATCTTTTTTTACCTAGCACTGAGTCTTCTGGACTCCGCAAACTCCCTGGGCTCCTTCCTCAATCTCAATGAGCCTCCCAGAGGAGACTATCTTTGAACTAGATTTTCCTGAAGTTTTTATTCAATTAAATTAAGATGGCAAGCCAAGGTTCCTGGGGCACTGCAATTGGTTCAAAGTTGCCATCAAGGAACTCAAAGGAAAGAAACTTCATTTAGATGGTGGGAAACGAGAAAAGGGATTTTTCTTTCATCTCTGCGATGTCTGGTGGGCGTAGCCGCATGCTGCAAAATAGGTATTGACAGATACATTTTCAGCTGCATCTTCCTGGAGAATTCCCTTCCCACTTCAAACATTCTACACACTCATTCTGACAGTCTATGAACTCGGTAATTAACTGGTCCAACTCTCTAGTGCAAGCCAGTCGTCCTTGATTGTTGTCAAGCTCTCTTAATTATGAATTCAAAATTGACCAGCTCATAAACTCATTTGAGAAGGGAGGTTAACTGGATTTTGCCACACTTGATATAAAAGAGTCTTACAGAGCCCTGGGCTTCATATATATATATATATATATATATATAAAGAGAGAGAGAGAGAGAGAGAGGAGAGAGATGCTAGACCTTATTGTATATGTGGATATAGCTATGGTGGAGAAGGGAGAGAGAGAGAGAGAGAGAGAGAGAGAGAGAGAGAGAGAGAGAGAGAGAGAGAGAGAGAGAGAGAGAGAGAGAGCGAGAGCGAGAGCGTACCACCTCACACCAAAGAGGCAGTCAGAGTATGTGGACAAAGATCAGAACATCTGGGGTAGAGTCATTCCTCTTCCCTGTGCTCCCTTGACATTCTAGAGGTCACTTCACCTGCTTGAGATTCAATTCCCTCATCCCTAAAATGAGGATAATAATAACTTGTTCAGCCTCTCATAGAGCTACTTGTAAGGGTCCAATGAGATCTTTTGTGTTGAGTGAGATAAATGGATTATCATTGAACAGAGAAAGGCAGAGAACTGACCTGGCCTCTAAGTCAGGGGGCCCTGGGTTCAAGGTCTATTCCTGACTCATCCTCCTAAAACCTCACACTGCCCCCAAGCAATCCTGACATTATAAATAATAATAGCCAGAATTTATGCAGTGCTTTAATATTTACAAAGCACTTTACATATTGTTTCATTTGATCTTCACAACAACCCTGTGAGTTAGGAACATTATGATTGTCCCCATTTTACAGAGGAGGAAACTGAGGCAGAAGTTAAACAATTTGCCTAGAATCATACAACTATAAAGTATATGGGATTACATTTGATTTCAGGTCTTCCTGACTCCAGTTCTAGCACTCTCACCACTACACTACCAAGGTGTCTATGGATTATAAATTACAGCCAAGTTGCTGATCTTCCTTGGTAGAGAGAACTTCCTTACCTGGAGTTCCCCAGACTGTGGAAGCCACAGGTTTGGTTTTTTGTTTTTGTTTTTGTTTTTGTTTTTGTTTTTAAATCACTGAAGAACAGAGAATTAGAAAATTGAATTTCTGCTCACTATCTAGAGAAGTCACTGGATCATGAGCTCATGGCTAGAAGGTTCTCTAGAGCAGGGATTCTTCACCTAGGCCTCTAAATGTGTTTTTAAACATATTTTGATAATTGCATTTCTCTAACATTGGTATTATATTATATGTCTGTGCATATATATTATGTGTATTTATAACTGCATTTCACTCTCCTTGGTTTCCTTTGTAATCCTTTGCACTGTCTTTTATGTATTGTAGAACAGGCTTCTGAGAAGCCACCATAGGATTCATGAGATGGCCAACCCAAGGAGTCCGAGACATCAACAAGATGAAGAATCTCTGAATCCAGCTCTAGAGGCTATTTGGTCCAACTACCTCCCTTCACAGACGAGGAGACAGACATGGAGAGATTAAGCAACTTGCCCAAGATAATACTATAATCAGTCTACAAGCATCTATCAAGCATCTATTATGTGCCAGGAACTGTGCTGTATATACTGGGGATACAAAGGGAAAAGGGAGAAAAACCCTTCCTTCAAGGAACAGTGGTACTGGATTCAAATCCAGGTTCTCTGGTGCCATAGCTCTCTTCCCACTCCACTGAACCTCCTCTTCTTTCTTTGAATCCTCAAGTCTCTCAATGATCTGGCCTTCTTCTGTCCTCCTTCCAACAGCTCTTGCTGTCTCCTTCCCTTGTGCCATCATTGCCTGGTCTTCCCACCTCTTGGAGCCAGGGCTGTGTTGAGCTGTACAACAAATACTTATTATTCTAATCAAAAGGAGAAGCTTTACCCCAAACTATTCTGGCACTTAGTAGCAGGATCAAGATTTGAACTTGGGTCCTCTGACTCAGGAAGCTTATATTCTAATATGGGATATGGGGTGAGGTATAGAACATACACAGAAATTGATATGATACAAAGAAAACTATGTCAAGACAGAAAAGAAATCTTACCTAAAAGCTCTAAGAAAATCTGAAGAGAAAGATGAATTTCCACTGTTTGCTTTAAAGGGAAGCATCGTAGAAGAGACATGCCACACATTTGGGTAGCTCTTCACCAAAATGATGTTCAGAGAGCATGTGGTATTGATGGTCATGAAACCTGTATTGTCTCTAAATTTCCAAGACCCAGCATTGGTGAGGAGTGTGATCCTTGTAAAGGACCTCTTTCATATTTGATGAACCAACTTTGAGAAGGCTTTAACTGGTCCCTCTGGCCTTTTGGGAATGGGAATCACTGAGACAAGGAGTCAAAGGCTCTGCTCTGCCGATTGCCTCCCCTGTCCGTTAAAGGTTCCAATTGCAGGGCTCATCGGCCTCATGAAATGCTGGAAAACTCACAAGTGAGCATTTGATACCATTTTCCACTAATGAGCAATGTCTTGGACTAATTAATTTATCTGTCTTGCTTCTAGTCAGTCAAACTGGACTAAGATACCTGTGAGAACACTTGCCAAAACCAAAGTGGGGTTGCCAGTCCTCTTACTTAGAGGGAAAAGATGCTACTGTTCTAAAGAAACCTTCCACCAGCACCCACCCTTCCAAAATGACCCCCAAAAGGAAGGGAGGAAATAGCCTCATAAAGAGAAGCAGAACACATCCTATTGGGGGCAGAGAAGTAAGATAACTAATCTGTGGTTAAATGGCAAAAGCTTTGGTTTGCAAATTGAGGATCTAGATTCAAATCCTGCCTTTGCTCATTCCTACCTATATGACTTGAGCAGATCCTTTTTCCTTCCTAGATGTTAATTTCTTCTTTTAACCCTAAATTCTCTGGTTGAAATTCCCTGAACTCCCTTCTATCTATTCTGAGACAACCTACCAACTTCAAACATTTCCTTTTGTTCTCCCTTTCTCCCCCCTCTCCTTGGAATGGATGGACAGATGGATGGATGAATGAACTAGTGATCATAGACGATAGAGAGAAGACAGAACCATATACTTGTCATACAGCTTCTGTTTTCTTTAGCAAGGAAACTGACCTGCAGGTTGTAAAGGAGAAAATAAACCAAACTCAAATGAAATGATCAGAGAACATCAGCTGTTTCCAGTTGGGTCCAAACAAAGGAGATACAAAAGAATTGGAGCAATAGTGTCCAAGACACCAAGTTATAGAGTTACTTTGAACCAAAAGACAATTCTACATGATAAATGACTGGCATCCTTGTTATTATCATTATTATAGTTATTTTAAGTCATTAAGATCTGTATAGGCTAAATTATTTTTAAGTTATAACTAAGACTGGTTTATATGTTAATAAAATTATATACATTTGTCCATAGGCAACCAAAAAAGTGTCTCAGATAAGACAGATCTGATCCAGAGTATTAAAAGAGCAGGCATTGTCAGAAGCTATTGAAAGATCCTGGTGAACAAAAGGGAAAATGCTACGGATCTAGAGAAGGGCAAATGTCCCAATTTTCAAAAAGTCAGATCCTTCGATCTACAGGCTACTGAGCTTATCACTGACTCCTGGCTAAACTCTACAGAAGATTATTGAAAAGATGGGGTGTGAACCTTTAGAAAGGGACACAGTGTCCACTAGTAGCCAGCATGGGTTCACTACAAGGAAGTGATATTAAACCAATCCCACTCCCCTTTTCAATCAGGTTATGGGACTGATAAATAGGGAAATGCTGAAGACAAAGCAAATATGCCTTCATCTCCACTTAAAGTCATTACTGGTTATCCTTGTGTACATGATGGAGGAATGTTTGACTGAGCAGATCTATGGAGAGTAAGTATTTCAATTCAATTCCATTCAACAAACTTTATCAGTACGTGTAGTATGTGTACCAGGGACATAGAAAGGCAAAAAAAAAACAACTAGGCTCTTCCCCCTCCAGAAACTTACATTCTTTGGGATGGAAATAGCATGTGCAAAGGCAAAATCAATATTGCCAAGCAGGAGAAAGACCTCAAACTTAGCATTTGATCAGCTTCAATGGGCTGAAGTCAATCAAGTCTAAGGATGAGTTCCAATGAGAGGTTTAGGAGCTACCTGGTCAGTTTTTCCATCAACCACTTGGCTAACCAGAGCAAGCTGGAGGTCTCCACTGGGGACAGCAGGGACAAAATTAATGAAAGTGCCAACTGAAGGACTGAAGACATATACTTGCCTGACAAAGACAGATGGCATGAGATGGTGTGTGGGAAAGCCCACTGTCAGAGATCCTGGGTTCAAATCCCCTCCCAGACATTAACCAGCTGGATAACCCTGAGCAAGTTCCTCAACTCTCCCAGTCTCGGTTTCCTCCCTTATAAAGTAAGAGATTTGGATGAGGTGCCTTCTACAATTCGTTTCAGATCTAATCTCCAATACTATTATTATGCACTTACCAGCTTTGCACATGACATAATAATATTGATAGCTCCAGTGCAAAAAGCTTGAAGATGTGCAAAGAAATTTCCTCCTAACAATCCTGTGAGATAGGCGGAGTGTGATTTCCTGTAGAAAACTGAGACTGCTGAAAGGTCATCTATGGGACTCGTCCATGATCCTATATCTGGTGTTTGTCAGCTTAAGCCTCTGACTCAGAAGAGGGACATTGAAGAGCATGGAAAACTACCACATTGGCTGATCATGACAGGTTGAAACTGATGCAATTCCATCCAGTAGAGATATAAAGTCCTGTAGCCAGGTTCCAAACATCAGCAGCTTAAGGATGGGATGGGAGGAAGTGAAGCCAGAATAGAGAGCTCATAGGAATCATCCAGATGTAAGGGCTTTTGGAGATTGCATGCTCAAGATTGATCAACAGTTTTCTTGGTGGTAAAGGATTTTTTTTTTGCTTTTCTGGGGTTCCAGAAGGCAAGACTAAGACCACAGAGTGGAAGTGACCAGATTTGGATTCAATATAAGGAAGAATGTCTTGAAAATGAGAGCTAGCTACAATAAGGTGCTCTGGAAGAAGAGTGAGCACCTTGTCACTGGAAGTGTTCAAGCAGAGGTAGAATGAACACCTGTCCAGGATGCTATAGAGAAAATACCTGAGTTAGAGTGCCAGGTTGGCCTTGATGCCCACTGAGGTCTCTTTCAGCTCAGAGATTTTAGGATTCTCTGAAATGTCACCAATAACAGACAATAAAAATGGAGTCATTATTTTCTTTAAGAAGAAAAGAAGCCTTATCATCTGTATGCCTGTGAAAAACAGCCATGCCCTTTACAGGGTCAGAGGGGATGCAAATAATTAATATTGATGTGACTGAAAATGTTAAAAGTGGGGGGGAGGGAGGAAGAGGTCACATGTAACCAATTAAACCCTGGCTCCTATTCCCCCACCCACAGAAGCCCAGTCCCCCCTCATTCCACTTGGCCAATTAATTTCTTTCTGATTCTCAGCTGTTCCAGAGCCTGAGCTTCCTGTAGTCATAAAATGGTAAAAAAACAAATTCAAGATTCTGACACACATAATCCCCCCATTCCTGTGTTGCAAATGTCAGGGATGGGGAGAGGAGATGTTTCCAGCCTTAGCACAGGCTTCTTGGGAAAAGGTTGGGGCATGTTCCTCCCCAACTGGTCTGCATGGGAATTAATGCTATAGAGGAAAAGATCAAAGGGGGTGAGAATCCAAATGAGGCCTAGCAGGTTGTGAGATTTTAGGATGAATTTCAAAAGAGAAATATTGTCCAGGCATCTACTAATTATAGCCCAATCACAGAATTTTGTAGCTTTAGCTGAGGGGTGCCAATTTCACCAATGGAAGCAGGATGGGGGGTAGCTCTACATGGAGGAATAGTAGGTGGCTGCCTACAGTTGGGATGGAATCATAGAATCTCAGAATTCATAGGGACTTCACAAATCATTAATTCCAAGCTCTTGTGCCATGGAGCAGTCACCTCTAATAACTGTGAAAGATGGTTATTCAAGCTCCGACTGGAAAGAACTCACTTTCTCACAAAGAGTCCCTTACTGAGGGCTGGTGGGACTCCCTATAGAAATGTAAACTTTGTTCCTGGGAAGAATGAGGCCAGCTGGAGGGGAAAACCTACTGGTGAGAGAAAACTAAAGCCTTTGTGGGAGCACCAGGAAGGGATGGAGGACCACAAGAAGAGGATGCCACTGGTAGCCAAACATTTCCTCCTTCACAGTTTCACATGAAGAATGATGTGGTCACCAGTCCTGCTTCCAGCCTGGCCACTTTCTTCTGGAGGGTGTCAATGACCTGCCTAAAATGTGGGATCCAGAACTAAACACACTCCTCTGGATGGGAGCTGCCCTACAATAGTGGGTCCTTTACTTCCCATGTTCCACAATCTATCCCTATCATAAGAGTCTAAGAGTAGATAGTTCCAGCTGCCATGTCTCTTCAGTTCCTCTCTTCTGTAGGAGATAATGCATTCCATTGGAACCAATACTAGACCTTTTTTGTGTCTCCACCCTGAACTCAGCTGGGGATGGCCCATTGCACATTCAGACTCAACCCATTCAAAGCCAAGCTCATCACCTTCTTCCACTTGGCTCAACCACAGAGTCAGAGGACCAGATCTGAGCCCCAACTTTGCTCAAAGTGATCAGATTCAGGTCTGTTCCTCTCTTGGCCCTCATCTCCTCATCTGTAGAATGAACAGAGTGGTCTCAATCACCTCTCAGTCTCCTTCTAGCTCTAGATGGATGATCCCCCAAACCCACCTTTCACCAGTTAAACCAACAAGCCATTCATTAAGTGCCTCCTATAAGCAAGGCATTGTGCAAGACATTGGAGATTTAAAGGCAAAACAAAGAAAAATCAGAGCATGTCCCATTCTTCTGGAAGGAAAGCTTCTTCCCCATTTCTGATGATATCACTACTGTTTTCTCTGCCCTCCAAGGAATGAAACTTCAGTTATCTTGCACTGTCTCTTCCTTGTTGGCATACCCATATCCAATCAGTCACCCTCTCATTAAATCACTTATATCTGCACTCTACTCTCTATTCTGATAAACAATATCCCAATTCATTGTCCTTTTAGCTCCTCTCAAACTATTAAGACCACCTATTTCCACCGTCAGATTTTCAAGATGCTTCTAACTGTAAGGAATTAAAATTAAAGGTTTGACTAAATATATGAGAATTCTAAGATAGTACTGTGGTCACGCATTTAAAAATATTATAGCTCAAGTCAAATTGACTTTCAGTAGCTTTATTTACAGAGAGGTGGAAAAAGTGAAAGTAGGGTATGTAAAGGAGGGTAGAGTAAGAAGTCTAGCCTATCACCCTAAATGTTGCTCTAGTCCCCAGCTCAACCCACACAAGGCTCATTAACCCCTCAGCCAGAGGACTCAGTGGGGAAATAAACAAGCATTCAACCCACAAGGCCTCCTCCGAGAAGAAGAGGCCTCTTCAGAACTAATCTCTCCAGAAGCCAGGAAAGGAGGATCAGTTTCTCATTCACCCAATGACGAATGGGAAGTTCATCATCTTTTATAGTCCTTTTTTTTAACGTCCCTTCCTATCCCTTCCTCCACTTTATGGGGACAAATTGCAGTCTTTAAATTTGCTTACCACTGCCCAGTGGGTGGTCAGTCATTTCTGAGTTGCCACCCACTTTTAGTAAGTGACTTGCAAACCTCCTCTACTTACTATTAAGTAGGGGTGTTTTCAGTTTTTGTTGATTAATTTAAAAATAGTCAAGGGGAGAGACAATCCAATCTTCACACAACACAGCTGCCCTGGGAGGTAGGGAGTTTACATGATATTCCCATTTTACAGGTAAGAAAACTGAGGCTTAGAGAGACCTTACTCAGGACCGGTCATCCAACCTCATTACTTTTCTTCCTGTTTCCAGTCTCTCCCCTCTTCAGGCCAGCATCTTGAGACTATTTTGCTCTTCTGGCTTGGCAGCCACATAAAATCAGGGGAGATTTTATGTGCTCAAACAATCCAAAGAAAGGAGTAGGGAGCAATAGACCAGAGTGTGGGATTTGGAGTAAAGGATTTAGGATCAAATCTTGCCTCTGCTCCTTCCTACCTGAATGACTCTTAGGGACAATCCACTTGCCCACTCTGGACTTAGTTTTCTCACCTGTTAGCCTAGACTAGGGGTTCTTTTCCATGTCCTGAACCCCTTTGGCAGTCTGGCAAAGCCTATGGACCCTTTCTCAGAATCATGTTATTAAATGCATATAATAAAGTGCACAGGTTGGCAATGAAAGATTCCAAGATATTTTAAGGACATTCAGGTCCACGGAGACCAGATTAAAGAACCCTGAAGGAGGTGCCCATGGTCCCTTTTACCTCTGAATCCTCTGGGAAGAGCAGGGGCTGTCTCTACCCTCATTTCCCAGAACAAACACATCCTGGTTATCTGTCAGCAGAGCATCACTCTGACACCCACCAAAGCAACCTTCATGCAGCCAGGTGTCCTCATCAGAGCTAGCTGTGAGTGACTTGGGAACTTCTCTCTATTCCAAGTCCATTGCCTCAGAGAAGGCAGGGAAAGAGCTATGCCAAGTGTCCATTCCCCAATCAATTTCCCACCAGGCCTAATCAGAATGTTCCTTCCTTCTAAGTAAAATAAACAGGTCTGGAATTATTAGGCTTTTCTATCTGCTGTCCACTAACCCCTCATAGCTTCAGGGTTTTTATACAACTAAGATTTATAGGCACTCTTCTCCCCAGTGCAAAGTCCCCAGATAATGTTAATAGATGGCTAGTTTTGCCAATAAATCCCTCTGGGAGTAGAGAGAAATATCTATTTCAGATGAGTTCTCCAGAACTAAATCCACATTCCAAATGGCAGAGTGTGCTTAGGCCCCAAAGACTCCACTCTCAAGATTTAAAGGCATTTTCCCTAAATCCAAACACACAGTCTCAGGCCCACAGCCCCTGGGGCTAAAGGAATAAAGAGAATCTCACTTGAATGTGAGAGGATAGACTCAGAAGGGTCAACTATCCAGGGAAAAGAGAATTGCCATGAAGACCAAGAATAGACCTGAGTGAGGCTGGGTCTTAACTCTGTCTTTTACCAGGTGAGTGAATTAGAGAAATAATTCCACTGAGCCTCAGTTTCCTCACTAAGAAAATAATAAAGACAACAAGAAGCATTTTTATAGTGCTTTATTTTTTTCAAAGTGCTTCACATATCTCATCTTGATAATGAGAAACAATAGTAGTTGAACTAAATGATGTCTAAAGCCTCTCTCAGCTCTGACATTTCATTTTCAAGAACTAGAAGCCAAAGTGGGTGCCTTGAATTGTGTCAAAGCTAAAAGAACAGGGACAAAAGGAAGTATTACTATACAGTCAGAAAGGGCAGCTAGAGCCCTTACCACTCTTCTGCCTTGGAACCAATACACAGTATTGATTCCAAGATGGAAGGGAAAGGAAAGGAAAGGAAAGGAAAGGAAAGGAAAGGAAAGGAAAGGAAAGGAAAGGAAAGGAAAGGAAAGGAAAGGAAAGGAAAGGAAAGGAAAGGAAAGGAAAGGAAAGGAAAGGAAAGGAAAGGAAAGGAAAGGAAGGAAAGAAAGCAGCTAGGTGGCACTACAGTAGATTTTCATTTTTCTGAGTTCAAATCTCACCTCAGGCGATGTGATCCTGAGCAAGTCACTTAACCCTGTTTGCCTTGGTTTCCTCATTTGGAAAATAAGCTAGAGAAGGAAATAGCAAATCATTTCAGTATCTTTGCCAAGAAAAGCCAAATGGTGTCATTCAGTCAAAAATGACTAAAAAATGCCTGAATAACAAAAATAAAAAACATGAATCCCAATCATTCTGGAAAGCAATTTGGGAGTGTGCCCCATGAATCCAGAAAACTCACCCTGAAATACTAGATCTATCTTCCAAAGAGATCAAGACATGATAGAAAGGACTCAATGAAAAATATTTATAACTGATCTATTGATGATGGCAAAGAATTGAAAACAGAGAGGTGTCTGACCATTGGGAACTGGCTGAAACACTTATCCTACAGGAATAGAATGGAAGATTATTGGACTTTGAGAAGTACAGGGAAGCACAAGTTTCAGAGAAACTTGGCAAGATATGCATGAACTGATGAAGAGGGAACTCAATTATAACCACCAACACTGTAAAAACAAACAACATTGAAAAACTTGAGAACTCTAATGGATGCAAAAACCAGTCACCATTTCAGGGGATTCAAGATCAAACCCTCCCCTAGGCATAGTGGCCATTGACTGGGGAGGGGGGAGGCAGAATGAGGTTTATATTGGCTTTTGTGAGTTTTTCCTCATTGTTTTTCAGATATTGTCAATGCAGGAATTTGTTTTTCTTGACTATACACATATGCTACTGGGCTTTGGCTGGTTTTTTCTAAGGGTAGTGGGGTAAGGATGTCAGAGGAAAATAAAATAAATACTTGTTAATTTTTATAAAATAATTTTTAAAATGAGAGATTCTGAGAAGTCTTTAATTTCCATGTTGTCTTCGTCGTGTGCCTTTTTGAATCTCCAATGCTTGACACATAGTAGTTGCTTAAGAAATGTTGATGACTAATTATTGTATGAATGCATGTGGACCAAAGAAAGAAGATCCAGGAGAGTAAGACCCATCATGACTACAATAATGAAAACAAAGTGGATGCCAAAGGAAATTCAATCTGTAGCAGGCAGAAGGACCCACCTGATCCTGAAGAGTGAAGGAAATACACTATTGGCTGCTCTGCAGAAAGATGGCAGACTGTGAGGGCAGGATGATGTATATATTCTGAGGTTACCAGGAAGGATCCAGTCCTGGGCAAGGACAAGAAGTGGGTGGGGACTGTGTCTAGGAATGATTGTTTCCTAAGAGTGAGAGACATCAATCAAATGGGAAACAATGAAAAGGCTGTGATTAGGATGGACTCCTAAGGTCCCTCCAGCTCTGCCTATGATTCAAAGCTTTCAAGATTCAGGCTGTGATGGTAAGTCCTCTCCTCCAACTGGAGTTCAGGGTTGCCTTACCTTATTCCTGGACTGCTCTGCTTCTTCCCTGAGCATCACCAGTACATTGTCTGTGCCTCCCTTGTGGCCCTTCTGCCTCGTATTTGAGTTATCTGTAGCCTTGCCTCAACTCCTCTGTTGGCCTGGAAGGTCTAGGTGAGGACCACTGGTGTATTTTCTCTGTTTGCCAACTTTCCCTCAAAGTGCTATGAACATAGCAGAAGCTATGAACATAGCTATGAACAACACAGAAGCTGGGTTTTAATAAAATGTGTAATGAGTCAGTGCCTTCACGTACATCATCCTTTTACCCCATTAGGGAGGCAGAACAGAAGTCATTGTCTCCATTCTACACTTCTACTTGAGTTTAGGTCACCCAGTTATTAAGTGACAAAAGCAAGACTCAAAGCCAGGCCTCCCAGCCCCAAGTCTGGAGTTCTTTCCACCCCACTTTGCCTACCACTCAGCCCCCGCAAGTCAGCTGGATGGCATCATTAGCCCAGACAGATGAAGTTTGCTCATTAGGACACATGGCACACATCTGTGTGTTCAGAAACAGGAAACTTTAAGTAGATCTACACACTGTGAAACATCTGGAATGGATGGGGGAAGAGAATGGAACATCTGGCTCACGGTAGTACACCCTTCTTAACCTAACACATTGCCATTAGAAGACAACAAATTCCCAAGCAATTTTTAACACAAACCAAGAAGAAACACAATTAAGCATTTCCCTCAGGACTAGCACCCATCTTTTCCCATAGCTATTCCTTTGGCCACTCCATTTTATACTATAACCCACCCACAGGGGCAGAAGGGGATTTATCACAGGGTAGAAGCTCCTGCCTGGAGGACCTCAGAGGTTATTTAGTCTGCTGGTAGACCTCCATTAAAGAATGACTAGTTTTGAACAAGTCCCTTCCTTTCTCTGCTCCTTGGTTTCCTAATCACAGGATGATAGGGTTGGGGCAATCAGCTTCATTGCTCACTCTCTGACCAGACTTTTGAAGTGAATCCGTTCCTTTTTTTGGATTACTCTGAAGGTTAGAAAGCCCGTCCATCTACCTAAAGGTCCTAGACTCTGAGTTAAGACTTGAAAGCAAGCAAGCTAGGACAGGAAGCATATTAGGAGAGCACAGGGCTAGAAGACAGGGACTCCAGTTCTAGATCTTGTTCTTCCAATTATTTGCTGTCCTGGAACACATCACCACTTTGATGACTTGAGTTTCTTCATCTTTAAAATAAGAGAATTGGGCAAAATGATCCATAAGGTCCCTTTCATTTCTTGTATTCCCCCTTCTAAGACCTCTTTCTGCTCTGACTTCCTTTCTAAGGTTCCATCTTGACTTGACCTGCTACAGTAGCTGACTTGAAGGTTTCCAAAGCACTTTACATCTGTTGTTTATTTGGTCCTCTAGTCCTGATCTAGATTCTCAAAAAGAATAGTAAAAAGGTGGTAAGTAAGGAATCCATACCTACATCCCTGCCCCAGTTCTGACTAAGTCCCACCAGGTTTCATCCACCTCCCTGTTCTAATAAGCCAGTGTCCGATCAAAGTGCTTGGGCAGGAACCAGAGACTCTTCCTTTGGTCCCTTCACACCCTCACATCACATTCATTATCTTCCACTGCCAGCATTCACATGACTGCTGATGAGACACAGCAATGAGAGTACCACACCACCCCCCAGACCTAGAGGCCAGAAAAACAAACAAAGCCATCAAGTCCCAGAGCCCTGAGGGGCCTCTGCCCATGTAATCCATCTCTGGGATGAGTAGCACCCATCTACTTGACCAGAGGAAACAAACTCAAAGTGGCTTTCATCCCTTAGGATTTTCAGCAGGGATTTCTGCCCCTCCAAATTCAGTCTCATCTAGTAGCAATTACAAACAAACCACCTTTTCCTCCCTTCTATTCCCCTCTCCCCATCCATTCCCCCCTTTAGCTTTGCTGAGAAGCTGCATAGAAATTGAAGACATTGTCTGAAATCTAGGTGAGGGTTCCTCTCCCCCTGTTGATCCCTTATTTTCCAGGAGATGCTGAATGGATTAGATGCTGGCAGTCAGCAAATCCCTCCCAAATGCTTCCTGCTTCAATTACATGCTCCAACCAGGACATATCACTGACTGAGAAGGGTTTATCCTGAAATACAAGAGGAGGTCAGGCTGCCTCTCATTGAAGACTTATTGTCATTCAAATTTACAAAGCAAGTACCAGAAGCATGGATGTTCCCATTACACAGATGAGGTACAGGGAAAAGAAGGGATTGTCCTAGTGTCACATAGGCAATAAGGATTCAGAGGTGGGATTTGAACCCAGATCTTCCTAACTCCCTTCCCCATGCTCTATCCACTATGTATTCCTGCCTTTTAGAAGAAAATTGTAGGAGAGTGACAGCTTTAGACTTTAAAATGAGTGCACCCCTCCTCCCCCAGGCAAAGCTCATTCATCAATCAGGTAGAAAGCATCCCCATCTCTAAATGTTAATCTCCTTGTCCTCCTCCAGGGCCCAGCTCAGATGTCAGATCCTCCATGAAGCCTGCCTTGAATCCACCAGCTGAAAGGAATTGACTCCATCAAATCTTCCCAGCTGTCTGAATCTCCTTCCTCCTCCCATTTTCCCTTCTGGTTCCCATCTACCATCACAACTGCTCCTGGGCAGATATGCTGGATTGATTCTAGGAAGCTGAAGTCACGAGAGGGCAAGGAGGATGACTTTTTTTTTCATTTAGTATCCCTAGCATCAATCACAATGCTGGAGAAATTGTTTGGGGAGAGGAGGGGGCTAATAATGATCTGTGGGATGCAATGAAGCAAAATGATTCATCATTTTAAGTGTTTCTTTGTTTTCTACACTGGGGCCATGAGAACCCAAGAAGTCTTGGGGGTACCAAATGAACCCATTATTTTATTGGTTCTTTCCAGATACATCAAGCAACATAGTCCAGAGGGCTGCACATGGCCCATGGCACTCCTCAGGGAGACCCAAACAGATGAAAATAGAATTGGAAGATATTTATCAAAATAAATTAAAATACAATAAAACACTGATAATATGAAATCTTAAAGCTACCTCAGTCTGCTGCCCCCAGGGATCATTATTTCCAGATTAGTGTAGTGGCCCCTCTTTCTATTTGAGCTTGACACTCCACTCTAGAGAACTCTCAGGTAAGGATATTCTTTCCAACAGTACAGTATCTTCTCTACAAGTTATGATCTAAATGGTTTCATAGAGCCCTGAGCATTTAAGGGACTTGTCCAGGGTCACAAGGCAGCAGAGGCAGACCTTGAATATAGGGCTTGCTACTTTTGAAGTGGCATCTATCCACTAAGCTATACTGCTTCCTGATGCTGTTTAATCAGATAGAAAAAAATAACTAAGTGCTTAACTCTGGTTAGTGAACATCAGCCACTTCATAAAAGTTAGCTGATATCCTGATGCATGGAAGAGGGTTAGTACTGGAGCAACAGGATCTGAGTTCAGAACTCCTTCTCTGTCTCTTACTCTCTATGACTCCAGGTAAGATCCTGGACTTCCCTGGACCTCAGCTTCCCTCTCTGCTAAGTAAAGGAGTTGGATTGAATGGCCTTCATGGTCCTTGTCAGCTAATAATCTATAATCCTATGCCATTTTCTGGGACTGCTAGACCACATGGCATGACTAGAACAAGGAAATGGCTAGACCCTGTAGGATCTATGCCATAGAGGACCTTGATTTCAGCAGAACTTGAGCAAAGTCTCTCAAGCTATCCCTGTGAACAAATTAAGGGACATGAGTGAGAGACACTGAAACAACTGGGTAGATTTTGAACTAGTAGAAATGTAGTAGAACTAGTAGAAATGACTCAACCCAAAGAGGAGTCATTTCTGGCTCCATCCATCCATCTATCTATACATCAGTTTGGAGAGAGATCTTCAATGAAGTGTCTTGCCATCTAAGTCACTGGATGTCTCCAGGGTCACAGCTCTAGAGGGAGGAGGAATAGCTAACAGAAAGGACTGGGCGCTCATGACCTTGATTCTAAAGGGCAGCTGCTTGTATTTGTGACCAATACCCAACTCCTCTTGCTAACATTGCAGAAAAAGAAATAAGCCTTGCTCTCTCAGGTCCCCTCTGAATCTGGGTTGATTATCCCATCACATCCATCCAGATCCCCTTGGGCCCTGATGGAACTAAAAACTATTTTCCTTTTATTTATACCTTTAGGTTATTGGAACATAGTTCTTGGCACATAGTTCATATTTAATAAGTGTTTGTTGACTAACTGAAGTAAGAAAGGCCAGTATGAGGCTACAAAGGGAAGAGAGGAAGAGTATTGATAAGCATATTCATTTGTTAAGCATATTAAATATGCCAGTCGCTGTTCCAAGTGCTTCATAAATATTATCTCACTTGATCTTGACAACAATCCTGAGAGGTAGATGCTATCATTACCCCCATTTACAGATGAAGAAACCAAGACAGACAGCCTAGCTTGGCGTCACTCTGCTAGTAAATGTCTGAGGCTAAATTTGAATTCAGGTCTTCCAACTCCAGGGTCAGCACTCTGTACAGTGGTGCCACCTAGCTGCCAGAGTTAGAGAATATGAGTGGAAGAGCAAGCCCTACTCAGGACTAAGTTTCCTTTGGAATGACCCATTCTACAGTCTTCTAGTTCTTCATTCCCATGCATAATGTCAAGATTAAAATTACAAATTCCAGAGTGTCCAGCTAGCAGAAAAGACAGTGCAGAGCAGCCCCTCCTGCTCTAGAGAGGTTCATGTTTCTGGTAGGGTTTGGACCAGATGCTCTCTAGGGTTACTTCCAACCCTGAGTTCCTAGGAATCCATCATTGTCTGGTCCCTTGACATCCTAACATTAAGCCTGTGATTCTGTGATTCTAAATGATGAAGAGGGTCTAGGACGGTACAGGGAGACACAGGCTCTCAGCCCAGCTCCTACACTAAAAGCTCTGGAAAGATCAATTCACCCCTGAGCAGTGGCTTCTTCATACAGAAAATAGCCCTAATAATATCTGCATTGCTTACTGCCCAGGGTAGTTGTGAGGAAAAGATGCCAAGAGTTTTTGACTCTGAGAAGTCACTTGGGGAACATCCCCACTTGGGGCATAACCTGACACTCACATGGGAGCCCAAAGAAAAGTTACTCCAAGTTCAATGATCTCTGCATCCACATCTACTCAAAGGTGTGGTCCACAAACCCCCACTGATGGATTTATTCTTATTAGTCAATGAGGGGTCATCACTAGTTCAGAGCAAAGGTAATTAATGAAAGAACATCCTGTTTTTAGAAGCAGGAATAGAACATTTCTCTCTCAAACCTGGGGCAAACACTCTCACAAATATTCTATCATGGGAATAGTTGGAAGACACATAGAGAATGCCCAAAGAGTATACACGTAGTCAGGGTACACATACAGAGGGGCAATGCCAGCTGTCTTCAGGTAAAATCACCATGTTGCCCTCTTTCAAGCTGTTTCCTAATGGGCTTTGCTTTTGGCTAGACCTTCTCCCTTCTGGCTCCCACTGTTCTCTACTTACTTTGGAATGTCCACTGTTCATCACATATATATGTAAATATCTATGATATAGAAATATATATGATATATACATACATATATATATATACACACATATATATCACAGATATCATGGGAGCCAAACTTTGCTCTGCTACTACCCCCTAGACTTGATCTATTTGGGGGGGGGATGTTTAATTAATTAGTTTAGAATATTTGTCCTTTTCCTCCCCTACCCCCACCTCCCTCCCATAGCCAACACACAATTCCACTGGGTTTTATATGTGTCATTGATCAAGAACTATTTCCATATTATTGATATTTTCACTAGCATGATCACTTAGAGTCTATATCCCCAATCATATCCCCATCAACCCATGTGATCAAGCAGTTTTTTCTGGGTTTCTATTCCCACAATTCTTCCTCTTAATGTGGTAGGTGTTCCTTCTCATAAATCCCTCAGAATTATCTTAGTAGTAGTCCATTACATTTGATTGTGCCACAGTGTATCAGTCTCTATGTACAATGTTCTCCTGGTTCTGCTCCTCTCGCTCTGCATCACTTCCTGGAGGTCGTTCCAGTCTCCATGGAATTCCTCCACTTTATTATTCTTTTGAGCACAATAGTATTCCATCACCAACATATACCACAATGTGTTCAGCCATTCCCCAATTGAAGGGCAACCCCTCGTTATCCAATTTTTTTGTCACCACAAAGAGCGCAACTATGAATATTCTTGTACAAGTCTTTTTCCTTATGATCTCTTTGAGGTACAAACCCAGCAGTGCTATAGCTGGATCAAAGGGCAGTCCTAGACTTGATCTTTTTAGGGAATCTCCTGGTTCATCAACTCTCATATATGTTAGGTTTTGTTTTTGTGTTTTGACATTGTACCCACCTTTGTTAGGGTAAAATGATCAAAAAACTAAAATTAAAATCTTTTTCCCTAATAAAAGCAGGCTGATGATTTTTTAAGTTCATAGTTCAGACTGGGCTACCCCACTTAGCTAATGTTTCTAAATAAAATCCAGGATAATAATATTAAGAATGTATTTTGAACTTAATTCCCCTTCCTATCAGGAGTGATATAATAACATCACTCAAGCCTCAATCTGATTTAGTATTAGAAGGCTCCCTTAAATGCCAGATGATTCCTAATAGCCAATAGCCGTTTCCTTTAAGCCATTCTGGGGCCATCCTCAAAAACCCACAAGGGGTTGTATAGATCTGAAGTATAACAAACAGGTGGCACACAGGTGGCAGAGGGTACAGAATGCAGAGTCTGGAGAAAGAATCATCTTCCTGAGTTCAAATCTGGCCTCAAATACTTTGTAGTTGTGGAATCTCAGGCAAGTCACTTAACCTTATTTGCCTCAGTTTATCTTTTGTAAAATGAACTGGAGAAGGAACTCCAGGGAATTTGTCAAGAAAATCCCAAATTGGGTTATAAAGAGTCAAACACAATTAAACAGCAGTCTCACTCAGTCTCCCACAGTCCTCTTGGTCTTGCTATGGAAATTTGAAAAGAAGGATGGTTTTGTTTTGTTTTTTATTACAAACTCCTGCCTTTTACAAGGCAATCTGGCTAATATAAAATCTCCCCTATAGGAGTCTGTGAGGCTGACATCTTGTGATTCTGCATCCACTATGTCTCTAAGACTCCAAGAATCCTTGTGCCCATTTCCCCAAAATGTGCCCGAAATCTCAAGGCTGCACAGGAGTAGAGCAGGGGTGATATTCTCCTCTACTACAGCTTAGTTGAAGAGCACAGAGGTGAGAGAAAGGGGGATGGGGGTATAAAGGAAGGAAGCAAGAGAAAAGATGTGTTCAAATAAAACCACAGTTGGAGACAGGGAAATACAAGTACCACATAAAGTCTGGAAGAAAAGTTCCCTAGAGAGATGAACCTGACAATTGGATATATATTTTCCCCTATTTTAAACCTATTCCCTTTATGAAAAAGTCTCAGGCAAGTCTTTCCCACAGCCACCAACACGCTGTAGACCCAAATCACCTCTCAGCCAGACTCTAGTACAGCCTCCTAATTGGTCTCCCTGCCCCCAATTCCTGCCCCCTCCAACTTCTGTCTCCTCCTCATGGGACCAAATTCATCTTCTTAACACAGCACTTCCATCACCTCAGTGCCCTTCTCAAAGCTAATCACTGATTGCATTTCTGTAGGCTTTAAAGTTTATGATGCGATTTCCTCTCCTGAACCCTGTCTCCCTCATCTCCTACCTCCTATCACCTGCAAACTCCTGTCAATTCAGCATCCCCCAAATCTCTGGCATCTGTAGATATGAGAGTTGTTTCTTCTTCCTAATCCCATGACTCATCACGAAATAGCAGAGCTGCCTTGCTTTCTAGATAAAATGTCTGCTCGGAGGGCTGCCCCCGAACCTCATCTTTTATGACCCACTAAGGACCATTCCCTGAAAAAAAATTCCTGTCTTTCAGGCTCTCTGTTTCCTGTCTTCAGTTTGCTTGATGGACTCTGCCTTAATACTATTTTAGCAATTTTCCTTTTCAAGGGGATAGCTTTGATCTAGGAGCTAATTGTATTGACATTAACCTGTTTTAACAGGTCTAAAGTATCAATAAATCATTTTTTAGTATCTCTATTTCTACAGTACTTGGTTAGCATATCCCACTTGCACTGACAAATCATGGGAAAAATCATTGCTTTTCTACAATATACTTTGTCTTTTTAAGTCCTTTCTTCCCCCACAGTATTTCAAGACATTCCAAATGCTGATTTAGAGGAGAATAAAAGTGAATGGATTATCCACAACTCTTTCAGCCATAACCTTCCGTCTTCTAAAGGAGCTGGGTTTCCAGAGGCTGGTGTTCATTTGTGGTCATTTGTATGCAGATCTCTGATCACGCCCTCCCTGGCTCAGAATCCTCCACTGGTTCCCTTAGGACTTCAGAAGTACCAACTCCTGAGCCAGGCTAGCAAGGTCCTCTGTGATCACAGCTCACATTGGTAGTCTTATTTTCTCTCACATTCTCTAACCCTCTGCACAAACAGGACTACCGAATATTCCTCAGACCTTTCCATTCTCAGAACTTTGCTCACATCATTCTCTACATCCTAAATGTCCCTTTCTGCCTCCGGAAATTCGAGACATACTTGAAGACCCAACCCAAATTCAAGAAACCATCCTGAATTCTGCCTGAGGAGGCATTGTCTTTATTTCCTTACAAGGCCATTTGGTTATCCTCCTCTGATGTCCTTCAAGTCTGGGTGATTGTTACTTTTTTTTTTAGACTATCAACAATGGTTCTTTAATTCATTTTTTAAACACTAGAAAATAAGGCAAGTTTATGTCTTAAAAAGATGACATATGCACACTGCTCTCTACTAGCTTCACAAGCTTGATTACATGGCATGTATACCTACACATGTATGTGCATTGTGTATTTACATGTATGTACCTTCATGAATCCACTAGGCTCTGGGCTCCAGGAGAGCAGGGAGGACCATTTGCCTCTCTCTTCAAGTACACTGAATTCAGTTAATGAATAAATTGAACTGAATTCTGAAAAAAATAAAGTTTGAATGATTCATACATTTGTTTCTTCTCCCTTTCCAAGACATGGAACTGGAAAGGTAGGTAAGTGGTAGGGGTGGGGAGGAGTAGGGGATTGAATAATACCAGTCTGAAGATTTTTGGATTTTGTTCACCAGCCAAAGGAGAAACCAGTAAAGAATTTTGAGCAAGAGAGGGATGTGTTCAGAGATGGGACTAGAAAAGACTGCAAAGGAGGGAGGGCTAACAGAAACTCAGCTCTTTTAGAAGATGGAAAGTTATGCCAGAAAGAGGGAAACAGAAACATTTGGTTTTATATGCTGACTCATGAAGGTGATGTGGGCTGAAATGTCCCACCAACCCTGCCAAGTATCTGTAAACAACCAAAAGGACAATGAAACAATAACTAGTGGATTAGGAAGGAGCCACCTTTCAGATGAAGACATGTGGATTACATTTACAATTATGAGAAAGCTCCCATCACATAATCTAGGTCTTTAGTTGGGGATCCCTGCAGTTTCCCAGTCACACAGCTCAAACAATGCTCAATTTCCACCATCACTGCCTTCCTTAGAGTCTGTGCAGAAAAGAGCAAAATTAGATGGCAAGTTATCCTGGAGTATTTAACATATCATTAGCATCCCATTTACATTGTGGTTTACTCCCCACAGTGGGCAAATAGAGTAAATGCTAGGTAAAGCCATGCAGACCAAAGTGGACCCTGGGTAAAATGACATTGGTTCCTTGGAAATGACAGGGAAACAACCACCCAAACAAGTGACCTCTTCCCCAGTAACTAATCAAGATTAAAAAAAAGTATTTCTGAAAACCCTTTCCTTCCCTTCCCTTATTACCTCCCTTACTTACTTGCTTCTTCTTTTACTATTACTATATTCTCTTATAATAAACCTTGTTCCATCAGCATGGAGTCAATCTGAGCTGTCAATTCTTTGGATGAGACTTGCTTGCATCAAATGGATGAATACAGAGACAATAGCATTTCTTACTTAACTCATGCATGGAACCCAGTCAGTCTCTCCTCCAGTGTCTAGGGACTTTCCCCTCCATGCCCCCATTAGTCATCTTTTCTAGTGCCACTAGTGGCACTATGCCCACCCATTACAAATACCTTCCATCTGCATTTCTGATGATCCATTGATGTCCTTCTAGGTCATTGGTACCAATGGAATATGAAGAACATTGCAAAGTTTTCAGAAGCTCTGGCCCAACCTACCAAATTGGAAAGCTGTGGTGAGGGTCTCTGTGACTAGCCTCACTCAGTGAAGAGATGCTCAGCTCCCATGTGCTGACTATCAAGAGATGAAATGATTCCCTGACAGACCATATAGGAATGATCAGAAATGTCTCCTAAAGCTAGCACACAGTACAGCAGTGGAACAGTTTCCTGGAGCATTCTGAAAATGCATGTCAGGAGTTACAGAGTGCCTTCAGAGAAGACTAGTAGATACTTAGGAAAGCATAATAATGGTTCAAAAGATGGGGGAAGTTAAAAGTAGAATGAGAGAAAATAGAGAGAGGAAATGCAACATATTGTGGATGAGAGAGGTGGTGTTTGAGAATGAATCACGTAATTTGGAGGCGAGCCTAGATTCAGAGCCTAGAGTTTACCCACAATTTCACCCTTTGGGGAACAACTGATATCAATACCAAGAAGAGCTGGTGATGATTGCTACATTCCAGGAGGCACTTATCCTAGGTCATAGGGAAATGCTCAAAGCTTCTGAGCTGTCCATGGTCTCAGAGTTGGAAGGGATCTCAGAATCCACCTTGTCTAGAGTGTGCCTTATCGAGGATCCTCTTTGAAGACTGATAGCGAAGGAGAATCTACTACTTACCAAGGAGATCCATTCGTCTTGGGGGTTGCGTTTTGTCAGAAAGATAGCTTTAGAGGAGGAATGATGAAACAAATTGCAGTTTGTGAATGTAATCAAATATTACTGTGCTGTGAGAAATGATAGATATGATGACTCTAGAGACAACAGAGCGTGGTCAGAATGACATGGACTGATTCCAGATGAATGAAGCAGGGGCAGAAAAATGATAAACAAAGTGATCAGAGTCGTCTAAGTAAAAAGAGCAACTCCCCCAAGCTTTGAATTTTGTAATTGTAATAAATAATTATCATAGGAGGCTCTCTAATAAGAATTCAGCCTATAGAAGAGAGGGGGGAATACACGTCCCTCCCTTCTTTGCAGATTTAAAGGACTATGAGTATGGAATATTGCATTCACTGACAAGCTCAGCTGACATGTTGGTTAGTTTTGCTGAATTGCTTTTTTCTCATTCTTTTACTCTTAAAAAAAAAAAGAATGGCTCTCCCAGGAATGGCTCAGGGAAGGATACATTTGGAAATACAAAAGATATCAGCAAAGATTTATAAGAATATATATCTCTGGGTCACAAGAGCAACAAGATGGCAGACTAGACATTTTCTTTGATATTCTCCCCCTAGCAGCCTCTCAAACCTCACCAAAATGGAAATTATGTGTCAAAGATAAAACAACTTCAGTTGTCTCCATGATCTAGGACACCCAGAATTCAAAAGATTTTTTTAAATCCATGAATTGAGCCCCCAAATCACTTACCCTCTGCTCCCTCCCATGTCACTTGCAGCACCACAGCCTCTCTAGCAGAACCAAGATCTCAATCCATACAGGTTGACTCTATGCCACAGTCTCCCCTGCTTCCTCTTTTCGGTGCTGTGGAAGTTTTCTTGGACAGTGACAGCCAACTAAAAGACAGACACTCATAGGAGCAAAAGTCTGATGGGGGTGACAATTCCCTAGCACCAGGGAGGCAAAGCTATTGGTGCAGGGGAGGACAAGCCTGGCAGCTCTCTGGACTGTGCTGAGAGAATGGGCAGAATAAGGCAATGGGACAAATCCTAATTAACAAGGCAAAACTCAGGATAAGACATTAAAATAATGTGTTCTTCAGAGCAATGGAGCACTGAGATGTAGCCCAAACTACAAATCTTAGTTCAACCATGAATGAAAAAAATATGGACATTCCATAATAAAGAGGCATTTGAAACATTTTTAGAAAGAAAACAAGAACTAAAGATAACTATTCTCTTCTCAAACACTCCAAACAACAGAATTACAGGGAAAAAATTACCCTGAATCAAATGAATTCCAAAAAAAGCAAGAGTTGCAATGATGCTGACAAGGCAAAAATAAACATTCAAAAAACAAAAAGGAATGAGCAAGAAAACTACATTGTGCTAAAAAGGAACCATAGACAATAAATCAATATAAATAATAAGCTTAGGAACTCCAAAAGTCTTAGCATCCCAATTCATAAAGGAAACATTATCTGAGCTACAAGAAGATTTACATAGTAACACAATAGTGACAGGAGACTTCCATGTCTAACAGAAAGATAAACAAAAGGGTAAATGTGGAACCAAATATACTTCTGGAAAAAAATAAAATTGAAAGACTTATGGCATCCTCTAAATTAGATAACAAGAGAATATATGCATTTCTCAAAGCCACAAAGGAACTTTTATAAAAATTGACTATGTCCTAGGACACAATGATAGTGCAAATAAATGTAAAAAGCCAGAATTGATACATCCTTAAAAGGTAATTGGTTCAGAAACAAACAAAAGATCTAAATCTAAATGTAGGTTTAAAGTGGAATTGGTTCAGAAACAAAAGATATACACCTAAATGAAGACTTAGTGAAATCCTAAATAATGAATGGGTCAAAGAATAAATCATAGAAGCAATTAAGAAAATGATAGTTTTGAAATCATAAACAAAAATTTGTAGTATGCAACTAAAAGTTGTCCTTGGGGGCAAAACATATCATTACAAATAGAAATTTAAAAGGGAGAAAAAAGAGAATTAATTAATTAACTGAACCTATCTTTTTTTAATTAGGAAAAAATCAACAAATATAGTTAAAATAAGAAAAAGAAATACTAAAAATTAGAGAGGAAATAGATAAATTGGAAAGAAATAATAGAATGATAAGTGAAACTAAAAGCTGGTTCTTCAAAAAGATAAATAAAATTGATAAGCTCTTAGTTATTCTGATTAAAAATAAGAAAGCAGAAAATCAAATCAATAAAATAACAAATGAGCTATTTTAGGGGGGAAATCCAGCAACATCAGAAAAAAAAGAATAATCCAAATATATAATACATAATTATATGCTAACAAAACTGAACACAAGAAAAACAGGAATATCTTTTAAAATATATAAAATACTCATACTATCAGAAAAACAGATAGAGATCTTAAACTATCCAATCTCAGAAAAGGAAATAATTCTATATGTAGAAGTACCAAGGAAAAGAAAACAAGACCGCTGGTCCTAATGGATTCATAGGAGAATTCTATCAAACTTGTACAAGCCAGTTAGCACCCATATTTCACTACTTATTCTCAAAAATTGAGCAAGGAAGCACCCTACCAAAACCATTTTATGAAACAAAATTGTCCTAATATCTAAAACAAGGAAGGATAAAACACAGGAAAGTATAGGCTGATACCATTAGTGAACTTTGACTCAAAAAAATTTCCCCCAAATCCTGTCAAATAAACTACAGTGATTTATCCAAGAAACCATTCATTATGTCCAAATGGGAATCTCATGCAAGGACGGTTTAGTATAAGGAAAACAACCAACATAATTCATCACATTAGACACTTACACATGACCGTCTCAACAGAAGTAGAAAAAGTGCATCATTCTTTTATGCTTAAAAAAAAACAATCTACAAAATATAAGTATAGAGGGACCTTTTTATAAAATATCATAAAAAAGCATCTGTCCAAGACCAAACACAAGCATCAGATGCAAAAAGACTAAAACTAAAACCTTTCCCAGTAAACATAGGAGTAAAGCAAAGATACACACTCTCCCTACTTTTATTTGATGTAGTTCTAGAAAAGCTAGCAACAGCAAAGAAGATTTTTAAAAAGATGTAAATAGAAGATAAAACTATCCCTATTTAATGATAATATGATGTTTACTTAGAAAATCCCTGGAAATTACCAAAAATGCCAACTGAAGCAATTAATAACTTCAACAAAATTTTAAGCTACAAAATCCTCAAAAAGCAAGACCATTCCTATAATATAATAATAATGAAACACAAGAAGTAATAAAAGGAAATCCCATTCCATATAACTATAAAACACATAAAATATCTGGGATCAACCAACCAAAGCACCCAAAAGTTTCCTATAGATTCAATTACGTAGTACTCCTTAAAGAAATGAAGAGCAACTTAACTTAAATAGAATATTCAAGGCTCGTGGCTAGGCTGCACCAAATATAATAAAAATAGCATTACTGACAAAATGAATCTACCCTTTTTACAGCTGCGCCAATCAAATTCCTAAGGAGATACTTTATAGAACTTAATAAAATAATAACAAAATTCATTGGAAAAACAAAAGATTTAGAATATCAAGGAAAGCAATAAAAAAAATAGAAACAGAAGGGACTTTCAGACTTCCAACTCTAGAGGTAATTTTTGAAGCTATGGTGTTCAATAAGATGTCCACAGGAGAAAGTGTGTAGAGAAGAGATATTGGGGCAGATCTGTGATAGTTGTGTGGTCACAGAGGAATCAATTTCTCTAGGATTTGGGAGCCAAGTCAATGTGCCCAGTATGAGAGACTTAGGAAGAAAAGAACAGAAACAATATCTAAAACATCATTGTGTGGCCCCATGGGGCTCAGAATTTGGGTATTCCAGGAAGTAAATGTCCATCATTCCCTTTAGATGTTTCACCTATTAAAATATAAGTTTCTTGAGAGCAGGGACTGTCTGCTTTTTTAATGTTTCCCCAACCCTTATGCCATAACTAGGAATTTTTGCACCCAAGGCAAATGCCACAGACCACAGCTGTAACACAAACAAACAACAAGAACAATGTGCCCAAGTGAGACAGACAGAAGTCAGTGTAGGAAAGAAGCTCACCCTAACCCAGCATCTGGTAGTTTCTTATTTTGAAGAATTTCATCCACCTGTTGTTCTTATGCTGATGAAGGATTGCCAACACCTTCTAGGTATAAGCCCTTTAAATGTAGTGCATAGAGCACCCAGTCTCATCTCTCCACCCTAGAGTGGTACCCACACATAGCCCCTGACATTCAGATACCCACAAGTGCAAAGGAGCTCTGTGATCAGCTTAACACTAATGCCAAGTGACAGGCAGGAAGTTGCCTTTATTCTTTCCTTCTCATTCCACACCCAGTGATTCTGCAGCTCTGGACTCACTTTCCTTCTGCAAGACTTGCTCTTTGTGAAAATGATTCTTTGGTGCCAAATGTTCCTGTAAACTTTATTGTGGAAAGTGGGATTACTTTTTGATTCAATAAGCATGTTTGGAAGCCAGATTGGAAATTTTCTATCTCTGAATTATTGTTCATACAGTTTCTTTGGAGCAACATTTCCATTTGGTTGGGCACCATCACTATTAGATACATTTACCTGAAAAAATGAAATCATAAGTTTATATATGCCTTTGTCAATCCAAGTCAAAGATTGTTGATGTCTTCAATATTGTGTTACACCTGGAGCTTGACCCTGAATATTCAAAGGACAAAATCAATGTAAGCCTCATCCTCAAGAAGTTTGCAATCTAAGTGAAAGAAAAGTACTAGAACTGGAGTCCAAAGGCTTGGGTTCCAGCCCTGATACAGGCATATTGATCACAGATCTCACCTGCTCTGTGACTTGGGGCAAGACCCCTTATTTCCCTGGGTCCCAGATGATTTATCTAATCCAATGAGGTGGGGCTAGATTATTGCACAGACTACCTGCTGATCTAATATCATGAAATTCTCTATTAGAGAGGACCTGACACCCAAATCTGCAAGGAGAGCAAAGAAGTGGCCTCATCATAATCCCAGAGCTGAGATCCTAGACAAAAAAAAAATGTGTCTGATAGCTCATTCAGTCCAAGTCCCTCTTCTTATGCATGAAGAAACTGAAGCCCCAGGCTCTTCATAATCCAGTGCTTCTTGGACCATTTCACCAGTGCCTCCAAGATCTTTTCCATTACTATGATTATCAAGATTTGGGATTTCAAAATTCCCCAGACACAGGAGAGACTACCTTATACCTTGGAGACTCCAGTTCCAGGTTGATGGTTTGTCTTACTAAGGGAAAAGCTTCAAGGATCATATAAGGACTAAAGAAAAGTACTGAACTCTGAAGCAATTGAGATGCTCTTCTGCCGAAGACTACCTCCCTCTCTTTTCTATGGTCATTGAGTTCCATCTTATTTGCTTTGTTGAAAAATTCTAGTCTATGAAGATCTTTCAGAAACATGGTGTTAGCCATACATCCCAATTTTGTGCCTTCTGAAAATCGGATAAAGATGGCATCTATATATTATTCAAGTTTGATAAAATTCCTTTGGACATCTCCTGCCAAGATGATGTCATACCATGTATGACCACTTCTTATATCCCACCAAACAATTCTGAACTCAACTAATGGTGCATCAGTACTGTTTGTGTCATAGTGTCATGTCATGTATGTTATAGTATTTCATCCATCATATTACTTATATATTAGAATCATATTGTCAATATCTCAGCTTGTGGACAAGAAAAGCATGAGATAGTTCATTAATATCAAGGCAAACTAAATAATCCTATCAACAACATCTCACACTGTGTGTCAAAATGGGTACATTATTTAAACAAAAAAGTAGTACCATGAGCAAATTAGGGGGATATGGAATAGTTTACTTATCAGATCTGTGGATGATAGAAGAATTTATGACCAAATTAGAGACAGAAAGCATTATGTGATATAAAATGGATAATTTTGATTACATTAAATTAAAAGGGGTTTATACAAGCAAAACTAATGCAGCCAAGATTAGAAAAGTAGAGCAAATTTTTATAGCAAATATCCTGGATCCCCGTTTCTCAAATACATTGAGAACTAAGTCAAAATTAAAGAATAAGTCATTCCCCATTTGATAATTGGTCAAAGAATATAAAGGCAAATTTCAGTTTAAACCAAAACTATCGTTAGTGATATGAAAAAATGCTTTAAGTCACTCTTGATTAGAGAAATGCAAATGAAAAGAACTCTGAGTTGCCACCTCACCATATGACAGAAAAGGGGAATGACCAATGTTGGCAGAAATGTGGGATCATCAGGACAGTAATGCAATGTGACAGAGTTGTGAACTGATATGACCATTCTGGAGAGCAGTACAGAAGTATGTCCATCCTTTGACTCAGCAATACCACTACTAAGTATCCCAAAGAGATATTTTTTAAAGGGAAAGGATCTATATGTGCAAAAATATTTATAGCAGCTCTTTTGGTGGTGGCAAAGAATTAGAAATTGAGGGAAGGACCATCAATTGGGGAATGGCTAAACAAATGGTGGTATATGATGGTAATGAAATACCAATGTTCTATAAGAAATTATAAGCAGGATACTTTCAGAAAAACCTGGAGAGACCTAAATGGACTGATTCAAAAGTTGTCATCAGAACCAAGAGAACACTGTATACACTATCAGCAATAGTGTAGGATGATCAACTGTGAATGACTTAGCTATTCTCAGTAATAGAATGATCAAAGACAATTCTGAAGGACATGATGAAAAATGCCATCCATCTCAAGAGAAAGAACTGATGGAGTCTGAATGCAGATTGAAGTTACTTTTTTAACCTTCTTTATATTGGTGGGGAGGGTCTTTGTTTCCTTTCACAATAGGTTTCACAATATTTTACATGCCTGCACATGTATAACCTATATCAAATGCTTGCCATCTGAGGAAAAAGGGGGGGGGTGAGGAAGAGAATTTAGATCTCGAAACTTTAAAAAAACAAATGTTAAAAATTGTTTTTATATGTAATCAGGAAAAAATGAAATTTTTTAAAAGTGGTAACCTTGTCAAAAGGCTTATTTCTCATGGCCTGTTTTTGATGGAGCTACATTGGCTTCTTATAATCACTACTTTCCTTCTAAAAGTTCACTATCATCACTTTAATAATTCAGTATAGAACTTTGCCAAAAATCCATTAGGCTTACTGACCACTGGTGTAACAGTTCCATTCTTTCCCGGGTAGACATTAGTTCATTTCTAGTACTCTGGTGCTCCACAGATTTCAGAGATCACTTAGAGGGACCTAAAAGTGCCAATTACAAGGTGTGAGTTTTGATTGGGCTTCATTTGGGCCTGGGCTATGAACTCAGCAAAGGTGGAGTGCTCTCTTAACATCTCCTTACTTGTGGTGCATATCAACTCACTATTTAACTATCTCTGTTCTATCCATCCCACCCAGTTCCCCAAATTATTCTTTTTCACAGAGAAAGCAACATAAATGAACTGAGCAGTTGGATTTTTTCTCCTTTGTTCATTCTCATTACCACATTCATCCCAGAGGCACTGCCATTTTTTCTCTGCCCTTTTTTTTACTCCCCAATATGAAACAATCCTTTTATGATCCAGGACAATTCTGAGGGACTTATGAGAAAGAATGCTACCCACATCTAGAGAAAGAACTATGGGAATTCCAGACAAAAACATGATTTATCACTTATTTATATGAGTATATGATTTGGGGTTTTGGTTTTAAGAGATTACTCTATGACAAAAATGAATAATATAGAAATAGGATTTGAATGATAATATATGTATAAGCCAGTGAAATTGCTTGTTAACTCTGGGAGGAGGAAGGGTAGGCAACAAGAATTATGTAATCATGGAGAAAAAATTTTAAATTAAAATTTAAAAATTAATAAAAAAATAAAAACAATATATGTTGTTGTTCTTAGCATCCTCTAAAACCTATGGATATTCTGAACATCAGTGTTCCTGACACTGTTGCTACTGGAACATGCCACACTTTTATATTCCTTCTGAGTAACCTGACTTTGCTTCTATCTTCTAGGCATGTCTTTTACAAATCTAAATTAACCCCTGAGTTCCTTTTGCATCCGCATACGTTTTTTTAAGAAACTTTTGCTTCTTTGGAAATTTGTTTGTGTTTTCAAATTTTCATTTATAAAAGCTTCCCATTCCTCCTGGCTTGATTTTCTGCATAAATTCTTAGCTCATGGATTCTCCTATATCTTTTCCTAAACCCTTTGAAATCTGCTCTCCCCAAATCTGGGTACATGACAGACTTACACATGGTTTTTTTCTCCTTTATCACACATTCTGAGAAGAAGTCGTCGTTTTCCCCACTAGGTTTCCCCTAATTCACATCCCATAAACTAGTTCCTTCTTTTTTGGTCAGATACATGTTCAAAGAGCAATTTCCTCCATTCATTTTGATGGACAAAAGTGTCCTTAAAACAAGGGAACAAAGTATTAGCTGGGCTCTTTTAGGTATTGAGAGAAGTTCAACAAATAAATGTCCATTTCATGGAAAATCTCCATCCCTCCCAAATCATGCCCTCTTGCCAGATTTATGATTTCTTTTCTGTAGTGTCTTCATCTATTTCCTCTTTTTGCCCACTTTCTGCCTCCATTCATCTCTTCCCAAGTCCTTCACCACGCTTCCTTGGCTTTCCAGATTTCTCCACATTGAGTAGATCTTGATATAGAGTGATAATCCTCTCTGCTCCCCTGTTCTCATCCTCTTCCTGTTGGAAGGCCAAGATCAGGAGATAAAGTTGCTGTCAGGTTTCAGAATTGCTTAAGGGCAAAACTTCCTAACAGAGAGAGTTAAGAAGCAATAGAATGAGCTCACTGGACTTCTTCAACAATAAGCATTTACTAAGTGTGCCAAGGAGCTGTGTTGAACTCAGGGGCCATGGGGGGAAGAGAGGGGAGAATGACAAAAGACAGTCCCTGCAGTCAAAGAGCTCAAAGTCAAGAAGAGACTGGGTGACCACTTACTGAGAGATGGAGCTGTCACCTGGGAGAGTGTTAGATATAGAGTCGGGATGCCAGGGTTCAAATCCTGCCTCAGATACTTACTACCAGGCTGACACTGGGCAACTCACTTAACCTTTGTCTGTCTCAATTTCCTCATCTACAAAATGAAGATGATAATAAGTGTGATACACATACCACATGGGTTTTTTTGAAATTCAAATGGATTTTACGCAGAAAGTGTAAACCTTAAAATGATTTCTATTCTACTAGGGTACCCAGGAGATAAAGCACTGGACCTGGAGTCAGGAAGATATCAGTTCAAATCCAGCTTCAGACATTTACAGGCAGTTTTACCCAGGGCAAGTCATTTGACCTCTGTCTGCCCCAGTTTCCTTTTCAGAGAATCAGAATAATAATGGTACCAACCTCCAAGGATGGTAGTGAGGATCCATCAAGTAAAAGTGCTTTGCACTTCTGAAAATGATCTTAAAATGCCATCTTTATCTCTACAAGTTAGCTAATTAAAGAGGATGCTTGTTCATTTCTCAGACAGACTCCATGGATTCTGGTGCCTTTCCAGCTCAGATATTCTCTAGTGATGGAGGCTCTTTCCTATTGCAAGAATAAAGGGATAAGAGATAAGGGGAGAGACAAGCAAAATTGTCTCTAAAAGGGAGAGAAGAGAATTTAGCCATGAATCCTGGGGAAAGATTCTAGAAGGAGAAGGCACTGCAGAGGAGAGTTTGGGGGAGTTAACTGAGTTAACTATCACTACACAATGGGTCCTGTCCCTGAGCTGGAATGGAGAACAGCTGCTCCATCAGCTCCTGTAGCCTGACTAGTTTCATGGAGAAACTTGGAGGGTTTGGGCTTGGAAGATACTGAGGAGCGGATCTGGGTTTCCCTGCAGTGCTGTGGACACTCTGGCTGTGGCAATTTGGCTAAGGTAAACCAAAGGGTTTAATATCTGGGACTTTGGGGTTTTACCCAAAGAAGCCAAACCCATGCTTGGGGAAGGACTCAGTCCACTCATGAGTCCATTCTCATTAGTCCTTTTAGAGACAATTGGGGTTAGTTGATTAACAGATACTTAGTATAGATAGTTAGTCAGCTGGTTTTGGGGGGTAGATCAGATGAGAGAGCTGATAAGAAGGGTTATAGAAGATCAGAAGAGCTCTCTCATGAGAGAGGCATAGAAAGTGGGTGGAGATAGAGCTCTGATAGAGTCAGGGACATAATGAATCTTAACTATCAGTTTCCCAACCTTAATAAGCAAAACAAACTTGTATTTTCCTATTGTCTCAAGGTATTTTGCACTTTACTAGCCCTGGAAAGGTCCTTAGGTGGGTTTTTCATCACCAATCCATCTGGGTCCTTCTCTATCCACATATCTCCTTTTGGAGGTACATTTCTTTTTCACCATTTCACTAATACTTCTAAGAAGAAACTCCACTTTTCCAGGGTTCTTGCAGTATGCCCCGCAACCTTTATGATGGGCAGGGTCCCCCCCCCCCAGTATATAAGTCAAATAAAGAAAAGTCACACTAGTCTAGAGTGCTTTTGAACATAAACACTTTAAGGGACAGAGATCAAATGCATAGTCACTTTCTGAGTGATGCTCTGGAAGTAGAAGAAGCAGAAAACACTTGTAGCCAAAAGTCAAGGTGAGTGTGTTCTCATTCCTGTGACCTCATGAGTTCTCATAGCTTTGTTTTAAACAAAATGAAGAACATGGATGCAGCCTCTCAGAAGATGAGATCTAGTGTTCAAAGGAGATGCTGCAAAGGAGGGACAGGTGATCTTCCCAAACCCTCCCTCAGTGGGAGACATCTTCTTGGGGACCAGGCTGTCCCTTAGCTGGGGCAATGCTGTGGGTGCCTCCTAGAGGGCATGGGAGGGAAGTGATCAGAGAAGACCAGGGTCAAGGTGAAGCATAAACATGGCTTTGGTGACTGACTTTTGAATTTCTTTTCCAGGAAGCCTTCCCTGATCTTAAGCAACCATGGTCCAGAGTCCTCACATGGCCCTTTGCTCTCTTTAATATACGTATCATGCAGTATTGTTTTCTATGCCCATGTTTCACCCTTACTAAAATGGTAGCTTAATCAGTCCTAGCCCTCTCCCAGATGCCTTATGTCCCCAACAGACAGAGACCAGAGCATGAAGCTGAGAAGTAGTGTTTCAAGGACCCAATCCAAGGTAGCAATGTGGGTAGGGAGAGAACAATGAGGGGCAAGTTTCATGACTGTTTAGAAATGCTCATAGACTGAAGGTCAAAGCTCCCATTTGTCATCTGAAACATGCTATAATGAAGGCACAAATAATTTCATGCAAAGTCACCAGTGCATAGTAACTCTCAGAGGATGAGGCACGTACAAACACATCCAGCAAAGTTTCCAAATCTTACCTAAAGCACCCAAAGGCCTTGCCAGAGCTCTCTCTACCAGTAGGCTCCTGCTGCCACAGAACAATTCTCATTTACATTTTGATACACACCATCAATCCCTCCAAATGTGGCACTAACTCTCCATCGTGCTCTTTCCTGCATCCTAAACACTGTGCCACCAAAGGATGATTTTGCCATGCCTAATCACAATACCAACTTTATTCAACAGCCCTCTAATTCCTAGCACGAAGCAAGGTACAAAACAGAGGGACATT
Organism: Monodelphis domestica; assembly: GCF_027887165.1. Classification (NCBI taxonomy): domain Eukaryota; kingdom Metazoa; phylum Chordata; class Mammalia; order Didelphimorphia; family Didelphidae; genus Monodelphis; species Monodelphis domestica. The sequence continues at coordinate 11,272,041 of NC_077231.1, forward strand.
ATGCTCACCAAATCTGTTTGCCTTCATCATGCCAAATTGAGAAAAAAAGAGATTTCCTACAGATGATGAAGTCTCCCAGATGCCCCTTTTTTTGTAGATGACATTGTTCTGATACATTAAACCCCAGAATACTTCAGGACCCCCTCAGTGAGATCTATGATTATTCAGAAGAGATAGACTTAAATATATATAAATATATGTATTATAATGAAATTGATAAAAATATCAATTGTCTGAGTGATGGCGTGTAGTTGGAAGGTCCATCCATTGGGTCAACATACCAGAACATATAGCTGGGTCAGGCAACCCTGATAGAAAATAAGTAGGACCCAATAGAGGAAAGGGATCAGGTTGGTCTATGTACAGGAAACTACATGGGACTGTAATCATTCGAAGCTATTCCTCACCATGACCATATGGGAGCAAGCCACATATTGAGAATAAAGGATAGTAGATGTGATGCCCAAATACTGTGCATGGAAAAAAAAGACCTAAAGGAGGACTCCCAGAACATCAATGTGTTGGTCCTGGATAAATTGATAGGGTGGAGAGGAGGAAAAAGTGAGATGAGGAACTGAAGTTGGAAGTTCTTAGGTAGACATGGACAAGGGTAACACTAGATGAGAAGGTATAGATGGACTGACTATATGCACTGATGGAGGGAATGGCCATAAAGATGAGATCACAGTCTCATTAAAACATCAAAGCAAACTCAATTGATTGTCAGTTCCAGGAACATTTTCTAATAGTTCAAATAAGATGAAATAAGTCTGGAGAAAGCTACTACCATTTCAGCAAAGCATTTAATGGAGGCTATCAGGCTATTCTTATGAGCAAAATGAGGAGGTTCAGTGAGGTTCATGCAGAACTGACTGAAAACTGGCCCCAAAAGGATCCATTAACATTTTTATATCAGTACACTTGGTAGACTTCCAGTGAAGAGCCACCAGAAATCTGTCCAAGGTGGGATGTTGGTCAACAATTTTTAGCATTTACTTGAAAGAAGACACAGATCACATATTTATGAGAATTGTAGATGATTCAAATCCAAGAGTGACAGACAACACACGAGATGACAGTCAATGTTCAAAAGGTTCTCAGCAATCTGCAACAATGGACCAAATAAAATGTGATGGAATTTGATGGGAATAAACATAAAATACTACAAGTAGGTTAGAAAAATCAACTTTGCCAATAGAGAAGGTGTGACTAGAAAACAGACTCATAAAAAAGATTGGGAAGTATATGCCATCTCAGTCTACATATACTGTATATATGACAGCTAAAAATCTAAGGAGATCTTAGTTTGTGTTAAGAAAGGGAGAGTATCCCAAAAGAACGTGGTAAAACTTGTCCTCATCAGTACAAAACAAGAATATTGAGTTTTGTTCTGTGTGACATCGACAAAATGGAGCCCATCTAGAGGACAGCCACAAGGATGTTGGAGACCTGGAGACTATCAGAAGTTGAAGAAATTGGGTACAATTAGGCTAAGAGAAAGCTTATTAGCAGAGGAAGATTAGTTTGAACTAGGATCATTGGTTGAAAGTCATAACAAAGTAGATATTACATATGTTTGTGTGTATATAAATATATATGTATATATTTATATATACACACAACTTGGCCATTTTCTCCATTGATACTGAAGATTTACATATGTATGTATATATATGTGTGTATGTACATATACATGTATATACACATGTCCATAATCAGGGCACCTGGGGGGCACAATGGTTAGAATCTCAGGTCCAGAGTTATCGCATCTTCCAGAGTTCAAATCTGGCCTCAGTATTGGCAACAAAGTCATCTCTTCTGACTTCTAGAGTCAACGTTCTTTCTCCCAGACCAGGATGGTCAAAGCCTGAGCCAAGGGGAGCCCATGACTTGGCTATGGTCCAGAAGACAATGGAATCAGGGAAGTCAGAGAGTCCGATCCCAGGAGAAGCCCCTGAAAGGTTTTTGCTCTCACTAATTCTGTTCGGGAGTTTCCTCTTCTAAATATCTCAATGGCTCATGAGAAGCTAGGAGATTCTAGGGAAGGGAGGGGGGCTTTCATTACAGGGTCAGTGACACAGACCATTATTTAGTCTTTCTCATTCAATAGTCTCCTACAGAAGTAGAGATGGTCCAATGAATAATTTAAAATTTCCCATTGTTTCTATTTAGGTCATTCTCAATATGAGAACCATAAGTCAAATGGTGAACCGTGATTTAAAAAACAAAAGATGGCTGAGTTTGTGAAAAGGAATGGGCATGAGGCTTTGCAATCAAAAGATTATATACTAATATTTCAGGAGACCTGGGATATCATTTACTTGGCCACTCTATCCTATGATATAAAAGCTGATCATAGAATTATAGATTTAGAAATGGAAAGGACTCTGAGCTCACCAAGTCAGTCCACCTCTCTCATTTTATAGAAATAAAAACTGGGCCCCAGAGAAGGCAAATGACTCACCTAAGGTCATACAGCAAATAGTTGACAGATCCAAGATTCCATCCAGGTCCTTCCATGGGATGCTTTATTATCCAAGTTATACATTCTGCTGATTGTTGAATCAGAACTCTCCTGCTTACCAGCTGAGTGTCCTGGAGCAAAGGAAATCCTTCTGGGAGCTTCAACTTATCCTCTGTAATATGGAAAAAATAATCATGCTCTAAAGGTACTACTGACAGCATAGAACCATTGGGAGGAAAGTGATTATAAATGGATTCCCTGCTATTTGGGCATCTGAACTTTTTTTTCAAAGCATGTATTTCTGAACCAGCCCTCAGCCATTCTTTTCTCCCTTGTCAACTCATTGTCCTGATAACAAATGCATAGCTAAGGTGAGGTCAAAAAGGCTATGGTCCAGGATGGGGAAATGTAGAGGACAACACTACCCCAAGGAACCCTCCTCTCTGACTTGGCCCAAGTTCAAATGCATCAGCAGCCACCACCTGATTATTCACCCAAGTTTCATCTATGGACAGTTCCCAGCTGCCATTTAGAATTTCCTACATAAGAAACAGCTTTGTTTGAACAGTGGAAGATGCTGGTAACAAAAGGACACTAAATTTAAAAATTTAAGGTGTGTTAGAAAAAAAAATCATATTCTATCCTAGTCAATGATGAAGAGTCTATAGAAGGACAGACATAATAATACACTTTTGATGTGAAAAGGGCCCATCGTTCTGGAAAACAATTAGGAATCATGATCAATAAGACACTCAAATATCCACCTCCTCTGCCCAAGATGCTGCGTTGTCAAGCACAGACTCCAAGGAAGTCAAAGTCCCAGAGTTAACCAAAGGTTTATGTAGAAAAACTGGTAGGGGATGGCCAAACAAGCTATGGCTGCTGAATAGGAGATAATAATCTTGTCTTGTAAGAAACCATGAACATGATGGGTATAGAGAAGCCCTGGAAAACACATATGGAGGAGTGAGGAGCAAAGTTAGCAAACCAGAGAAACAATATGACCAACAACAAAACTGTGTGAGTGGAAAAACTGAACAACAAAACCAAAAGTGAATAATGTGTAATTGAGTGACTAAATGTGTCCAACTCTCTGCGATCCTATTTGGGGTTTTCTGGGCAAAGATACTGAAGTGGTTTGCCATTCCTTCTCCAGGTCATTTGACAGATGAGGAAACTGAGACAAACAGGGTTAAGTGACTTGCTTAGGGTCACACAACTAGTATCTAAGACCAGATTTGAAATTACAAAGTTGAGTCTTCCAGACTCCAGACCCAGCACTTTATACATTGTACCACCTATCTGCCAACTATAGGATGTGTGTATGTGTGTGTATAAATATCTCCACATTCACACATATACACACATTGTCCAACTCATATAATGTATTTGGTTAATTTGGCTGAATTGCTTTTTTTTCCCTTTTTTTGTTACAAGGGATGACTCTGGTAGAAGTCAAGAAAGAAATATAGTAAGAAACAAAGATGACGTGAAAAACAAAGACAAAAATGAAAATTTTATATAGTATATATGATGGTTTTATTCCTAGGAATGAAGAGAATAAGTTATTTCACACATTGAACCCTTTTAATATATTCTCTTCAAACATAGGAATAAAATTATCATTAGATAAAGCAGAGATTTATAACAGGTAAGAAAAAGTATGGAAGAGTATCTTGATGTTTATTTTCTCTAAAAACTTGTTCCTTGAGACCATCTTCTTTATTTTTCAATTGAATATAAATATTTGAATTAAATTATTGAATATTTGCATTCAGGTATTGCTTTTATGCCATTTGTTCCTTCACTATACTAACTATTTAGTTCTTGAGGCACTGATGCCTCACAGTGGCAAGGAGGTCATTCTAGTTTCTTGAAGGATATACCTGCAGAGTAAAGTCTCTGGGTAAGTCCCAACAGACTTAGAATTATATTTTAAATACAGGATTTGGGATGGACTGAATGGCTTTTGCCAGTGGTCAGCCTAGCTATGTTCAAAGAGCCTGATAACAAGATTGGCCAGAGGGTAATAGCTTGGGAGGAGAGGGTTGAGAAGCAATAGCAATTCACGAAGATCATATACTAAGGTGTCTCTAATAAGAGATTGCCATTTCCTCAGTTAGAGAGGTCTCTAGCTAGGGTATTCTCACAGTTTTAAGGTATTAAAGATATTAAGATATTAAAGGGTTCTCTTTAAGTTCTTCTAAAAGGATAATAGTTCATCTCTTTTTGATTTTTGAATTTTCTTTTTTCTAAATATCAACATTTCTTTTTCCACACTCTCACCAAAACCACTTCCTCCACCAAAATAAAAAAGAATAGAAAAGAAAAAGAACTTTTATCCAAATAAGAATAGTCTAAATATCAACATTTCTTTTTCCACACTCCCCCAAAATCATTCCCTCCACCAAAATAAAAAAAAAGAATAGAAAAGAAAAAGAAACAGAACTTTTATCCAAATAAGAACAGTCAATCAAACTAAATATCCTACTGGTCATGCCCAGCTCAGTCCTTAATTTCTGTCGTGTGTGATATTCTATCATAGGTCCTAGTACCCAAGCCTTTGAAGATGGTTTGTCTATCATTATCACTATCACTGTATACATCATTTTCCTGGTTCTGCTCACCTCATCCTGCAGCAGTTCATATAAGTCTTCCCAGATTAGTCTGAAACTATCTTTTTGTTTCTTACACCACAATCTTGTTCTATGTTGCATCCACATGCCATAATTTGTTCAGTTTTTCAGTTCAGTTTTTTTTTGCACACAGATTTTTATTAAACAGGGCTGGTAATGGAATGTCTCTTATGTTCAGTGAATAAACATAAATCCTTTTATTACAGAAATTGTATTCATTGGTGAGTTTGGTCATATCTATTGAGTAATTCTTTTAAAATTAGAATCAATCATTAACATAGAATTTACTATCTCTTCATTATATCGTGGAGTGTCTTATGTAGTCATTCGGGCATCCCTTTCACTCACAGGTCTTTGCCACTCAAAAAGATCTGCTATAAAATATACATGTGGGAACTTTTTCTCTTTTTTGCTTAAATAAAACTATCAGAATTGTGGTTCATTGAACTGAAAGTCCAAAATCAAGTTACCACTGCTCATCTGTTAACGGAGAATTCCTGATGATAAGCAAGAATCATAGACTTGAAGCTAGAAGGGATCTTAGAGGTCATTAAGTTGGACTCTTCATTTTAAAGATGAGTAACCTGAGGGAGTATGAACTGCACAGAGCCTTACAGTTAATAAATAATAAAATCAGGATTTGAACCCAGGTCATCCAAGCCAAAATCCAGCTCTTTCTCTACTATAGCATGAATGTCTTCTCAATCAAGCTAAAGTTGCAATTCTAATATAATAAAGTAAAGTAGATTTCACAGGAGTCTATTCATCTAGACCAAAGTTACTCAGGAGGGAATAGAGCATAGAGCTTTACTAATATCTGAGTAACTTGAGTAAGCATTCCCTCTAGGGGTGATCATAGGAATGTCAAAATTAAGATCTGGAAGGGACTCTCCCAATGTCTTCATTTGCCCTCATCAGAAGTATTTTGCCCCAAAGTACAGGATTGGGATTTAGACTCAGCTAGTCTGATTCAAAATCAAGCACTATATACCAGGCTAGACTCTCCATTGAAGGAATGGGGTTTCTTTTTTTTCTTTTTAAAAAAAATTATCTTTATTTTATTCCAAAAACAAATTTACACATAGGTTTTCCAAAGTTACATGATTCATGTTCTCCCCCCCCCAAGTTGACAAGCAATGTGACTGGGTTATACATGTATTGTGACTCAAAACATATTTCTATATTATTCATTTTTGTAAGAGAATAATCTTACAAACATTTTTATAAGAGAATAATCTTACAAAAACAAAACCAATGGGGTTTCTTTTGAAGCTGAAGAGCACAGCTTCCCAAATCCTGTCCAGAAAAAGAGGAGTAAGTAAAGTCTTCAAAATGGATTCCCAACTTCTTTTTGAGTGAATGAGCTATGTTGACCTACTGGACCCCAAATGTATCCTCTAGATTATCACTTGTTCTTTTTCTATCTATAAACTTCATTTACGTACATCTGGTCTTGGTCCTTATTTCCTCAAATTTCTCCAAAAGCCCCATTATATCCTAAGGAAAAATCATGGGATCACCAGACTTAGAGAGGAAAGGAACCTTAGAGACCATCTACTTGACCTCCTTGTTTTACAGAGGAGGAAAATGAGTCCCAGAAGAGAGGAGGGACTCAACCAAGGTCACTTAAGTAATGCATGTTATTATTGTCCAAGTGTGTCTGACACTACATGACTCCCATTTAAGGATTTGGGGTTTGTTTGTTTGTTTGTTTGTTTTGCAAAGATCCTGGAGTGGCTTGCCATTTCCTTTTCCAAATTATTTTACAGATGAGAAAACTGAGGCAAATGGAGTTAAGGGACTTTCTGAGGGTCACACAGCTAGTGTCTGAGATTGGATTTGAACTCAGGTCTTCTTGACTTTAGACCTGGTGCTTCCTAGCTGCCCAAGTAATTAGAAAACCTAGATTCAAATCTTGATCCTCTGATACTTTTGACACCATATTATTCCCATTTTCAAATTAGGCAGCTGGCTGGTGCCATAGGGTCCAGGGTGAAGGTCTTGTAGCCAGTAGGATCTGAGCTGAAATCCCCTCTCAGACACTTCATAGTGTTGCCCTGGGGAAGTTAACTAACCTCTCATCCTCAGGTTCCCTATCTATAAAATGGGAATAATAATAGCATCTGCCTTATAGGGTTGTTTGTGAGAATCAAATTAGGTCATTATAAGGCAAAGTTTAAAGGACTACATAAATTCTATTATTACTCCTTCTATTACTTTTATTATTAATTCTGACAGTCAAGGGCCTTCCTTATCTAGTACCATTCTACTTACCCAGTCTTGTGCTCCCTTTACACACTCTATTTCTCCCATATTATTCTGTGCTTTCCTTTAATACCTTTGTCCAGGCTATTCCCTGGAGTTGGGATAACTTGGCCCCAATGATCTGCCTTTAGATTATCTACTCATAGTAGAAACACAGAAGAAAAACAACTGCTTGATTACATGGGTGGATGGGGATAGGATTGGGGATTCAGACTCCAAACAATCACTCTATTACAAATATTAATAATATGGAAATAGGTCCTGATCAAGGTAAAAACCAGTGGAATTGCTCTTTGGCTATAGAAGGGGAGTGGGAGGAGGGGAGGGAAAGAACATGAATCATGTAACCATGGGAAAATATTCTAAATAGTTTAATTAAATAAACTTTTTCAATTAAAAAAGATAGAAGGTCGATTATCTACTCATACTTTCATGTTCAACTCAAATTCCATGAGATGGAGGATGTCTGAACTAACCCCTTAGGTGAATAAGATCAATGATTTAAAGCTGAAAGGGACCTCAGAGGGCCAATTCATTTGTCTTACAAAAACTGAGGCTCAGCAATGAAAAATGACTCATCCCTTATCACACGGTAACTGGCAAAGGTAGCATTTGAGCTCAGATTTGCCACCAAATCCCCCAAGTCCTCTTTTAATGGGTAGAATCTTTATGCTCAAGCCTAATAGAACCTCTACCACATGACCCTTGTCATGTAACAAATACCATTTATTATAGTTATCTGTGCATGTTCAAAACCCCATTCAAGGCTAAAAAACTCCATGAGGCCAAGGACCAACCAAGTCTTCTCTAAATTTTGTAGGGCTCCCATCATGGACCTCTTTACCGGCACAAGAACCTAGTTTGAACAGGTTTGTATTCAACTAGTTTCCTCCAGCTCCTTCCACAGGTCTCTGCAAACAGTTGGTGACTAATAGATGTTGACTGAACAGAACAGAGTGCTTCTTCACTGGTCCTGGGATAATGAGGCTGCCTCGTGAGCCTGGACCAACACAATTGATTAGTTTCCAATTTAGCTTTGCTGTTTAGCATGGAGCCAATACATGGGATTTCTGGACTCAGGCCACTTAGGTCTATTAAAAGCCTGTTTATTCCCTGCCGTGAGTTAAAGAGTGCCATTTTTTTTTGGTTCCCACTTCCTGATTTCAGCCCACAGAGAATAATTAAATTTGTTGATCCCTAATTGACTTCAGGTGGCTCCCAAACCAAACACTGACGTGTTCCTCGAATAATTCCTCCTTTAAATGGGCTTCAATCTCCTTTGGAAGATAAGAAAATGAAAATGAAAATAGCTGGAAAGTCAGAGAAAAGAAATACCTTGTGCCTACTGACATGTGTCATCAAGTCCTCCCTTTTTGCCGTGGAGAGGCTATTGGGGGCTTGGCAATGATTGCCACCACAGAGCAGGGATTCCCACTCTCATGAGCTACAGAGAAAAGAACTTGGAACGCTTCGATGGGGTCAACAGTAGAGAGAGCACTGGCTCTGAAGCCAAACCCAGCTTCGAATTTGTCTCAGCTGTGTGACCCTGCAGAGTCATTTTGCCTCTTTCTGTCTCAGTTTCCTCTTCTGTAAAATGGAGAAAAGAATAGCCTCCACCTCCCCGAGTTGTGAAAACAGGACAGGTGGTAAAAGCCGAGTGTCTGACACACAGGAAGCACTTCATAAGCACTTGTTCCTTTCCCACTTGAAATCAGAAAATTCTGTTAGTTGGACCTCTCTAAGTTGCCAGCTGTTAAACCTTTAGGAACTCATTTCACTCCTAGAAATCCTCAAGATCCTACAGAGGATCTTAGGTCCATTAAGAAGCTCCATTAGGAAAAGGAGGTTCCATGCTGGTAGTTTCTCACCCAAGTGAAATCATTCTCCCCACAACAGGCTAGACTGTACTAGTTCCTGGGGATACAAGAAGGCATCTTGCTCTCCCCTGTGCTTCCATTCTACTGAGAAGGAATAGCCATAATGCACAGAACTCATTTCCTCAGTGTTTTCCAGAGTGAAGGTCAAGTGGTATTTGAATTTTATTTTAATTATTAGTTTGTCCCACGTGGGCTTGTGGTTTGTGCAGGGGAAAGAATCCTGACCTGGAATTGGGAAGACCTGGGTTCAAATTCCACCTCTGCCTCTTACCACCCACGTGTTCTGGAAATTAGAAATGGAGGCTCATAGAGGTCTCTGGATCTCTAAGCCTCCCTAGGTTAGATCATTTCGATCTAGCTCTGTAATACTATGATCCCGTCACTCAGTGATTCAGTTCCTCGGAACCACTTTTTGCTTCTCCTCTCAAATTTCACTAAGAGAAATTCAAATCAGAACCACCCAGAGCTTTCACTTCACCCCAAGGAAACTAGCCCAAAAGACAAAAGGCAGAAAAATTGATGTCAAGAGCTGTGGAAAGACCAGCACATGAAAGCATTGTTGGTGGAATTGTGGATTAGTACAATCATTATGGGAACCAATTTGGAATTATACCAATAAAATGACCAGAATGCTCTTTGACGTAAAGATTCCACTATGAGACACATGCCCCAAAGAGGTCATTCAGAAGAAGAGTCTCCAGAGACACTAAAAAATGTATAGCACTTGTTTGGTGGTAGAGTAGTAGAAACAAAAAAAGCAGGTGTCCATAGATTGGGAAGTGACTAATCAAAGGGTAGTCAGATGAAGTAGCGGCAGATTGCTAGGCTTTAATGAAGGATGAATTAGATAAATACAGAGAAGCCTGGGGAAGACTTACATGAATTGATGAAGAGGAATTAAGCTGAGCCAGAAAAACAACACACACAGTGATTACAAAAATGTAAATTGAAAGAACAACCACAACCAAAGTATCAAAACTGAATGTTGCAAAATGACAAAGAAAAAACTTGGCTCCCCAAAAGACCCCTCCCCTTTCTTCTGCACAGGAACAGAGGGGTCCAGGAACACTGTAAATATAGTAAAAATTTAAATAATTCATCAGTTTTCCCAGGTTTTCTCTTTTTCTTTTAAAAAAAATCCTATTTTATAGGGAATAATTCTCTGGGAAAAGGAGGCACACCAGGGTAAATTTAAGTGATATAAAAACAAAAAAGATCAATAAAAATTTATTTTTAAGAAAGTCCATAAATGATTACTGCCTGTGAACTCACAAAGGATGGCTATGTCTGCAGTCCCTTCTCAGTGGTTTGGCTATATTTTGTTCTTGTAAACAATAATGTGTCCTTTCTATACGCTGATGCTCTGACCATCAGGAGGGGCAGACACACAAAGATTCCAACATCTTCTCTATGCATGATTCTTTTCAGAAAGATGAAATGAATGAGATCTATAAAAATAAAATAAACAGCCTTTGTGCTAGGCAAGAGAGAGGCTCTAGGAAGCTTACGCAGATGAGGTAGGAGAAACAAGGAAGTGTGCCAAACAGAAGTAGGGCTGAATTTGCAGTCAGACGACCTGGCTTTATAAAACACTTGATCCCTAAGGAACTCCATTTTGGGGGAAATCTCCATCTTCTTGGACCTCTTTTTAAATATGAAGTATGAAAGGGCTGTCCAAATCACTAATAAAAAAATGCCATTCAAAACAACACTAATCCTAACTTTAACCCCACTACTATTGAGAAGAAATTAGAAGACCTGAATTCAAATCCAGTCTCAGATATTTACTAGCTGTGTGACCTGAGCAAGTCACCTAACTTAATCCTAAATGGGACTAGGGATGTTTGTTGCCAACCCCTATCAAATGAGAAGAATATTGCCAGTGGGAACTGGAAGCAGTTGTAGAAGGGGAAAAATCACCCACAAAACCCTCGGAGAACCCCAAAAAGGATATAGCCTGCTGGACTCTGAGAGAGGACTAGAGTTCTAGTCATAGAGCATAGCAGGAAGGGCAAGAAGAGGTTGGGGAAAAAAAGAGAGAAGTCTTGGAAGAGGGTTATTCCAACAGCTCAAGGAGGTAGTGGCCTTTGAGGACCTTGAGCCAGGTCTGGGAGCCAGAGGAGACTGGAAGTCTTAAAGTTAAGCCATCTGTCCAACACATATGAGCAAAGAGATGCCATTTCGGTTTCAAAGTTGTCGTAAACCTTCCAGTCTAGTTACAGGCATGGTTGTTCTTATTAACAGTATGCCTTTTTTCCCCTCAGACCAACTCAGTGATTTGAGAGGATTAAGCTGAAAAGAGAGAGTAAAGTGGAAGGGGATGAGGCAAATCTTATTTGTCAGCAGAAATGTGAACACAAATCTAAATCCGTTGTTGGTCCTACCCTGCTCATTAGCCTGGAGCATCAAGCTCAGTGGATTTCCACTCCTGAAACTTCATCCCACACATCCTCATTCTCAACAAAATGATCCCCTTCCTATTTCAGCCTTGTATATGCTCACATTTGGAGTGAGAGAATTGATGTAGGGTTTTAAATGTGTCCTTTTCCATCCAAAGGATTAAAAAAAAGTCTGTCACTGATACTACAAGAATGGAAGAATCAAGCTATTTCTACACTGGAATTGGAAATATTAGTCTTCCCATGATAATGGCAACTCCCTTTTAAAGAAGTTTAGAAATTACTTTCCTTATAATGTACTATTTTCCCATTCTTCAGAGGGAAAAAATGAGGCTTACCCTCATGGTCACACAGCTAGTAATTGTCAGAACAAGACTTGAATTCAGGTTTTCCAGTGCCAAACAAGACTAGTGTTTCTAACGATGATGCCAATTTTGTCTAGAAGAGGTGGTAGAGCCTGGAAATGACTCATTGGCAACTGAGCTAAAAGGAATTCTTTCTCAAATGCAAAAATTCCAGCAAATCTCAGAAGCTAAAGGGAAAATTCTTGAGAATATGAACTCAGAATTGACTTATCTGAATAGATCCATTTAAGCATCTGAACACCAACTACAGGAGAAGTGATCTGTTGGTAGACAATTTTATTCATATGAAAAAGATAGTGGGGTGGGAGTGGAGAATGAACTGTAAGCTAAATAGGAATCAAGAGTATAGATTTGTTAAAATTCCAGACCACTAATTTCATTTATCCTGGCAACTCTGAGAAATTCCCTCTACCAGAAGTTAAAATGGAAAAGGAAAACTATACACTGAAGTCCCCAATGAATATTGATACAAAAAAATTCAGCATTAGGAAGAAGACTTCAGCAACATATTGCAAAGATTACACACTATAACCACACTGGATTAATTAGCAGAAATGCAGGTCTGGTTCATTATTCATTAATAATTAATAATAGTCCTGATTATTAGGAAAACTATAAGCACCACTGACCATATCAATAACAAAACAACAATCATACGACTACATTAATCATTGCACAAAAAGCACTTGAAAAGACATAACATTCATTCCTGTCAAAAAATACTAGAAAATGTAGGAATAAATGGAGCTTTGCTAACTATGGTAATTAATATCTATCTAAATCTAATAGCCAGCATTATCTGTAACTGGGATAGACTAGAAGCCTTTCCAGTAAGAGCAGGGGAAAAGCAAGGAGAAGCAGCAGGTGGTACAATGTGATAGTATATACCAAACCTGGAGTCAGGAAGATCCAAATTCAAATCCAGTCCCAGACACTTTCTAGCTATGTAACCCTATGCAAGTCACTTAACCTTGGTCTGCCTCATTTTCCTCATCTGGAAAATGAAAATAATAACCTCTCACAGTTGTTAAAAGAATTAAATGAGATAATAATTACAAAGTACTTGTCGCAGGAAGTGGCACATAATTAGCACCATATAAAGTTAGCTGTTATTAGTAGCTATTATTAAGAATGTCCATTATCATCCTGTAAGATTTCAATTAATGTCCAATAACTCCAAGTATTAATTTTAAAAAGTTTATTAATAATCACTTAGAGTAGAAGGAATAAAAACCCAATTATTCAACAAAAATAAAACCATGTGAGTAAATTCTCCTGCCACTCACCTCACACCACCTCCACAAAACCAGATCAGGGGAAGAGAGAATGAGAAGTGGGGCTATGCAAAACTTATATGGGATACTGGGAATTGAAGTCCAGGGGAGCAGGTTCTTATTACACAACCCTTACTATTCAATATTCAATATTGTGCCAGAAATGCTAGCTATAACAATAAGGAAAAGAATTGAAGGAATCAGCCTAGTTAATGAGAAAACTAAATTACCACTGTTTGTAGATGATCTGATAGTTTACTTAGAGAACCCTATAGAGACAACTAAAAATGCTAACTAAGGGGGCAGCTAGGTTGTTCATTAGATTGAGAGCCAGGTCTAGAAATAAGAAATTCTGGGTTCAAATTTGACCTCAGTCCCTTCCTTACTGTGTGACCCTAAGCAAGTCACTTAACCCACATTGCCTAGTCCTTACCAGTCTTCTGCCTTGAAACCAATACATGGTATTGAGTCTAAGATGGAAAGTAAAGGGTTTTTTTTTAAGCTGACTAAAACAAATAGCAATCAGCAAAGTTCAGAATATGATAGAAACCCATACAAATCATCATCATTTCCATGTATTACCACCAAAATCCAGCAGTAAGTTACATGAAAAAATTCCATTTAAGTTAATTACAGATAACATAAAATACTTGGGATCCTACCTGCCAACACACGGAGGAACTATATGAACATAATTACAAAACACTCTTCACAAAAATGCTGTTATAAATAACTGGAAAATTATTCATTGCTCATTGATAGGCTAAGCCAAGACAATAAAAATGTCAAAACTACCTAAATTAATTTACTTATTCAGTACCATAATAATCAAATTCCAAAATTATTACTTTATAGAGACAGAAAAATAATAATAAAATTCATCTGGAGGTACAAAACATCAAAGGAATTAATCAAAGGAATGAATGGAAAAAAAGTGAAAGAAGGAAGCCCAACATTAGGCTCTAAGGGAAGGCAAAGTATTTTAAAGTTCATGATCCCTGCCTCCAGGTGATTCTGGTAGGCATGTGTTCTACAGTCCCTCCTGGCTCTGAGGTTCCCTGTTCCAAGAGTCCTCTAAGGTCTGACATCCTATGTTGTAAGGGTTCTTCCTCCTCTAGCATGCTAGCACCAAAATATGAACTCCCTCCCAATTCTAACTTGGTTAAATTCTACGTATGGATTCAATTGCTACTCATCTTTAGGAACTTCAAGATGCCCTGTCCATTTTCTAAAATTTTCTTTTAATTACTGTGAATTCAAAAGCATTAAACCACAGGAACATTTCTAGACCCTTTCCATTTAAACAATTGTCCAGTGAATGGATCCCTAAAGAATGAAAGCATTCATAGCAATAACCTTCAGAGCTGGATACAGATTCACCCAGGGAGGCTGGCTCCTCACTGCAACTGCTGCTGCCCTGGGCAGGTAGGAGCCCCATCCAGGGAAAAGTTTCATTACAGAAGAGGAGCAGAGTGAACAACAAAAACTTCAAAAGGTCTGCTGGCTGCCACCCTATCCAGTTGCTAAATCTCTGCATTGTCAGCCACAGCAAGGGGTAAAAGCAGCCTCTTCCATCTCCTTCTTCCTTTCTCTTATTCCCCTTAACAATATCAATGTTTCCCATATATGCCACTTGTTTACAACATATATATTCATTCTCAACAATGTTTGCTTTCTAAATCACTCTTTAAATCAAATTATCTCCAGAAGAGAGCACAAACAAATATTTACAGAGGATTTCCAAACAGCCGCCTCCACCCGAATCTATTTGTTCAAAGGCAAGAGTATTTGCTACTGTAACTCTTCATTACTAGAAGACTCAGAATACTGATGAAGAGCTCAACCTTGAATTAACCACATCTGGATGAGGAAAAGAGCTGATATTTATGTAACCATCTCATGTGATCCTCACTCTGGGCTAGCTGACTAATGGTCATCTGCCCTCAACTGGATAATTTTCAGATTGGGAAAACCCAGTATTTCCTAGAGTCATTGCTTCCCCTTTTGGAGAGAGGCTTTTGTAGAGTTTGGAGTTTTCATTATTTCAGCCAATCAACATGAATTTATTAAGTATCTGTGATGTGTCAGGAACTCCACCAGGTTCTGGCAATATGGGAGTGGGTAAGGATCTGACCATAAGAAGGTTACATTCTATTGGGGAAAACAACATGGACCCAAGCTGGAATCCCCAAGCATGGCATGCCCAGAAAGTGGTCATTCAGCATCTACTTGAAAACTTTTAGTGATGGGGAACTCATTACCTTCCAAAGCAGACCAATCCAAGTGTTAGAGTGTTCTATTTTTAAGCAAATTTTTGTCTTACATTGAGCTGAAATGCACAAAAATAGAAGTAAATACAAAATATATGAATATATATGAGCTAATGTCTCTTTTCTTGCAATTTCTAAACAAACAATAAATCAGATCTGGCTTGATCATGGCAGAGGACAATGAGATTATATACTTTTCTGAATTTTTTTCCCACAAAGGGCAACTTTCATACCACCTTTCACCCACTTACCCTTTCTAAATTTGTCAGAAAGAAGTCTCAAGTCATTTTAATAATCTGACCAAGGTGCCCCAGTGTTCAGTAGGAGTTGGGGGGTGTGAGTCTTGAAATTTCTCAGACTTGTGAATGTTAAAAAAATTCCCCATTGGGGAATTCTCCATTGCAACAATTCCCTAGTGGGACCTTTCCCCATTTGGAAAGTGAAAACTCTACTTAGATCAGAAATGGGAAGACCTCTACTCCACCCATACTTAAGACTGCTTTAGGAAAAAAAAAAAAACTCCTTGCTGAACAATGAAAAGTACTTAAACCCATACTTAAGCCATGCCTATTTTTAGAAAGGGGTGCTAAGTACCTATAAAGATCAGGTAACTTGTGAACTTACAAGGAGCAAAGAGGTGAAAACTTACTCAGAGCTTTCCTGATGTGAATTACTCAGAAGTTTTAGTCTACCCAGAAAAGGTGAGAGCAAGATGTGAATTAAGAAGGTGATAACAAAATGTGAATTAAGAATGGCCAGTCCTTTGGAAAACGTCTACTGTGATTGGTAGATGTAAAGACTTAGGGGAGGTGACATAGGAGAAATTGCCCTTTAAAAGTAGACGAAAAACTCTCTCTGGAAACAGTCAGCTGGGAAAGGCTACCTTGAAGGGTCTCTCTTGAGACTCTCTCGGGGACGTTTCAGATTGAGGATTGAGCTGGTGAAGTCAGCTGAGATGGAGCTGGCCTGGTGTCACTAGAATCCTTGCTTGGACAGATCTTGTGATGAGTGATTAAGGACTGACTGATCTTTTCTCTTAAAGCTTAGGCCTGGGTTGGCCAGGATTGGCCAGGGCCAGCTTATCCCTGTCTCATTATTTCCTTTTTCTCTCTTTCTCTCTTTCTTTAATTCCTCATTAATAATAATTAATTAAAATTCTCTATAAAACCCAGTTGACTTGGGTATATTCATAATTGGGAATATTTCCCTGGCGACCACCTTATATTTGATAAAAAAAACAAGACACTGTAGTGAAAACATATTTCCTGTGGTCACAATTTACTCACCCACTCTTTTAAATGCCACAGGGGACAACTGAAAACAAACAGTGAGAAGTTCAACTGTTCTTAGGTGTTAGGTCAGATGAGAGGGAGAGAGACAAGAAAAACTTTAATGAATTTAGATAGGATGAGAGGCAACGCTTACTTGTAAAATATGAGAAGAAATGGCTCCCATACCCCTCATTGGAGATTCCATGCAGGAGGCTCAAGAGATATGTTTTTTGAACAAGGTAGATAGTCCAAGATTCTCCTCTTTGCTCAAATCAGATGCAAAGAACTAGTCCTCATCTACCCCCAAATGACTCTGTGATCTGAATATCAAAGTTATTCCCTTAGAAAATTAGGAAAGAATTCAGTCAGGACCTCTCCCAGCTCTAAGAGGTAAATTCTTAACCAAACCAGGCACAGACACAACTATAAATATAAAATAGATCATTTCATGACATGAAATTGAAGCTCTTTGTAGGAAGAAGGCTAGTGCAACTTGAATAAGAAAGACGTGATGAATCAGAACAACTTCTGTTTCCTAAATCGCATATAAAGGTCTGATAGACAAGGTGTAAGACAACTAACACAAATGTAGAAGCCCCCAAATCAATACCCAACAGATAGATTGTGAAAGGATAGGAACAAAAAGTTCTTAAGAGAGAGAACTGCAAACTATTAACAGCCATATAAAAGAAGACTCCAAATCACTAAAAATAAGAAAAATGCAAATCAAAACAACCTCGAGGTTTTGCCTCACACTCAGCATATTGGCAAAGATGACAAAGAATGCAATTAGTCAATGTTCTGGGAGCTATGAAAAGTCAGAGACCCTAATGAAGGGTTAGCAGAGTTGAGAGTTGATCCAGTCACTCTGGGAAAATGATCTTGTGTTCTTTTCTCAGTCTTAGTTCCCTCCCAGTTCTGAGTTGCTCCAATTCCATTTCTGGACTCGGTCACTAATGAACTTTGAGGAATCCCTGAGACTTTAGGGAGAGTGACTAACACATACATCCCTTTTAACCCAGAGATTGTTTTGTTAGGCATATTTCCCCCAAAAGAACAATGGCCAGAGGAAAGACTCCATACACACCAAAATATTGACAGCAGCACTTCCCATGGTATTAAAGCACTGGAAACAAAGTATATGTCCATCAATTGGCCTAATAGTGTGTAGTATGGGGATAGAATACTGTTATGAATATATCAAAGTAGGAGAAGACTTTTATGAACAGAAATAAAATTAAATGGTAGAAAGAACAATATACACAATGACAGCATTTAAGAAATCAATTGAAACAAAAGGATCCAAGATTTGGATTGTGAATTCTACAGATGGCAGGTTAAGAGAATGTGTTGATTAGTTATACTGAACTTTTTTCTCTCTTTTTATCCTAAGGGTGATTCTCTGGGAGTAAAAACAGGAATTCCTTAGAAAATGTAAGTACTGTTGTGGGGGGGGTGGTGCCCGTTTGCGTGTCTGTCCACAATCAGTATGTGTCAGATGTAAGTTTTCTTGGCTGCCAAGTCAGCTCTCTATCCACTATACTACATTACCTCTCAAGAAAATGGTTTAAATTACATTTTTTTAAATTTTCAGCAAAAGTGAGGAATTTGAATTATTTCTAATGAAGAAGCCAGAAGCAAAAAAAGCATTTGATATTCAAATTCATCAAATACTGAAGGAACCTACGGTGGGTAAACAAGCCCACAACCACAAAAGATCAAACACATAAATCAATATTTACATATTTCAAGAAAAAATCTTTACAGACATAATGCATCAGAAATTATAACTTGTAAAGGAAATGTGAACAAAGGATATGATATAAATGGAGATTAAGGAATGACATCTTAATTAATGAGGACCAAAGAATCAATCACAGAAACAATAAATAATTATAGCAAAGAGAATTAAAATGTTGAGAGAAGATATCAATTTATATGGGATATAGTATAGGCATCATGTGAAAAGAAAAATGGAAACATTTATTAAATGCCTACTATGTTCCAGGAACTTTGCTAAGAATTTTAGAAATAGTATCTCACTTGAATTTCACAATATCCCTGGAAATAGGCATTAATACCAATTTTACAGTTGAGGAAACTGAGGCAGAGGTTAAGTGGCTTCTATTATTCCCCATAAATTCTAGCTGGTATGTGAAAGAGGCAGGTTTAAACTCCACTCTTTTTGACTCCGATGTAGAACCTATCTACCACATCCTGTTACCTGTTTGAAGAGATCAAATGAAGCAATTTGAGTAGATTAAATAAATGCTTTTGCACAGATACAATTAATGCAATGAGACTCCCTTGCTTGAGTAGCTGCACCATGTCCTAGTTATCTGTAGGATCTTTTTTGGACCTTTAAAACCATTGCCAAACCTGCCTCAACCCGTTTGCAAACCTTGCTTTCTGACATTGCTCAGTCTAGCCAGACTGGACTTTGGGCCATTCCTCTCACACAACATTCCAAAATCCATCTTTCTGCCTTTCAAGGCTATGCCTGAAATGCATTTCATTCTTCTCTCTGGTTCAGAAAATCCTTAGATTCCTTCAAAACTCAGTTCAACTACCAGTTACATCACAAGGCATTTCTTGACAAACCGCCAAACCCATTACTAGTGGTTCCTCCTCAAAATTACTTTATTTTGTGCATGCAAACATATTGTCTCCCCCTATAGAATACATGCTTCCTGAGGGCAAGAACTATTACATTTTTGCTATATTTCTGATTCTTAGAACAGAGCTAGCCACATAATGGGCACTTCGGTGATTTTTGAGTGAGTGAAAAGAAATGTTCTAAATCACTAATAATAAGGAATGCAAATTAAAGTAGCACTGAGGTCAATCAATAAACATTTTTAATCACTTTATAGGTGCCAAGTACTGTGCCAAGTACTGGTTTCTTCTCATATGCATCAAATCAGCAAAAATGATAAAATATGGAAATGATCATTGAAGGAAGGCAAACATGAGTAGATTAATCTATTCTGAAATATAATTTGTCATTTCACAAGACCCAAGTATTCAGATCCTATCAGAGTATCGAGCAGGAAAAGCTTCCAGCAGGGGATTCTTTGCCCCCAACTTTCCTACCAATGAAACTTTCTCCATCTCTTTTCCCTGACATTGATCTCCCACATCCTCAACCCTGAGTATAGAAACCCAGAATCCCCCTTCTCCATTGGGTCACTTAGACCCACTTCCCAGTAAGGGTAGGCTGGGCACCATCAGTCTCCCGCTGACACCCTGCATAGTAGGTAGGGCTGCTAATATCTCTTGGATGATGTGATAATCAACTACAAGTCTTTCAGTAAGAGGGAAGACCACTGGTTGTCCAGACTGCCCTACACTGCATCCTAAAGTGCTATGGGTCTTGCCATTTGCCCTGCCAAAGAACTCTTAAGACTTCCAGACCTTTCCATCTGCCATCCAGCTCAATTCCTTGATATGTGTTGTCTCCTCCAATGAGATTGTATCCTCCTTGATAATAAGATTCTTATTTTTTCTATTTGTACTCCCAGGGCTGAGTACAGTATTTAGTCCAAAGGGGGTGCTTGAGAAATGTTTTTTTCAGTCATTCATTCAAGAGCACCAGGTTCCTAATGCCCTTTCCTTCAGTGAGCCCACAGCTGGGTTTTTACCCCCAAAGAAGTCCCATTTGTTCTAAAATATTCACAGCAAAGCACTCTGTAATCATACAAAGCTAGAAACAAACTCTATGCCTAACAATTGAGGAATGAATGGCTGAAAATTGTAGTATATGAATGTAATGGAATATTAATATGTCATAGGAAATAACAAATATGAGGAAATCAGTGCAACATGGCATGGCTTGTATAAACAGATCTGAAATGAAGAAAGAATAAAAGGAACCCCTTACATTGTGATTACAATACATAGATGAAGTTGACAGCAAATGACAACAAATTCAGGTCAATATATATATAGCCAATGTTGGTTCCAATTGGCTGACACTGAAAACAAAACATTACCTTTCTGTAAAGAAATGATAAAAACTCAAAGAGAAAATGGTACATTAGCAGCCACAATTGCCAGGTTAAATGGTTTTGCTTAATTTCTTTTACTCTGAGAGGGGTGGTGTTTATTGGTAAGTGTATCAAAACAAAATATATCAATTAAATACCTATATTCTCCAGTATCTAGCCCAAGTTTGTACCCTTGTATTCATGAGGGCATAAAAGAGTATTGGCTGAATGAAATAAAAGGAAAAAAAGTTCTAGAAAAAATTGGGCTACAGAAGATGGTATGACAGAATGGCCACTGAAGATAGCAGCAGAGGAGAGAAAGGACTACAGAGAAGGGTCAGTGACTGATAATGCCCACTGACTGTAGTAGGAGTCAGGCATTAAGGGAAGACACTGAAGGGGCGAAACTCCAACTTCTCTCATTAAGAACCTAAAGGAGTATAGAGCGGATCATGAAAGCTACATACAACATGGAGGTGTCTGACAGTGGGTTCACCCATAGAGAAATAGTCTTCTTTGGTCTCGTTAACTTATAAATGAAACTGCTTTTGATATGAGTCTTGTAAGCTTGTAAGGGGATCTAGTAACTACCCATAGCAAACGGCCAGCTTTGAAGTTCCCAGAGCATCTAGGTGGGGGCAAATAGCCAAAGAAGGAAGGAAGGTCTCCAAAATGTAAATGGGTCCTTGGTATCAAAGGGGGAAACCTGGTTCAAAAGATATAAAGCAATTTAGAATGCCATATCATGCCGTTGACTAACAATCAAGTTTATAATACACTAAAAAAACATAACTTTTCAAATTAATCACTACTATATATTTCCTATCCCAGACCTAGTATAAGATCTTCCATATAGTAAGTATTCCATAGATGTTTGTTGAATGACTTATTGATCTGATGCCCATTAAATCTAACTACTGATCACCCCATTCACCTGACTTCTAGACATTTATTGATCCATTACTCCCTTCAGCCCTTGGCTTGAGCTTGTTCAGGGTTCCTCTCAGCTGTAATAGTTAAAAATTTGGTTTGACAAAAATATTAATACCTAAAAAAAAATTGTTGTGGTCGCCATTTATAAAAATTAAAGTTAAACTATGAGTCAGTAGGCTGTTTAGTAGCTTTATTTATAGCAAGGTAAAGATATCAAAGTTGGAAATATAGGAAGGAGGTAGAAAATATCGCCTAGCTAAAAATACCCTAAGTCCTAATCCTAGTGTCTCCAGACCACAAAGGTGAATCAGAATCTCACCAGTCCATGAGAGTATCTCCAGGCAGGCATTCCAACAACCAAAAACTGATGCTGAAGAGGCTGAGCTGCAAAAGGCAATCTCTCATGCCAGGGAGGCAAGAGTTACACCCGAGTAAGTGTCCCTCTTCAGCCTGAGCCTCCAATGTAGGAAGCCAAATCTTCATGAGAATCCAAAGCCCCGATCAGGAAGCTGAAATCCAAAGAACCAAAAGACGCTAAAAACCGCTGAGAACCTTCAGTGTACACATGCCAAAACCACCAAGAATGAAGAGCTCATGCTCCAGAGGCTAAGAGCCACCAAGAATGAAGAGAACAGATCTCTCTCAAGCTCCTGCTTATATACAATTTTCTCCACCCATCAGCTCTCCTCATCACATCTCAGGAATCAATCACAGTCTTTCAATTTGCCTAGCACTGCTGGGATGGTGAGAGGCAATGCTTGTGGTCTATTAGGGCATGAACTTTCTTTGTTAGTGACTAAGTGTTAAGTAGGCATACTTTAAGTTCCTGATTGATTAACTTAAAATAGGCAAAGGGAACCAAAAAATTCCCTTTCACAGCAAAGAAAATCGATATATTTAAAGTCATCAAATATTTATTTCCAAAATGCCTTTTTCCTGTTGGATATCACTTGACTTTCATTTATGCATTCATTTCTTATTGTTGTTTTCAGAGATACCTATATTCAAATTTTTCCCCTTGCTGGTCTGAGTTCCATGATGGAAGAACTCTCTCCCAGCACCTAGTATAGGTCTCTGCAAATGGTAAAAGCTTAACAAATATTCATTATGTTGAATGAATTCATTGAAATCAACAGTCATTTATTGAGTGCCTGCAAGTGTTAGGTTAGTGAGCTCTGAAGGAAAATCAGGAGATTCCTGATTTCACTTGGCAAGCTCATTTTCAGAGGAATCCATTAAGAAGGGATGATCTTTAGAAGTCTGCAAGCTTCTTCCTCATCTTCTTGTGCACCAATTACAAAAGTGAGGCTGAGACTTGCGCTTGGCATGGCCCACTCCCTCTCTAACCTATTCTTTTAATTATGAGCAAAATTTGCGGTGCTGCTGATAATGTTGGAGACAGTCATTAGGCCGCCATAGTACATGGGCCCAGCGGAGTAATTGCACTGCAGAGAGAACCTTCTGCTGTCAGGGGGAGTGTTAATCAATAATTAAATAAGAAGGAAGAACAAGGAGTCTGATCAGGCAAATGGGCTTGAGGCTGGCTTCTCATGCTAATGAGGCAGGGGCTCATAGAGGACTAGGGCAAGGATGAGAAATAGGTCTAAAGATGTTACAAAGGGAAAGGCTCACCTCAGAGGAGGGAGGTGGGAAAAGGTATAATTAGGAATATATCCCCTCTTCTCCAGCATTTAGACTCTTCACCTCTCACATGGACTACCTTAGAATCTCTCCAAAGATCTTTCTGCCTCCAGGTTCCTGGGTCACAGGCACTACCTCCTCTACTCAAAAGCCATTGGTGGATCCCTATTTCCCATGGTGGGGACAAAGTCTTTCAGCTGGGCATTGTTTAGGCTCCTCCATAGTCTGACACTAACCAACTCCATTTCTTAGACTCTTTACTCCAGGATAACTGAATTTGTTAGTCTCTGCCCTTTGTTCCTGTACAGCCATCTCTTTTTATACCTTCCTTACACCTTCCCCAAGGTCTGAATTCCCACCTACTCATTTCTCTTCCTTGGCATCCCTTCTTCTTTCATTTTTATTTCAGGAATCACCCAGCCACAAAGTTTTCCTCAAGTTCAGTTCTACCCAGTTACGAGGACTCTGACTCTTCTAAAATTTCTCTAGGCCCCTTGGCTGTACTTCTCCTCTTCACTTAATTTATTCTCCCTCATATCATGGTTCTCTGTGTACATGTCTTATGCCTCTATTAGAGTGAGCTCCTTGAAGGCAGAGATTGTGTCTTATTCATTCCATTTTTATATCTCCTCCATACTTGTGAGTCAAAGGAGCCTAAAACAGTAGATATTTAACCAATGTATGTTTTTTTCATATACACACAGAAAAATTTTTTGATAATTTTTAATGTTTTAGAATTGAATTTGTACTTTCATGTGATATTGCTCATGCCACAATAGAAGTTACATATCACACATACAGTAGAAATCTCATGAAGAAAATATAGTGGAAGATGGCATACTATGATCTGCACTCAGACTCCAACATTTTCATCATGAGTCCCTTGTGGTTACCTTAGAGACTTACTATGTTGATAATGGTTTAGTCCTTAACAGCTCATTATTGCATAGTGTTTCTATTTTTATATACATTGTTCTGGTCCTGTTTACTTTATTTTGCATCAGTTCATATTAGTCTTTCTAGGTTTTTCTGAACTCATCCTGTTCATTGTTCCTTATGACACAATTGTTTCCCATTGCAACTACATACCACAACTTGTTGAAACTTGGAACAAGTTTCTCTGAATTGTCCTGGGTCATTGCATTGCCACTAATGAAGAAGTCCATTACATTCGATTGTACCACAGTGTATCAGTCTCTGTATACAATGTTCTCCTAGTTCTGCTCCTTTCACTCTGCATCAATTCCTGGAGGTCCTTCCAGTTCACATGGAATCCCTCCAGTTCATTATTCCTTTTAGCATTATAATATTCCATCACCAATATATACCATAATTTATTGAGCCATTCCCCAATCAATGGACACCCCCTCATTTTTCAATTTTTTGCTACCACAAAGAGCGTGGCTATAAATATTTTTGTACAAGTTTTTTTTTTTCCTTAGACTGTGTCAAAGGGCAGGAATTCCTTTAAAATCCTTTGCACATGGTTTCAAATTGCCCTCCAGAATGGTTGGGCCAATTTACAACTCCACCAGCAATGCATTAGTGTCCCAATTTTGCCACATCCCCTCCAACATTTATTACTTTCTTTTGCTGCCACATTGGCCAGTCTGCTACATGTAAGGTGGTACTTCAAGTTGTTTTACTTTGCATTTCTTTAATCAGTAAAGATTTAGAACATTTTTCATATGCTTATTGATAGTTTTGATTTCATCATGTGAAAACTACCTATTCATGTCCCTTGACTGTCAACTGGGGAATGGCTTGAGTTTTTTTTGTAAATTTGACTTAGTTCCTTAATTTTGGGAAATTAAACCTTTATCAGAGAGTTTTGTTATAAAAAGGTTCTCCCAGTGAACAGGATGATTTCAGAAATCATTCAGAAAACCTGGAAAGACCTACATGAATTGATGCAGAATGAAATAAGCAGAACCAGGAGAACATTATACACAGTAACTGAAATATTGTGGGATAATCAAATGTGATAGACTTTGCTACTAACAACAATACAATCCAGTACAATTCTGAGGAACTTATGAAAAAGAATGCTATCCAACTCCAGAGAAAGAACTACTGAAGTATAAATGGTGATGAAAATATATGATTTATCACTTGTTTATTTGGGTATATGATTTAGGGGTTTGGTTTTACAAGATTATTCATTCATAAAAATTAATAATATGAAAATATGTTTTGAGTGATAATACACATACAACCCAGATTGAATTGCTTGTCAACTCTGGGAAGGGGGGGCGGGGGAGGTGGGAAGGAGATAACATTAATCATAAATTTGAAACATTTGTGTATAAATTTGTTAAAACAAAAAAAGATTGTTTCTATTTTTTAAAAAGAAGATTCCCTTTTTCCCCAGTGTTTTCTAATTTTTTTAATAACAAATGGATATTGTATTTTGTCAAATGCTTTTTCTATATCTATTGAACTAATCATGTGATTTCCGTTGGGTATCCTATTGATATGGTCAATTATGCTGATGGTTTTCCTAATGTTGAACCATCCCTGCATTCCTGGTATAAAACCCACCTGATCATGATGTATGATTCTTGTGATAAAAAGTTGTCATCTCTTTGCTAGTATTTCATTTATTTATTTATTTAATTTAAACCCTTACCTTCCATCTTGGAATCAATACTATGTATTGGTTCCAAGGCAGAAGAGTGGTAAGGGCTAGGCAATGAAGGTCAAGTGACTTGCCCAGGGTCACACAGCTGGGAAGTGTCTGAGGCCAGATTTGAACCTAGGACCTCCCATCTCTAGGTCTGGCTGCCCCCTATTTAAATTTTTTGCATCAATGATCATTAGGGAGATCTCTATTTTATATCTTCCTGGCTTAGGTTATCAATACCACATTTGTGTCATAAAGAGAGTTTAGAAGGATTCTTTTTTCCCCTATTTTTTTCTAAATAATTTATATAGTGTTGAAGTTAGCTATTCTTTGGGTGTCTGGTAAAATTCACTTATAAATTCATCTGGCCCAGGTGTCTTTTTCTTAGGGAGTTCTTTGATAGTTTGTTCAATTTTTTTCTGTGTAACAATCTCTTTAAACCCCCAATTTGCTATACTTGAGTCTAAGTCCCTGGGAATAATTACCTGTTGGCTACCAGTCACTTCTGGATTCTGCAGTCCCTGCCTCCATGCTTTCTGTTCCTAATTCAGCATCTTTGCACTCTCTGTACCTCATGGCAGGAACTCCTCTCCCTCCTCATCTCTGCCTCAGGGCTTCCCTGGCACTTCAGCATCCATCCCACCTGCTCCAAGAAGCTTTTCATGGTGTCCTAGGGCAGGGGCCTTACCCCTATTGATGATCTCCAATTTATTCTGCCTCCATCCTGCTTGATGCTAGTTTTCTGTAGCTTGTCCCCCCACACGGAACTGGGAGCTCCTTGAAGGCAGGGTCTGTCTTTCAGCTCTCTTTGTATCCTCAGCACTTAGCCCACTGGCACACAGTAGGTGCTTAATCTATAATTGCTGACTTCCCAGAGGAACAATCCATAAAAATGTCTTCTATTCTCACTTTTCAACCCTTATGTAAACAGCCCATGGGCAAGGGACAGTTTGGTGGTGTGGCCAATGAAGAGCTGGGTCTGGCATCAGGAAGACCTTAGTGTAAATCCAGCCTCAGATGTGTACTAGCTGTAGTACCTTCGACAAGTCCCTTCACCTCTGTTTGCCTCAGTTTTCTCATTTGTAAAATGGGGATAATATAGCACCACCTTCCCAGGGTGACTGTGCGAATCCAAGGAGATCATTGTAGTGTTTGGTGGTATCTAAATGTCAGCCTTTACTTCTTATTCCAGAGCCCTACGGTGGGCAGGAGGCCCACCCTCCAATGGTGATCATCTGACGATTCTCCCCTGGGAGACTTCCTCTGGAAAAGAAGGGAGAGCAAAGGATCCCAAAGGTACATCTCCATTTTCAAAAGAAGCTATGTCCTCCCTAGACCCAGGCATCTGTGACATCCAGTGTCTTTCTGCCCCCTCTAGCCTTTCCATCCCAGCTTCTCCAGCCCCCTGGGCCCTGCGGGGTCCCCCGCGTGCTGACATTGGGCTCCCCCCAGTCTCGCTCTTTCCTGCTCAGAGCCCTTCTCAGCCCTGAATCTCCCACAGCATATGATTGCCATTGCTCACTTTCCCGAGGATAATCAGATAGTTATTTGCTCGGGAAATGGCAGCCTGCAATCTGCAGAGCAATATTACCTCCCAATCGCATTTCCCCCACGGCTCATTCAACCCCCTTTGGAACCCTGGAAAGAGGAATGTGCGGGCGCCGCGCTTCCCCAGGCCTTGTGGAGAGCGTCTCATCTCCCCCGATGATGACTTTCATTCCCGGTGCATGCAGAGTCAGGGCTGCGGCTGCGGGGAACACACTCTGTGGGTCCCAAAGAGGGGGGAGGGGACCGAAGAGAGGCGATGCTGAGGCCGAAGGATGGGAAGCGGGGAAAGGTGGGAGATGAGAAGAAAAGACGGCTAGAGGCTGGCTCCAGTGCTTTACTACAGATCTGGCTTGACTGGCGCCATGCCTGATCCTAAGACGCCCAGGAAGCTTGGAACAAGGAAAGAAAACGGTGGTTTTTCAGGAAAATCTCCAAATCAAACATTTAAACCCAACAAAATCGCGAATCCCGGATCACGTGATTATAATTCACACCGCAGTAAATACTCCCCAGAGGCAACCTCCCCAGTTGTAACTTCTGGCAATTCACAACACTTTTATAACGCAACATAATGAAAATTAACTACTTGCAAACGGCAACTGCTGCTTGTTTTTCAGCCGAATGTGAAATCTTTACGGCTCTGGCGTGAGCTCGTGGTTATTGGAAAACCACCAGAAAACGCAGTTGGAAATATTTTGGTCAAACACCTACAGGTCGTTGAAACCCTGTAACTAAAGAACAATTACAATTCGGAAATGCGGGCTCTATCTATGTAGTGGAATACAATTGGACCTTCAAGTGCAACCTGCGTCCCTAAAAGCTACCATAGATTGAGACTGTGCTTTCAGGCTGTCAAACTGAGGAAGTAAAGCTATTCAGAGCAGCCGAGATCCTTGGAACGCTTAAATCACAGCCAAGTTGACAAGCCATTATTCCGAATGGCGAATGTGTAGGTGTGTGTATCATATGCAGATACGTGTGTGTGCGTGTTGATATGGGGAGTGTATATCTGGATGCCGAATGGATTGAAGATCACCCTCAAACACCTATTTTGTCATCGGTTTCTTGTTTGATTAGCGTCTCTCCTGGATGATAACCGACAGATAGGGGAATCGTTGTTTGTATTTTCTTTGTGATTCGCCAGTGTTCAGATGAATGTCGAAAGCAATCAAGATATCGTGATAGGAAAGAGAAGGACAAAACCTCAGACCTCCTTATAGGCTTGGCTCCCCAATATTCCTTCTCTTGCAGCATGCTGCCACCCTTGCTTTCCAGACTTACCCAAGACTGTGCCCCTTCACACGTCCTACATCCCAAAGAAGTAGCTCCGCACCATCTTCCATCTGAGACCTTCATTTCCCCACTTCTTTTGCCCCACTTGCTCTCTCAGCCTTTAAAGTCCTCCCCAAACCATCTGCCGGTTGAGTTTCTCCCTTTCCTTTAAAGCCCAACCCCAATGCCACCTTTTCCAAGAAGCCCACTGGGGTCCCCAGTTAGTAATTATCCCCCTGAAACCACATGTAACACCTTGTTTTCCCCTTCTCGGATGTATTAATAATGGGTATAACTTAAAACTCATCGCAAGTGTGTCTTCTCTGTCATAGTATGTAATGAACAGAAACTCAGGGTTCTTCCCCTTGTTTGCATGTCTCCTGGACCTCCAGGGCAATCATTCTGGGGAAGCCAATGAACCAAGAATTCTTAGAAACAAGAAAATAAATAGGTCAGCAAAGGAAACAAATTAGATTGAAATGCAGTTGTCTATTTTGTTTTAAGTTCATGGAGCTCAAGGTAAAAACTACTCAGTAGAGTCCAAGTGGGAAGGGAAATCAGGGCTCATTTCACCCAACCCCTTTACTTTACAATGAGGAGAAACGGACCAGAAGAGGGAAGCAACTTGCCCAACCTCTCCCAGCATGCCAGGGCAAAGCTGATTGTAGCACTTAGCTGTCCTGATTCTGGAGCCAGGTCTTAGTCCCATACACCTCATATCTCCTTGAATCATTGTGGCACAGCCTCCAAATAGTCCCTGGTCTAAGGAAGCAGTGAGTGTGAGAAAGGAGGGTCAAAAGAGCTCAGGAATTAGAATCAGGAAACCTCACATCACAGCTTGGTTCTGCTACTCACCCCCCATGGGATGTTGGCCAAGGACCTCTCTTGGCCTCAATTTCCTCATCTCTGAAATGAGTGTAAAAATATTTACATTGATATGCATAGTTATGATGAGGAAAGCACTTTGTAAATGATAACAAGTTAGGATAGGAATTAGCCAGGACTCAGACTGGAACGCAAGATAGTGTCCCTACCCAGAAAGCAGGCTTGGGCCAATGGCCTCCCCTTCAGGAATCCGGCCAGGAGGCAGAATTACAGAGACGCTACCACTGAAAAATGATTGATGGGCTGTCCTAGCCCGCACCACTCATTCTGACAGATAAACAACAGAGAAAGCCATCCTTTCATCTTTGGTACATCTTCTCTTCCAGCCTCCTGCCTGACCTCCCATGCTTGGCCTCTATGTGAAATTGTCTTCCCAGCATGATTTATCAAACATACACATAGATTCATCTGTCTGC